>NC_064811.1:10039005-10667755 GCF_023721935.1 Panthera uncia | reverse complement strand
AAAAGAAAAGAAAAGAAAAGAAAAGAAAAGAAAAGAAAAGAAAAGAAAAAGAAAACAAGAGGCAAAATGTGTTGCCAAGATTTTATTATTAAGTCAGTCTACATATAAACAAGATCAACACCGCACACTTTGGCTTCTTCTTCGGGGCTGTCTGTGGTGGTGACAGCCAACTCTTGCTCAGAATTGTGGCCCCCCTCAGACCTCTGGTGAAGCTCAAGACAGTTAAAACAAGGACCAAGAGGGGCGCCTGGGTGGCTCAGTCAGTTAAGCGTCCAACTTTGGCTCAGGTCACAATCTCACGGTCCGTGAGTTCGAGCCCCGCATCGGGCTCTGGGCTGATGGCTCAGAGCCTGGAGCCTGCTTCCGATTCTGTGTCTCCCTCTCTCTCTGCCCCTCCCCCGTTCATGCTCTGTCTCTCTCTGTCTCAAAAATAAACTTAAAAAAAAACAAACAAACCAAGGACCAAGAAGTTCATCTGGCACCAGTCAGACCAATGTGTCAAAATTAAGTGCAACTGATGGAAACCCAGAGGCACAGGGCGGACATCAGATTCAAAAGCCAAGACTTTGATGCCCAACACTGGTTACAGGAGCAACAAGGAAACAAAGCACATGCTTCCCAGTGGCTTCTGGAAGTTCTTAGTCCACAACGTCAAGGAGTTTTAAGTGCTGCTGGTGTGCAACAAATCTCACTGTAGAGAGATTGCTCACAATGTCTCCTCCAGGAACCACAAAACCATTGTGGAAAGAGCAGCCCAGCTGACCACCAGAGTCACCAATCCCAATGCCAAGCTGCACAGCAAAGACAATGAATAGACAGCTTTTGTGCATGTCGTATTTTGTTAATAAAACCATAAAACTACAAAAAAAAATGCACACTTTCTATGTCTATCATCATTTCACCAGACAGATGAGTGGAGAGCTTACGCATTCCAGACCAAAGACACTATAAACCCACAGAGATGGAAATAGTATGATAGCTTTGAGATAAATCAATAAGATGGTTGGAGGAGGATAACCAATCAAGATTTGAAGAATTTCGTAGGTTTAGATGATGGAAAGCTTCATGTAGTATGCAAAAGTATTCGGACTTAGAGAGGGAGGAGCTCTATAGGATAAAAAGACTTTTAAGCAGGAAAACTACATGGTTCAATTTGTATGTAAAAATTATCATCTATGGCCATGTAGCAAATGACTTGGAGAGAGATGAGATACAAATCAGAGAATCAACTTAGAAGGTTGTTACAGAACCTACTAGCAAGGTGGGGGATCAGGCAATGGCAACTGAGGACGAAAGGGAAGGAATGTGTCTTTCCAATTAACTCTTGGAATGATTTCTGCTTTAACAGTCTTGCTTCTAGTTTTGGCTTGTATCATCTAGCTACGGGCTTTCAAATAGATTTCCATATTTTTTATCTGCTGGCCTCTTAGCTACCTTTTTTGATGATGTATTTTTTTAAAAAACCACTAAACTATCTAGCTTTCATTGTGAGGATAAAAAGAATAAATGGATGTGAAAGCATTTTGCAAAGTACTACACAAATGGAAACTATTTTTATTACTAGTAAGTCAATTTAGTCTACAAAGAGAAAAAAATCACTTCCCCACATGTAAGCTCCCATAAGCAAACTCCCCAGGCAGAATGAATCACTCTTATAACCAGAGCACTTTTTTGTACTTCTATCATAACACCTCCATTAATTATAAATTGTTTATGCATTGGCTTTCCCTTGTAGCATATAAATCCTATAGAGGTAGGGAGAGAGTCTTATGAATCTTTGCAACCTGGTTTGTGGTAGACAGTAAGTGCTCAGTAAATGTTAATTGCATGCATGAATGAATGATTAGTTCCCAGGAAAGGATGAAGGCAGGTTGGAAGGAGCTGATGGGGACTTCATAAGTAAAATAAATAATAGAGTAAATGTGTTAAAGTAAGAGGATTCAGAGTGATTGGTGATCATATATTTTATTTTAGTCACGAATATACACATAGATTTACTGAACTGCCAAAGTACCGTACTAAATTGCTCTTAGTAACGTTAAATATTTTGTAACACTGATAATTAAACAGTATTGTACTTTTGCAATATTTTTGCAGTATTGTATTCTTTGTCTATTCATTTGGCAAATCTCTTTCTGATGACTGATAAGTACAAAGCACTGTGCTAGGGTTTTTAATTTTTTTCATGTTTATTTTTGAGACAGAGGGAGACAGAGTGCAAGTGGGCGAGGGGCAGAGAGAAAGGGGGACACAGAATCCAAAGCAGGGTCCAGGCTCTGAACTGTTAGCACAGAGCCCGATGCAGGCTTGAACCCCGTGAGATCATGACCTGAGCTGAAGTCGGACGCTCAACCGACTGAGCCACCCAGGCACCCCATGGTTTTTAAATAGTCTATTCCAGTCCTCATGAAGTTCGCAACCCAGTGGAGGGGAGAGAAAAGGATCTGTTCCAAACCAAAGTGTCTTAGGGATTTTACATATTTTATAATAATAATTACCATGTATCAAGTATGTCTTATATTCATAACAGCCCTGTCAGGTAAGCATTATTATGCTCATTTTCCAAAAAGGAACCCAAACTAAGGGAATTTTATTAATTTAGCTGGGATCATCAAGCTAGGAAAGGACTGAAGCACATCTATTGGTAATAAGGGAGAGCATCCAAGGTAACTCATCAAATAGCAATAGAATGCCAACAAGGACAGACATATAAAATTATAATGAATTATAAATGATAAAGTCCCCACCCTCACGGACTTTTTGGTTCTGGGGGAAAAGTTTAGAAAAATGAACATAGTCGTAAAGTGAGATTTTCACCAAAGACTGACAGATCTTTAGAGGGAAATGGTTCTCAGGGGCTGAACAGCATTGTGGTGTGGGGTGAAAAGTGTCCTGGACTTGGGGGTTCAAGGCCACTATTTAAAACCTCATTCTTGTTCTCCTGCTTGGGGGACTGTAGGAAAGACACTTAAATTTCTGGGCTTTACTGTCCTTATTTGTTAAATATGAACAATAACAGGTGAGGTTTCTACCTTATTTTAAGAATTAATTGGTTGAGATAAGGGAAAAGCAGTTTCTAAAGTGCAGAACAGATTAATGATAAAGAAAGCCATTTTTTTAGAAACATCCTTTTGGTAGAAGAGCCATCAAGTAAGAGAAAGCACAGAGAAGTGATTTATGAATTCTTATCCCTAGTACATAATCTGGTGCCTGTCACCAGTGCTTAATAAATCCTTACTGAGCTTAGCTCCTGAATGGCTGAGAGAGAACCGAGAAAACCAAACCTTCTCTCCTCCAGCTAATGGGGAGGACCCAACTTCTTCTTGCCACATTGTGAACACCTCAAGCGGTTGTCAATAAATATATCAGTTACAATCCAAAGTGCCATTTGAACTGGATGTTTTTGCTTGTTCATTTCATTGTTTTTTCGGAGATACATGTACGTGACTGTGTATGTGTGTCCAAAAGAACATATTTGGGGGTTGTGATGACTGGTCCTCATTTCTATTTGATTCTGTTAAGTATCTGTTTGCTCCTCTCTACTGGTAAGCACTCACAGCCCGCAGCAGTACTGGGGTCTAGACTAGTACCATATATCCTCCATAGATGTTTATATTTCAACAGATACTATAGACATAAGCTAACGGATAAAGCTTAAGCCTGGTAATGCTATGCATGAGCCAGAGAGAGGATTTATTTGAGGAAGGCAGGCTTACTTAGCAGCATCGAACCACACACCCACAGGCAGTTATCTATCTGCTTATTAAGACTAGCTTTTAGTTTGGATCATTGGCTGGACACGTACACGCCTCTGCTACTGATATGAGCAAATGAGCAAGCCTGAATCTTGTGTGTCATTACAATATTGTTATCAGTTAATATTAGTCTGATCACCTAAAATTCTTTTTTCTAGGAGCGCCTGGGTGGTTCAGCCGGTTAAGTGTCTGACCTCAGCTGAGGTCATGATCTCATGGTTTGTGGTTCAAGCCCCACATCGGACTCCACACTGACAGCTGGGAGCCTACTTCGGATTGTGTGTCTCCCTCTCTCTCTGCCCCTCCCCCACTGGCACTCCGTCTGTCTCTCTCTCTCAAAAACAAATGAACATTAAAAAAATTTAAAAAATAAAATTCTTTTTTCCAGCTTTCACTTTATTTAATGTGACTCAAAATTGTTCTTACAATAAAATGTTAATACAAATGAACATTCAGAACTTCAGTTTCCATTGAATCATCCATAGATGATTTTTCCCTGTTTCTCCCACTAGTACAACTAGTTACCCCTGACTTTATATATAAAGCAAACATAGACTGCCTATTAGGCAAAAGAAGAGGAAAATCTGCCTAGGAACCTTGGAACCCAAGGAACAATGAGGTAGTGAGGTCCTTGGGTTTTCTTTTTGCCTTTTATATCCTAAAGTTGGAGTTGGAGAAGCTAGAATACTGGAAAGCCAATAGGTACAGGGGGAGAAAAGCCCCCAAATAGCCTGCTCTCTGAAACCAAAGGACCAAGAAAAGGACAGTCTCACATCACAGACAGTTTTTAAACAATAGCTGCTCTACTCTAGCCAAACACCACAAGAAAGAGATTGTGGCCCCACTTCCTACCCATGTCAACAAAGACCAGAGGTAGCCTAGGGCCCCACTCTAGCTAGGACATAACAAGGTACCCCTCCACGCACTGGATGGCGTTAGAGAAGGACTTTCATTCCTGCTGAGTAGTCGTGGAAATGCCTCACCCCCCATTCCATCCACAGTGTCATGGGAGACTGTGTGTGAAACCTGGACTTACACCCACACCCTGCAATAATGAGGCTTACCTCCTTCTCCCCGCTGCTGTTGAGATATCACTTCAATTCTCCTAGTTGTAGGGCTGTGGGAAAGACACTTAGTGGGCTGATTTCAGAAGAGTTCGTGGATAGTCAAGATTTTACCAGTGTCTCATTATACAAACCCTGTGGTGACATTGGAGGACATGTGGGGAGAATTTATGAAGTAGTCTTACTCCTCCCCTTTGGGGGAGTTGGGGGACGCCTCCTGGGAAGTTGGATATCCCACTTCTTCCCAGCAGTACCATGGAGCTCCTCCCCCTTTCCCCCTCCTCAGGTGTCAACAGAGGCCAAGTGAGGAACCTGGTCAATCTCAATGGGACAGTAAGGAGGCAACACCCTCCTCTTCCTCTACCAAAGCAACACCATAGAAAGCTCACTAAAACAGAAAGCTGAAATAAATTTTTTTAAAGTTCATTTATTTTTGAGAGAGAGAGAGAGAGAGAGAGAGAGAGAGACAGAGACAGAGAGACAGAGAGACAGAGTGCAAGCAGGGAGGGGCATGAGAGAGAGGGAGACACAGAATCTGAAGCAGGCTCCAAGCTCTGAACTGTCAGCACAGAGCCCGACGTGGGGCTGGAAATCACGGACCACAAGATCATGACCTGAGCCAAAGTCAGACGCTTAAACGACTGAGCCACCCACGAGTCCCCAGAAAGCTGAAATGAAATCTTGAGTTTCTTAACAGAATACTAAGAATGTCCAGGTTTCAGCTGAAAATAATTTGTAATACCAAGAACCAGGAAAATCTCAACATAAATGAATAAAGACAATGAGTGTTAACACCAAGATGACGAAGATGCTAGAATCTGGGAAGTCTTCAGATATTATTTCTTTCAGCTTTCTTTTCTTTTCTCTCTTCCAAATTCTGGTGCTGCAAGTGTTAGAACATTTAATATAGTCACACAGGTTCCTGTCTGTCGGAACGGTGTCTGTCGGTCGGTCTGTCTCTTCATTTTCTTCTCTCTGTTGTTCAGACTGGTAAATTTTTATTGTTTTTCTTCAAGTTTACACATTCTTTTTTTCCATCTCTTCTGTTCAGCTGACAAGATTTTAAAACAGCTGTCCTAAAAATGCTTCAATGAGTAATTATAAGCATATTTGACACAAATTAAAAAATGAAAGGCTCAGCAAAAAAACCTAAACTTTAGAACTTCTAAATACAATAACCAAAAATAAAAAAACTCAGTGGATGGACTCAACAGCTGAATGGAGGGATCAGAGGAAAGAATCAGTAAATCCAAAGAAAGAACGATAGATGTTACTCAATCTTGATAGCAGAGAGAAGATAGACTAAAGTAAAAGTGAGCAGAAGCTCAGGAACCTGTGTGATAATAAGGAGAGACCTAATATCTGTGTCACAAGAATACTGGGAGGAGAGGAGAAAGAGGCTGAGACTGGACGGTGAAGAAATATTGGCTTCCCGAGTTTGGCAAAAGACATAAACTCTATAGTTTCAATAAGCTGACTGAACTCCAAACAGGATGAACTAAAAAAAAAAAAAAAAAATCCACTCCAAGATACATTATGGTCATACATCTAAGAAGTACAGATGAAGAAAAACTCCTAAAGCATGAGAGAAGCAATACCTTAACTATACAAGAAAACAAACAAACAAACATTCATTCAAGGGACAGCTCATTTCTCTTTTGAAATCACAGAGGCTGGAAGAAAGTGGCATGACATTTTTTTTACTACTGAAAGAAAAGAACTATTAATGCAGAATTCTAGATCTGTAAGAATATCCTTCAGGAATAAGAGGGAAATCAAATATTCTAAGATAAAGGAAAACTAAGGAAATTTGTTTCTAGGAGAACTACTCTAAACAAATGGGTAAAAGAAATTCTTTAAACAAAGAAAGAATTTTGGAATATCAGGGAAGGAAGAGGAACGTGGTAAGCAAATACATGAGTAGCTTTTCAGTTTCTTTCTTTCTTTCTTTCTTTCTTTCTTTCTTTCTTTCTTTCTTTCTCTTTCTTTCTTTCTTTCTTTCTTTCTTTCTTTTTCTTTCTTCTTTTCTTTCTTTCTTTCTTTCTTTCTTTCTTTCTTTTTCTCTTCTTTCTTTCTTTCTTTCTTTCATCTCTTGAGAGACAGAGAGAGAGCAAGTAAGTGAGGGACACAGAGAGAGAAAATCCCACTAGGGGCAGAGAGAGAGAGAAAGAGAGAGAAGTGGGGTTCACCCGGGGCTTGTGTTTTACCTGGAGCAGGGCTCCTGTTAACTGGGAGCAAGGCTGAAGCTCACCGGATGTGGGCCTCCAACTCTTCAACTGTGAGATCAAGACCTGAGCCCAAGTCAGATGCTTAATGACTGAGCCACCCAGGCACCCCCTTTTGAGTTTCTAAATTATGTTAAATGATTGAAACAAAAATAGTAGTACTGTCTGATATGGTGCTAAAGGTCTGTAGAGGAAATATTTAAGACAATTATATTTTGAGTGTAGGAGGGTAAAGAGACATAAAAGGAGTAAAATGTCTATATCACTCTAACTGGTAAAAATGTTGACACCAGTAAATTGTGATGTTATGTATGTATCACATAGAACAGCCACTAAAAAACTGTGCAAAAAGATATACTCAAAGGCACTAGAGATCAATCAAAATTGAATTCTGAAAATGTATCAGTAGCCCATGAGGAAGGCAAGAATAGAAAGCAGAGAAATGAAAAACAGAACAAACAGAAGAGATGGAATTGAATGGCGAACCTAAATACTAACATATCAATACTTATTTTACAGGAAGCAAAACTCATGGAACTAGAAAGCAAAATTGACAAATCCACAATTATACTTGGAGACTTCAATACTCCTCTCTCAACAATTGACAGAATGGCTAGTCCGAAAATCATCAGGGACATGGAAGAACTCCACACCATCAACCAACGAGATCTAATATACATTTACAAACCATTCCACCCAACGACAGAATACACGTTCTTTTCAAGCACCCCAGGAGACATATATTAAGCCACTAACCATATACCAGACCACAAAACAAACCGCAGCAAATTTATGAGAATTAGAATTACCCAGAGCATGTTCTCTGACCACATAAAATCAAACTAGAAATCATTCACAGAAAAATAACAAGAAAATCTCCAAACACTTAACAACTAGACAACACACTTTCATTTTTTATTTTTTGAGAGAGGAAGTGTGAGCAGGGGAGGGGCAGAGAGCGAGGGGAACAGAGGATCCAAAGCAGGCTCTGTGCTTACAGAAGACAGCCCAACATGGGGCTCAAATTCAGGAACCCTTGATATCATGACCTGAGCTGAAGTTGGATGCTCAACTGACTGAGCCGCCCACTGCCCTGGACAACCCACTTTTAAATTACCCATGAGTCAAAGAGGAATTCTCAAAAGAAATTTTTAAAAAGCACACATTAGATGAAAAGAAAATAAAAGTAAAAATTTGTGAAGTGCAGCTAAAAAAGTGCTGAGAGGAAAATTTATAGCACTAACTGCTTACATTAGAATATAGGACAATTCTCAAATTAATAATCTAAGCTCTCATATCAAGAAATTAAAGGAAAATAAAAATAAACCCAAAGCAAACAGAAGGAAGTAAATAATAATAATGAAAGCAGAAATTCATAAGATTGAAAGCAGAAAAAAATAGAGAAAATCAATGAACAAAAAAACTGGCTCTTTGGAAAGATCAATATAATTGGGAAGCTGCTAGCAAGCCTGACAAAAAAGAGAAGAGATTCAGATTATCCGTATGAAGAATGAAACAGAGGATATCACTATAGATCCTGCAGGCATTTAAAAGATAATAAGTGAATGAGTCCACACAGAAAAAAATTGCCAACTTAGATGAAATGTATCAATTCCTCAAAAAGCACAAACTGTCACAATTAATCCAACAAGAGAGATAACTTGAAGAGTCCCAAAATACTTAAAGAAATTGAATTGGTAATTTAAAAACCCTCAAAAAGGAAATCTCCAAGTCCAGATGTTTTCACTGGATTATTCTACCAAACACTTAAGGATAACTAACGTCAGTTGTACACAACCTCTTCCGGAGAAAAATTAGAAGGTAATACTTTCTTGTTCATTTTGTGAAGCTAATATAACTCTGAAATGAAAATCCAAAAAAGACAGTATAGAAAATGAAAACTATAGATGAATATCTTTCATGAACATAAACATAAAAATCTTAAAGAAAATATTAGCAAATAGAATCAAGCAACATACATAAAGAATTATGCTTCATGATCAAATGATATTTATCCAAGAAAGCAAGACTTGTTCAATGTTGGAAAATCAATCAGTGTAACCATATATTAACAAGTAAGGAAGAAAAATTATATGATCTTCTCAATTGAGTGCAGAAAAAGCATTTCACAAAACTCAACGCCCTTTCATGATTAAGACGTTTTTTTTTTTTCCAGAAAAATAGGTATACCAGAGAACTTTCTCAACTTGATAAAAAGAACTGACAGAATATCTACAGTTAGCATTATATTTAATGGTGAATGACTGAAAGCTTTCCCTTTAAAACTGGTAATGAGACATGGATGTTAGTACTTATCCCATTCAATCAATATAATACTGAAGTTCTAGCTGGTGCGAATAAGGAAAGAAAAGGAAAAAAAGGTATACATATCAAGAAGGAAGAAATAAAACTGCCATGATACGATGATACGATCGTCTACGTAGAAAATCTCAGAGCAGGTACGAAAAGCAAACAAAAAAACCCAACCCCCCTCCTAAGACCTATCCTAGAACTTAAAAGTAAGTTTAGAAAGAAGATAGAATACAAGATAACCGTACGGAAACCAATTTTTTCCTATCATTTATTTATTTTTTACTGATGTATAATTGACACCTAACATTGTATTAGTTTTAGGACTACAACATAATAATAATTCCATATTTGTATGCGTTGTGAAGAAGCGATGGTCACAATAAGGCTAGTTTTTATCATAGTTTTGTAGATTATAAATTTGAGGTGTAGGTAGATTAAATGGCTTACTCAAGGTTATTCAGGGCAGAGGCTGGACTTTGCAGTTCGGGTTTTTTGAGATTCCAAAACCCATTCACTTTCCATTGCGGAAGGCTGTCGTGAACATTTAGGTGAGGGGCTATGTGTGTTTGTTATTCTTGGTAATCCGGAAGGATGTCATTAATGGTGTTATATCCTGTTCAAGGATTGGTTCAGTCAGCAGACCTTTAGTACAAGGTGATTGCCTAAGAGCAGACTTTCCTTTTCTGTTGTCCACATCCATTGCCTTTACGTAGGCATCTGCAAAGTCCTGTCCTGGTGTACAATGAGTCTTACTTCTCCAAGAAGGAGGGTGGGCCCAAACGAACCCTCCTTTGTTGACTCATTTTATCATGTAAAAGAATTCATACTTGTTCTTCACCATCAGTTTGCAACTTGTGGAGCAACTCAGTTGCTCACAGAACTGCCTGGAATGACTTTGTTTTGCAATGTGTATCCCTGCCCTTCAGAGTCAACTAAAACACAACTTTGATCTCCACAATTATGCAGCAGGCGTGGCTGAAAAAGCTGAAGCACCGTCACATTTCAGAGCCAGAAGGGATCAGCATTCAATTAGAATAATGACCTCATTTCACAGAGAGGTAGTGACTTGTCCAAGTCACAAGGAAGTGTTTAAAATGAAAACACAAGCCTCAGATTTCTCGGGAGGCTCAGGTCTGAGAGTTGCCAGCATTACTTTCTACACTCCATACTTTGAGCTCTAGTTGCTGTTGGTCCCAGCTTTTATAAGAGTAGTTCATGTTCTATAAATTGGCCATCAACAAAATATCTATCTATTTCAGAATGAAAAAGCAAAACTCCAAGGTCCTTAAGCTAAGAGGGATATGATTAGACGATTCTAGAAATGGCAAACATTGTGTGGCTAGAAAAATTCAAGAATTTGGATTAGCAGTTCTAAGTTAGAAGACTTTCTATGCGCCTCTTAATTTTGATTCCTCCAACAGACTCTTATTGTACGCTTGCTTTATGCCTTGTGCTTTGCTTGGCTCTGGGGATTCAGTGCTGATCAAAATAATAATAATGCCTGCCTTTCCCTAAGTCGCAGTGTTGGTGCACGAGAGAAATGAGATAGTAAATGTGAAAGCTCTTTGTAAAGTGTACAATTCCATAAAAATTAGACATAACCTGATACCATTTCCAGTTGCAAGTGTATGTGGTATCACAAATGGAGCTTTGAAGATAATGAAAACTCCCTGAGCATAAATTGAAAATACATTTATATTGTGAGATTGTGAAGTCTAGAAATCGAAATTGGACAGAATGCTTAATAATAAACAATTGCAATGTGCCAATCACTTGCTTATCTTCCGTGCTCCCCACTCAAATATAAATGCGGAAACTTTTATGTCTTTTACTACTCTTGCTTCAGCTCTTAAAAGAGCACAGGCACACGGTATGCACAAAATATTTGCTGAATAAATTAATAATTTAATTAACCTCTTTTGGGTCACCTGGGTGGCTCAGCCGGTTGAGCGTCCTACTTCATCTAGGTCATGATCTCGCGGTTGGTGCGTTCAAGCCCCACATTGGACTTGTCGCTGTCAGCTCAGAGCCCGCTTTGGTTCCTCTGTCCCCCTCTCTCTGCCCCTCCCCTGCATGTGCTCTCCCAAAAATAAATACACATTTTTAAAAACTTAATCTCCTTTTGTGTATATATGTTAATTTTTCAGGGTAAATGACAAGATGTAGAATTAGTGGACATAAGGTTATATGAATTTAGCCTTGATACACAGTGTTAAATACTTCTAATTGGCTACTAATTCATCATTTAATTGCCTAATTAATTTAAAAATATTTTTTATGCCTGTGTTTTTTAACTGCTTTTATATCTGGCCAGCACATTTAGTTGTTTCTGAGAATAGCTTTCCCTTCTTTTAGGAAGTATGCCTTCTCTTTTCCTTCTGATGGGAATCGCCAAGTTAAACGAACTCATCTTCTGTTGCAGTGGGTTGTGTCAGGGGTGGGACCAGACTCAAGGTGGGCCAATCCTGGAAGCCCCTCTCTCAGGTCACCAATGATTGGTCCAGGGGTGATCATGGATTTTAATCAGGGTCAGTGAATCCCTTCCTTAGGATTTTTGGACCTGGGGAACTCAAAAATTGAGTTAGTCATTTTCGGTTGGTTGAATCCATAAGACATAAAATTCATGGTTCTCCACTTTCCACCAAATGGAGAAAGCCAGTCAACACCAAGAAAGAGAAATCTGAAAACAACATGCAGAGAGGAAAGAAGGGAAGAGTCCAAATGTGGTTTGAATGCCTGGTTCCCAGTGTTTCAGGAGCTCTGAGATTCGGGAAATATCCCAATTTATTTCCATTGATTATAATAATAATGTATTTTTTAAATTTGTTTATTCAAGTTAGTCGAACCTGGCTTTCCTCCATATTTGGAACCAAGAGTCATAACAGTGAAGCCTGCTGTACAGCAGATACCTTGACTTATAGTATCTCATATATAGCAACATATAAAAGTACCCATTTTCCCATATATCTGTCTATAAAGTATATTATCAATATTTAAGATTTTTTGTCAGTATGCTGGGTGAAAACAATGATATCACCTTATCATTTAAATCTTCTTATTGGCTATTTGTAATTCTGTGAGTTGTTGATACATAATGGTAATTTTTCTGTGGGGTTGTATTTCTCTTTAAAAATTTTTTTTTTTAATGTCAACTTATTTTTGTCAGAGAGAGACAGAGTGTGAGCTGGGGAGAGGCAGAGAGACAGAGGGGGGACACAGAATCTGAAGCAGGCTCCAGGCTCTGAGCTGTCAGCACAGAGCCCAATGCGAGGCTCAAACTCACCAACTGTGAGATCATGGCCTGAGCTGAAGTCAGATGCTTAACCAACTGGGCCACACAGGTGCCCCTATATTTTTCTTATTAATTGGAAGGAATTCACTAAATATTATGGTTGTTGATCTTTGTTAGTTATAGACGATGCAACTATTTTTTTCCTGGTCTGTTACATGCTTAAGAATTTTGTTCATGTATATATTACCACATAGAGGTTAATAATTTGTATATGTTCATATCTATTATATTTTTCCCTTGTAATTTCTGAACTTTTTGACTTGTTTAGGAAGGCTTGTCCTACCTCCAGCTTATTTTAAAAAATTAAAATTCCCTGTTTTTGTAGATATATACGTTTATTTTCTGCATTTTATTTTACTCTAATCCAATCACGATACTTTGCCCTTTGATATAGAATTTAACACTTACTTGGCAAGATGGCTGGCATTATCTCTACTTCTCAGATTATGATCGAGAAAATGAGATTCAGAAAGTTGTCCAGGTTATCTACAGGAAATTCTGAGATTACGCCACTACGCTCATGCTCTTTCAACCTTGAGTTGCCATCTCTGCAAAATATAGCTGGGAAAACAGGTCACTTATAATTACTGGAATTTATTTCCTTATCTTTCCATTCACTCTCCAAGTGATATGAATGGTTAATATTACAAATTAACATAACAAAATAGATATTTATTGTGTAAGGGACCTGATGTTAGCACAAAATTGTGATATAAATGAATCCTGTGCCTAATTATGTCCTTGATTAAAGATGGATGGATGGATGGATGGATGGATGGATGGATGTAGGACAGCATCACTCAGGAACTAGGGGTGGCAAGGATCACACTGACCCTATCTGTAGTGAGAGAGCCAAGGTGAAGCAAGAAGCCAAGGTTTAGAGTAAGATGAGGAAAAGTTGGCTGTCAGGTGTGTGCAGCAGGCTGTCAGGGCAGAGCAGGCGGCTGTCTGGAGGTCTCAGCTCATCACTGCTGTTCCCATAATCACTACTTGTGGCTCTATTCTCTGAATTTCCAGAGTCCTTCCAAAGACCTCTTATAGCTCTTTTTTCCTTGTCTGTTTTGCCCAATACGCTGTGTCCTTCCAAGTGTGGCACTGAGTCTTTGGGTTCTGTATGCCTGTGCCCTTGCAGTACAAGGTATAGAACAGAACTGTGGTCAGCACACAGTGTCGAGGGCCAGCGGGGGCTGCTGAGCTTCAGAATGTGGTCCGTGAGCTCATTTCAAGAGGGAAAACTTAGAGAGTTGCCGTGTTATCAATGCTTTTCAAAGAAATCTAGGTATTATAATTTTGGTGGCTAAAAAGCAATGCTAAAGTTAATGTTCTTCTATTCAATAAAGTGGGTAGGTAATTCAAGTTCCAAGAATAGATGTGTTTTTTCTGTGGAGCCCAATATGGCTATTTTCCTTTTGAGTGAAAGAAACATGGCCTCCAAATAATGCGCGCACACACACACACACACACACACACACGCCATACCCCCATAACCATACCCATACGTACATACATACGTATTATGCCTGAATTTGCCTTCATACAAAAGGGGGCTGCTCACCCCTGGAGTCCATGCTCAGCAAATGCCTCATCCGGTAAGGGTTCAATGCTTTAGTTTCCAGACACATTCAATTGGCAACGTAGCTACTTTCCCTATTGATGGATCCCACCAGAGGACCAACACTAGCCTCAGCTGCTTCCTCCCGGCTGGTCCTTCAAGAGCAATAAGGTGTGTAGTAAAGCCTGCCAGCTGCCCAGTGCAGTGCCAACCTCACAGCGATGTTCTTTAAATGATGGCCTAACCAAACCTTGCTCAGCAGACATTGCATCATGTGTGAATTCCATTCGTCTAAATGCAGTCACAGGGGCGATGGCAGTGTGGAGGTATGCCACGCGGATCTTCCCTCCAGAGAACCTGCTGTGGGGACCTCAGCTGATAGCAGCTGTTGGACTTTTCCTATCTGATGGTGCCATGGCCCTGCTTCCCCTCGATTCCTAACCAACATTTGAGCATGGCAGGGGCACAAGAGCCAGGCCTTTCCTCCCTGACATGGGGTTCCTCCAGCAGGCAGTGTTTGCTTGTGGAACCCCCGCTGGCCTGGTTGAGACTTTCTGAGAATCACACTGTGGTCTGAGGCTCTTCCCAACTGATCCTCCTTCCTTCCCTTTCTCTTTTCACTGGCGTCTGACTTGTGTCATGGTCTGAATGCTCTCCCTCTGCTCCCTCCTCCCTTATCTTATAGGTGTTCTTCCCAGGAAGACTTTTGTGTCCATTCTTGGTGTCTGTCTCTCAGAGAGCCTGAGTTGATACAGTAGTTCACCAAAAAAAAAAAAAAAAAAAAAGGAATTTTTGTCCAATAAATGTTCTGTGGCATTTATTTCATGCCAGGCATAGTTCTAAGCATTTTACGTATGCTGAATCACTTAGTCCTGACCTCAGCTCTGCAGTGAATTATTTTCATTCTGCAGATGAGAACACTGAGGTACAGAGAGATTATGTGAACTTGTCTCACATCACAGAACTAGTGTGGCAGGGCTAAAATTTACTTCTACTGCCTGGTGTTGTCTCTTATATTAGGAGTCCTTCACTAAGCTGAGATTGCAGTATTTAAAGGTAAGTATTTTTTTGTATGTTTTTATTTAAATTCCACTTAGTTAACATACAGTGTGACATTAGTTTCAGGTGCACAATATAGTGGTTCAACACTTCCATACATCACCCAGTGCTCCTCACAAGTGCCCTCCTTAATCCCCATCACCTATTTCCCCCATCCCCCCCACCTCCCCTCTGGTGACCCTCAGTTTGTTCTCTATAGTTAAGAATCTATTTCTTAGTTAGCCCCCCACCCCTTTTAAATATATTCACTAAATTTTGCTTCATTACTTTGCATGATACCCAGCTAAAGAAATAAGAGTTTCTCCCCAAGACGAGAAGGAAACTGGCTGCACTGAATTTGCTAAGACAGAAAATCCTGAATGTGGCAACATCCTAAGGGATTTTCAAGAATATTTTCAAGAATTTTGGCTAATTTTCTGACGTTAGAGCCTACTCCTGCAACTCCACTAGAAAACCTTGCCTGGATGAAGCAAGTCTGTGAATTGTCATTCTGAACAGCTAACTTCTCCAGACTACTGGGGGATAATTAGCAAGCAAATGTTATTCTCTGGAAAATGCACTAGGTAATGTACCTGCTTCTAGTAATTTAAACCCCTGGACCACCTGTGAAATTGCTGCCCATTTTACAAAGAAGAAACCTCAGTGGTGCCTGGGTGGCTCAGTCAGTTAAGGGTCTGTGTTGGGCTCTACCCTGATAGCTCAGAGCCTGCTTGGGATTCTCCCTCCCTCTTCCCTTGCCCCTCCTGGTCTTGTTCACATGCACGGGCTCTCTCTCTCTTTCAAAATAAATAAACATTTAGGAAAGGAAGGAAGGAAGGAAGGAAGGAAAGAAGGAAGGAAAAAGGAAAGGAGGGAAGGAGGGAGGGAAGGAAGAAGAAACCTGAACTGAATATATAAAATAAATGGCCCAAAGTCAGAGCTAGCAAGTAGCTGAGCCAAATAGAAACCAACCCTTGTTGATTAGCTTGTGGCTTTTGTTTACTTGTATTCATTTTCATCGTTTTTAACTTTCCAGCTGACTAGAGTCTATCTTTCTGAGCCCCCAAATTTAAATAAAAAATAACCTTGGGGTGCCTGGGTGGCTCAGTTGGTTGAGTGTCTGACTTTGGCTTCAGGTCATGATCTCCTGGTTCGTGGGTTCAAGCCCCACGTTGGGCTCTGTGCTGACAGCTCAGTGCCTGGAGCCTGCTTCAGATTCTGTGTCTCCCTTTCTCTCTGCCCTCTCCAGCTCGTGCTCTGTCTCTATCTCTCTCTCTCTCAAAAATAAATAAACATTAAAAAAAATAGCCTTGCCTTGATGGACTATCAATGGCACAATGGCAATCATACCCACTTTAGCCTTTTCATGATGTCACAGGGACGTCTTTATGAATCATAATTACTTTAATGCTAACATTTGCGATGTTATTTATGATTTTAAATGAGCACATCTGTTATTCACTTTTTTCATTCAACAAATGTCTGTGGAGTACCCTGTGTGCAAGTAGGCAGAGCTCTGAAATGGGGGGCCAAGATTCCCTGCCCCCAGTGTACATGTTTTATATAGTCCCCAGGATTGCGGATATGATAGATTTTGCTCCTGTAATTGGGCTATATTCCTTGACAAGTCAGGAAGTCCTTGAAGGTCAGGTCTCCTGACCTTAAGGTCAGGAGATTATCCAGGTAGGCCTCATTGAATCACATGACTCCTTTGAAAACAGTTTTCCAGCTGGTTATTGAAGAGGAAGTCAGATATTCAAAGCACAAGAAGGGTTTAGTGTGCAGTTGAGCCTTAAACGTGGAGGAGACCACATGTTAAGGAACTTGGGTGGCCTCTAGGAGCTAAGGATGGCTCCTGGATGACAGTTAGCAGGGGAATGAAGACCTCAATCTTACAGTCTCATGGGGTTGGATTTTGTCAACAGACTGAATGAACTTGGAAGCAGATTCTTCTCTAGAGCACCCAGAAAAGAACTCAGCCTGGCTCACACCTTGATTTCAGCTTCTAATGCCCTGAGCAGGTTGTATACCTAGCCACCCTGGGCTTGGACTCCTGACCTGCAGGACTGTGAAGTAATAAATGGGTGTTGGATTAAGGAACTAAAATGATGTGATTTGTTATGCACCAATAATACACTAATAAACCCTGTATGTGCCAAGCACAGTTCTTGGTGCTGGGGATATATGGCTTCTGCACTCATTGAATTTATGTTCTGGTAAGAGGAGGGGGGTGAAAGGGATGCAGTGAAGGAAAAACCAATCCATAAACACACAGTGAAAGATCAGGCTGCAGTGATTGCTGTGGAGAGAGTTACAACGGGGTGGTATGATCGAGAATGTCAGGATGGTTCCTTCAGATCACCCGATCAAGGGAAGTCTCTTCAAGGTCGCCATTATCTGGAAAGGTTTGCATGACAAGAAGATTCTGGGGAAAAAAGAAGTCCAGGAGAGGAGGGACCAAAGCAAGAGGCTTCACATGGAAAACAACATGTGTCTGACAGAGAGAAGGGCAGCATGGCCAGGACCTAGATGAGGTTGTGAGATAATTAAAAGAGCAGAGGAGGGTTGGAGAGATGGTCAAAAGCCAGATAAGGTAGGACTTTGTGGGTCACAGGAAGGAATGTGAATTTGACTCTAAACATGCTGGGAAGCCATTGGAGGATTGAAACAGGTTATGATATGATTTACATCTTCAAGATTTTGTACAATGTGGAGGCAAATAGAAACATTCCAATTAAAATCAGGAATAGAGCAAGACTTTCCTTTTTTGTTTTCATAAAGTTGAAATATTTTGCCAGCTGTTTATGCATAGAATATATTTAAATTTTTAATGCATTCTTGGGCTCAGGGATATTTTCCCTTTTAACTTATTGTTCTTTATCTTCCCTTCTATGTGTTTATGTTCTTTTTATTGAGAACATTAGGATAAATTTACAGAGAATAATATCCAAATGTCCAACTGAGAATTGACATTTTAACATACTTATGTGTTCATTTAAAGTTCTTACAGTTTTTAATAAAAAAAAGGGAATACTATGTGTAAAAGTAAAGTCCATTTGGTCCTTCATTCCTACCCTACTTTCTGTCTAAGAAGTTAAATGCAACATAGATTTTGTGGGTATCCTTCTAAGCCTTTGTTCAGTTTTTATGATTCTATATACATATCATATTTTTACTGTTTGGTAGATATTTACATTAAAATTCTGTCTTTATTGTATACATTGTTTATAAGTCATAGATTTATATAAAAGTTATAATAAATGTTAAAAAAAATTGCAAAGGGCAATAGGTAGAGTGGGGAACTAGTTCAGAATTGATTATAGACATTCAGATGAGCAAAGATGGTGGGCTGGACCAGGGCAGTGGTGGAAGCTGTAGACAGAAGTGGACAGATTTGAGATCTGCTTCAGAGATAGTGTTGCTAGGTCTTGCCGATGGATTGGATGAGAGAGAAGACAGGAAGACTGGACTCAAGATAACTCCTAGATATTTTTAGTGTGAGCAGTTCAGTGGATGGCATTGGCTAAAATAGGGAGGACTAGGATGATGAAGAATCAAGAGGTCTATTTTAGCCATCTAAAGTCTGAGATACCTATTTGACATCAAGTGGAGATGTCAAGTCTGTAGTTGGGTTTAGAAGTCTGGAGTTCAGAAGGGAAGTTAGGACTGGAAACATAAATGTGGAGATGACCAGCAAAATGAGTCATGCTTAAAGCTTGGAGATTACCTAGGGAGAGACTGTAGATAGGGAAGAGAAAAAGAATGAGGACTGAACTCTAGGGTACTCCAAAATTTAGAGATCAGAGAGTGGAACCAGCATGGAAGGCTGAGCAGGACTAGCCAACAAATGTGAAGGAAACAGGACAGTCTGTGGTCCTGGAAGCCGAGAAGAGAAAGGGCAGGTCAAGGTGTGAAATCATGTCAGTGACTCTACAGGGCTCACTTACTTCTGATCTCCACCACAAGCTTGTGCAGTAAGCAGTGACAGAATCACTATTTTCATTTTAGAGATAGAGAAGGCCTTTGAGAGATTATATGGCTATTCTCAAGAGACCTGGCTGATCAGGGGCCCTTCAGAGTATATGGTTCCTAACCCCTGCCCTTCAAGGAAACTCTGAAGCTGCCCTATTTTTTTTTTTTTTTTTCTATTGGGTTGTATCATAGTCATGTCCTGGGGCCTGTGATACATTTAGCCCTCTGTGCCTCTATAAGAAATGAATGCTGGGGTTTTATGGGCTTGTGACCAAGTTCTGTGGTTTTCCTGTCTCCCTTGTTTGTTGTAAGGATGTCAAATAACACTTCTTCTACTCTAAATGCTCCTGCCTTGAGTGACCCTGGCTTGCCTTCTCTTATTTAAAAAAAAAAAAAAAAATTAAATTTACATTGAAGTTAGTTAGAATTTAGTGCAATAATGATTTTAAATTTGTTGAACACTTTACAATATACACCTGAATTTCAAATGTGTGGCAGGTAACTGAATGCTCTTATAGATGATGCTAAGTATGTATTAGTAGAATTCTTTAATTTTTACATCATGTTTGGCCCTGCTGAATAATTGTTAATAATATCATACTAAGTGAAACAGAATGTTAACCTGGGCTTTTGGTATTCTTGCAAAGATGTGTAGGGCTTGGAATATATAATAGTACTGAATTTCATATATTCCTTCACGGCAAACCAATTTGTACCCAAATCATCTATTTATTGCTAGTTCTGGAAAAAGAGTTTCTATTTGGCTTTAACCTTTAGGAAGTAATCACTGGAATCAAACAGCCTCAAACCCATGATTGAGAATGTTATTCCTTTTTGGTCTCTGCTTGGTTTAAGGAACACTCAGCTACTGAGAAGAATATAAAAGAAAAAAAAATTGAACAATGAAAATCACACAGAGTAAGGCATTAGAAAAAAACACATTTGCAAGATATGGAGGTTGAGTTTACACATGCAATGATTTGGTTGGTTTGGTAGTGTATGATGAAATTAAAAACATTTGTTTGAAGTGTGAACCTCAGCCAAAGTTTATAAGGAAACTCAATGGACCAGGATTGTTTTATAATGAAAAATTTTAAGATACTAGTTTGGATGTTTAGTTCATAATAATTTAGTTCTTTCCAAAATAAAATGGCACTTATTTGTTAACCTTTTTACTCAAACTATCTCCTTGATTTTCTGCCTAATGTAGAAGGCAGTCAGCTTATAATATTAAAAGAAAAAGGTGTCTTGAAATTGTATTAAGAAGTCTGTTTATTCCTTCTGTGTGGAACTATGTATCCCATTTACAAGGTCAGCGAGAGAGCAAGGAAGGAGACTTACATTTCTGGAGTTCTATTACATATCGAGCACCATATGAGGAGTTTCTACATGCTGTACTCTGGTTTTTTATTTAGGTATATCATATCTTTTCTTCCTTAGGATGAGGGGACAGGGAGAGGTTGATCAGCTGACCCCACGTCACACAGCTAGTTAACATTAGAACTCATATATGAACGAGGTGGTCTATGTGCATCCATCAGATACAGGGCTTGGAACGGGGACGAGGGGAGAAGGAAGCCCTTGTTCCTGGAGCACACCTCCATCTCCCCAAACAGACTTTGCCTTGTCACCACAACAATGACTGCGGAGGAAGGCAATGCTATCCTCACTGTCTTTGCAAAGGACTTGATTCCATCACATGCCCTTTTGGAGGAAACATATTCATGGAGGGGGCAGTCATCTGAAGGATCTGGGGCTCACTGTGTTCCTTGGCTAGGGTTGCCATAATAAAGAACTGTAAATGGAGTGGCTTCAACAACAGAAAGTCATTGTCTCAAAGTTCTGAAACCAGGAGTCCCAGATCAATCTGTCAACACGGTTGGTTCCTTCTGAGGGCCGTGAGCGAAGAATCCTTTCCAGGCTTTTCTTCTTGGCTCTGCTTTCACATCATCTTCCCTCTGTGCAGGTCTCTTCAAATTCCCCCCCCCTTTTTTTTTATAAGGACACCAGTCATACTGGATTAGGGTAGGGCCCACCCTATTGACCTAATTTTAGCTCAGTTAGCTCTGTAAAGACTATGTCCGAATAAAGTCACATTCTGCGGTTGGGACTTTTTATGAATTCTGGGGGGAAACAATTCAACCCAGAGCGAGCAGATATCTTTAGTTCATTAACTTATTAATCCATTGACCCCTTATGCCAGACCAGCCACTGTACCGGGAACTGAAGCGTCAAGGCAGCCAATTCCTCACTTAATATCAGGGAAGAGAGATATTAAACAAGTAACTGCAATAAAATGTGAGGAGTGACATAATGGGAGAAATACCAGAAGATACAAGAGGTGACTAGCAGGTGGCCAGCGAAGGGGTTGCAGGGGAAAGTGGTTTCAAGTCTTCCCCTCCACAAACCACAAGGGGGGAAAAGTGCATGGTAGCCCCCCTCTGGGGGTCAGGACATGTAAACCAAGGGCTGTTCACACATGAGGGATATTCCCTCTGCTGAGGTTTCATGCTTCCCTTTTCAAAGCATTTATTCATTTATATTCTATTCTGTATATATGTGTGTTGGGTTTTTTTTTTTTTAATAAACAGTTAATGTTTTAAATTCTTTATGTGCAAGAAAAAGCCAGGCCTAAATGGTTTCCTACCTATCACCAGGAATGTATGCCATTTCCATCTCCTGTTGTATCCCCTGGGGTGCTCATTTTATCCCTGTTTGAAAAATACGGCTCTGATAAGTTTAGACTTCGTGCTTGGATTAATCCTAGGCATTCAAGAGTTTGGATTTGCTTTGGTGTGGATTACAAACCTCAGAGCAGCCTAAATTAAATTTGAGTTGGCCTTGATAGATGTTTTAAAATGTGCTACTATGTCCACGGTAGAGATGTTACTAAGAGCTCCATAATATCATTTAGTGAGCTTTTTTTGAAAACCCATGGGAAAAACAGAATTTCTCTGAGGTCTTGGGGCCAGAAATAGCTTTGCTCTTCCAAAGTATACCATGACTCTTTTTAACTGATCATTCTTCCTTCTTTGCTTTGTTTGCCAGGAAGCTCAAAACTAAATTGCCTTTTAATCTTCAATATCTGTATGGGACTTTTACTGTTTGGAGTCTGTCTAGTATCAATCTTATTGTTTGCATCTTACTATTTTATCTTTATTATCCTTTCACCTTTATTTTTTTATTTATAACATAATTCCATTATGTATTGTTACATAGTATATATGGTTACATATAATATAATAGTATTGCATTGCATCACAGTGTCTATATCGTTTTTTCAACGTATTCTTTAAAAAATTTTTTTTAAATGTTTATTTATTATTGAGAGTCAGAGCATGAGCATGAGCATGGGAGGGGCAGAGAGAAGAGGAGACACAGAATCTGAAGGAGGCTCTGGCTCTGAGCTGTTAGCACAGAACCTGACATGGGGCTAGAATTCACAAACTGCAAGATCATGACCTGAGCGGAAGTCAGATGCTTAACCGACTGAGCCACCCAGGCGCCCCTTGCTTTTTAATGTAGTCTAAGTGCAGAGGACATTGCTGTTTATATATCTTGTATCTGTCCTTTTCTTCATCATTTGTACATTATCCCGCTGTGCATTCACTGATGTACCCTTTCCCATCCCAGCCCGCGGTTTCAGGGAGGCTGGCTCCGTCCTCAGCACCAGAGATGGACTGAACAGTCCAGGGCTAATCCCTCCAATGCTGGCACAGTGGTTCAGGAATGCAGGCCTAAGACAGTCGGCACCTGGCAGGTCCCTGGACTTGAGGGCTGACCCACAAATGGGTTTGTGACCCATTTCAGGCCAGAGAGACTAGGGGTAGTTTAGTTTCTTGGGCCAGGCATTTCTATCTCCACATAGGAAACTACTGGAGTTGGAGGGAAGTAAAAACACCAAGGAAAAGATGATCACAAAATGCAGAGGAGCTGAGCTAGAGTCTCTCGGTTAGTGAATCCTGAGGTCTCACTGGTCTCTAGGCTTCTCCTTTGCTGCTCGGCACAAAATAAAACTAAAAATAGATATCCACTCCAGAGTCTCATCAACATACTGGAGTTTTTAAAGATGGGTTGGTATCTAGAAAAGGTTACTATTATTTCAAAAATTTTAGATGTGTGTGTGTGTGTGTGTGTGTACCAGAATCTACAAATTAGAAAGATCTAACTCTGTTATTTCTCATTGCCCTCTCTTCTGAACCAGATATAGTCCCTTATTATTTAAGCCATCCTGAATTGTTGTTTTGTTATTGCTGCTTTGTCTCTATTCTTACTTAAACCACTTCAAATCCTTTTGGGAGCAAGGCAGAACATACCTAAAACAAGGGTGAATGGTATCTCTTGTTATATATCTCTGTTCTTTCTGCACGTTTGTCCCAATTCTAGGACTGGCTGTTCTCTGGATGCATTCTTGACACCTTCTTGACAGTGCGCTTGCTATTCTCCATTGTTTCCTGCTGGTTAACGAGAGTCAATCCAAACATCACTACTTCAGGAAGACAGACCTGAGCTTGTTTTTTAAAATATGTCCTCAGCACCTTGCCCATCACCTCTTCATTACTGCCTCCCTGACATGGCTCATGGCACTTATGTGCCTCCTCTAGGCAGTAAGTTTCTCGATGGCAGGCACAAAGTTTCTTCACCTTGGCATCATGACTGTGTAGAATAATGCCTGACCAATAGCAGATGCTCACACAGTTTGTATGTGGTTCGTTGTCCAAGGTAAGCAACAGAAATCAAGGAGCAGAGATGTATTGGGTTGTTTAGTAATAGAAGAGGTTTAATCCCACAGGATAAGCTACCTGGTCCTGTACTTTGGAAGGAGCTCAGAAAGTCCAGCATGGAACCTATAATTTCAGTATATTAAGTTTGGGAGAATTCTTAGCTTACCCTTCTCATTTGTCAAATAAGAAATCTGAGGTCCACAACGATGAGGTACCTCTCCCAAGGTTGCATAGGTTATTAGATTCACAGCCAGGAAGAGAACTCAGGTCTTCTTCTCCCCAGACTGCTACTCGTCCAGCTACCTTTCTGCCATGCTATGTGCTCTCAATACCTTGTGTGACCTTGGCTTGAGTCACCCAAACCTCGCTGAGTCCTTGCTTTTCCACTGCAGGAATGGAACTTATTCCCACCAGATAGTTGGCTAGAACCAAATGATATAAATACATGATAACACTTGGAGAACTATAAATGCACCTTCAAAGCTTAAGGTTCCACCATAGGCTGCTTCTCAACCCTGGGTACTATGCACAAAAAGTTACTCGCTCCCTTTGGTGACAGGGAACATTGTTGAATCCTGCAATTTGGTGAGTCTATAAAGAGTAACATTCAAGACATTACAGAGAGCATCTTTCCTCATTTGTTTTAACAAGCATTGTTTCATTATAATAATCTGTGACAAAATGTCTAGCTAACAAGAAAAGAATGCTAAATGCATGAGGTAAAAAGGAGTAAGTCAGCACCGCAGGCTTTTCCTGAAACACTTTGCTATCAACTCTTTTGTACAGTGGGAGATCAGTGCTGCCAGGGAGGCTCCTGTGGGATTTGCCAGCCTCGGGGATGTGTGAAAAGAGTTGGAGTCAAATTGGGTTGCTTACTTAGGTGACGCTCAGTGTGCCTAGTTTATGCATTACAAACTTTGTTTAAAAAGGTCTCGACATGGACTATTTAGGGGCATGAGCATGAAATGAAAAGCATGTCAAACCAGCTATTTTCTATCCTTCCTATCCCCTCATGCTCTCCTTCAAAATGTTTATGGAGGGAATTTGAGCAGTTTGTATTTATTAGCAAAACCTATTGTGTCTGGATACTGTGGTAGGAGCTGGGAATTAGACCCACTGGGTGCTTCCCACTCACGACTATAGTCTCTCGAGGAAAAGAGATGAATGGGTAATGAGAGGTTTTGAGGCAAGTACGAGGCCCTGTAGGGGACACCGTGGAGCTCCTCATTATTCCCGGGGATTGCCTGGCAGATCAGAGTGCCTCTAGGCCAGCTTTTAAGCCTGACAGTCGATCTCCTTTGCAAGGTAATCCCAGCTTCCCACTTCTGAGCTTTGATGGTGCCTTCTTTGTCCCACTCTTACCACATTTAACAATGATAACAAAATAGCTGCCACTTAATAAGTACCTGTGTGAGAGTTTCTAAATAACACCTTACACAAGTACTCATGCTCAGTTTAACCTTTCAAATGACTCTAGTTCGGTCAGGAAACAGAATCCAACGTAAGGCTCTCATATACCTCCATCACTGACTCTTCATACAATTTTCTGTTCTGCCTATCTAAATTATTTTTGCCAGTCTCTTTAGCCAAATTTCCCTTACTACTGTGTATTTGTGTAGATGATCCTGTGTATTTGATTAGATGATGATGTTAATGACAGTAGTTGATGTTTATTTGGTGCTTACTATTTGCTATATGTGGTGCTAAACTCTTCACAAGGCATCATTTCCTTTAATTGGTTCAGCAAAATTATGAGTTGGTCTGGTTACTCTCCATGGTTGACCGATGAGGAAATGGAAATCCAGATATTTTCCCAACAGGTACACAGCTACACAGTAAGAGACTGGGGATGACGTGTGTATCCTTCCAGATCTTGACCTTGAAAATTGAATGCAGGCAGAAGATCTTATCCATGGGTAGATTATTTTATATATCTTCTAGAAGACCATCATTTAGAAATCGGCCTGGACTGCTCCTTCTACTCCCTCCACTTTAGATAACTCCAGTGTGCTTTTGAAATTGACACAGGCTTCTAGGAAACCATAGCACATTGTCCCCACAGGTTGATCTCTTCTCCTTCGTTTAGCCCTTAAAATAGTGGTAGAAGTGGGTAGATATGGCAAGGACAATAAAACCGGGGGGGAGGCAATAATGAATGGAATGACTCAACCACTATTCTGAAGATAGAAGACAGATGAAGACACGGCAAAGAACTTGGAAGACTAGGGGACGCTCCCACTTAAGTACCTGCAGGTGACTTGCTATGGAGCCTCTAAGAGGCTCTGCAAGAAGAGCACAAGGGGCACCAGAAGGTCTGGGGGGCACGGGGGAAAACTGGGTGGCTGGCAGACACTGATGTCCTTCCGTAACCCTTCAGAGCCAAAAGACAGTTTCTTTCTTGCCTTTGGAGAATTAAACTAGTGAGACTCTGGTCTCAGGGTCACCAGGATCTGGGGAGAGCAAGGTGGTATGGAATGGGGCCAGAGCAGAGGATTAAGGATGATCTATGTAACAAACCATGAGACCCTCAGCACCCTTCCCTTATTGCCATGGAAGGCCAGCGTCCAAGCATATATCCTGTTCCTGAATCTCTCTAGCATCAGATTGGAAGATCATTTTGTGGAGAAACGAAGTAGCTCCAGAGAAAATATTTCCAGGTACAGACATAAGGAGTTTTTCATTCACAAGAATGGCATGCCCTTTCATTACCCCAAATAAAACCCCCAGATTAAGTCTGTGCCTGGGCTTATAGTGCTTCACACAAAACTTTTGGTGATTTACACTTAAAAAGCTAATGGACAACCCAGGATAACTAAACATTTGAGGAAGGCCTTCGACAGGAAGTGATGAAGACAGGTGGAAAGAAAAATAGAAGCAAAAAGCCACCAACCAACCAACCAACCAACCAGTGAAATAAATAACCCAACAAAACAGTAATGAAAAAGGAACTCAGTGAAATAGAGATAATTCTGGCAGCAGAGGAAGACTTCAAAAAATCTGCAAGTAGTGTCTTCAGAAAAGTAAGAAGATTTGTTGCATTGAGAAAATTTCAATAGGATGCTTTGGAAAAGAAAACATCAGAACAGTAAAGAACTCTTGGAGGATAAGAGATGATGTTTTTATTCCATACTCTCCCCCACCCCCAAATTAAAAAGTTCACCAAAATATTGAAAACACCTTTGTTGCCCAACAAAAGGAAAAGTTGTGGACACGAAGAAAGAAAAGATAGGAAATTTAAAAGCTCAATCCAGGGACTTCTACATCGATACATTAGGAGATTCAGAAAGAGAAAAAAAAAATGAAAAGAAGGAAACAATCAAAGGAATAATGTAGGCATGTCTTTGGTAATGGAAGTGTGTGAGCTTCCACATTGATAGGTTCCTTGACTCCTTCTTATATGCAAGAAGACCCTTGTACACCAAGGCATATTATGGTAAATTTTTAGAACATTTGGAATGAATCCAAGATGAAGAAAGAGAGAGACAAAAAAGAGACAAAGACAGAGATAAAGAGACAGAAACAAGATTCAGGATTCAAAATGGCTTTAAACTTAACCACAGCAACACTGGATGCTAGAACAGAAGAGCAATATTTTCAAAATTCAGAGGGATAATTCTATTCAACATAGTGTTCTGTATTCAACCAAATTATTCATTGAGGGTGTAAGGTGGCATATAGATATATTCTGACAGGAATGGCTTAAAAAATTTTACCCACTACACATCTTTTCTTAGGAAGCTACTAAAGGATGTGCTTTATAAAATGAGGAATCAGTGAAGAAAGAGGAAGACATGGGCTTAAAAACAGGGGTGTTTAACACCTGGGGTAGAGGAGTGGAAAAAGGAAGGCAAAGCATGAAAGCTGTATGGGAGACCTAGAGATGGATGTGTCCATACAGGAACAGAGGGCTGAGGGTACTGGGAAAGAGGATGCAGGATGGGTGAGTGGAAGAAGGGAGGGCAGGTGGCAGAAATGGATGAAGTATTTGAAACTGTGGTTGAGCATTTGTGTTGGGGTAATTGGGAAAAAAGTGGTGGTAAGATGGTGGTAAAAAAGTGGTGGCCTAATATAAAAAGACAAGAAAAGAACAAGGTTGGCAAGGATGTAGCGAAAAAGGAACCCTCATGTACTGTTGGTGGGAATGCAAACTGCGGAAAACAGTATGGAGGTTCCTCAAGAAGTTACAAATAGGGGTGTCTGTGTGGCTTAGTCGGTTAAGCCTCCCACATCGGCTCAGGTCATGATCTTGCAGTTCGTGGGTTCGAGCCCCACTTCGGGTTCAGTGCTGACAGCTCAGAGCCTGGAGCCTGTTTCTGATTCTGTGTCTCTCTCTGCCCATTCCCTGCTCACGCTCTGTCTCTCAAAAATAAATAAGCGTTTAAAAAAAAAAAGGAGTTGAAAATACATCTACCCTATGGCCCAGCAACCACACTACTAGATATTTACCCCCAAAATACAAAAACACTAACTCAAAAAGATACATACACCCCTATGTTTATAGTATCATTGTTTACAATAGCCAAATTATGGAAACAGCCCATGTCCATCGATAGATGAGTGGATAAATATGTGATATATATGGAATATTATTCAGCCATAAAGAAGAATGAACTCTTGCCATTCACAACAACATGGATGGAGCTAAAAGTATAATGCTAAGTGAAAAAAATCAGAGAAAGACAGATACCATATGATTTCATTCATAGTTGGAATTTAAGAAACAAAACAGACGAGCAAAAGGAAGAGGAGAGGGAGGGAGAGAGAGAGAGAGAGAGAGAGAGAGAGAGAGAGAACAAGAAAGAGACTCTTAACTATAGAGAACAAGCTGATGGTCACCAGATGGGAAGTGAGTGGAGGGATGGGTGAAATAGGTGATGGGGATTGAGGAGGGCACTTGTGAGGAGCACTGGGTGATGTATGGAAGTGTTGAATCACTATATTATGCACCTGAAACTAATGTCATATTGTATATTAACTACATTGGAATTAAAATAAAAACAATTTAAAAAGTAGTGATAAATACATTAAAAATGAACACATTTTAAAAAGTCAGTTAACTCTAGGAAAAGCTATAAGTTCAATGAGAAAGGGTTTGAAACCACAGTATTTGATATATAATTAAGTATGTTTGATATATAAAAGTTAAGAAGTTGAGGATGGTGTAAAACAGCTAAATGCTTAACTTCTATAATAGGAATTCAATATACAAGGTCTTAAATTTATAAAACAAGACACAGCAGTATAAGCATCTTATTTAGAGATAGGGAAATGATTGCCAGGAGAAGTAGGCAAACTACTTGAAAGGGGTTGGCTCTAGGGACTAGGACTGGGGATCTGATGGAAGGTGGGGCAGTAGATTACCATTTTTCAGTATTTGATTTTAAACAGGGACATTTATTATTTAGATAAAATAAAGCAACAACCTTAGCAATTATTCTTCCTGTGTAGTTTTTTCTTGATGTTTCCCATCAGGTCTAAATTACTTCCTGTCTCCTGCCTGCTGAATCCCCCTCCCCTATTTTGTGCTCATTTACATTGTATGATTTATTATGCTATTTTATTTATTATTTATGGTCCAGTTTTTGCCACTAGATGATGAGCTTTTTGTCCACAGGGATTATGTGAGACGTTCCCCCAAATCTCTTGGTTCACATTGCCCGTACTGTCTCAGTCATTTCTTTATGGGATCCCTAGTCCAAAAGAAATAGCAGGTCTGTTTATTACCTAATTAGGTCCAAACGGCTTGAGATTATCCTTTATAGATATAAGTGCTTTGGGAAGGAATGCCAGGAGCTTATACAGTGGAAGGTTTTCATATTAGAAAGGACCCAGGTTATGCCCCTCAGAACAAGAGTTAACTTTCTTACAACAGGAGGTTAAAAATTAAAAAGAGGAAAAGACTAACCTAGAACTCTGCCCCTCATAAAATCGCTTGCTTCATTGATCTATTCCTATCTAGTCCTTGTCCATTTGCAGACATGATACTTTTACATACAATCAGTGAAGATGCATTGTTGTGATTTATTCACCCACTGAGGATTTTCTCCCACATAGTTTTCCTTGCTGGTACATGGTTTTCGTAGTGGTTATTCTAATCAGCTGTATATTTTATCGCATTGGATTTATTTAACCATATCCCAGTGAATGGATATATTGACGGAATCTTTCTTACTTTACAATTAATATTTTTCTACACGTTTCCATTATTCTTTTTATGTAAAATTATTTATTTACATAAAATAATTCCCTAGTGGAGGCTAAACTGGGCATAAATTCTTAAAATTCTGTAATCTTAAAACTGGAAAAAAAGTTGCTACATCAAATCTCAAATGCAAGGCAGGGATGTCTTGGAAAGCAACAGGTCTCTTCCCGACTCCTTCCAATAAACCTCATTTTCTCAGGTGGATGTTCATCCAATTTGTTTACAAAACAAAACTTTGAAAATCCTTATTTTTTGGAGCCCCAAACAGCAACATTTACTCCGTTTGTTGGTGCTTATTCTGCCCTCAGGAGTTGCACAAAGAGGGTGTGTTCTCTCTTTCCACATGACAGCCCTTCAAATATTTGAGGATGATGATCATGGACAAGTGACCTTTGCACGGTGTTTCAACTAAAATATTCTCCATCCGTGACTCTGAATCTTCCTACTCACTCACCTTTGCCATTTTCTGCCCCAATTACCCAAACCTCCTTCTCTCTCTGTTGATCACCCGCAGTTCCCCCACCCTTCTTCACAGGCTGCCTTTCAGGTCTGTGCCACAGTAGTGTGTTAAAGATGCCATCACTGTTTCTGTGTATCACTAAGAAACAAACAAAAATCGTTGCCAATTAAATTCTGACATAACATCAATTCATGATCACTTCATTTTCAGAAATGTGAAAATGTGAAAAAAAATGTATTTTAGAATCCGTGAAATATAGCAAGGAAGTTGTTTCTTTCTAGGGAAGCTTCAGATTGCCAATGTGTGCCATTGAGTGTGGCTCCTGGATCCAAAAATGGTTATTCCCAGGCTGGCTTTCCCTGACATTGGTAGCTGTTGCTGCCAGGTCTGCTGTGACCTGTGAGAGGGACTGCTCAGGGGGTGTAGGGGAGAATCAGGAGGAGGTGATTCTGGTCACGCATGATGTGGTTTGGTATTCTGTATGCCTGTGTGTGTGTGTGTGTGTGTGTGTGCTCTGTGCTCATTGTAAAGGCATGTCCCTCTGTCTTAAGGATAACAACACAGTACTATTCTAATAGAACTGATGATAAGAATAATAAGAACAAGAATACCAAACCACTTGATTGCAAAGTCAGGGTCCAGGATTGGAGAAACTACCCTCCAAAGCATTGTTGAAGAGTATTAAATCAGATTATAAATGGATCAAGTCTGAAAAACTTTAGAATTTATGGTCACAGCTCCAAACACGAATGACCCAGATTTTGACTATGACACAATAATAATTTAACAAATATAGGGTGGGAGGTACAGGGAAGACGTGTGTGTTGGGAGCTATAAGTGTTCCAATAGCCTCATATCAGAGAGTCCAGGAAAGGTCAAGTTGAAGCCTAGTTTATTTTTATTTTTATTTTTTTTTTATTTTTTATTTTTGGGACAGAGAGAGACATAGCATGAACGGGGGAGGGGCAGAGAGAGAGGGAGACACAGAATCAGAAACAGGCTCCAGGCTCCGAGCCATCAGCCCAGAGCCTGACGCGGGGCTCGAACTCACGGACCGTGAGATCGTGACCTGGCTGAAGTCGGACGCTTAACCGACTGCGCCACCCAGGCGCCCCTGAAGCCTAGTTTAAAAACACAATGACTCGAGCCTTTCAGTAAGTTCAAAATCATTTTCATCTCTTTAGATTTTTTTTTAAAGTTTATTTATTTTTGAGACAGAGAGACAGAGCATGAACGGGGGAGGGGCAGAGAGAGAGGGAGACACAGAATAGGAAGCAGGCTCCAGGCTCTGAGCCATCAGCCCAGAGCCCGACGCGGGGCTTGAACTCACGGACCGCAAGATGGTGACCTGAGCTGAAGTCAGACGCTTAACCGACTGAGCCACCCTGGCGTCCCTAATCTCTGTAGATTTAATAATATAGAGGGATTGTTCAGGAATTGATATTTCTTGTTGGGAAGAAAATTGAATACTTTTCAGCAGTTCCTTTAATTCTACATGATTTATACTTTTACCATTGAGTCAAGTAAAAACAAATTTAATACTGTTATTAATAGTACTTATAGTATAAGATTATAAAATCTTCTAAGTTTTCTTAAGTACAGTTGATTCTTAATATCCATGGTAGGTATGTTCTTTAAAGTCATTGCAAACACTTAATTAATAAACATAGAACCATTGTTCCTAGGGGAAATACAGGGTTAGGTTCCTACAAGCCTCTGATCACAGCATTTTCTCATCAACCAATCATTACATTAATGTTTAAACGTTTAAAAACATTTAACGTATGTTGTTGATTTACTAAGAGTAAACTCAGGGCTGACAGCTTTGTAAATCAGGCTGCAACAAGCTCATCTCACATACAGATTTCCAGCATAAGGTACATTATATCCCTCTCGAGTTTAGGAGCACAGGATGGCACTTTACTGCTGTGCCTGTGGGCCATTTTAAGCAGTGAAATCACTAACAAAAAGCACAAAAATGCAAGAACTTTGGCCCTAAATGGACTGCACAAAGGACACTTATTTACTCTGAAACAGGAAGACAGAGCATTGCTTGTTTGACCTCAGCTGGGAACGTTCAAGTTGTGTGAGTCAACATTTTTGCTGCTTCGTGCACGTCAGTGAATACTTAAGTAAGTGCAGTAAGTATTGATTTTGGGGTTACAACAGATTTTTAGTAAAAAATCCTTTTAATTGAGATATAATTGACATATTACATTAGTTTCAGGTGTAAACCATAGTGGTTAGATATTTATATATATTGTAAAATGATCACCACAATACAGCCTGTAGACAAATTCACCAACACAGAATCCAGGAATAATGAAATAGCACCTATTTTCACCCTTCTTCCTTCTCTCCTTTGTTCTCTAAATACCTCCCTGTCCTTATATCTTTCTATCCATAGAGAGATGTCTGGAATCATAGCAGCAAGAGTTGGAAACCATGACTATTGGATGATGGGGTTGTACATTTTGAGTTGAAAAAAAATAATATTTATTTTTACAAATGTAATGATGTCATTATCAAAAATGGTAATCAAATATAGTATTAAATATAAAAATAAATAATAGTAAGATTTTTTGTTTGTGTATCACGATGGTATTTGTGCTTTTCCCCCATGCTTCAATTCACTAGTTCATGAGGATGTGAGGAAAATAGACAAATGCATACTGCTGACTTTAGTATAAATTAATGCCATGTTTTTTTTGGAGAAAATTAGGCAAAGTGCATTCAAAGTTCCAATGGTTTCCATTCCCTTTTATACAGTTATTCCACCTGGGGATTTCACTCAGGGAGATAATCACAAAAATTTTATTAACAGTGTTATTCTAATTATAAACATGTAAATCAGCTCTATATACTACCAATGAAACCTCAAAAGAAAGAAATACAGCTTTTATAAGTCATGTTCTTTAAGGAGGTAGAATTCTAAGCAACTGTCATATCTATGGAGGATTCACAATTTCTACAGTAAGTATGTCTTTATAATGAGAAAAAAGGATAATAAATATTATTTAGGAGTAATACTTGGTCCCTCAAGAAAGTGTAATGCTCAATGGTATACTTTACATAAATGCAGACACCCGTGTTTTTTGTCATTTTTTTTTTTTTTGAGGACCTTGTACTTGCTTGGCACGCTCATAAACACTGCATCATTTAAACTAATTTGCATTATAACCTTGCGAGGCAAGTTTAATTATCTTCAATTTATGGATGAGAGTACCTAGACTCAGCGAGATTATACATATACCCTAAGGGTCTCCAGTTAATAATCAGGGACGGAGTCAGGACACACACTTTCTGACTACCAACTACAAATGCCTGGGTCAGAGTTGTGAGGCCATCATCCTGCAGAGACCAGCTGAGCAATCTGCAATTTTATGACCAAGCCCCCCCCCCCCAAAAAAAATAAATAAAACATAATTTCTGTAATCTATCTCATTTAAACCTTACAGTAATCTATTGAGTAAATGATAGTACTATTAAAGATCGTCCTGGGGTGCCTGGGTGGCTCAGTCGGTTAAGCGTCCGACTTCGGCTCAGGTCATGATCTCGCGGTTTGTGAGTTCTAGCCCCGCGTCGGGCTCTGTGCTGACTGCTCGGAGCCTGGAGCCTGCTTCCGATTCTGTGTCTCCCTCTCTCTCTTCCCCTCCCCTGCTCACACTCTGTCTCTCTCTCTCTCCTTCAAAAATAAATAAACATTAAAAAAAATTAAAAAAAAAAGATGGTCCTTTTTGTTATTATTACAAATTTATTTCAATCAGATTATATGATGTACAATATATGATTCATTCTTGAGCCAGCATATTCCAGGTGCCTTTCAACATGCCAAGTGCTGTTCCAGGCACTGGTGAGACTGTAATGAACCAAAACCCCTTTCATTCTTCTTTCTGAGGCACAGTTAATAAAAACACTAATATATGACATGGGAGGTGGTGATAAGTGGTATGAATGAAAGCAAATGAGGAAGAGGGCTTTCCCGTGTTATGACCCTTCTCTGTGTGTGGATTTTGATCTTTGAGCGATGTGTTGTTACTTTGTCCTGAGCTGGAGAAGCTGGGAGGGCAGTTGTTTGGGGGAGTCGGGGGTGTATGGAAAATCAAGATCTTAAATTTGAGACATTTGTTAGACACCTAAGGGAGAACGAGAAAAAGAGGAAGGTAGAAGAAAACCAGGGAACCGTGGTGTTCTGGATACTGAAAATTTCAGATGAGAATGTAGTTCTTCTCACTCCTAGTGTCGTTCCACTCCCAGTTATTGAAGACTTTTATATGCTTTTCTTCTCTTTTTATGCTTATCAGTTTTTGTCCCTAAAAGAGTAATTTAAATAATAATTGAAGTGGTATATTAGCCAGATGGTAATTGCTAAAATGACTTCCTTTACTTTTTGAGTCTTTTGGGCACCATTCCAGTTTTCTGTAACCTTCAAACATATGTGTAAATAGTTCAGTGAGTTCATTATCTAACTCCCTGAACAGCAAAGCATGATATCATCCAAAAACCAATTCTCACTCCCATAAAATGGAGCAATGAACCATTTACCTTAAAGGACCTTCACAAGAGGGTTCGTATACTTCTTTGGTCCTTCAAAATTCATGCTTTGTTACTTGTTTTTATCTTCACATTTTTTTCCATTCCATAGAGGTATATAACCTTTGTAATAATAAATTGAACTGATTTTAAGCTTAATGTATTTCTACACCCGTATACACCCACGTGACCACGTGCAGATCAAGATTTAGAAACTTTCCAGCACCCAGAAGCCTTCATCATGTCCTTTCCCAGTCAATACTCACACTCAATCTTCCCCCATCACTAGCCTGACTTACATTATGATTGGTTAGTTTTGCCTGTCCTTGAACACAATATAAATGCAGTTGTAAAGTATTTTCTCTTTGTGCCTGACTTCTTTTATGTAACATAATTTCTTTGAGAGGCTCCCATTTGTTGCATGTAGTAGTTTATTCTTTATAAATTGCTTTGCAGCATTTCATTTTATGAAAATACGCAATTGATTTATCCATTCTACCAATGGTGGGCATTTGTGTTGTTTCCAGTGTTTGGGTATTATGGACAGAACTCCTAGGGTAGATACACACTCATTTCTCATTTCTCTTAAATATTTCTTTGGGAGTGAATTGGTGGGTCATAGCATAGGCGTGTATATATTCGAGCCTCTAAGAAATTCAAATTAAAATAGTGTATCATTTATTGCTTATGAAATTAGTAAATATTTTAGTGTATAAAGTAGCCATTCCATTCCATTCTTACATTCATATGTTGCTGGTGGGAATAGAAACTGGTATGCCCCTTTTGGAAAGTATTTTATCAGAAGATAGTAAAAATGGCCTTTATAATTTTGATACCCCTTGACCTAGGAGTCTTTTTCTTTTCTTTTCTTTCTTTCTTTCTTTCTTTCTTTCTTTCTTTCTTGGAACATATCCTTTTTTTATTTTTATTTAAAACATTTTTTAACTTATACTTTTTTTTTTTTGAGAGATAGAGAGAGACAGCGCATGAGCGGGGGAGGGGCAGAGATAGAGGGAAACACAGAATCCAAAGCAGGCTCCAAACTCTGAGCTGTCAGCACAGAGCCAGACATGAGGCTCGAACCCATGAACTGTGAGACCATGACCTGAGCTGAAGTCAGAAGCTCAACCGACTGGGCTACCCAGGCACCCTTTTTTAGAACATAGCCTAAGGAAATAATCATAAATACTGTTAAAAGCTTATGAGCCAAGGTATCTACTGGAGAACTCTTTGTAGTGAAAAACACAATGGAAATGACCTATGTCCAAAAATAGGGAATACTTGAAGTAAATTATGTAACAATCTCTCAATAGAATATATGATGTTTTGTCCATTAAGAGTTTATAATGGTGTAGAGATATCGTTTGCTACAATGACAAATTTAAAAACCAGAATGTGTATTTAAGTTTGAACGTAAATTTGGGATAAGACCTATATAACACAAAGAGAACAAAGCCCCAGGAGGAAATATCAACAGAATGTTAATGCTCACCAACAAAGTGGTAGATTACGGCTGATTATTTTCTTTTCACTGTTTTGCAATTTTTCTGGAATGGTTTGTCTTGGTTTATTTAAAGATTTTGAGGGATGCCTGGGTGGCTCAGTCAGTTAAACGTGAGACTTCGGCTCAGGTCATGATCTCACGGTCCGTGGTTTCTAGCTCTGCGTGGGGTTCTGTGTTGACAGCTCAGAGCCTGGAGCCTGCTTCGGATTCTGTGTCTCCCTCTTTCTCTGCTCCTCCCCCGCTCGTGCTCTGTATCTCTTTCTCTCAAAAAGAAATACATGTTAAAAAAAATAAATAAAGATTTTGAAATTTAAGTCTCCACTTGCATTATCAGTGGTAGGATGGGGGAGCTGGTTAAGAATATGATTCCCAAAGCCGTTATTACCCAGGTGCAACCTCTGGATTCCTGGTTTCACTGCTCACTAGCTGTGTTTCTTTGGGCAAGTCTCAGGTCCATTTAACTCACCAAGTATATGTTGAGTGTCTGGTATGTGCCGAGCAACGTTCAGCAAACAAATGGGTGAAATTCCCTGTATTCGCGGAGCTTCCAACCCATTGTGTGCGATCTGTAAAACAGGTGTCAGCGTAATGCACGGGGTGGTGACAAGCCAATACTGGGGAAGTGTCTGAAACATGAGACTTTGAGAAGTGCTAACAATTTCAAGTCTTACTGTATTTATGGAGTTCTACAATTTCCAACTTCTTTTTCGGTTAAGAAAAAACAATGCGTTTGACATGGTATGTAATTGACCACTTTTATTGGGCATTTGAGAGGAACACTGATTACTGCCCCAATCAGCGCTTTTTTGTTCTGTACTCGTTGCAGATCATGGGGCCTGGCTGTGGCCAAGGTAGAGCCCAGTTTTTCCAATGCTTCCTAAGAATTCCTGCTTCCTTATACCTTTCCCAGTAATAAAATTACTTTTGATTGTTTTTTGCCATAGCATAATAATTTTACTGTGTTTCACCAGTGATGCAATTATTAGTTTGGTGTTTTCAAAGCCAATAGTGTTTTAGTTTTCTAAGCTGTCATGATAAAGTGATACGATCTGGGGGCTTGAATGACAGACATTCTCTCACAACCCTGGAGTCCAGAAATCTGAAATCCAGGTGTCATCAGGGCCTCACTCCCTCCAGAGGCTCTAGGGGAGGATATTTCTTTGCCTGTTTGGGCTTTCCGGTGGCTTCTGACAGTCCCTGGCTGCCCCTGGCTATGGGAGCTATAACCCCAATCTCTGCCTCCATGTTTTCTCGTGGCCTCTTCTTTGAATGTCTCTCGGTTCATTCCTTCTTTCATAAAGATAGAAGTTGTTGGATTTAGGGCCAATCCTAAATCCCGTGTGATTTCATTTTAGGATCCTTAACTCATTACATTTTCAAAGACCCTGTTTCCAAATAAGGACACATTGTGAGATTCTGAGTGAACGTGAATTTCGGGGAAATGCTATATAGCCTACTACAAACGGCAATAATAATATTGTCAGCAACTACAAACAGCAATAATATTGTCAACAACACTACTGTAGTGCTTTTTAAGTCCTTAAACTTAATACGTATGATAAATAGGGGAGCCTGGGTGGGTCAGTCGGTTGGGCATCTGACTTTGGCTCAGGTCATGATCTCATGGTTCGTGGGTTCAAGCCCCGCGTTAGACTCTGTGCTGACAGCTCAGAGCCTGGAGCCTGCTTTGGATTCCATGTTTCCCTTTCTCTCTGCCCCTCCCCGGCTCCCACTCCCTCTGTCTCCCTCAAAAATAAATATTAAAAAATTAAAAAAATTACAGATGATAAATAGAATAATGGTTTCCTGACATGTGTGCAGGTCATTGCCTTCTTTTAAAAAGTGGATGGAACCCAGATTTTTTAACAGTGTGATTTTTGAGAGGCATTAGCTGGAAAAGATTAAGGAACAGTGTGTCCTAAGAGGCTTCAGGCACTGATTTTGTAAAGCTTTGGGAAGCCTCGTATATCTCCACATAAACTAAGGTCTGAAAAGGTTAAGGGTTGTGTCTAATGCGAATTTACTGGAAAAACAGGAAATGAATGAGGCGCCTAAACATTTGGGCAGAGATTTTGTTTTCCTTTGCTATTTCTCTTGATGATGTAGACATTCTAAAAATCCATTATTCACACTAAATCTTTCAGTATGCCAGCCTAGTTGTAGATTGTTCCTTGTGATTCTTCTGTTGGTAGTAGGAATATTTTCCCAGTAATTGAACTCTCTAAATTCTGATACCTCAGTTGAAGCAAATTCCAAGAGCACTTACTGTAAAATTAATATTCAGAGATTAATTTCTGTGAGTTGTGCACTTGGCAGTGTTTTATAGTTTTGTAAATTAGAAGCAATAAAGGAAGTCTTCAGAATCCAAATGTCTTTGTTCTGATCAAGTAGCAACACCAGTGTTTAGGTCAATGGCATTTACTTATTAAAATATATATATATATATTGAACTACTCTGTCTCGTACCCTGGGCCATGTGTTAGGAATACCGCAGTGACCAAAATGGTGCATCTTCCCATAGAGAGGTCTGTCTTTGGGGGCAGATAAACAAGTAAACAGGCATTCAGAATATAGAGAAGGAGGTGAGATAAGGAAGCATTCTAAGATACAAGCAAGCAAAGAAAGGGGCATCTAATTTAATGTCCGTCTAATGGGTGGTGGTATCATAAAATGCTCCTCAGTGGAAGTTCTCAGCTAAGCAGAGATCTGTGCAGCCAGGGGCTCAATTTAGCTGCTCAACAGATTTTTGGCAGAGGGGTGAAAGAATGTGCTCACAGCCTGCATGCTGCTGAAAAAGGTGTCATGTCCGTTTTTCTCACTAGAACAACTGTTTGAATCAGTAGGGGAGTCCATTGGTCTTTGCACAGGGAATCAGAAATTTAGAGAATCCTTCATAATTCACAAGCCAATACAAGTGAATTGACACCGGGCACATGTTCGATAATGTGTTGTTTAGAAGAAAGCCTGACACTGTTACCTCCATGTAGTAGGAATTCAACAAATGCTGGTTAACAGCAATGATGATTTATCGGGGTAGTCAAAACTTTAGTAATTTGATGAATCAGAGATTTTACTATAAAAATTAAAATAGCTGGACCTCCAGGTAGAAGAGAATTTGTAGTGAAGTGTGAGTCTTTTAGATATCATTATTATTTTTCAAGTTGTTTGGGTATGTGTAAGCGTGTGCGCTTACTATGATTTTTTTAGGAGCGTCTGGGTGGCTCAGTCGGTTGAGCGTCCGACTTCAGCTCAGGTCGTGATCTCAGTTTGTGAGTTCGAGCCCCGTGTTGGGCCCTGTGCTGACAGCTCAGAGCCTGGAGCCTGCTTCGGATTCTGTGTCTCCCTCTCTCTCTGCCCCTCCCCCATGTGCTGTCTGTCTGTCTCTCTCTCGAAAATAAATAAGCACTTAAAACATTAAAAAAAAGAATGATTTTAATAGAACTGTGGTGAATAAATTAAGCTTTTAAAAATTAACTTGATTTTTAAAATTATGTGGAATATTTAGAGAAAGGAAAAAGAAATGATAGGACAATATCCATGAGCCTACTACCCAGCTTTGTCAATGTTTACATATTTGACACATTTGTTTCAAATGTTTTTTGAGAAATAACCATCACATTGTAAGGAATGCCGGGTGTTGCATGGGAACGTTGAATCTCTATTGTACACTTGAAACTAATATTGTGTGTTAAGTAACTGGAATTGAAATAAAAACTTAAAAGAAAAAAGAAATAACCATCACAGAAACAAACTCCCTGCATGATGTGCTCGCATGCCATTTCCTTTCCTCATTAATTAGAGATAACTTCTAAAACCCAGTAGAATGTTGTTGTAAACTGGATGTTTGCTATTACCTCCTTGCCTACCATAATCCATTCTCCTTTTCGTCCTTGGAACAGATGAATCTCGATTTTTACAAGGAAGATTTTGTTGCCTAGTTGCCCTTGCAATTGGTGTACTCTTAGTACTAAGAATTGGCCAATAAAGAGTAGGCAGTAGTGTTTTGTCAACTATTTGGAAATCTTCTTAAAAATAAGAAAAAAAACATCTTCTTTGTTCCTTTCTTCTTCCTGCTACTGGAAGTTGGATGTGACGGTCAGAATTACAATGCACATCTTGAACCCCAAGGATCAGAGACATTCTCTGATGACAGAGGAACAGCTGGAAGAAGACTGGGAATCTAATTACTTCAGAGGTTGGCCATATAAAGCTTGGATGGTATATCTCTCCGGATATATTTTATATGGGAAAAACATAGACTGTCATGCTTGTTGTTATTTCTTCAGTCCTTGTGTCTAACAGTTTACTCTAACTTTAATCTATAGCGTATCAATAAAGAATATATTTTTTACATTTAAATATATTAGAATACTATTCTTAACACTTTACAACTTATTTTTTCTTTGGAGTTACACTTTTGACATTTATCCATTTTTATACACTTGTTATTGTTGTTTATAATTTATTACATAATTTGTTTAGTGATTTCCTAGTGATAAATATAAGTGGTTTCTAACGGTTTCTTTTTTTTTTTAAGTTTATTTATTTTGGGAGAGAGAAAGAGAGAGGGGGGAGGGGCAGGGAAAGTGGGAGAGAGAATCCTAAGCAGACTATGTGCTATCAGCAGGGAGCTTGAGGTGGGACTCAAACCCATGAACCATGAGATCATGACCTGAGCTAAAACCAAGAGTCAGATGCTTAACCCACTGGGCCATCCAGGCAATCCTAGTGGTTTCTAACATTTTCTTGAAATAAACATGGATCTAGTGAGCATTTTTTTAGAGGTCTTTCTTCTGCACTTATCCTAGAATTTCTTGTTGACTTTGATATGTAGATCTAATATCCAGAAATTTTGCTGTGCTCTCCTTTTAATTCTAAATGGCCGTCTTATAAATTTTCTTGATGTTTTGTGACAGAATTTTACTGTGTGAAATAAGGACAATTTATCCTTTCCAATACTTATATCTGTTATTTCTTTTCCTTATCTTATTGCATTGTCTGGGGCCTCCAATACAGTGTGAAATGGAAACAGAGAACGGGAACACCATCATCTTGTTTCTTCACTTAACCTGAATGCTTTTTAAGCAACACTTACTAAATATGCTATTTGCTGTTATTTTAGGTTAAATATATTTTATTTTACTACTAGTTTCTTAAGCATTTTGTCTTGAATGATTTCTGTTATTTCAGATGTTTTTCCTATATCTATTAAGGTTTTGAAAAAAATTTTAATTAAAAAGTAATGTCATTAATATTTTAATATGGTATATTACATTAATGGATTTTTGTATTTTCCCTTCTTAACTTAATTTGATTTATGAGTATCTTATGAACATGTATTAAAACTCAAACAGTTCTATAGTAGCAGAATCCACTTCTGCTTATTGGTCTCCAGGGGCAACCTCTTTTAAATATTTCAGTGTCTCTGTATTTACCCCCATATTTCTAAATAATATTAATATATTGCTGTTTCTTGGTTTTTAAATTTTAGATATTAACATATTGCTACTTTTAAGCTTTAGGTATTATCTATTTATTTGTTATTTTGGAGAATGAATAATTTTCTTTCTATCTATCACTCTTTCAATATAGTTATATCATATTTTTTGTTTGAATGAGTATTTATATTATGGTGCATAAATACTATTCTCCACTGAGCAATGTAGGATACTAGGATTGATTTTCCTTTCTTGTTTATATGTGTACATATATACTTTATATATGGTTTTCTCTAGAGTTAATACATTCTTTATTGCTTAGTTTTTTTGTATACCTACTATTAACTCATTTTAAGACTCACAAAAATGTAATGTAATCTCTTTTTAGTATATTCATACTCTTTAAGCAATATATCAGGTGTGTGTGAGAGAGAGAGGGAGAGAGAGAGAGAGAGAGAGAGAGAGAGAGAGAGAGAGAAAATGGTCAAACAGAAAAAGACAGGTGCGTCTTCCCTGAAGGCTTACATCTTTGTGCTCTGATCTATGGACCTGTAGAGCAGCTGTTGCCTGGGATATTCTTTTATCATCATCATTAGAATTACCTTTGCATCCTTCCTGGGTTGAAGTCCCTATATTTTTGTATCCACTGTTTTCTTTTTTAAAGTTTACGACCTTGTTTGGTAGAACACAACACACCTCTTGTTATCTTTCTGAATTCATGGCGGGTGAGAGGATGTTGCTGGCTTGGAAAACTTTTTGCTTTACCTCCACAGTTGACTGATAGTTTATGCTGGTATAGAATTCTAAGTTTAAAATCACTCCCCTTCCAAATTTTGAAGATAGTCCTCCATTTTTTTCTAAAATCCAGTGTTACTAAAAAGAATTTCAGTGCCACTTTGATGTATGAGTATTTATATTTTTTTCTTTCCCCCCCCTCTAGAGGCTTTTAGGATCTTTTATTCACCTTTGGTGTTCTAAAATTTTAAAACAAAATGCGTTAGTGTGAGTCTTTTTTCATTTATTGCACTGGGCACTCAGTGGTGCCCTTCAATCTCTATGCTCATATTCTTCAATTCTGGGAAGTTCTTGTACTATGTCTTTGGTTATTTCTTTCCCTGTATTTCTCTACTGTCCTTCCCACCCCACCCCCCAAATTCCTAATACTTAGCTGTTGGCCCTCCTAAACAGATCTTCTCTTTTAAAAAATTTCCTATATTTAGCTCTTTGAGCTTTGGTTCCAGGAGATTGACTTAGCATATCTCCCAAATATTATATTGAATTAAAAATTGAAAATAGTCCTTCTTTGTTTATTTTATGACTGTCCCTTTTTCAATAGTACTCATTCTTGTTTCATAGTTGTAGTATCTTTTACCTTTATAAGAATTTTTATGCTTTTGAAAGATGATATCATGATTCCTGTACTTAATCCATTTCTTTGTTTTATTTTTTTTATAGTTGTATTGGTCTGTTTATTATAAGTATTTTTCAAGAAGCTGGCGATTCTTTGCTGTTCTTTTATATTGAAAAAAAATCATTTAAAAGCTCATTGAAATCCAGCTTGTGGAGTCAGGACTGGTTGAGTGGTGGGCTTCACTACTGACCAATTGAGTAGATCACTATTTCCTCGTGGAATCTCTGTTTAGTAACTGTAAGTCTTTTCACTTGGATTATCAATCTTCTATGGAATTCTAGTATCCTCCAGTATCTTGTCTGTGGGCACAAGCCTGGCAGATGGCTTTGTAGGAGCTGAGTGAAAATAGGTGCTGGGCTTTTATTTTCAGCATTTTTAGTTCTGCACCTTCCCTCAGCTATGCCTGGTGTCCCTGAATCCAGAGCCTTTTCATTCAGAGCTCCAATGTTATACTTCCAGTCTTTTGTGGCCCTGGAGATGAGTGGAATTGGACATTAATTATGTCATTTTGAATGTAGAACACACACATACACTTTGGGTGTGTATATATATTTGGGTGTAGAACATATATATATATATATATATATACTTTTAATTATTCTTTCTAGTATTTGCTCCACTGTATCTCCAACCACAGTCGTATCCAGCATTTCCAATTCCTGGTTTCTATTCCATCAGGGTTAGGCTGGGAAGGAAAACTGGAGTCAGACTTAGAATTAAAAAGGAATTATATTTCTCTCTCTCCCTCCATCTTTGTTGATCCCACCCTCCCTAATGATTTGATAGTTGCCTTCTTCTTGCTCCCAGGCCCATGTATAGATCCCCATGTCTTACCTTAGCATTTAAGGAAACCAGTTCCACATACGACAATAAAGGGAATGTTGTAGATCCAGCCTCCAAGTTAGCATGTTTCTTGATTTCATTCCTTATTGAGAGATGGTGCCTGTGTCCTCTGGGCTTTCTCAAGCCTGAAGCTTCCTACAATCTATAGCTCTGGGTAGGGGTAGGCAGCCCTTCCCCTTTTCATCTATGGGAAAATCCTATGTATCCATCCACTGACTTTGAGTCATGGGCCTAGTCCTGGATCATGGGCCTAGCTCCCCATCTTGGATGGTGGCTTCATTTTTATTTCATTCACACTGTGGAAGCTGAACCCACAGCCCTGTTTCAGACTCAGAGCCCAGGAAGCTTCTGGCTACAGTTCTCTCACTAATCTTTGTTCCTTTCCTCATCCAAGAAAGGTAATCTTCTCTTTTCCCATTTATTCCTGGCAATGTCTTTCATATGTGGGGTGTGTGTAGGTGAACGTGTGTGTGTGCATTTTTTTTCCTTATCACTTCTACTTGTTTGGAACAGAGGAGCAAAGTGTGAACTCCATACACTCTCTTCACAGAAAGTCTAAATACTGCTTCATTAAAAATTAGCAGAACAGCAGCCACAAAGCCAACAACCAAATGAAAAACCATTCCCTTTGCTTGGTAAAAAGTGGGAAGATTTGATTGGGTGTGGTTTGGAAGGACTAAGCAGGGCACTATATATGACTGTGCTCTGTGATAGCTAAATCCCCTCACAAATCCTAATTATTTATTTTATATTTATGTGGCCATGCCATCTGCATAGGAAATCCTAAGCCCTTTCTCACACCACAGGCCTTATTTTTATTTATGTCCCAGACAAAAAGATAAACTTGTACAGACCTGGGATTTCTCTCTGTCTCGGGCATATTTCCCAAACTTCCAATGCAAACAGAAACACATGTTCCTGTCTCTTGAGCTTTTGAGTAGTGTTTGGCACAGAAACATGCAAGTAGAGAGTTACAAGGGTGTTCTCGACAGGCTGGGTGAGCTAGGATGGAATTCTTACGGCACGGGCTCTCCAGGCCTGACCTACTGCCCGGAATGCAGAAGTTCACCAGAAAGACAAATAGTGAGAAGTTCATGAAACACTTGGACTTTGCCTCTTGAAATGCCAGGTTATTCTCTTCTCCTGGCAGAAATTACTGCTCCTCCCCTAACCTCACAGATTCTAAACTCTGGTCCTACTCTCAGTAGCAGTGTTCCCTGAACTTGATCAATTGGGTTCAACAAATATTTATTGGAGTGTGCCAGGCAATGTTAGGTACTGGAGTGCAATGATGAATACTGCACAGCGCCTGTATTTCATGGCCTCACGGTCTGATGTCTGGGAAAACAAACAGGTCTGGGAAGCAAGAGGATTAGCACAGGTGGCCAACCTTTATACTTAGAGCTCTGGCTATGGCACCCAGGTGCCCAGGTTCACACCTGCAGGGGCCATTGTTCACGGTGAGACTGTGAACAAGTCACTTAGCCACTTCGTGCTTCAGTCTCCTCGTCTGTATGAAGGACATGACGGTGATGTCATACAGTGTACATGCAATATATATTATGGTATCTACATACATGTATTCATATCATATGATAATATTTTGCTACATATAATGGAAGTTGACATTTATGATGCTTCCTGTGTGCCAGGCTCAATTATGTACCTTTAACATGTATTGAGGTATTATAATATTTAGCTTGCAACACAATGTATAATATATAATGTAACATATTGTAACATATTAATTACATATTTATAATAACTAGCATATAATGGGATTATAAATACATATATAATTATAAAATAACATAATATGTTGTAATATATATTAATGCAAGTTAAATATTACAGTGCCTCAATACATGTTAAATGTATATATAATTGAGTATATAATTAAGTATATAAATATATAAATGTATATAACAGGAAGCACCCCACAAACGTCAACTTCTATTACTAGGTACATTTTAGCTGCGGAGCATAAAGGAGAGATTGAACTAGTAATGGATGGAACGTGGTCTTTACATTCAGATATCTGAGTTCAAAAGCTTGCTCAACAACTTATCATCTTGAGTCATCTTGTATGTAAAGTTCTTAGTTAATGTTAAAATCAATTTCGTTAAATATTATTATGCTTATGATTATGATCATTTTACGTCTCTGAAACAAAGTTTTCCCATCTCAAAAGGCATGATTGTTATCTTTATATTGCAATGTTGCTCTTTATGTTGGAGATAATAAATACATCATTCTTAGCACAAAAGGGCCCATTGTAAGTGATCATTAAAAGGTGAACATTTTATGTATTATTAGCTCCAACTATATGTTTTTGATGTAAAATGTCGTCTGTGTGCCAGAGTGTGGCAGAGAAGACTAAGTTTCCACCCAAAACTTCCACACTCTTCTATCAAATAGAGCTGTGTCTGGCCCAGGCACGGACTATATCTCCCCCAACCTTGGGCCAAGTGCCGGTTCTTGCAACAGACTATGAATATAAGTGGTGTATGTCCAGGTAATGATGATTAGGAAATGTGTTTTTTCTTACCCTCTTTTTCCCCCTTCTATTGGCTGGAAGCAGGGAGCCTGGGGGGTCTTAAGAAATGGGAGAACCACCAGAAGGAAAGAATCTGGGCCCTTGAATTCCCACATGGAGAAAAATTGCCTACTGAGCAGGAACTCCCACATTAGATTCCTACCTGAGAAAGAAATCGTTATTGTGTTAGGCCACCAAAATTTGGGGGCTAATTTGTTACAGCAGCTGGAATTATCCTAACAAACAAAGTATTTGAAATGCTGAAGTTTCCTGAGATGAAACATAAGCGGGTAAAATTTAGAGTACCATCAAAATTAGGGCATTTTAAAGGTCTGGTGCAAATATTGAGGGTATTTAAAGGAGAGTGAATGCGGACCAGAAGGGATAACATCAGAGGAAAGGATTTTGTCTGGATCTTAAGGATTTGGACATGCAGCAAAGCTGGGGGAGGCATTGCAGGCAGAACAGAAGCCAGAGCAAGTGAGGACAGTGTTCAGTGCATAGTGAATCTCTCCTACAAACTGGCATATAAAGTGCATAGAGGGGAACAGTGAGAATTAAAGACAGTAAGGCAGACAAAATCCACATTTTCAGGAGGAGCTGGTGAGAAACAAGTGTCCGACTTTTTTCCACAAGCAGGGAGAACTGCTGTTAGTTTTTGAGTAGAGGAAGAATATGATGAGATTTGCGCTTGCAGATGACTTATCAGGATGTCTTGTGAAAGATGGTCTTAAAGAGAGTGACTGAAGCCAGAGGAGTAAATTAAAAGACTAACGTGGTAGTCCAGGGGAGAGGTCACCAGGATTGAGCTAGAAAAGGGTGGTGGAAATGGAGTAGATGAGATGTAAGCAAAGGTAGGATATTATATAGGATGTTTATGGACTAATATATGGTCAACTGATTGGATTTGTGGAGCAGAGTCCACAAATGTAAAAGCATCGTCTCAGGTGTGTTAACCTGGGTGACTGGGAAGAAGTGAGGAAGGGAGGATAGCATGGAGGAGGAAATGGGGGGTGGTTAATTTTATTTTGGACATTAGTGATAGGATATCCGGGTGGAATAGACTGTTGATGTTGACCGACAGATAGTTCTTGTTTTTGGACTAGTGTCAAGGTGAGAGCATTAGCCAAATCAGCAGTGTTGCTTATAAGAGGTGGATTTACAAAGATGACTTGAATGGAGAAGTCAGAGATTGATTGGTAAGTTAACAGACTGGAGACACATTGTCTTCAGTCCACTCAGGTTGCCATGATAAAGTACCACAGACTGAAGCATGGCTTAAACAGATTTATTTCCACTTCTGAGGGCCAGAAGTTTAGGATCAAGATGCCAGCTGATTTGATTTCTGGGGAGAGCTCTCTCCCTGGGTTGTGGGTGGTTGCCTTCTTGTTGTGTTCTCACATGGTAGAGAGAGATAGAGAGAGAGAGAGAGAGAGAGGAGAGAGAGAGAAGCTCTCTGTGTTCCTTTTTATAAGGACATTAATTTCATTCTTGAAGGTTCCACTATTATGATCTAATTGCCTCCAAAGGCTTCCTCTCCAAATACCATCACACTGGGGGTTAGGGTTTCAGCAAATGTATAAGCCATCATGCACAGATATGTAAGTCAGGAGACGGTAGAGAAAGAAAAGGTAAAGAAAATTCTTATAGAAATTCTATTAGAGAAGGCAAAAGTGATTGAAGTTGAAGATTTTCAGGCATTCTCATAATATTAAAAGAAAAAGACACATTTAGTCTAATTGATCATTAGGGAGAAGCCAGGAATGTAGAAATCCTACCTCTCCTACTTTTGAAGTTGAAAGTATCTTCCACAACAAGAATTGAATTTTGGCTTTACCTTAACTTCCCCTGCATGAGATAAACCAATTTTCAGGCTTTCAAGCCAACTATTAATTTATCCAATTTATAAAATTTGTTTGCCATACTCTCCTTCCGATGGTTGTTTTTATTATTCTGTTCACCTTTTAAAAATGCTTTTATTTACATTCCAGTTAGTTAACATACAGTGTAATATTAGTTTCAGGCGTAGAATATAGTGATTCATCATTTCCATGCAACACCCGGTGCTCATCACAACTAGTTCTCTCTGGATGAAATGGTCTCCTGGCTGATCTCCCCGCCTCTAGCTTTGTACACATAAGGTCTGTTCCCACCATGGCAGCTGAAATGCTCCCGCTGCAACATGAGCTACATCATGATAATCCTCTACTAGGACCTTGCCATGGCCACACACTTCACTCAACAAAGGCAGAAATGCTACCATGGCCCTGTGCAGTATACCTCCAGTCTTAACTCTCTTCCTCTTCTCCCTTCCCTCTCTGTGATTAACCTCATGGGCTTCCTGACTGTTCCTGGACTGAGCAGATGTGGCCCCACATTAGAGTTTGGTCTCTAGCTGTTCCCCTACCTGCCCTACGTCCCCTCCCCACCCCATATGCACATGGCTACTAACGCATGGCTGGACAACCTGATTGAACACTGCAGGTGAAACTCTCTGGCCCCATATTCCCCAGGCCCCTTGCCCCGTTCCGTGTTTTCTTTTTCCCACAACACTTACCACCTTCTCCTCTAGTAGACTATATAATTTACTTGTTATGTTTATTGTTCATTGTCTCTCCAGCCTCAAGCCAATCAATGTCCTTGAGAGTAGAGACCTCTATTTTTTTTACTTTTGTTTCCCTAGTGCCTTCAGCAGTGCTGGACACTTAGCAGGCACCGAACAAATATTTCTTAAAGGAATGAATGAATTTGTTTCTCTTATTTAGAGGCTATGTTCTTAATGACTAAATTATATGGCCAAAGGAGTGAGAGATTAAATGAATGAATGAATGAACGAATGAACGAACGAACAGAATGAATGACTTCTCTACCAGTCTGGGAGTTCATGGAGGGGTAGGGTTGTCTCCGTCCCGTGAGTATGCCTGGAACAAAGCAGGTGCTTAGAAATGCTTGCAGAATTAAATTACATCCTGCAGGCACTGATTCTGACATTTGGTAGGCCCTTTTACCACATAAAATACTTCCCTCCTGTTTTGGCCCATCATGACCACAATTAGTTCTCTTAGCCAAAAAAGCCCTTTGTCCCTTGGCTGAGGTTCAGACCCTGCTGTTTTCAGCCAGACTGGGCAACAAAAAAGAGCTTCAGAAGGAAGGACAACAGTCACTTTCTTTCTGCAGGATTCCTCCCAAGCTGTTTAAGCTTCTCTCCGTGTCCCTTGATTTTAAACCTTTCTGCTTTCTTTGCTCTGCAGGATTCCAGCTGACAGCCCCAGAGGTGACTCTGGCTGGGAAGTATCAGGAGAGTAGGGGTAAAATTTGGGGGGAATCCTTCCCCCAGAAAATACTGATATGTCATGGGCCTTTCCCCCCCCTGCATTTTATGAAAGATATTCCAGAGCCAGAGAGTAGAGCAGTGTCAAAGGAAAGAGCAATGTGGTCCCTACAAAACAGCCGTTGTGTAGCAGCAAACTTGTCCATGGCAGGTTAAGTCTGGAGCCAGAGCCCTGATAACTCCTTCTAATACTGTCACACCTGAGCCTCTGCCCTTAAGGTTTTTCATATCAGCACATGTTGAGTGTCAGAAAACTGCAGGTACCAGCTCTGTCACTGATGAACTGCGCCACACTAGGCAAGTCGCTGAGCTTTTCTGAGCACCATATTATCTATTAAATGGAAATGCTAAATCCCGGAATTCGGAATGTAACGAGAAATAAGCAAGATATTTATTACTTTTGTGAAATCCTTTCTGATTTTAATAGTTCGTCTTTATACATGTGATAGTACCTCATAGTATTATATACAGACACACCCAGAAAGCAGGTAAAAACTGGTGAGATCTGAATAAGATCTGTAGTAGAAACTGACCAATGTCAATTTCTTGCTTTTGATGAGGTGCTCTGGTTACCTAAGATGCTACCATTGGAAGAAGCTGGGGAGGGAGACATGGAAATGCTCGGCATTATTTAGCTTTTATTTTAAGTCTAACGTTATTTCAAACTAAGAAATTTTTAGTTCGTTTCTGCTGTTTTCCCCCCTCCTTTTAACACCTTCTGAATGTTTCCGATAGAAGTTAGGACTGGGGTATCTGCTTTTCAGAAGGACTCTGTGCTCCCTGAGGGCACAGTTACTTTCTTCTCTGTTATTACTCACTTGCCTGGAATAGAGCCTGGCAGAGAGTTCGTGTTCACAAACGTTTACCAGTTCTTTCAGCCCAGAATATCAAGATAAGCAACCTCTCATTCTAGAAACTGCTGTCTCTGGAAATGTTTTAAGAAAATTCATGTTTAATGGGAGCCTTTTTGTGACAGGTATTTTCTATAAAGTTCTCTTAGTTAATTCCCATAGCAACCTTAGGAGGTACCAACTCTAATTCCCATTTTACAAATGAGGGAACTGAGTCTCAGAAAGCTCAATCTACTTGCCCAAGAGGAGAAGCATGGAGGTAGATTCAAGCTTTGAGTTCATCTGGCTCCAAAGTCCCTTTTATTTCATTCATTCATTCATTCATTCAACTTATGTTTATGGAGCACCTGCTACTGTTGTCAGGGACCATTCTCAGACCTTAGAATATAATCAGGAACAAACAGACAATGATTGTGGCCTTTGTGTGGCTGACATTCTAGTGATGCAATACTGATAATACAGAGTAAACAGAATCTTAACGACCTGTGTGGACACAAATGAGAAAGAAGAGAAGGGAAAGGAAACGGAGACTGTAGGGTCTGGGGGCAATTCGTAGCACGAGAAAAGATGTGCAGAGGAGGCCTTGTTGAAAATACAAGATTCGAGCAGGGCCGAGTGTGACACAGGAGTGCTGGGGTTACCCAAGCAGATCTTTGGGAAAATAACATTCAGGTAGAGGAACAGCTAAATGAAAGCCCTCAGGTCATGGATATAGGTCTGGTGTACGTGAGGACAGGCAAGGTGGCTGTTCTGGCTGGGCCAAACACACGTGGGGGGTAGCAGGAATGCTGAGGGATGGAGAGTAGATCATAGGAGACCATGAAGATCGTTGCAGAACTTTGTGGGACTTTGGTTTTGCTCTGAGATAGTAGCCACTGCAGGGTTGGGGCAAAGGAGTGACATAAGTTGACTCAAGCTTCACGGGCTTTCTCCGATCGCTGTTCAGAGGCCAGGGCTAAAGGGGCCGGGTCGGAAGCAAGGAGACCAGCTGAAAGGCTGTTGCAGCATTCCAAGCTAGACAAGCTAGATGGTGGCTTCGACAAAGCCAGGGAGTGGAAGAGTCGCCTTTCTCCCTGCGTGGCCCGGCCTCTCACACGTGTTTACAGAACCTCAAGCAATGGCTTTCTCCTGCACAAGGTGGACTTTCCTTTCCCCCACTCCGCCTGTGTGGCTGAGATTCTCATTCCTTCTGCTCCCCCTGCCCCCCTCTGCTACTTCCCACACACCCGCCCTGTGCCTGGCCCTGCACGTCCCGCCCTCTTCCTCTTCTGCCGCCCTCTTTGCGTCCTGGGACTTGCTCGCGGTGGCCCCGCGGCTTGCTCTCGCCTGTCTGTCGGTCTTGGTTGCTTGCTGTCACCTTCTCAGACACCTGTCTGCCCCGGTGTCCCATCCGTTGTGAAACAAAAGGCCTGAGTACGCTAACGGCTGCGTGCAGGCACACGGCACGTCCTCCTTTGGTTCACCCCGAAGCCAGAAGGATGGCAGACCGACCCCCCTTTTGCACTTCTGCCAGCCGATGGGAATCCGAGCCTGGCTTAGGGGAACGTGTGAGCCACGGGGGGAAACACGTGGAGCACGGCACTGAACACGGGGAAGAGGAAAGGGATTTTGTTCGTGCACAGTGACGTCAGGCGCTCAGAACCCAGGATCTTGTGTAGTCTTCCCACGGACTCTGGATAGGTGCTATCCTTCCTGCTTTCCAGGTGAGGGACTGAAAGATAAAGTAGGCTGCACCGAGCCTGCCGCCAACTCTGTTATAGGGGTGCAGGAGAGCAGAGAGCAGAAGGGGGTGTCACATCTGGAGGCAACGGATGCCTTTATTTTCAAAAAAAGGCAATAAAAGGAAAGGCTTGGTTTCTCAGTTCGGGGCATGATTGAGTCAACGAGTCAAACCGGCGAGGTCTTCTGTGCCTCAGCCAGTGCCAGGCCCTAGAGATGTGGACATCTAAACCAGAGTTTCCCACAGCCTGTTCTGGGTGCTTCTCTTTGGCCCACGGAGGGAAGGGGTGTGCGACTGCTTTCCCATGACAGTAAAATGCAGCTAAGCAGAAAGGACATGGGGCTCAGGGCTGGAAAAGACATTTATGACAACCTGGAAATGGAATCCATTTGGCCCAGTCCAGCTCCACGTGACAAGGTGGGGCAAGAGTTCCATCTAACGATAAAATAACTCCTTTTCATTGTACGTGGTTAGGTCTTCCCCGGGCCCCACAAGGTGCAGGGCTCCGGGGCAGGTGGATTGTGCCTGGGGTGCAGGAGTGCTCCGAGAAGGGTGGTGCCCGGGTAGCTCTGCCTTGTGCACTAACCATCCAGTTAGAAGACCATTTACACATTGTCAGTATTTTAAAAAACTGGTAATTCTCTCCCCTCCAGTGCATTATTTCCACCTTACCGAATCTGGAAAGGAGGCCAAAGAAGTTGCCGAAGAAGTTGGCATTTTCAAAGCCAACAGCCCTTTTTCTTCTGCTGCAGGAGCCTTCTGGATGCTGGTGTAAGTGTGGCCGTGATGGTTAATTTTATGGGTCAACTTGGCTAGAGCCTGACCATGCTCTTAAGTTGCCTTCAGAGCAAAGACTGAGTTTTCCCAAAGAAGAAATTCTGCCTCCTGACTACAACATAGAAATCCTGCTCGATTTTCCAGACTTTGGATTCAAGTGGCATTGGAGGGGCATCTGGTAGTTGACTACCGGCTTGGAAGGGAGACCCCGTGGTCCGCTGAGTGTCCAGCCGAGTGTCAAGCTGGGCTACGCAGAAAGGCTGCAGGGTTTTTAGCCGCTCAGCTTTTTGCAACAGGATTTTCATTTTGTAGGACGCAACTGATTGAGTGCGAAAGAATATGAGCGATGGAGTCAAAGAGTCCCGTGGTATGCCTGTGGGCAGATTCCAGAAATTCTACGAGCCTCAGAGCCATCCTTTGAGAACTTTGGACTAAGTTGGAGTGTCCATACTTTTCTCTGCAGAACACCTCCCCTTTTATTTACTTTTGCCACACAGAACCTATGTCTTGAAAGATTTTATTCAAGGGATAAAGGATATAGCAAATAAAGTAAATAAAAATTTGCTTTTTATTAGTTTATATTGGTTTTCTTAATTTATTTTATTTTTGCAAAGTGATAGTGGTACATGTATTAATTTATTTAACTTCGATTTAGGTTATTTAGATTTATTTAACATCAGAGACTCGAATGCCAATGAGAATAGCTAGCTAGTCAGCAGGAGATGACCAGTCTTAACACTTCATTGTGTTCATAAAATCCTGATCATTAGCAAAGAGGCAATTTTAAACTTAAAGTAAGTGAACGACATATTAATATTGTTATACCTGGTTCTCTTTTTGTCAACTTTTGCCTATCATATTATTTTCTGACCTTTTATTTTTCACTGATGTTTTTGTTTTAGGAGTGTGCATTATGATACATTAAGCTGTATTTTAAAAAATCTCAGACTCTGTCCCTTAATAGAGGAGTTTAGCTCATTTACACTTTTGTGACTCCCAGCATGTTTGGCCTAACCCTCGTGCACTGTTGGTGGGAATGCAAACTGGTGCAGCCATTGTGGAAGACAGCGCTGAGGTTATCCATGCCAAACTAATTTAGACAATGTTCATTTCCTCTATGGATATCTGAACTATTGAACTAGTTTAGGGACTACAATAGTTTCTTTTCAGGACTGTTTAGGATTCGAAAATTCCACAGTGTTCTTCACTTGAACACAAGGATGCTGGAACCCTGCCCTGAGTATTCCCTAAGGTAGGACCTATTCAAGAAGCAGGGTGCATCTGTAGAATGGGATCACAGCCCGTGAGGCTTCCTTTGGGGTACTTGTCCCTCTACCTTCCTCTGTGCTTCTGGAACTGTCCTGCATTGCTTTCGAATTTGTCCTTCCAGACCCTGGCTGAGGTGACCACTCTCTAAGTGAACTGTTTTCACGTTACTGTCTTTTTTTTTAAATTATTTTTTAATGTTTATTTGTTTTTGAGAAAGACAGAGAGACAGAACATGAGCAGGGGGAGGGGCAGAGAGAGAGGGAGACACAGAATTTGAAACAGACTCCAGGCTCTGAGCTGTCAGCCTAGAGCCGGATGCGGGGCTCAAACTCACAAACCGTGAGATATGACCTGAGCCGAAGTCGGACGCTTAACCGACTGAGCCACCCAGGCGCCCCTCGTATTACGTTCTAAGACACAGTTACGTCTGAGTAACCCTGGAGTAGCATTGCACTATCATCCCTCCCTCCCTCCCTCCCTCCATCTCTCCATCCCTCCATCCATCAAATATCTATGCAGTGCCTTCCACTTACCAGTTCTTGCTCTGGGTGCTATTAGGGCAGGTCACACAAGTGTACAAGATAAACTATTTGGGAAGTCCGTCACCCAGAGAAACTGTCTACCCTTGAGGACTGAAGGTGGCAATTCTAACCTATTTATTTTCTATAGAGGCTCAGCTCTGAAACTCATAGCCTTGTATTCATTCTGGCTTTTTCTTTGTCTCCACAGGGCAGGGCTTCCTGCCTAAGAGAGAGGGCTTCCTGTCTCCTAAGAGAGACTCCACTGGGGGTGCCATTCACCTCCCCCTCTCAATCTTCCCTACAATCGTGCGTGTGACAGCAAGGACTCATGTTGACTCCTTATCCTTTCTGTGAGCCTTAGCCATTTGATCATGACGGTTTTCCTCCTAGTTGTTGAAGACTCCTTTTCTTCAGGTGTGAGCCTTTTAAAGACGGAGCTTAGTCTCGAACCACGGGGATATCCTCAGATGGACATACCTGCAGTCTCCAGAGTGGCTTTTCCCCTGGAACTAATAGCTCACGCTTCACTCTTGGGCAAAGGCTCCTGCTGCTCATAAACATATGACCATGGCCTACATGCACACTGCAGGTGGTGGCACAAGCCCAGTTCCTGGTCCTTAACTTCCCTTCTGAATGTAACTTCATGTCTCCCTCCCTTGGGAAAGAGGTTAAAAACCAAAAATAAAGTAGTGTAATGAGTGCCCTGAAGAGGTAGCTGTGGTGTGCCGAATCACCTCTGTCCGCGGTGGTGGGTCAGGTCGGGTTCGGCAAAGGCTTCCTAGAGGAGGAGCGTGTCATATGAGGCCCGAGTGGTCAAAAGGAATTCGCTGTACCCTGGAGAGTTTCAGGCAGAGTGGACACCTTGAGAGGTGGTCCAGTTCACTGTGAATCCGTTCCTGTGCCAGGAACACGGGGCATGCTGGAGGACGTGATATGGGGACTCAGGAAAGGTAAGCTGGGGCCACGGAGAATTAGAATTTCTCATTTTCAGTCCTGGTGTATTCCCACGGGCGCAGGAAGGAAGCGCCTGGATCAGTAATCCTTTGCTCCGAAAGAAGTGATTTTCCCCTAAGGGGTACTTCCTGGTACCCTGGTAGGTGGGTGGGGTCCCCTGCTATTATCCTACCCCACCTTACAGAACGCCAGCCTAGCGATTGAAAATTCACGTTGCAGAATCAGCGGATACTCTGTAAAAGCGACCGTGTGGTGTGGGGACAAAAAGCCTGGAAAGCGTGTATGCAAAAAGCAGTAACTGTCCGGGTGATGTGTTTGATGGCGGATTTTATTCTTGCCTCTACGTTATGCGTTTTCTTTGGTTTTGTTTTACCAACTTTAAAATTATATTTAAAAAGAATTGTATTTGAATTATATTAAAAAAAGATAGCTTGGGTCTCATTTCTAGGTCACAGCACGAGAAACCCATCTCCCAGGTGGCATTAGTCTTGGCCTGTACTGTATTAACAGAGGCTCTGTTAGTAAATCATAAGGCCCCATACTGAGGTCTGTAGAAATATAGGTGATTTCTGTGTAATGGCAAGAAGTGTTATCCTGTATCAGCCTAACGAATTTGCTCTTTTCCTTTTTTATGGCACCCATTAGGGTGTTTCATTCATGGTGTTGCCATTTCAGAAAGTGGGAGGAAATTCGGCAACGCTGTTTGCGATATGGCTGCAGAATCCCCTGCTGGCTGGGGGTCCCAGAGAGCTGTGTGTCCAGCAGACAATATCCTTTGTTTAAGCATCTGTATCTTTCCCTCGCACAGGCAATCAGTGCAAGGAGGCAATCACGTTTGCTACGCTCATGCAGCCCAGGGATCGAAGCACAATTTGGCATCTTTGTCATTTTCAAAAATCAAATCTGCCTAGGGACCAAGTTCCAACAGCAGCTGGTTTTGCTTTATGTTTTATTTAAAGACATTTAATTTTGAGCCTTGCATGTTTCCAATTTTTCTTTCTTTTTTTTTTTTAATTTTTTTTCAGAGCAGCCTGTGTGCATGTATAGAATACCATCAATTTATGTGTAGTAATCCTTTTATGGGTGGTCAAATAGGAGCAAATCAGATTAAAGTTATGACAGCTATTTATGAGTTTTTTTCTTATTTTACTTAAAATAATAGAAACTATACACCAAATATATAAAATACTTACTCCATGGCAGGCTTTAGGCCAAGTGGTTTATATACATTCTCTAACCAAGCCTTACCAGAATCTTAGGAGGTAGACAGAGAAGTTAATACCCATTTTATGGGTGAAGTCTTGGAGGGGTAATGACTTGTACAAGTTCTCGTGTCCAATCAGTAGGAAGCTGAGACTTAAAAAAAATTTTGTTTTTAATGTGCATTTATTTTTGAGAGAGAGAGAGAGAGCAGGGAAAGGGCAGAGAGGGAGACACAGAATCCGAAGCAGGCTCCAGGCTCTGAGCTGTCAGCACAGAGCCTGATGCCGGGCTTGAACCCACGGACCGTGAGATCATGATCTGAGCCCAAGCCAGAAGCTCAACAGACTGAGCCACCCAGGTGCCTCAAAGCTGAGACTTTAACTGAGGTGTGTTTGATGCCATGTCATATACATGAAATATAATCTACGTGATACCACATACGTGTATATATGTGTATATACCGGTATACGTCTTATCTGTACATAACACTCAAACTTTTAAACCACATTTCCTCCCTTTCTCCTTCTCTTTCAGTGTTTCTACCTCTCAGCCTCTCTGCTCCTTCTGATTGTTGCCCAGCCCTGCTTGTCATACACAGACTGGGACCTGGGTGGGCAGAGCGTCAGACCGGTGCGCATCCTACGTGGCTCTCACAGATCACCCAGGCCCAAAGTGGAGGAAGCTCGTGATCTTGACGCCGGCCGCCTGGGGGTTCTCCCTTGGCCCTGCTGTTTGGTGGCTGCACGTTATTGGGCAAGTCCCACAGGTCCTCTGAGCCTCAGCTTGCTCATCTCGCGCAGGTTGGTGCTCATCAGAGTCGGTGGCCTATGCGCCCCCTATGTGAGCGTTACCCATGAGAAGGGTTGTGCATGTCACTGTGCCTCTCCTCTGGGGCCTCTGTGATGGGGATTTATCTTTCAGCAGAGACAACAAAGTAAGAAAAACAGGAACCGCAGCAGAGCCAGAATCCCAGAAGAGCAGGAGTCAGAAAAGGTCACATGGGATCCAGCACGACTCCAGACTCTGGAGTTAGTCACCATCCCAAGGCGGAGGCATCTGGCTTTTTCCTACTCCAGGAATTCGTCATGAAAACAACCTCACCACCTTCTGCTTCTGCTTCTACCAAACCTGCCATTACTGATTAACTTAGTTCTTTTTTTATACAGATGTTTTAACATTCATTCCTTTTTTGAAAGACAGAGAGAGACAGAGCACGAGTGGGGAGGGGCAGAGAAAGAGGGAGACACAGAATCCGAAGCAGGCTTCAGGTTCTAAGCTGTCAGCACAGAGCCGGACATGGGGCTTGAACTCACCAACTGTGAGATCATGACCTGAGCTGAGGTTAGACGCGTAACGGACTGAGCCACCCAGGTGCCCCACTGATTAACTTCTTTCTATTCCTGTCTCTCTGCCTTGAGGCTTTTGCTACCTCGTGCCTCCTTGCTCACTGCCTTCTCTTCTGAGTTTTTCTGCTTTTGTCTCTGTTAAAGACCACCGGCTCTTTCCGTGGGTCTCACACTCAAACTGCCAAGGGAGAAGATTTAGTTGGTTAGCAGCAGTATTGTGCTGGTTAATGTTCAATAATGGGCTGTCTGTGGGAGGACTGGGTGGGGGGAAAGCCCTGATTTGTAATGTTTGCCGATTTCCATGGTGCAAATAATCCCACTGTGGTTGATTTCAGCTATCAACATGATGTCACCTGACTCCTCAAATCCTGAAAATGGAACTGAGAACCAGTATGAGTCAGCTCCAGGATATCACGGTCACCCCTGTGTGCCACTGCATAGTTTCTGGTCAGTTTAGGGATCAGCTGATCTTGAACTGGATTTCCAACTTGGTCCACATACACGTGACCAAGGTATTGGGCTCAGATGTTAAATCTGTTTTAAAAAGTCCTGTGACATGTGGGCTTCCTGGTTCATAATAAGCTCCCTAACATAAATATTATTTAACTATCATTTCATGGATGTCTCTGAGGCCTTAATACATGAAGAGGAAAGACACAAAATGAAGATAAATGAGTAAAAATTAGAAAATGACTGATGATACAAGAGAAGTGTAAAAAATAAGCAGGGGGAGTTCAGAGATAATGCCATTTCCAGGTGGAAGCAAACCAGAAAGGCTTTTGGATTACATAGAATTTGGACTGAACCTTTAAGGATGGCAGGACTTCGGAATTATAGAAACAGGGAAGGGGGGAAGTATTCAAGATACAGAGAATCAGAACGGAAGAAAAATGTGGATTGGAGGAAGCATGGAATAAATATGGAGTCAGTGACACTTCATTTCATTGGAGCAAAAGGTACGTGAAGGGAAGGACAAGGTGATCATTATCAAGGAACACTGTAGAGGGTCTTGTGTGTCAAAATAAGGTGATTGGTATATACCACAGTGCTTTACTCTGTTGCTGTTACAAAATGGAAGCAAAGTGTGTTTGTGAAGGGTATATCAATATCATGACATGGGTCTATTGGAATAGAATTTGCAAAACTTCTGATATTAACATGGTGCTAAGTCCCATAAATTGGTTCCACACCCTCTCGATTCTTTTAAACAGCTGATGTTATTATTTCTATTAACTTTTTGTACTGTCTGTTATCAATAAGATGAGACAGATCGCTAGTGGGAATAAGGCTGGGATGAATCCAGAGACCTGGGTTCTGGTCTCTGCTTTGTCACCGACTCAAGGAGCGACCTGAAGAAAAACATTTCGTTGCCAACCTTGGTCCATTCTCACATCTCTAATCTTGCAGGGTGGTTATTTGGTGGTTGCTTCCCTAGCTTTTCCAAGTCTGTAATCCCTTACACATAACCTCTCCAAATTATTTCAGATAAAGTCATTCATTATTTGGGTACTGGCACAGGGAAAAGAACTCCATGCCCTTGGCATAGATAAGTTTCCTTTGCTGGAAGCACTGTCAAAGTTCATATGTGACATAGGGGATGAGAATTCTGGTTGATTGAGTTTTCCTGTTAAAGGGAAGATTAACTAGTGAAACTCTCTTAAACCCTTGCAGTTTGCAATATGTCTCAAGTATTCTAGTTAACTTTTTTGGCCTAAGAAACGCAACTTTTAAAAATAGGGAAGTAACCATTAAAGACTATACACATGACTGTCACTGAATAATAATAAGAAGAATAACAATAATAATGGCTATTATTTATTGACCGTTTCTTCTCTGCCAGGTACTGACCTGAGAGCTTTGTATGCATAATCTCTTAAAATATCGCTAAGAAATATAAAAGCCAGGCTAAATGCACCTTGTAGTGGGTTGAAGGGTGGCTCCCCCAAAAGATGTCCATGTTCTAATCCTCGGAACTTATGAATGTGAATGAATGTGATCTTCTTTGGAGAAACATCTTTGCAGATATAATTACGCTAAAGATCTTGAGATAGAACATCATCTGGGTTTTCAAGATGGGCCACAAATCCAATGACAGATGTCCTTATAAAATCCAATCTCTGGGGGGAGAGATTGCAGTGATGTGGCTGTGAGCCAAAGATCTGGAGGAGGCAGGGAATAGATTGTCTCCTACAACTTTCAGAAGGGGCTGACACCTTGAGGTCAGACTTTGGGTCTTCAGAACTGTGAGAACATAACATTTTCATCTTTAAGCCACCAAGTTCGTGGTAATTTGTCACAGCAGTCATCAGAAATGAACACACACACACATATATATTTTTTTACAAGTACAAAATGAGGCACAGAAGGGTCATTTAAACTTACCTCAGATCCCATAGTTGGTAAGTGACATTGCAGGAGACTAACCCAGGCAGCTTTAGAGCTTGCCTTCAACCTTAATAGAATGTTATACCTCATAACTGTCTTCATCGAGATCTAAACACTACAAGTCACAGTATGCTCTGAACGGTGCTTTGAGAGCATGAGGCAAACATAAGATGCTTTAGGAGTACATCAGGGTACACGTAACCCAGCTCTTGGGGCGTATTAGCGAAGGTATCCTAGAGGAGATGATGATAGTGGGCCGAGTTTCAATGATGAAGATATTTTTCCAGCAAATAAAGTAGGGAGAGCTTTCCAAGAAGAGAGATCAACCAAGGAGGGTGAGAAAGGACAAAGCACCTTTAGGGAATTATAATAGTTAGATGTGGTCCTGGGGGTTCCTGGAAGAGGGATGGGAAATATGACAGAAGATCGAAGTAAAGACCAGCTGATGGTGGGTCTTATGTACCAAGCTAGAGACCATGGAGTCCTCAGGCAGTTGGAGACGTGGGGTAAGCTGGTGTAGGCCGATTGCATGATCAGACCAGTCTCTTACGGACGTACAGTGGAGAGTGCCCTGGAGGACAGAAAAGAGGGGGTTGATACAGAAGCAGATTGGGATGCATGTTAGAACACTGGAGGTGGTGATGGAGAGGAGAAAGCACATTTAGCAAACATTTTTACATGGGACATGAGTAGGATTCAGTGGCCAGTGGGATGTCAAGGGCAAGAGGAAGGAGGGGCATGGGCTGCCTTGCAGGTTTCAGGTTTGGAGAACCTAATGGTAGTGTCACTGGCTGGTACACGAAATGAAGGAGGCACACACTTTGGAGTAGTGGCAGGGATGGGGTTGGAGACAGAGAGTACTGATGGGTGAGGACCTCCTGTGGCTTTTTTTTTCCAATATATGAAATTTATTGTCAAATTGGTTTCCATACAACACCCAGTGCTCATCCCAAAAGGTGTCCTCCTCAATACCCATCACCCACCCTCCCCTCCCTCCCACCCCCCATCAACCCTCAGTTTGTTCTCAGTTTTTAAGAGTCTCTTATGCTTTGGCTGTCTCCCACTCTGACCTCTTTTTTTTTTTTTTTCCTTCCCCTCCCCCATGGGTTTCTGTTACGTTTCTCAGGATCCACATAAGAGTGAAACCATATGGTATCTGTCTTTCTCTGTATGGCTTTTTTCACTTAGCATCACACTCTCCAGTTCCATCCACATTGCTACAAAGGGCCATATTTCGTTCTTTCTCATTGCCATGTAGTACTCCATTGTGTATATAAACCACAATTTCTTTATCCATTCATCAGTTGATGGACATTTAGGCTCTTTCCACAATTTGGCTATTGTTGAGAGTGCTGCTATAAACATTGGGGTACAAGTGCCCTTATGCATCAGTACTCCTGTATCCCTTGGGTAAATTCCTAGTAGTGCTATTGCTGGGTCATAGGGTAGGTCTATTTTTAATTTTCTGAGGAACCTCCACACTGTTTTCCAGAGTGGCTGCACCAGTTTGCATTCCCACCAACAGTGCAAGAGGGTTCCCGTTTCTCCACATCCTCTCCTGTGGTTTTTATTCTGAATACGTGAGCATCTGCATATGGCACATGGCTTTGGAATTACTGTGGTGGTATGTATTGAATTTACAACGTTCTCTAGAAGAAGGAAGAAGGGAGCCAACACTGACTATATACTATGGATTGGGTGTCTAACTTACATTGTCTTATCCAGTCCCCAAAGTAAAACTTCCAGGTAAGTGTTATCCATATTTCATGAATGAGGAGGTCAATTAAAATGTTAAAATGATTAAGTAACTGGACCAACGTCACAGAGTTAGTCAGCGTCTGGGGAGCCCAGATTTTAGATCTCGTCTTCTTTCCTGTTGCCTCCTGGACATAAAGGTAGAGTGCTTTTTGAGTCATATCTTTTCCATTTATTAGATGTATGACCTTTGGAAATTTGCTTAACCGTTCCTTGCCTCAATTTTAGCAGCTGCCAAAAGGGGATAAAAATAATAGTGCTTGTTCTCTTTGATTCAAATAAGAGCCTGTGACTGAAATCTCTGCAAAAAGCCTAGAAAATATACAAGTAAATGTGTGATTAGCCTAGACTTTTTAAATTTTAGTTTCTAAGGTTAATTCCTGGGTGTAGCAAATTTTCTTGTGAGTTTTCTGATTTCCCTCTAAAAGTTTAGTAGCAATTTTTTAATAGAGTTTTTAAAATTTGGGCTTATTTAAATATTCCTATTCAAATCACTCCATGCAGTTTCTAAATGTGCTTCTCTAAAAACCTACAAAAACCCACTCCATTGAAATGGGTTTGTATTGGCTGTGTGAACACCAGATCTATCCACTTGCCTCATGAAAGGTGTTCAACAACAGACATACCTTCTGCTAAACTTAGAGGTGATGTTAGAAGAAATGTCCAGCATCTCAACTGAGCAAGACAGGCTTAGGTCCTTTAAAAGTACCTAGTAGGTACGGACCAATTCTCAGTCATTCTGTAAACTCGGGGGTCTAGCACAGCCCCGTGTCTTTAGTGCAGAAAACATGGGTATTTACTCGATGCTCTACTGGTTCATCCCTGACCTCTGCCCAGTTCTAAGTTGAATTTGCCTCCAGAAGCCCAGCACGGGAAAAGAACGAGAATGATAAAAACAGACACACAGCCACATATAAAAGCTAGTAGCACTTTTCAAAGGCATGGGTGTATGTGTGTATACTGTAAAGTAACACTATCTTTTATCCTATCTTTAAAAAATTGTGTGAAGAGGTAACAGCAGAAATGTTGAGAGGACAGTTGTGTAATTAGAACAAATCTCTTTTCTCAGAAGGGATAAATGTTTCCATTACACAACTCTGCCCGAGTCTCTACAAGGGTAATGAAGATAGTAGGGTAGAGTGGAAGGAAAATTAGCCTGGGAACCAGGATAATTATATATATACTTGAATAGCTACCATATGCCAAGCACTGTGTGTTCATATATATATATATATATATATGTATATGTATATATATATGTGTATATATATATACTTTTTTAATATATATATGTGTATATATACTTTTTTTTTTTTTGGCTTAAGCTCTTAAGCTAGTTGGCATTGGGCTTTTATTACATGCCACTGAAAGATCACTGTGCCGGCCACAGTGGGCGTGTGGGGTGGAGGAGTGCTAAAAGTAGAGTACATTCACACTCGAGATAGAAAAAAGAAACCTTAATTAATCCTGATGCCCCAGAATAGGTCATCCTAATCTTTTGAGTAATTCTTATTGGATCTTTTGTGGTCAGTGGTCCAAACTTGAACAAATCACCGAGGCCGGGGTGATAGAATCCTCGTATTAGGTAGGTCTGAGTTATTTGTTCGCTTGGTAGTCAGAGTGAGGGGGTGGGCAACTATCCCTGATTCACGGTGACGTTGCGCTCCACGAGTAGTGGGCCAACAACAACAGCTGTCCACGGTACCTTTATTACGGGTTAGTCTTAGTGCTAAGGACACTGCAGGGTCCAAGGCCATTTGTCCCATCCTCCTCACTCCTGTGCTGCTGTGTAAATTCTTTGTCATTGAGGACTCTGCTCCCATTTCATCATTTCTAAGGCACCTTCCCAGACAGCTTGTACCCACGAAGGCTGTTTTCTCTGATACAGCACATGCTTCACAATCACCAGTTCACCATAGGCTGTTCCAATCACTTTTCTGGGCCATTTGCCTCCCCTAATGTAGCTCTCATGTCCTCCTTGTCCCATCACCCTCTCCCATCACCACCTTAGTTCAGACATTCATTTCTTCTCACTTGGAAGACTGGATCGATTCTTAACTTTCAGCCTCCAGTCTAATTTCCCTTTAATCCCCCATTTCCTTTGGGGTAATTCTCCCCGAAGCACACAGCTCTGACCATGTCAACACCGCCTTTGAAAACTGAAAGGGGTCCAGTGGAAAGGCAGGCCTGAGTGGGACCAAAACCTCGCATGTGCCCGAGGTTCCTTTCCGAACAGCTGACAGCTCACCTCAGCCCCAGACCAAAAGATCTGACGGGAAATACTACGGCAAGGTTAGAATCAATTGACAGTGGTTTGAAGAGCTGTGCTAATAGCATGCAGTGGTGGAAGGGACCAGAACTGGAGTGGGGGGCTGAGGTGGGGATAAACAGCTACCAAGAGGGTTGAGGTAAGAGAAATCCCCAAATGATGGCATTTCAAAGGAAGGAGACACAAGTTTTCGTGTGAACAGTCATGTGTGGGTTGGCGTGAGCTCTTTTTAAAGAAAGAGTCGTGGCCCTGTCCGCTGGGACTGTGGTGTGCCTTGATTGTGTTTGGGTATCCAGGTAGACCAATTTATTTATTCACTAAGCAAACATTGATTGAATAGCTACCATATGGCAAGCCCTGTGTATCAGAGGATGCCCATGGGAGCCTTGGAGGGTGATTATGGTTGACCTGAGTAGACATGAGTATAAAGGAAAGAGACATGTTTTTGAGCTTTGGGTTTTCCAACTCATCCAGCTGTGTGCCTTCTGCCCAGTAGGTATTCAAAATAGGTTTGCTGAATTGAAAACCAGTTCGTGCCACTGAAGAGTGTTCCATGGATTCATAAAAACTAGGGGAGGAGTAATAAGCATCTTTACTGAGCAAACAGTATGCTCATGGCCAAAAATACAACTTTGGGTTTGTTCGACTTTGCTCTGTCTTGCTTATTAACTAGAAGCTAAAATCCCTCGATGTGTCTTTTTTTTCTCTTTCCCCTTCTTACTTTCCTCATTTTTCACTCTGCAAAGTTCTCATTAACACATTTTAATGAGTATAAATGAGGACTCCGTGTCCCAAGAAAGAGAAAAGCCAAGCAGCATGCACAGAGAGAGAGATGGAAAATAAGCAATTATCGCTGTGGGTTTTTATATTTCTGGGCCATCCTTGAATCTCATGTTGCTTGCCAAGTCGGCAGAAGATGACTCCTAATTGCATGAAGAAGATGAGATTGGTGATAAAAGCACAGATATAAATATAGATAGGGTGTAGATGTGGGTATCAATGTAGATATAAATATAACATCCCTGTTGTATCTTCAAGTCTGAGCCATTCATTTGACTTTCCTTTGTTCTTCTCTTCTGTGTTATTTTCATACATATCCTTTAAAAAATCATCAGACAGTAAGAGATTCCTGAATGCATTTTCCTGTCACCCACTGTGAGATCTTGGGCTTAGAAAATTTGACTTTGGGTGTTATAACCTCTCCCGACAGTTTTAGAATGCTAACACACAGGTGGGGTTTCTCGAATCTCTGATCAGGAATGTGGAAAGGGATTTTGCATAGTCCCTGACCCATCTCTGTCACGGAACCTGCTCTTATTCCAGAGCCCAACCCACTCACCCCCGGTGAGGCTTTGCTCTCATCGAGGGCACAGGTGGGTATGACCCCTCCCTATCTACCATAACCCAGTTCCATTTTCTGTTAATTCTTACCACAGCCCTGTGTGGTAGGAATGGGTCTCCTTAGGCTGGGGGTTTATAGTCCTTTTGAATCCGTGGCCCCTCTTATAGTGCTAAAATTATCACATTACCTATACTTTTAGTATCCATTCAATGAAAAAGTCACAAAGAGCAAAATTTATCCTGAGTTCACTAACTCTTATGTTGATGTACACAATGATAGCAAGGCATTAAAAATGGTTAAGGTGTAGGGGGTTCCTGGGTGGCTCAGTTGGTTGAGCATCTGACTTCAGCTCAGGTTGTGATCTCATGTTTTGTGTCTCATGGTTTATGGGTTTGAGCCCCACATCGGGCTCTCTGCCCTCAGGGCAGAGCTTCGGATCCTCCGTCCCCCTCTCTCTCTGCCCCTCCCCTGCTTGCGTGCTCTCTCTCAAAGAATAAATAAACATTTAAAAAAATGGCTAACGTGCATCTGGCACTTAGGATGTGCCGGGCACGGAGTCAAACATTTATGGCGATTTTCTTATTCTTATGGCAGCTTTATGGGGGCATGCCCTCTGATCCACTCCATTTCACAGATAGGAAGACTGAGCCCATGAGAGAGGTGACACAGTGTGTTCAAAGACACACATCTAGCAAGTGGCAGAACAGGAATTCAAACCTACACAGTGAGGCTCCAAAGCCAGTGTTCTTAGCTATGATGTGGATTAGACGCTCATTTGAGAGAAGTAGGAGACACTTGGTTGGATCGGCAGATCCTGTTTGGAGACAGTAGGATTGCCATGGAATGAATGAGATAATGTATACAGAGAAATAACACAGGGCCTAGTGTGCTCAGCAGATGCTACTCCCAAGGATAATGAATACTTTGACCCTGATCCTCACTGCTAAAAAAATTATTTAAGTGATCTTTCTATGATTACTGTAGGGGTTGAGGACCAAGATGCCAATAGCCTTGACATGGTAGCCTTGGTCACAGGGGTGAACCCGCTTGGGTGAGTGGGATGGTGTTGTGACCCTTGGCATTCACATTCTTGGTCCTGAAGTCGGTGTCCTGGCTTTCGGCAGGAGCAGCAGGAGCAAAAGGCCCCTCGTTTGACAAGGGAAGGGGCAGAGTGGCCACTTTGGTGTCTTTTGTGACTGGTAATAGCAGCATCATGATCCAGAGAGGACAAGAGAAAAAGCTAAAAGTCAGGTAATTCACAGAGTGCTTAGGAGACACCCTCCTAGGGCCTGGCAGGACTCCTGTGGGTGCATTTGAAAGGGGTGGGAGCAAGAGGGATGAAATTCTGTGTACGGTCCTCTTTCTCCCAGGCTGATTTTGGCTAGAACACAGTCATTATCTCTGCAGTCATCCCTGTGTTTTGCGTGAATTTCCTCCTCCCGCTATGTGTGGACAAGATAGCCTGAAGAGCTTTTCTGCCATGGGATGCATATGTGTTGAATAAATTACAAAAGAAAGAAAGAAAGAACAAAAGAATACAAATACACACTTGCCAGTGTGTGACTGAGCCCACAAGCACTAAGGAATTTCTTAAAGCCAACACACCATGAACTGAAACCAGAGAGATGAATAATCATAAAACAGAATAACCTTGGGTAAAATGACCCAACCAGGTACCCGAAGTTTTGAGGATTATTGATCACACAGACTATGAGAAATGGATCTGGGGTGTATGCAACAGGGAAGATACTGGGCTTAAGACGTCACAAACCATGACTCTCAAAGCATCTGTATGATTAGCAAATAGCTGGTATAAGAAGGTATCTTTCTGCAACTGACAAGAAACTATGTTTGTTTCTGCTGTGACTCTGGATAGAATTCAATTAATGACCATGCCTGTCTGGAGATGGCTAGATCTGATCCAGGCATCTTCTCATGTGAACTTAGGGTTATTTTGCACCATCCATGGCATCAGGAAAAATAAAACCAAGAAATTAAAGTGATCCTTTCTTGACAGCAGTCCCTGGTGTCCAGAAACACCACATGCAAATTCTCTTTAGGGGTTGGCATCTTCATCTCAGAGCCTTCAGGACGCCCACAGGTTAACTTCAGCCAAATACAAAAACTCTTATTGAAAATGACCAGATATGCATGGAAGCAGGCCATCATAAATAATACTCAGCAGAAACAATTACCAGCAGGTTTTGACTCTAGAGGTCTTCAGATATTGGAATCCTCAGATACAGAAGATATACTACCTAAGAATATCATGTTTGAAGAAGTAAAATATGTAATAAAGATAGCAAGGAAAAAAGAGACTATCAATCACGACCAAGCAGGTTTGGTAAAAGAATGAAAGCTGGCGAGAAAAATGCAATGATTGAGATTAAAATCCAATGGATGGGTTAAAAAAGGGATGTGTCACAATGATGATCTGACAGTTGAGAGGTATATATTACTTGTTGTATGCTCAGTGTTCTTCTAAGCGCTTTGCAAATACACACAAAGAAAAAGGGAGTGAATTAGAAGTTAGACAAATTATCTTTAGAGAGACAAAGAGATAGGAAACATAAATGGGAGCACCATGTCTCAAATTTACTAGTGTAGTGTAGTGTCTCAAACATAATTTATACAAACCATCTTATCCTCAGGTTCCTCAGATGTAAAGTAGAAATGAAGGAGGCCATTTATCCAGAATGTCTGGAATTTGGTGCATTTCATTATAGGACTGTTTCTGAAGTATAGGTTTGTCAACCCTAAAAGAGTAGATAATAACAGAGAGAGAGATTGGCTTGATCCAGCCTCAATATTTTCTGGGTACATTCTGTTGGGACTTTTTCTTGGCTTTTTAAAAATTCTATTATCATGGAGATTTACAAAATTGGGTGTGTATTACACAACTATAATTCAAAGCCTCAGAATAGATTTTATCTGTCCCAAAACACATAAGTGACCAGGAACCTTAATGGTGTGCACACAGGATGCCACTCATACATCAGACAGCCCATTGGGCTCACATTATTTCAGCCCATTGAATCACATTATTCCCATGCATGATGACCCATGGCAAACTCATGCATTATTAGAAATGATTTAATAAATGGATGATCATTACAAATCCTATTTGTTAGAACAACTTTATTGTTTAGATGCTTCTAACATTTAGAATCCATACGCATCTAAACAATAGAGTTGTTCTAACAAATAGAATATTTCTATTGGAAATACAGTTAATACAGCTAATTGTACATAGCAGGTACATAGCAGTTAATATACTTAATTGTACATTGCAGGAACTTATGTCTTTTTCGTGTTCCTGGTTTGCAAAGAAAAGAATTTCTGGCTTATTTAATTAGAAAATAAACTCAATGGAAGACTACTTGTGATGTGAAGCTTTGGAGAATGAGCAGGGGCCAAAGGAGGCAATGCCCAGCCACCAGCCCACCACAGACCCATTGGGCTAGGATGCTCACTCTAACATCTCTGAAATGGACACTTCCCACCTCACCACTGGGTTCTTTAATCAGCCTATTTGACAAATAATTTTCAGTGGCCCCTGTGCCTCTAAATCACTCTGAGGTTCAGCGTCTTAGAAGGTGGAGGCTGTGAGCATCCATCTGGTCACATGTAAGCGGTCTTATACTGGTGCCCTCTGTACTAAGGAATGGCGGGAGTATCTGTCTTCCTTTGGCTTCTGTTCCTGGAGACGCTGCCCTGATCTTACTCCTCTTGGTATTCTTAGGAAAGGGAGGGTGTTCACATGCTGAGCAGACACTGCCAGGGCTCCCCCAAATCTTCACTCCCTCAAATCAATAACTAGTGGGAGTAGTACTAGGATTTAAAGATGTAAAATAAAAAAAAAAAAGTCTCATCTTAGTGAATCAGGTCTTTGTTTTCGGATTGATTTCCTGGGTGTTGTAAGTAATCTGACCTTAATACACCACTTCTTGGGCATTCCTTCAGTAATATCATCAGTATAATTCAACAGTTTCTCTATCAAGATTTTTGTATGTTGTGGTTTGATATCTGCAAACACTGATCAGTTCTCCTTGGGGTTTCTCTACTGGAGAAAAACAGAGAATCTAGAATGTACATAGCACGAGAACGACATAAAAATGGAAGGGGAGCCAAAGATCTCATATATATAAGCTGTGAAGAAGAGCAATGTATCATTCTATCATCTATCTATCTATCTATCTATCTGACATCTATCTATCTATCATCTATATATCTATCATCTATCTATGCATCTATGTATCTATCTAAAATCTATCTATCTGACATCTCTCTATCTATCTATCTATCCATCCATCATCCATCTATCCATCCATCTATCTCATTATACCATAGAGGAAAAGGAGGTTAATGTCTCTTGATCTGGGAGTGGGAGGAACAATTGGCTTAGGGTGAATGTAGGGTTTGCAAAGAACGGTAATCAATGGGGAACAGACTGGGGATATGAGAGAAGAGCATGTGCAAAAGCATATGGGGGTGCGATACAGATGGCATTTGGGAAAGTCAAGTATCTGGGGTTATTGGAGCATGAATGTGAACTTGAAATTAAATAACAAACTCTAAACACATTCTCCCCCAGAAAAATTAGCTATTCCTCCATTCTGTTTATAATGACAGCCTTCTCTAGTCAGAATAGAAAACACTCGTAGAGGGCTTAACATGTACTTGGTTCTGTTCTAAGTGTTCTTCATGTATTAAATAATCTCATCCTCACAACACACTGGATATACTGCCCTACTATACCTGGTCATTTCCATTTTACATATACACAGATGATGACATAAAGAGGTTAAATGGTTGTTCACACAGCTGGTAAGCAGTGGAGGGATTTCAAATCAGGTAGCCTAGCAGTGATGTCTGCTCTTAACCATGACACTATACTGCTATATGCACAGGGGTATGTCACATGCCAGAAATAGAGAGGTGGCCATGGGCCTGATTTTACTCTGCTCTCAAGAGCATACATTCTTGGAAGAGGTCTTAAATGAACATCACTAGGTACAAAGTTAAGTATAAATCAGGGGGCTCTGACATAGTCTGGAGTGGGAATGGCACTGAAGGTCAGGACAGGTATACATGAGCAGGTGACTGTTGTTCTGCGGCCTGTAGGATGAGCAGGAATTGTTCAGGTAAAGAGATGGAAGATGTGAGGGGAAGTCTGTTCTTGCACTAGGAATCATCCTTTGTGTAAGTCTTAAGGCAAAAAGGAGTAAGTCTCTTATTCATAGATAAGCAGAAAGAAGTCTGGTTAGGACAGTGTTAGGAGAGTATCCCTCAGGTCAAAGGTGGTGAGGAGGTGGTTACTTGCAGGGCCTCTCAGGATTTTGAATTTTATCCTAAGGATAATGGGAAATGGGGATCCTCTGAATGGTTCTAAGCAGAGAGTTGGCATGAAATATATTTTCCAAAACTCAGGCTACTATTTGAAGAATAGTGTGTGTGTGTGTGTGTGTGTGTGTGCGCGCTTGTGTGGTGGCATGGGCAGGAAAGGAGAGCAAGAGTGGCTGCTGGGAGCCCTCTTGGGAGAATAATGAAGTCGTGATGGTGGCTTGAATTTGGGTGGTAGCTGTGGAGATGGAGAGGTACGAAGATACAAGAGACATTTTGGAGATAGATCCCATATGATACGATGACTGATTGATTGTGGGGACTGAAGAAAACAGATCTGCCTGAGATGACTCCAAAATTTCATGACTGGAGCAAGGGTTGGCAAACTTTCTCAGCAAAAGGCCAGATAGTAAATATTCCAGGATTTGTGGACTATATGGTCTCTTGCAACTACTCATATTGTTCTCCAAAAGCAACCGTAAGCAAATGGTCATGGCTCTGTTTCCATGAGACCTTATTTAAACACAGGAAGCAGGCCAGAGTTAGCCTGTGGCCATGGTTAATCAACTCCTGGTCCAAAGGGTGTGAAGGTCACTGAGATGTGGTACGCCGGAAGAGAATGGACAGGACAAATAATTTCTTTTTCTTTTATGCTTATTTTTTTATTTTTGAGAAAGAGATGAGGGGGATGGGCAGAGAGAGAGGGAGACACTGAATCCGAAGCAGGCTCCAGGCTCTGAGCTGTCAGCATAGAAACCGTCATAGGGCTCAAACCCACAAGCCATGAGATCATGACCTGAGCCTAAGTTGGACGCTTAACCCACTGAGACACCCAGGCGCCCCAAATAATTTCTTACATCATTTCATTTCCTTTTCACGAAGCACCATGAAGTATCTGCTGTTATTCTCCTCATTAGAGAAAATAATCTACACTTTGGCACTGTTAATTTTAATTCACTTATCCAGTGCCATACAGCTGGGAAATGGCAAAGACAGTATTTGAACTCAGATCTTTTACTTCCAAGCCCATTAAATATTTTCCTGTTACCCATGCTCTTTCTCTTCCTTTGCCCTCGGCAACTACTCCAGGATGGTAGCAAAACTTTGTTTTGAAAGCTTTTCTCACTTTCCCCCAAGGGCACTTTTCTTCTTTGAATGATTTTTTAAAAAGCCAAATAGAAAGGGACAGTGAGTCTCTAAATGTACCATCGTTGCTTTTGTTCAGTACAATAGACTTTATATTGCTTTGTCCAGTCCCTACAAAGTGGGACATAGGAGGTTTGTTTTCAAGAAATTAGCATTGTATTTTTCTCTTTTTTTTTTTTTAACTCCCGACACAATTTTATCTTGGGGATAAACAGTGTTATTTTCATTCCCTCCATTTGAGCCCCACATTGAACGTTTTCTATTAAAATTTAAATAAGCCTCTTCAGAGACAGATGAAGATGTGAGGCTAAAATGAGCTGATTCACTAGAATTTGTTCCTGAGAATATAACTTATTTCCTTACAGCTTATGCAACTCAGTTTCATAATAGAAGTTTTAAGTGGGCCAGCATCGTGTCGTTATAGTCGTTTCCTCCAACTTTTCCACCCAGAATAGCCAACCGCAGAGGGGGTAATGAGGGCCACAAATTCTCCCTTCTCCCACCCCCTGGAGAACCAATTATTATTTCAGGAAATCGCAGGAAGCTGGAAGATTTTTGAAGATACATTGGATTCTCTTTGTGTGATCCTCAATTGGTACACGTAGCAACAAAAGCTTTGCTGCTCGCTGGTCATCCAAATTGCTCTTTTTTCTTTCATTGAAGTTGGACACAGGGCCCGTCAATGTGGGGATGCATGTGTGGGGTGTCTGAGGGGTGCACACGGGAGATGGCAGTGGGACCAGCGAGCAGGATGAGTGCTGAGGTGGAACAAAAGGAGAGGTTGGAAATCGATGGGTGGACAAAGACTCAGGGTACCAAGAGGAGACTAGGCGACTTCTAAATTAGAGGTCTAAAGTCAGGGCACAGAACAAAGGATTCAGGGCCAAGTGGGTGAGATAAGTATAAGCAAAACATTGGAGGGGTAGAGTAGTGTGAAAGGAATTTTGAATGATTACAGAGGAAAGCATTTTCCAAGGTATGTTCCTTATCAATTTGTGTTCTAAGAGAAAACGGTTGTTTTGTTGAGTAGCTTCGAAAATATGTAATGTTATTATATATATTGGTAGAAATAATAAAAATAATGATGATAGTAATAAACAATAGACATAGAGATGATTCCTGCCATAAGCCTTATTACTACTCACCAATCCCCCCATCTTCCTTCACTTCTGGGTGTACTGAAAGAATGATATCTCCTGCTATTGAAGTTAAGTGCAGACACGTGACTTGCTTGGGCCAATGAAATGTGAGTAGCGGTGACGTGTGTAGTTGCTAGTGCTCACTTCCACAATTTACTTTTCTCCCTGTCTTTATGACATTCCCTCAATGAAGATGACTCCCTATTCCAACACCAACTTATGATGGATGTGTAGAATAAACACAAAGTAATTTTTCATTATTCTAAGCCATTGAGATTTTGGGCTTGTTTGTTGCAGAAGCATAATCTGATCCTTACTGATAAAATCGATAACATTTAACGAGGTAGATACCTTTCATAGTTTTTTACATATGTTGACATATTACTGTCTTATTAGAGTCACTGGTATATCTAGAGGCAAGTAAATATGGAAGTAAAGAAACCTGTGGAAGATTTTCCAAGTGTATAGAACAATGCACAATAGAAACTCCTCATTTCTACTTTTCTTATTTTTGTTTAGAACACTTATTGACACCTTGTGCAACACAACCAGATAACATGTTGGAAAATCCATGCCTCAAACATGCTCTCCTGTCCATAGCTTAATATAGGGTACCATGGACCACAGGGAGAATAGAAGCCTTACCTAGTGGGCAAACTACGATAAAGAGCTGAAAATTCTCTTACCCTTATTTCCACATCAGAGATTGAGATGATTAGTGGTTCTTCATTAAAGCATGATTTTGACGCTTGGCTAACATTCAGTATCCAAGAAGAGGTGGGAAGTCAAGCAATGAGGAAAACGAGGCCTTGTTATATTGATAGGTTGATCTTCTTAGAGGAAAACTGCCAGGATGCTAGCTTCTCTTTCAACCAAAACCCCAGGGAAAGATAAAAATTTCCACCTATTGAATAGCTGAGAGAGCAACTAGGACTAAGAGCAAGAGATAAGTAAGTATGACCTTGGAAAGGTGAAGGTCGTGAGACTAATGCATCCATGGCCAGTGTTGCTATATTAGTCCTCATAATATGACTAAAATGCCATGTGATGGAGAATGTATGACAAAGAAGACAGGTGTGGTGACTCATTTTATGTGTCAACTTTATTGGGCCAAGGGGTGCCCAGATTAAACGTTATTTATGGGTGTGTCTGTGAGGGTGTTTCTAGATGACAGTAACATTTAGATCAGTGGACTCAGTAAAGTAGATTGCCCTCCCCAGTGTGGCTGGGCATCATCCAATCCACTGAGGTCCTGAATAGAACAAAAAAGGCAGAGGAAGAAGGAATTTGCCCCTTTGTCTGCCTACGTGAGCTGGGATAGCAGTTTTCTCCTGCACTCAGACTGGGATTAATACCATTGACTTCTCTGATTCTCAGGGCTTTGGACTTGGACTAGAATGACACCTCTGTCTTTCCTGGGTCTCCAGCTTGCAGATGGCAGATCTCGGGACTTCATTATCACATGCATCAATTCCTCTAATAAATATCTTCCTGTACATATAAATCCTATTTGTTCTGTTTCTCTGTAGAACCCTAATACACAAAGTGACCTTGGTACTGTTCTTGAAATCACTGGGTAGTCTGAGGTCTGTCCTTCTAAACAGGTTGACCAAGGAGACAGTACAACCTTAAGACTAGATGTAGAAGCTGCACAGAAAGGACTCAGGGCTCTTGTGTTTATTGTTTCTGTTGCTTGGGACACTCTTTTTCCAGGTCTTTACATTTCTGGTTCTTTCTCATCCTTCAGGCCTTTTCCAAAATGTTATCTCCTCAGAGCGGACTTTGCTAACCTCTCCACTTTGCAGGCTCACTATCTCTCGCATCACTCTGTTTTACTCACACCCCAGAACTCATCACAATGTGATACTTTTCTTGTTGATTTATTTGGTTGTCATTTGTCTCCCCTTAATAAAATATAAATGCCATGATACCACAGGCCTTGTCAAGTTCAGCAAGAAACTCTCAGTGCCCATCACAGTATCTGACACCTAACGGAAGCTCAATAAGTATTTCAGAATGATTAACTGAATGGTTGAATTACTGAATGAATAACAGATACAAAAGAAACTAATGGAGCTCATACAATGAAATGTGCACAAGATGGACAAAGAACCCGTAGGTAGTGTGTCACCAATAGTGGCAGACAGAAGTAGACAGTCATTCAGTACCTTTTTATAACATGGACCAGTGCAGGACCACAAGTCAGAGTTTCTGGATTGCCTTACACTAGAAGGTACTCTATTTTTTTTTTATTTTTATTTTTTTTAACATTTATTTATTTTTGAGACAGAGAGAGACAGAGCATGAATGGGGGAGGGTCAGATAGAGAGAGACACAGAATCTGAAACAGGTTCCAGGCTCTGAGCTGTCAGCAAAGAGCCCGACGCAGGGCTCAAACTCACGGACCGCGAGATCATGACATGAGCCGAAGTCGGCCGCTTAACCGACTGAGCCACCCAGGAGCCCCTAGAAGGTACTCCATTAAGGCTGGGTTTGTGGTGTCCATTGGGTGCTTCCACAGCCCCCATGGGTTAGCTCTAGCAAAAGATTTATAATTCTGGATTGCGATTTTTTTGTTAACTTATATACCTTGATAACAAGCCCACATGTTCCTAGAAAGACTGTCTTATTCATGACAGTGTCTAACACAGAATATTTAACAAAAATTTGTAGGATGGATAGCAAGTGTATAATTAGATGGACAATCCCTTTATCATCTCATCCCAGTTGTTGACTCTCATATTAATGCATACCATTTGCAGCTTGAACCTACCCCAGGCTTTGGGTTCAGAAAGGTCAATTAGACTTCATTCCAATATACCATATTGGCTATTAGTGGTTACTTACAGGACTGTGGAGAGAAGGATCTCAAGGCTGCCTATAGTGCCAAATGGACATGGAATACCATGATTGATTAGTAATGTCAGCATGAGGAAATGGTCAGAGAGCTGACGGGAGTTCCACGTGTTTTCTCACCCAAACTTGTGGCCTCTTCATTAGTAAATAGTGACTGAAACTTGATTCAACTTTGCCTAACCATCTCTTTGTAGTCAAATATGTGGTCAAATATTTCCACCAAATGCATACATCACACCTGGTGGTTTTTAAACTTTTTTCCCTGAACTCTCCATTAAGGGGTATTTAATATTTTAAGCCATGGGGACAGAAGAAGTATAGAAAAAAGTGGCATAGGGAAGAATGAAAGAGGAACAAGGAAGACAGGAAGAGAGAGTAGATGCAAAGAGCAAAGAAGTGAGGCCAAGTGAAAAAAAGAGAACTCTTGAATGTTTATAAATTGTGAAGAGTAACACAGGAGAGAAAGAGAAGGAAGGATAGGTTAAGAGAATGTCTAAAAAAGATGGAATGAAAATATTTTCTTGGTGTTAATTCTAAACATGAAATTTTAAAATAGGCCTAATAATACCTGACCCCTCTGAAGTGTGATGCACTTGAGATGCTGAAGTAAGATGCACTTGAGATTGCATTGACTTCATAGGTTAATGAGTCTCTGGATTAAGTTTTCTTTTTCTTGTTTCATGTTTCCTCTCCTTTTCTGTTCTCTTGTCCTACTTCTTATCTTCTCTCCACCCCTTTACCCATATTTTTCATCCTTCTTTTCCTCTTCCATTCCTTCCTTTTTGCCTTCCCTCTCTTCCTTCTTCTCTTCCTCCTTTCTTCCTATTCTCTTTCTTCCATCTCTCCCTCTCTCTCTGTTTTTCTACCTTTTAAAAAATGTTTATTTATTTTGAGAGAGAGAAAGAGAGAGAGAGAGAGAGGAGAGAGTACAAGCCAGGGAAAGGCAGAGAGAGGGAATCCGAAGCAGACTCTGTGCTGTCAGCTAGACCCTGATGCAGGGCACGATCCCATGAACTGTGAGATCATGACCTGAGCCCATATCAAGAGTCAGACACTTAACCGACTGAGCCACACAGGCACCCCATTTTGTTACCCTTTATTCTTCCTTTCTTACTTCCTCCCTTCTTTTTAAAATTTCCTTTCTCCATCAATCCATCATATGAGAAGAATATTGTGCTATTGCCAAAAATAATACAGAAGAACAAGAGAACCATTTCTTAATCTCCATTCATTCTCTGTTCATTTGGGAGGACATGATTGGAAACAGTGTGTAGCCTAGAGCTGAAGTGTCTTGAGGGCTAAAGAGACATTTTTAGAGTCCTGGCTCTGCCACTGGCTGTCTTGTGACTTTATCCTCAGGAACCTTAGTTTCTTCATCTAATGAGTAGGGATAATAATAGCACCTTCTCTGTGGGATAGGCATGAGGAATACATGAGATAATGCTGTATATAAAACCTTAAAGAAATGTCAGTTATACTATTAAATATTATATAATGAAACCTTCTGGATCTTCACTACTAGAGTAAGATGCTTCATCTTATATCTGCTTAGAATGCTCAGTTCATCCTCTTTACTTCTACTACAACATCATTTTATCCTTGTATTCTCTTCTCCTGTATGTGTAGTGTGTTATATTCCTCTTTAAGGAAACAGTGCTTCATAATCGTGCATGAATTAGGATACTTTCAGCTATAAAGTAAACAAAAATCAAATTAGAGTAGTTTAAACATTGATAAAGCTTTATAATACATCATAAAGAAGAGTTAGAAGGTAGGGGTTTCCAGTTTAGCTATTCCAATGGTGCAAGGTGTCCTCAACAGGAACATAGATGTTCCCATCACTTCCCTTTGCCATCTGCAGCCTGTTGGCATTCATCCAAGACATGTCCCCTCATGATATCAAGATGGCTGCTGTAATGCTAGCCCCCCACTTCTCACACAAGTTTGTCCAGAAGAAAACAAGTTTCTTCTCACCTATCTCTTACTTTTTTTTAATGTTTATTTATTTTTGAGAGAGAGATAGCATGAGCAGGGGAGGGGCAGATAGAGAGAGGGATAGAGGATCCAAAGCAGGCTCTGTGCTGACATCAGAGAGCCCAATGTTGGGCTCAAACTCACAAACCATGAGATCATGACCGGAGCTGAAGTTGGATGCTTAACTGAGCCACCCAGGTGCCCTATCACCTATCTCTTTTTAAAAGAAAGCAAAACTTTGTATAGAAACTTCCAATGGATTTTCCTTTTTCTTGCCTCATTGGCCAGGGTTGCATCACATGGCCTTGCTTAAATCAAGCTTGTCAAAAGGAATAGAATTGCCTCTGTTGGCTTGAACTGATTAATATTCATTTCTTGGGCCTAGCCTGGAGCCATCTTCCTTGAGAACATAAGAAGATTAACATGAAGGGCACCTGAGTGGCTCAGTTGGTTAAGCGCCCAACTTCCGCCCAGGTAATGATCTCCCAGTTTGGAGTTCAAGCTCTGCGTGGGGCTCTCTGCTGTTAGTGCAGAGTCTGCTTCATATCCTCTGTCCCCTCTCTCTCTGCCCCTCCCCTGCTCTTAAGCACTCTCTCTCTCTCTCTCTCTCAAAAAATAAACATCAAAAAGAAAGAAGATTAACATGAAAAAATCAGAGATTCTCCATTAAAAATGAAGGAAACAGAGTTGGAGTTTAACTATACAACCAGGAATGTCTGCTATAATTCACATTTGTATCTCAAACTCTAGCAGACTGCCACCCACATATTAGGTCTTTTCCAATAGTTGTGGCAAGAAAACCCTATTATTTCTTGTACTTCCAACTGCCTACTCAAAATCTCCACTTGGATTGCCATCAAACTACCAAGAGGTAGGCAAGAGAAATGGCACAGATTCTGCCTCACAATCCTCAGAAGGAACCAACCCTACAGAAACCTGGACTCAGACTTCCAGCCTTCAGAACTGTGAGACAATAAATTTCTGTTGTTTAAGCCACTGGTTTGTGGTACATTGTTACAGCAGCCCTAGTAAAACAGACTTTTCGTTGCCTACTAGGTAAAATCTCTGTTCCTTATCATGATGTACAGGGTCATCCGGGATCCAGTTCTGACCTGTTTCCTAGCATCTCCCACCATTCTGTTCTCTAGACCCTTTTTCAGAGTTCTTGTGATATGACCTTAGGTGTGGCACGTGTTCCTTCATTTCTGCCCACATCACATTCTCTCTTTCAGAGTCAGCTCAACTGTCATCTTTTTGGAGAGGCCTTTCCAATCCTGTCTCCCAGAGGGAGTTTCTTCTCTTCTGTTTTCCCCTTGTACTGTGTGCAAACCTCAGGTGAAGCACTATTCCATTGAATTACTTTTGTCTTTGTTTTATGACTGGATCTGTCTGTCTAGACTGCAAGAACATTCAGAGAGTAAATGGCTTCCTATTCACTTTTTTTTCTTTTTAGTGTCACAGTCAGGGAGGTGGCTTATGAGATACAACAATCTTTGCTGGGGTGTTACTAATCAGCTGAGGAGTTGAATATGATCCAGTTGAAAGTGGGTGGAGTAAGGGTGGTAAGAACTTGGTTTTATGTTTACTCTGCTTCTAACTTGCTGGGTTATCTTGGGCAGATTCCTTAACCATTCTGGGCCTCTGCATTCCTACCTTCAGAGTGAAGTGGCTGATCAGATGCCTTCTAACGATTCCTTAGTGGTGGCCTATGGGAATCTCCCCCCAAAGATACTCTTTTGTGGGATTTTCAGAGGAAGCCAGACCAAAATTGTAAATACTGAATGAAAGAATTTCAGGCAGACTCAAGTCAAAGAGCAATGCTTCCTAACTGAAGGATCTGTTCAAGTCTCCACTTGTTCCCATGGAGCCAGCCCTTTCTTTTGCCCCCTGGCAAGTGTGACTGCAACCTAAGTTCACAATGGCTGGGAATTAAGTTTTAGTTTAAGTTTTATAACTAGACTTTTTAGGACCACCTTCTCTTTTTCTGGCATGGATTTCAGGGGCAGTTAAAAGGAGGCTACTTAAGGAAATGGAATAACTTCCAACAAGATACCTGCAAAACCTGAATGGGAAAACCCCCCAGGGTAGAAGGTGGAGCTTCCTGTTGCACTCAGGTTCCTCCTCCTTTCTCAGCACCTGAAATCTCTCCCAGAGCAATAAAAGGCTTATTTGGTGAGAGGATGATTTTTCCATTGTGGAGCCAACTGAGCTCTGTGTCCCTAGTGGAGAAACAGCTTTGGACTGCTGGTGAGCCTAATTTTGTGATAGAAAAAGACAACAATCTTTATTTTTGCAATGGAACCAAATTGAATTGTTTTCAGATTAGGTCTCACATGGGAAATTCTGTTTTTGCCCTTTGTGAAAGCTGCTCTTGAATACTGAGAATCAACTGAGGGTTGATGGGGGGTGGGGGGAGGGGAAAGTGGGTGATGGCCATTGAGGAGGGCACCTGTTGGGATGAGCAGTGGGTGTTGTATGGAAACCAATTTGACAATAAATTTCATAAAAATAAAAAAAGAAATAAAATTAAAAAAAGCAAGCAAGCAAGCAAGCTCCCTTTACTTCAACACTATTCTCGGAGAGATCCATATCCTGACAGCCTGGAACAGTTATAGAAAGTGTTCCCATGGTCTTTGTAACTGGTTTGTCTGAGGTATTTTGTATAGTATTTGATTCACAACTTGTTAGCTTGTGCAAATTGTTTGGTGTCCATGTTACATGGTGGTCTTGATGTAAAATGTGTATAATGATGCCTTATTACCTCTTACATTTTACTTCTTTTTTTTAAATTTTTAAAAATTTTTTTTTAATTTTTTTTTCAACGTTTTTTATTTATTTTTGGGACAGAGAGAGACATAGCATGAACGGGGGAGGGGCAGAGAGAGAGGGAGACACAGAATCGGAAACAGGCTCCAAGCCATCAGCCCAGAGCCTGACGTGGGGCTGGAACTCACAGACCGCGAGATCGTGACCTGGCTGAAGTCGGACGCTTAACCGACTGCGCCACCCAGGCACCCCTCTTACATTTTACTTCTAACAAAACCATTCATTTATCTCATGTAAAGTCTTCAAGTCAGTGATGTTACCCCTGGTTTTCAGGTCTACAATTTGTTCAAATAAAATTTGACTTCAGTTTTGCAGAAGAACACTTACTTAATTGACTTCAGAGGGGGAAAAAAACCCGTTGAACTGTACGTTGTCATAGGTCTGGTAGTCACAAACTTGGGTTCCTCAAAGGCTTTTGAGTAATAATAATTCAATAATGATTCTAGTGACATTTCTTTCTAGGTCATACTGTATTCTTTTTCTTTATATTTGCAATTTCACTCCCTGCACCCCCTTGAATAACCAAGGAAGCTGATGTTATCGCATCTACCTACCAGATAAGAAAATTATAACTTGAGGAGAATGAGCAATGGTTCCAAGGTCACCCAGTGGCAAAAAAAAAAAAAAAAAAGAAAAAATAGAGTCAATACCTAGATCTTCTGACTCTGTATCCAGTGCTCTTTCCACTACAGGAGTTAACCATGTCTTGGAGTTGTTTAATTAAGTTCAATTATGATAACTGACTTAATATTTTACGTTAACCCAGAGTAAAAAACATATTAGATGACTGCTATTAGCCAGGCTTTCTGATATATGTTGTTTAACTCCCAACCCCTGTCTGGAAGAAGCCCACAATTGAGTAGTCAAGATAAGATTCCTGCAGAAATAGACCCAGCACAAAGCAGAATGTAGATAGCTCAGGGGTAAGAAAGTGCTCAGATCAAGAAGAGCCTTTGAATGTGTAGCTAAGGAGTTTGGAATTTATTGGCAGGCCATGGGGAACCACAGAGAGTCTTTGTTGAGTGTCCTTAATAAGATTTTCTTAAACAAAACAAAACACAACAAATCACAAGCAACAACAACAAAAATATGGGAAGAATTGAGAGCAAGAATTTGCATCTCTGCTCCCCCCAACTCAAGAAAACTGGAGGAGGCCAAGCAAGATGCAAGGGTCTTTTCAAGTCACAGTGAATGAGAGAGAACTGGGACTCCCACCCAGTTCACGGGCATCCTCTCCCATTTCCTTTCCTTAATTTCTAGTGTGCAGACAAGGTAGAAGTTGGCTGGGCAGGAAGAACTGATGGGCCACACTTCCTTTCCCTTCTTCTCTGGGCCATTGCGTTCAAGTCTGCTGGCTCTTAGAGTCAATTATAACCTTCCTCTTTTCTTCCTGGCCCTTTGACAGTTGCCTTATCTGTGTGACTTGTTTTGGGTGGTTAAGCAGACCTGATACACGTAGTGTCTTTTTTTTTTTTTTTTTAATTTTTTTAACGTTTATTTATTTTTGAGACAGAGAGTGACAGAGCATGAATGGGGGAGGGGCAGAGAGAGAGGGAGACACAGAACCTGAAGCAGGCTCCAGGCTCTGAGCCATCAGCCAGAGCCCAACGCGGGGCTCGAACTCACGGACTGCGAGATCGTGACCTGAGCTGAAGTCGGATGCCCAACTGACTGAGCCATCCAGGCGCCCCTACACGTAGTGTCTTGAAATGGCTCTGCTTGCAGTGCTTTGCTCTCTCCTCCTCCGTTGTCACCACATAAGCATGTCCAGGTTAGCTCAGAGTGAGACAGCACTGCAAAACTGAACTGCAGAGAGGGCCAGTACAGGGTAGAGGGGAGAACTGGGGCTGTCATTGTAATTTAAGAGCACTTAACTATCCCCACACCTACTCTTTATACAACATCATGCTATTTTTCTGTAGCATCTATGCTGAATCCCATCCATGTCGAGGGTTATGTGTACGAGTTTGATCCTAGTTATACCTCCCCTTTAAGTACAGTCCTGATATCACCTCCTTCAGGAGACTCTGAACACTTCTAAATCATACTAGTTGTTCTTTCCTCTGGGCACCTAAAGCAAGTAAAAATGAAGACTCTGATTAGTACACTGTCCTTCAATAGACTGTTTTGCTTGAATGGCTTCTTCAAGCAAATATGTAGCAGACAGGGATTCTAGGGAAGAGGCAGAGAGAGCGTTTGGGGGACCCAAGTAGCCAGATACTCCTAAAGTAGTGAAGAATCCCTCATAGACACCTAGAGCCTCTCCAAAGTTGACTTCTTAGGAACTCCAGGAAAAGCCATTGTCCAGCCAGGCAGCATGGAGATGAGGCCTGAGAGACTCATGCAGAGGGTAGAGGGTGAGAGATGAAATTGTGGGCAGATATTTGCTAAGAGGGAACTTGAATTTGTGGACAAGCAGGGCACTGTGTCATTGTCAAAACAATAATACATACAGCTCTCTTTCACTGGTCACCTACTTTGTGCCTTTCCAGTAGACACTATAACTCCCATTTAACAGATGAAGAACCTGAGGTTAGTAGGGAAGTGATTTACCCAAGATCAAAAAGCTGGTAAGCAGAAGAAATACAGTGCAAACCCAGGCCTGCTTAACTCAGAGCCCGACACTTTTCTGCTCTGCTATTTCCAAGCTATATTAGGAAGCTGAGAAACTACCTCATCTAATTAGGCTAGGCTTTCCCCCAGGGGGTCAAACCATGGGGCAGAGTTTCTGGTGGGAAAGGAAATTGTGGAGAAGGGTCCTTGGAGAACTTGTCTGTCATCCCATGGACAGAAGTGTACCTGGTTCCTCATGTTCCACTTACCGATGTCTCAGCTGGCTATAGCATTGGCTGCTAGAACACAGTGGTACTTCCTGGGGAGGGCATCAGAGATTCTAGCTCTGGCTTTACTGTGTGATTCACAAACTTCCCTTGATTAGAGTTACTTTAACTATAAAATGAGGGATTTGGGCAACAATCAGTTCAAAACACAACAATTTGGCATCTACTAGGGCGAGTGGATGAATGAGGGTGAAGAGAGACACAGAGAGGGGTGAGTCCCGACTTCCAAGGAGCACGTGGTCCACTGTGGGCAAAAGCTCAGGCCCGGGTTCCTTTGACACAAGTCAAGCTGTAGTGAGAGCTATGGCAGAGGCGTGACCAAACTGTGGGGACGTCAAAGAAGGAAAGACCTGGAGGGAAGGCTGGAGGGCAAGGTGGCGGCAGGTAGGAAGTTGACAGACAGGAGGCATCAGGAATGAGTGGTGTTTATAAAGAGAGATAAGGGTCTCATTTCATGTAAGTATCTCTAGAGTCTGTTAGAGTGCCCATGACAGTTCTCGATGACTGCTTACTGACTAAATGAAGAAAGGAGGGTGAATAAATGAACAGCCATTTCTGCCACAGACATGATAGTTTCCATTGTTTATAGGTTCTGCAGGGCAGCAAAAAAAAAAAAGTAGTTTTTTCTGTTTTATGATATGGCCAACCAATCTGCCATACATGGAAAAACACTGTACTCTTATTTTTCCTTTGGAGTTTAAGAGCAATGCTTATTATAAACATTTGGAATTGTGGGGAAATTATAAAGGTGTGACTAATCTTATCACCCAAAGATGATCAGTCTTAACATTTGGTATGTATATTCTCCCAATCCACCTTCCCAGTGCTTACACACACACACACACACACACACACACTCACACTTTCTTTTTATCCATACATAGAATGAAAATATGTTCAGACAAGAAACAAAATGAGAGAATGTAGATTCAGTAGTCTCATTTGACTTTTATATGAAAGTGGAACCCATGGTAAAATCAAAAAGGGCATAATATGGCATTTTAGGCTAATGCTCAAAATATGAAAATCATTTCCTTTTTTCCCAAATATTCATTAACCAACTCCCTACCATATACAAGTCCGTGTACAAAGTACTTCCCACTGTATTAACCTTTTTTAAAAAGCTTATTTATCTATTTTGAGAGAAAGAGAGAGAGGGCAGGGGCAGAAAGAGAAAGAGAGAGAGAGAGAGAGGGAGAGAGAATCCCAACCAGGCTCTGCATTGTCAGCTCAGAGCCCCATGTGGGGCTCAAGCCCATGAACCGTGAGATCATGAGCTGAGGCGAAACTGAGAGTTGGATGCTTAAGCAATTGAGCCACCCAGACACCCCATTACTAACATTTTTAAATATCACCACAATTTTGCAAATTTTGGGTGATGCTGTCTCCATTTTAAAGAAGTGGTTTAGAAAGTTGCCAGATTTACTCAATGGAAACCCAAGTTTGTCCAACTGAAAGCCAAGTGCTTGAAGAGCTTTCAAGAATGTTGGAAGTGGTGTTCCAGAGGTCTCTACACAGGACTGAGAACCAGACTTCTATGTCATAGGATCCTTCCGTGAGTTTTCTGTAGAAGTGGGCTGCTCCAGCCAGAGGTTGGCTGCTATGCCTGTTAATGTCCCTGGGCTTACCACTCTGACAGCATTGGCCATCTGAGTTGCTGCAAAGTGTCCTGGTCGACAATCCCTCACATATTCTTGTCAATAGACTGCATCATTTGCCAGCTACATGAGTGACCCATCTTGGATCTGCAACTCAGCAAGATTTTAGATCAGTATAGATCAGCTATCAACCAACTGCAATCACAAGAGAAACCCAATGGGAGAATGAACCAGCTGAGCCCATTCAACTCATGGGATCATGAAAGATAATAATAAATTGCTTTTTTATTTGGGGGAAGTTTTGTCACACAGCAATAGATTATCATAGCAGTGACATTGAGTTGGGTGGAAATTCAGACCTAAAGGAAGTTTTTTAGGAAATTTTTTCCAGTAAGTGCATTATGGGCTTTAAAATAAATTCATATGTGGGAAAGGTTGTTTTTGACTATTAAACAACTGGCCACTTCCATTAAATGTTGGCACTAAGGGAGTTTTCTGTATATATATTGGCAAGAGGCTCTGTGGACAGACATTTCAATAGATTAAGGCTTCGAAAAACCATTAGTGTATTTAAAAAAGGGAAAAACATGGTGTCCAGAGCCAAGTAGCGTATAAATATTCCTGAAAAAAAAAAAAACACAGGAAAAAATATTTAGAAAATTTTTTTGAGAATAGATTAGGCTAATGAGTAACTTCAATACAGGGTTTTAGCAAGTTAAACTTGTCAGTCTCTTCTAACTTTCTTATATGATAACATTCTGAGCCAGTAGATTCAGAGGAAGCAGACTTGCATTTCTGAACTAATTTGCTTTTGCCCATGGTATATTACTCTTTTAAAGAGTAATATGGATTAAGCAGACTAATGTCATAATTAGGGTTTGTATGGATACTCTTTACTGAGATTCTGTGAGTTTTTACTTTTTCTTTCAGGTTCTGAAAGTAATTTCTTGACTTCATGCAGAAATTTGAAAGTTTGTTTTAATGATCTGGAATATTTAAAGCCACCTTTGAAGGTTTGTTAGAATCCTCCTGTGAAAGTCAGCCTAGAGATGTGTATGTGTGTGTGTGTGTGTGTGTGTGTGTGTGAGAGAGAGAGAGAGAGAGAGAGAGAGAGAGAGACAGAGAGAGATTCGGCGGGGGGCATGAAGAAGAAGAGGAGTCAATGATGACTTCTAGAATTCTAACTTACACATTTGTTTGGATAGTGCTATTGTCTAAAATAGGGAGCTCTGGAAGGTCAGGACTGAGTGAAAATCTCATGAATCTGATTTTAGAGAATTGCCAATTTTCAGATTTTGGCTGGGGAAGAGACTAAGAGTGGTGATATATTTGCCAAAGAGAATGACTAGGAAAGTTGTATAGAACATGTATGCAAATGCTGTATTAGTTTACCAGGACTGTCATCACAAAGTGCCACACACTTTGCGTACGGTTTAAACAACAGACATTTATTATCTCAATAGTTCTGGAGGCCAGAAGTCTGAATTCAAGGTGTTGGCTGGCTTGGTTCTTTTGCACAGCTCTGAAGGAGAATCATTTCCAGACTTTTCTGGTAGGTGGTTCCTTGGCTTATAGTATCATAACTACAGTCTTCCCATGTCAGTCTTCCTATGTGTGTCTGCTTTCAAATTTCTCTTTCTTATGAGGACACCATTTATATTGGATGAGAACTCATTCTAATGACCTCATTTTAATTTTATTACTTCTGTATAGACCCTCATTTTCTAAGGTACTGGGGTTTAGAACACCAACATATGAATTTTGGAAGGAGGAGTACATTTAATCCATAGCAAACATCAAGCTTGTTATTCTAACTTAGATTGTATGTTTACTTGGGAGTAGCTTATTTGGGAGTTAATAAAGATCAGATGAAGAAATGTAATCCCCTTCAACCATTCCTACTGCTGCTACCCATTTCTGCCACATGTGAGTTTGAGGTGACTTCAAGATATTCAAAAGGACCTTTTTAAAATATATATTTTTGTGTCTGCCTAACACCACATATTGGATGAGTCCATTTATATTATATGTTCTGAATAGGCAAATCCATACAGACAAATCAGTGGTTGTCTAGGACTGGAGCTGGCAATGGGAAGTGGACCCACTGTAAGTGGGTACAGAATTTCTTCTCGGGGTGACAAAAATATTCTAAAATTTGATTATGTTGGGTGAACTGCATAGTTTCTGAATCATATCTCCATAAAGCTATTACAAAAAAGCACATGTTAAGTCAGCAGTTGGATGTAAGGGTACTTGGGTGGATTTCAAAGTCCTAAGATTTTCAGTCATGTGATTCTAAGACCCTATCTTCCTTTAACTCCCTGGATCTGTTTTATTCTTTGTAAAATGATATTAGAGTCTTTGATAGTTGATCCCTCTATGATTCAGTTAAAAACATCACCTAATATCCTTCTTTTACCTGCAGACTAGCAGACTAGACTAGGGAAGACTAACTTAGAGCATGGGCTCTGGAGCAACAGACCTCAATTTGCATCCAGCTCTCCCATATGGTAGTTCTGCAACTTTGGGCAAATTCTGTACTTCTCTGAAGTGTGATCTCCAAATAGGAGTATGGGATGGGAATGATATAATAATTATTTTCTCACAGGCCTATCAAGAGGGCCTAATGTGATGATATTCTAAAGGGCTTAACAAGCATCTGGCACACGGTCAGTCCTATTATTACCATCAGCATGAATTTCCCAAGATCAAGACGAATGCCTCTACCAAAATGAGCCAGATAATTCTTTTTTAACAGGAGTTAAGTTGTCCTCTCACATTGGATGCTCTATCAGTTACACATCCTACACAATTTTTAATTTTTAAATAATTTGACACAGTAGCATCTGTGTTAGTCCAGAACATATTTTCCTCACCCTGCTCCCGCAGTCTGGTAAGATCTTTGTGTTATCAAATAATCAGTTTGCCTCTGTTTTCAAGAGGCACCAAATGTTGTGTAGAATGTGACAAATCTGTGATCATTAACAGCAATGTTGATGAATGCAAATACATCTCTTTAATATTTATTGAGCACCTACTTTGTTCAAGACAATATGCCAAACACAGAGAAGGGCATGAAAACAAGCTATATAAGGGTGATACTACTCTCAAGAATCCCATGAATCAGTGAGGCATATACTCCCAGGTATACAGTCATGTATCAAACATTTTCTGAGCTTATGAGGGAGCTGGAAGGATTTACCTGTAACTAATAGATGTATGAACTGGGTGCTGATGACGCTGGAAGAAGGGAATGATTAACTCAATGTGGAGATGACATGGTGCCAGATGGCGAGGTGGAAGAGGGACATTCTGGACTGAAATTGGGAAACGCAGTGAACTTCTCACTATTATGCAAACAAATCATGCCGATTTATGACTTGCATTTCTGATTTGGAGACCAGGGCAGGATTCATGTCTAGGTGGAGGTGCTTCTGAAATGAACAGCGGGATTTGGAGATTTCGTGTAGGGACCAGGGAGGGTGATCACAGGCAGCGAACCTGGGGTTGGGTTATAAAAGGCCTTCATGCTAAGAGAAAACAAGAAAAACTCTTAAAGGGGAATGACAAGCCCAGATTTATGCATAAGAGTAACAGTGTGTGTGTGTGTGTGTGTGTGTGCATGTGTATGTGCACGTTTACATACACACGTACGCGCTGTAGATATAACACACAAGCTGTTTTTTTCTTTTTTGCTTGATTTTTATATGCATTGATCAAGAAATTGCTTTTTTTTTTCAGTACTGAGCAACACCAAACAGCATGTAGTTTCAACATCAAGCTCACTGCTGACTCATTTGTCTCTCAGCAACTGAGACTTTTCATTGTCAATAACATTAATTACATCTATCATTCATTCTAAAATGACCCTTATTATTTCTCCTCCTTATACCATTCTCTCCACATGGGCTAGCATTTGGGTGGCTGGAGATCAGTGACGTCAGGCCTGAGATTTCACCATCTGGCCATCAGAGCTCTGGAAGTACAAGTCAGACTCTTGGGCTCTCCTGTGGCTCTGCCTCCCACCTTAGATGCCCAAACTGAATTGGTGAGCCATTCTCTGCTCTCAAGATGCAGAGAAGTATATTTGCTGTTTACTAAATAATTTTTCATTTCAAAGGTTTGGGGCAAGGTTTGTAGAAAAAAGAGAGTTGGAAGGAACAAGTCTTATGTTATCATTGAAAGAGACTGGACCCTGAGATCCAAAGGCCCAAATCTGAATCCCAGACCTGGGATTTTCTTTTCTGGGTAACTTGAGCAAATCTCACTTATTTTCTGGGTAACTTGAGCAAATCTCTTGCCTGTTCTGAGTCTAAGCTTCCTCCTCCTCTCCCAAATGAAGATGGTAATTTTACCTTATAGGGTTGCTGAGGGTTGAGCATGAGATTCTGTATGTAAAGCAGGCAATCAGGACCCTGGCTCAAGGTTGGCCTCTGTTCTAGAAGTCCCGAGATAAGTGACAGCTATGGTCTTTCACCTTCTGCAGGCTTTAGAAAGTCAGTGTATAAAGGGGGAAAATAGATTAAAATCCACCCTTGAAGATTTAAACAGGATAGCCTCGATGGTTTTATGCCGACAATGAGATTGCTTCTGGTTAGTGGACTACGTAAACAAAAGAACAGGTAGATAAACATATATTTGAACTTTGCAATCATATTTATCATAGAACAACATGCTCATTGCGTTAGAAATATATCAGAACCCAGAACCCCTGAGAGAATGGGAATGGGCCCATACCCAGGCCTGGCTTCCTCGGTGTGCATCCTGTGTGGTTACGCAGAGTCTCCTGCTGGAAGGCTCCCGTGCTCTGCTGTTACCATCTTGAAAATATTAATAATTTTTGAACAAGGGGCCTCTCAATTTTATTTTCCTCTAGGCCCCACAAATTACGTAGTCAGTGCTGGTCACATCTTCGCATTATCATTTCCTTCACTCCTTCTCACTTCTATTTGGTACAGTTGAATTCACATAAGATAAATGTTTATATGATATGTCACCGTAGCAGTGTAACTATTGTATGAAGCACCTCAGTGCATGCTAAAGTGCCCCCTGGGACATTGGTATAATTGTCCCCACTGGAAAGACGTGTAATTCGTTCAAGGTCACACCATCCGTAAGCGTTCTGATCCCGACTGGTATATCTGCCTACTGTTGCTACTATATCATGATGAATGAGGAAAAACATGAAAAGCAATTCCAGTTCAAAATTAACACAGAGCAACAAATACCCAACAGGAGGATATTTGGACTAAACCGATAGGCCGGGCCACCCTGGACCCAGCAACACATAATTTATTTATGTTCAATTTCCCCAGTTATGTGCTTTCTTCCTGACATACAGTCTGTGGGGTTTTACTCATCATTGTATTCCCAGCACAGTGCTTGGCATATAGAAGGTGCTTAATAAATATTTGTTGAACGGAGAATCTTCCTGCCATGTTCTTCTTCACTCAGCATTAACATGGCCTTCCTTTTTGTAGACTCATACCTTTGTGCTTCTCTTTTTGAAGACCTGTCTGTTTGACATGAGAATGTTCTTTAGCCACTTAATGTCTGATCTATGAAGCAAAAGGGCCCACAAGCATAACAAACAAATAAAAACTTTGATGACAACTCTTTTCATGTAAAACGTGGCTGTTCTATTGTGCATTTTAATGCTGTTGGAACATTCCAGTTAGCATTTTCATTCTCCACTGCCTGGGAGTGCCTTGAAAAAGGCTTTGGGAGGGAAGGCTCCTCTTCCAGGTTGCTGTATATATACATTTAGAGCCACTTTATTGAGGTATAATTGACATAGAAAAAGCTGTACATACCTAATGTATACAATTGGATAGTCTGGAGATAAATATACACCCATGAAACTATCATCACGGTCTATGCAATAAGCATCCAGCCCTCCAGAGTGTTTCCTCCTACCCTCTTTGTTTGTTATGATTATGATTATTCTTGGCATGATAAGAACACTTAACATCAGATCTATCCTTTTAGCAAGTGTTAAAGTACATAATACAGTATTGTTAACTATGCTGTTTTTCCCCAAGCTATCAGTGTCTCCCCACCACCCTGGGGACTAACATACCCCCTCAGTGTCATTCTTCACTCGTACCTTACTTGGCCCCATAGTCAATGTGTCACGAGGGGCTACTGACTTTTCCTCTTGAATTTCTAAACACTACCCTTCCTCGTCATGAACCACTCCTCTAGCTTGGACCTCACTTGTCTCCTTTCTGAAAGGATCCAACGTCTTCCTGGCGGGACTCTTCGCCTCTTTACAGCACCCCCACCACATAGTACTGTCGGAGAGGCCTGTCCAATCCAGGGCAGAGACCACCCCTAGGCAGCGGACAGCCGGAGGTGTGTTTCCTCAGCACCCTCCCCGTAGCTGGGGCAAGGAGTCCTTTTCTCCCACGGGGAGGATCAGAAGCGCATCTCTACCTGTATCTCACTTCCCTTCTTTTGCTCCATAGAACTTTCGCTCTTTTTTGTGTGTGTTTTTGTGGCTTCCTGCCCTCGTACTTGCTTTTTCAGTGGGAAATGCCCTTTGCTACTGCTTTTTCCCTTTGATCTGATACTTTTGGTTTCTCTTTGTGACTGATGTTAATTGCTGACTCCTCTGGAAGCCCCCACTCACTCTCCCAGGCAGAGTCCCTTCTTCGTGCCTGCGTTCCGCGAACGTTGCTCATCTATACAGCTGATGAACCTGGACTGGATGCCGAAGATGAATGAGACATGGTTCCCGCCCCGACCTACTGAAAAGATGCCCCCCCCCCCCCCACCTTGTGCCCTATCACTACTTCATGCACTATTTTATTATAGCATTTACCAGGTTGCTTATTTCTTCAGCTACTTGATCCTTCATTCGTTCATTCACTGAGCCTTCATCAAGCCCTTGCCTGCCCTGTGCCCAGTGTTCCGAGAAGCACTGCGAACACAATGAACAATAGTCGGGTTTGCTGAGGGATAGAGATTAATCAATGGGTCATGCAAGGCCTGCATAATTCTTGCTTGGGCAAAGGCTATGAGGAAGTTTATGGACCTAGGAGATTTTATAGCAGGATGTTTGATCTGGTCAGGGAGGCCAAGGAGATGGCCAGGAGAAGTGATAACTGTGATACAGCCTGGAGAAGGAAGAGAGGAGAAGCCTTTCGGGCAGAGAACACAGAAAGCACACCAGCCTGGTGGCGGAACCACAGATGGGGAATGAGAAGACATGGAAAAACTTTGATAAGGCTGGAGTCCAAGGAGCCAAGAGAACAGCAAACATGATGTTGTTGTGGTTGGTAATGATGATGTGAAAGTTTATTGCCTGCCACTGAAGCTCGGTGGGAGCCATGAGGAGGTTTTGAGCAAGGGACTGAAGTGATAGGATTACAGATCTGAAAACACATGGCTGGCCTGCATTCGGAGCAGATTGGAGGAGGGTGTGGATGCCCAGGGAGACTACGAGGAGGAGGCTTTTTCAGTCAGTCACTGGCTTAGGGCAGCTTGGGGTAAGTTGGGGGGGCATGGAGAGAAGGGGTTAGATCTCGAGCAATTCAAGAGAAAAACTGGTGAACCTTGGAAATTGGTCTGATGTGACTGGGGATGAAGGAAAGGGGGACGTGAGAGCAACCTTTAGATTCCCATTGATCTCTAACGATTTTGAATTCAGAAACCCATGAAAATTAGAGACCGCTCGGGAGACCTATATATATATATATATACACACACACACACACACATATATATATATGTGTATATATATATACATGTATATATGTATATATATATATATATATATACACACACACGTATATATATATATATATATATATACACACGTAGGACATTTTGCCCATCGCTTCAGAAAGATACGCAGACCTTCTAAAGCCCATTCATGAACCCCAGGTTGTAAAAGAAACTATTTCTTACTCTTTATTATACCTCTAGATCCTACTCTAGAAAACAGCATTGAATCTGGAGCTTAGTATTTGTTTGTTGAAGCAGTTAATAAAGGTAAGACAAGAAGCTGATGGTTAATTCTCTCCCCTTCCTGCTGCAATACGGATGTAGGGGTTTTAACAGATGAGCTGCAACTTACATGCCTGTGAACCAACTGCCCATTAGCTTGCAAGGCAGCATTAGGTGGAAAAGTCCACAAATGGACCCCTGAGCCTCCAGGTGGTGGAGAGGAATAAATTTTAGAGTATTAAAGCTCCAAAGACCCAAGATTTGTCTGCAGCAGATGTCTCCCCGCAATGCTAAGTGCTTTGGGCTGAAGAATAAAACCGTCTGCTGTGATTTTTTGTGGGGGAGTGCATCATTTGGAGACGAAGCCAGTCTGCCTATGGCTGAGTGGACAAGGTAAGTTCATGTCTTGCATTTCATGATTTATTTTTACCTTGTGGAAGAAGCAGAAATGGTAATTGTGCTCATAGACAGAGATTGAGGACAGAATCATGCCTTTGCAGATAAGGCATTTCAGGAGGCCAATAAAGATAAGGGGGAAAGAAATGCATAGGAGACGTTTTCAGAAAGATTTAGTTCACACGTATTAACCCAGGCTGGGCTGGATTTTTCTCTCTGTGTCTTGGGTGGCCGCATGCTCGGAGCAGGGAGAACCGTCATCTGAACCACGGACTCTTCAAGGGGTCTTAGCGGTCACCTGACTCATCCTCGCATAAGCACGAATTCCCTCTGCAATTCCCTCTGCAGTGCCCTTTGCAGGTAGTTCCTGGTGCCTCCATTGTTGAATAAGTGAAAGGAAGTCCCGCCCGGACTTTACAGTTAATGCCAGGAATGGCACATATGCTTCAATTTGCATGACAGTTCCAGTTACTTGACAGGGTCTGCCTAGAGCAGAAGGACTCCAAAGCTGGGTCTGGATTAAAGAAAAAGAAAAAGAATTGATTATTAATGTCTGTCAAAGAGGAAGGAGGATGAGAGTGGTACCCTGGAAGCCAAAAATGTTCTGCTCTTGTCATCCTTGGGTTAGATTCTTCAGTCAATTAATTCACCTCGTATTTATTAAGCATCTACTATGTGGCAGTTGTGGTCCTAGGGGCTGGGGATCTGAATCCAACGGCTATTTCCCAGTCCTCATTTTCCTGCCCTCTCTGCCAAGTAGCCAGACTTGGCCACCTTTTCATTCTTAAGATGCCTCCCACCCCCACCCCCACCCTGCTCTGGCTTCCCTAAAACCATATCCTCTCTTTCCTCCCATCTCACAGGTGATATTGGTCCTCGCTTTTCTCCTCCTCTTCTCTTCCTCTTCTCTATCTTAAAATGGTGGACGCCACAAGATTTGGCCCCAGGTCGCCTTTTCTTCTCTGTCTTTCTTTATCTAGTCCAGGCCCATCCACGTTTCTAAATGCCATGTATATGCTAATGACACTCGGGTGTATGTCTCTAGCCACAAAGGGAAACCTCTATAACCACCTGCTACCTGACAGCTCGACTTAGATCTCTAAAATGCACCTCAAACATAACACATTCGAAAGGGAGCCATTGAGTTTCTGGAATGCCTCTATCTCCCCCAAAGATAACCTCATTTGTTTGCCAGTCTTCCCACCTCAGGAAATGCCTCTGCCTCCAAAACTTTGGACCAGTCTGCCCATGGCAGTCTACACCTTGACCGCTGTCTTCTTCCTGGCCTGGAGTGCGTAAGTAGACCCCCGTTTGCTCTCTCTGTTTCGATGGTTGCTTCCCTTCAGGCCCCTGTCTGCACAATAAGGAGAAGTTGTAAACATAAGTATTACTAGTATCATGTGAGTTGCTCGTTTAAAATGCTTCTTCCCTGTGAAGAAAACTCAAACACCACCTTCCCCACGTTTCCAGGGTGACTTTCATCTGCCTGCGTCTCAGACTTTACTGCCCTTACTGTCTTCAGCCACTCGCTAGCTCACTTTGTATTCCTCCAACAAGCTATTTATTTTCCTCCTCAGGGACTTCACACTGTTTGTTTCTCTTGCTAGAATACTCTTCTTTCTGATCTTTCTGCGGTTGGCTCCTTCTTGTCTCTTAGATCTTAGCTTAAATCGTACCTTGCAGCGTATCTGTATCGTCTTTCTTCTGGAGGATGCAGGCACCTCCCTGCTGGCTTCTGCCTCTGTCTCCCACTCCCATCCTCTCTCCACGCCTCGCAGATTTCAGCCTGGTTGACTCAGCCTAACTCAGTCCAGCCCCTGCCGAGCCCTCCAGCCTCATCCTCGCTGGATTCCTTGCCTTACACAAGGCAAGGAATGCCTTGCCTTTGCTGAGTGGTGGACTGCCTCTGAGTCTTTTCCTATTCCTCCTGCCCATACTCTCTGCCACCCTTCCTTCTGCATAGCCTCTACTCCTCTCAGACACAATTTAGGAAAGCACCGCCTTCCCTGGAGATGCTTATCTGAGTCTCTCCTGACTTCAACTTCCTGTCTTGGGTGTAGGAAAGCATGTGGGGCTCTTTTCTTGTGTTGTTGCCTGTTTCCTGGTCTCTCTTCTGATAGCTCTTTTGAAAATAGGGATTTGGAGGTATGGCCTTATCTTTATCCCCGGGGCCCGGCACAGACCTTTGCACTATCATAAACATTACAGGAAGCTTCCTCTACAGGATTTCTGGAAGAGGGCAGTGGGATGGCTTTCTGCTGGGTGGATCAGCCAGTGGTGTACCCATCTCCAGAGTTCATGAGCTCTAAGTGAGGGCTGACCCCTGGGGATAGAATGAATGACATTATCCTGCCAGTAGGTGCATCGTGGAGAATCGAGTCTGGCGCTCTTGATACAGTTCAGCTATGAGGTTTGCATCTTGAAGCAATTCAGCTCCCAGTGTTTGACCTGGGGGCCTAGGAAAGGACAGAACATCAGCAGACATTGGAAATGAGCTGAAAGGACAGGAGAGGCTCAGGTCCCCCAGGAAGTATCATTGTGTCCAGCCCTGGTGGGGCTGCCCCCTTCTCTGGGTATTTCCTCTCACAGGCAGTGGAGTGTAACTGGCCATGTTGCTGTTTAGTGACCCTGCCCCCCTGGCTGCACCTGACTGAGCCAGGAGTAGGCATCCAACTCCACCACGGCCTGTGGGACTCTCCATCTTCCAGAATTTAAATATTAAAATAGAAAAACACAGAGTCTGGAAGGTGGTGGTACCGACTCAAGCTAATGGCTAAAAAAGCTACAAACTCCTGCTGTTGGGATATGTCCATTTCCTTTCCCTTCCTGAGTCAGACCCTCTTGATTCTATGATATAGGTCCAGTAGCCCCGCAAAGAGAGGGAGGTAGTGCATTTGGGATGAGAGAAACTCAAATGCTTTCTGGGGAGTGGACCGGTCTTCCAGGAGTGAAGGATGTAGTGAGGAGAGAGCCAGGGGTAGATTTCAACTTACCATGTTGAGCTGAACAAGCGTCTTTTCCCTATAACAAAATTAAGGACTTCCAGAAAACCAGGGCTGAAAGTATTTTACTCATGAGGACACTGTGACCCAGAATGGGGTCCTGACTTGCTGAGGCTCCTGCCATCGGTTAATGGTCAGGTCGGCTCTTAGCTCAGTGTTCTTCTCACCATCTCAGTTGTCCTCAGTCTGTTGAGCTGGGCTCAGCTCATCGGTCAGCAGGGACTCATTGTAATCCCCTTCAGTGTCCCACTTGGTGGCTGCAGCTGATTACCTCTGGAGTCCAGGAGCCCAGGGTTAACCACCCCTCCCAGCTGCTATGTGGTTACCAGGGGGGTGTGTTTATCTAGGGCATCTGCCAACCGAAGGACCCAAGTGACCATCCCTTAAGATTGTGGGGCTGTGAACTATAAAGTGATGATCACATGGCAGGGCACTGGCACCGAGGAGCATCCATCATAATAACATGATGTGATGTGAGCAGCGTGGAGGCGGTCCTCGAAAGCTGCCCCACCCACCCACGCCCTGCTAGCCCTGCAGCCTTCCAGCAGGGCTGCATTCCTGGCCTCGGACGTCACGCTCGTTACATTGCTTCCAAATTTGGTTGGATGCCATAAATGAGCTCCTCTTTCCAACCAAATCAGTCTTTCCAAGGCAAGAGGATGTCTGTTGTCTCTGCAGGAAGCAGATTCCCAGGGAGACCTGTAGGCAGGCAGTGCTCCTGTCTGACTTCCACAGTTGGTGTGAAGTCATTGTCCTCGGGGGGTGATCTGAGTTTTGCTTGAATCAGAATCCCTGGGTATGATTGTGAGAATGCGGATAATTGGGCCTCTTTCGGACCTACGGAATCCTCACCTCTGTGTTATTAACACGTCCCTCAGATGAGGAAGTTCGCTGGTCTCAAGAGTTCACTGGAGTTGGAAAAAGTGAGGAATTTAGGCTGGGGAGATAGTGGTTTCCTGCCCCTGCTGTAGACTTCCTAGCTGGGTAATTTGCATGTGTCTCTCACCTTCTCTGAGTATCCTTGTAAAGGAAGGAATATGTCTTATCTATATTGATCTCTAGCCCGTGCCGAGGACACAGGTGGCCCTCAACTAATGTTGAATGAATGCCTGCATGACTGAAGACCTCAGCCCACTCTGCACCTAGTGACTGAGTTGGTTCGGGAGAGACACCTGTGCGGCATCCTACATACGGTAGGTGCTCATCAACACCTCAGTACAGTGGCTTGTCCTCGGTAGGTAACCTGAGTAGAGAAACAGAAGTGTGGAGGAGATGACAGGTGTTCAGAGACCTCTCTGAGACCCAGCGGCGGTAGGTGCTTCCAGAAAAATCCAGACATTCCTTCTTCCTCTGCTTCCTATGGCCTTCCGTCCATTGTCCTGGGAGTCACCAAATCAGCGAAGGTCAGCCAAGGTCGGTCACAGAGGAGAGGGCTAGAGCTGCCAGTATGCCATCTTAGGGCAGAGGAGGCCACCAGGTGGCTTCCAGGTCTGTGTCCAGAGGTGGAGGGGCATCTTGGCTGTGGTCAGCAGCTAAGGGTAGGTGACATGTGGAGGAATGACGACGTCGGTGGTTTGAGGTTTTGGGTATGAATACATACATCCTGGTCTTACAGGTGGTACCACTGGGACAAAAATAGCTAATTTCTTCCAGATGCAATGATTTTATCCGTGAAAAGGTCATAATGTACATCCTTCCCTAAATATTCCCAGGATTTTTGTGAGAATTAAATGAGGCAACAGGGATGTAATGATTGTCTCCATATAGATCATATCGTGATGCTTTCTCCTCAAAGTGTGGTTCCCAGACCAGCGGCATTGGTGGGACTCAGGAGCTTATTAGAAATGCAGAATCTTAGGAGCCACCCCAGACTTACTGAATCAGGACCTCATTTTAACATGATCCCTAGGTGGTTTGAAATACACATGAAAGCTTAAGAAGCAAAGAGTAAACGATTTTAAGGAAGTTTTGGTTCTCCAAACACCTTCTTTTTTTTCCTAGACAACCCTCTGAAGAAGGGACTGTGCCTTACTTATCTCTGTTTAATACCTAGAAAGTAATTGACCCTTAACTGGAGTAGAAGGAAGGAAGGAAGGAAGGAAGGAAGGAAGTGAGGGAGGAAGGAAGTGAGGGGGGAGGAAGGGAGGGAGGAAGGAAGGAAGGGAGGGAGGAAGGAAGAAAGGAAGGGGGGGGAAGGAAGGGAGAGGGGGAGGAAGAGAGGGAGGTGGGAAGGAAGATCTTACTCTCACTCACTACTTGGAGCCCTTTACCCAATATTTCTCCTGCTGTAATAACAGGACATGTATGTGGTGATTGCAGCTGCTTCACAACCACTGATGCCAACCACAGATGCAGGCATTTAGTATGTGATTAAGGACAGAGGAATCCACTTAATGTGGGTTATGGGAGATATTTGGCAGGAACCAAGGGACAGGGGTTGGATTTTAGTTTCCAAAGATAATGTCTTTCCCAATTATTCAAAGCCCTCAGTAACTTGGATCACACCCAGACAGAAATAAGCCTTCTTAAGTCAGAACTGTGTGAACAGCTCTTCTGCTCACGTTTTCGGCAGAATCTTGACTCTAATGGTCTGTTCAGGTGCTTATGTAACATGACGTGGTGGGGTTGTCCAGCTGGATCTTTGTCGAGTTGAGACCAACTAACTTACCCTCTATAAAGGAGAAATGCTTTTTGTTTACTAGATTTTACCACCAGTGAAATTAATTAAAGGATTAATCTATCCTATCGTTCAACAAATGTGCTTGGCTTGGGGTTACCATAGTGAGCGTGCAAGCAATCCCTGCTTCTATCAAGTAATTGCTGGGTAGTGAGGTTGGAATATGAATTGAGCAATTACAGTGAGGGTTCAGGAAGTACGGGCTGCTATGGGCGAGCATTGCAGGCAAACTTAGCCTCATAAGGGTAGAGGTGATGGAGAGAAGTGACCTGTAGGCTGATACTCAATGAGTAGGAGCTAAGCAGTTGGGATAGGAAGGAGGAAATGAAGCTGATACAAAGAGCAGCCTGGATCGGGGTCTAGAAGCAAGAAAGAGCATGCTGTGGCAGAGGAAGAGAAGCAGTAAGTGTTTGGATAGCTAGAGTGACTGTATGGGCTGCTTGTGGGTATATACATGGGGGGGAAGTGTGATGAGAGACGGGGCTACAGAGGTAAGCAAGGGTGGGACCTCCTGGGGTGTTTTGAATCCTCCTAGGAGATTTGCATTTTATCCCCAGGTCACTAGAGGAAGCCTTTGAAAGTGTTGGTGGGTCTGATACATTTCCAGTTTTCTGCTCGAATGGACCAGTGGACCCCCCCTTGTCACTAGGGCAGTGGGAAAAGATTTGTCTCTGTTCTGTGTGTCTCACCCTGACCTCAGCAGCAGGGTGGCTGCTTCTTGCTTTGCATCCTTTAAGCCTAACCAAGGGTTGTTTTGTGTACTTCTCCCAAGAATCATACATATTCCTCCACCCAGCCTTCATCGGTGAAACTCTCCTGGTCACTCTGCTTTCAGTCTGTCTCGTGCAAAGGTCTACTTATTATAGTCTATTTGTCTGGGTCCCCCTGCCTAAAGGAGCAAGTTTAGCTCTGGCAGCTTTGAGCCCGAGCTGAGAAGAGCTGCCCTGCTGGGCCTCACCAGTGACAGCCCTGTGGCCACCATCCCAGCAGCTGAGGGTCAGGCCATTACTGTGCAATTGATTTATACCCATTAGTATATTGGCCGCGTGTATACTTCATTGCCAAGGGTCTTACTATGAGTTGTCACTTTCGGAAGGTTTTTGAGAGGCAGGGTGGCCAGAACATGGGATTGAGGGTCAGAAGAACTGGCATGCATCGCGGTCCCTTCCTGCCCTCATTCCGTGACCTTGGGTGAGTCACCTGAATCTTCATCGCCTCAGCTGTAAACGAGGACAAACAAGATCAAAGAAGATCGTGTGTGGGAAAGTGCTTTGTAAAGTTCTATGAAAGAGTGAGTTTTCATTGGCACTCTGGGCATTGCTGGCTTCATCCCTGGCTACACCACCCCTTTCTGGCACCGCTGAAGGCAGATAGGGCTCAGGAGCTGTGCATTTGCTCACCTTCCACAACTAATCGCTGCCTTCATGTCTGAGGCTTGCAAATTAGGTTTCATTTTCTCACGACTCCTGCCCTCCATCGCTAATGGATAACCCAATTAGAAACCATTCGTCCAAATGTAAATATTATTTCAGCTCAAACTTGTTGAGAACAAACAATTTTCGGTGACACGATCCACTTTGAAACACTTTCTGGTGGGCCTGTGGCATACACACCCAATTTGCTTCCCTTGTATGTAATTATCTCCTCAAGCTTCCACTGGCATTTTCTGAAATGTTAATGGCATGACATTAAATTCTAGCTCATTTCAGAGCTCCTGTTTTCCTCTAAAATTTTTTTCTCAGGGAATCTTAAAAAAAAAAAAATAGGTCGACCGATAGGTAGGTAAAATAGAAAAGCATTGATTGTCCCTCTTCAAATAATTGCCCTCCAAAATGCAAAATACTGACATGACAGCACAAAGGGGAGATTAAGGTTCAAAGCATTCGGATGAACATGAAATTTAGAGATTTTCATCTTTGAATCTTATCCTTGGATGGGATCCTCACCATCTCCTGGTCTCATCCATCATACACGGTGGGGGTTCCTGTCCTGGAAACGACGATAGTAGAATGTCCAGGTCTTCAGATAAGGTGTTCTTCAGAAAAGGTGGGGCCCCTACAGGTTATGTTCTCCCTAAAACCTCCCTGGAGTGTCCCTCCCTATCAGGTGGAGACGGTGATTCTCTCTCCTTGCTTCCAAGTGGTCCACATTCCTTTCCCCACCATTTTCCATTTACTGTCCTTCCTTAGTTATCTGTCTCCCCGCGGTAGACCACGGGCTCCCAGAAGGGAGGGACTGGGATTCATTTGCCTCAGCAGCGTGACTGTATTGGCCTTCTAACTTCTTTTTCTGACTTGACCTCATCTCTACACCATCCTCCCCATGGAAGCCAAGGAAGCCTTTAAGATGTAAATCAGATCAGTCCTTCCCCTACTTAAAACCCTTCCCTGAGTACTCTCGTTCTCTGGAGAAGTCCAAACTCCTTCACGAGGTGTAGGGGGCCTTTCATTGTCTGGACCTGGCTTAGTTCTCCAACCTCATCCGCACCAGTCCTCTCTCCATAGGGGGAGCTCCACCCATCAGTGAGCCACAGTAACTCCTGAATACATCCTACCCTCCCACATGATAGCAGCAACTGCTATTTACTGAGCATTTGCTATCCGCCAGGTACTTTCTCTTGCTCAATCTGCGTTCTTTTTTTTTTTTCTTTTTAAGTTTATTTATTTATTTTGAGAGAGGACGAGTGGGGAGGAGCAGAGAGAGAGAGAGAGACAGACAGACGGAATCCAAAGCAGGCTCTGGACTGTCAGCTCAGAGATGGATGTGGGGCTCGAACGCACAAACCGGTGAGATCGTGACCTGAGCTGAAATCAAGAGTCGGCCACTTAACAGACTGAGCCACCCTGGCGCCCTGGATTCTTAATCGGCCCCATAGCAACCCCACGTGACAGTTAGTATTATCCCCTTTTACAGATGAGAAACCTGACCTCTGAAAAGGAAAGGAAATTAGCTCCTGGCCAGACAGTTAAAGGCCATTAAAGGGTTAGAAGCAGGTCTTTGATTCCAGGGCCGGAGATTTTTGCCCACCATGTTCTGTCGAAGACGTGACTCTCAGGTGGAAAGAACTTACTTCCAGCTGAGACATGACTGTGCCCAGAGAGATAAGAGACTGCCTAAGAGATCTGCTAAGTGTCCCACCCAAAGGAGATTTCAAGGGTGCTATAGGAAGTCAGAGCAGCACAGCACTTTCAATTGCAAGGGTCCATTGTTACATTCAGAGGATAAAGAGGACTTGCACGGTAGAGAGAGAAAGAGAGGCTGTTCTGAGCAGGGGCATCACCCGAGGAGGGCTCGCAGAGGGGAAGGCCCCAAGTATGTCAGGGCTGAAGCAGAGAAGGGCTCCCTCTGGCCAAAGTATAGAATCTGGGGAAATGTGGAATGGGCCAGGAACGCGGGGACAGGTCAGCTACAAGAGGCTCCCCAAAGCTGGGCTGAGAAGCTGGGGCTGATCTGGTGGGCTGTCTGAGAGATTCTGATCACCTTCTGGCAAAGAGCTGCTCTGATCCAGTGTTGTTTTGGGGGGGAAAACAATATAAAATCCAGGGTGGGTGAACAGGGGGAAGGAGCAAGTCACGAATGCCCCGTGACAATGCTTTTGCAACAGTTCTGACAAGAGCAGGGGCTCTGTAATTGCAAAGCAAGGGCCTGGTCCCACAGGTATTTAAAGCCACCTGGTCTATAATTTACATTTTCATGACATTGCTGATTTTGCTGCTACTGATGTCTGGGGACCTCTGAGGCACTTTCCGGTCACCCCCTGGGTGGCCAGAGGCCTGTGTGTGGCACTTAAAGAGCCCTCTGTTAGGGTCAAGAGCCCTGGGGTCTCAGGCCGGGCCCTGCCCCACTGGTGGGATAGTCTTAAGCAACTTTTGCAGCTTCCTGGGCTTTTTCCATGTTTGTCCCACCCAACGACGGGCTCGTCTAACGCCTCAATCAAACAAGAGTTTTGGTAACATGGAAATACTCTCCCAGGATGTTTGGAGTGCCTACCGTGTGCACAGCGCTGTGGGTAACACCGGAATAAGATCCGGCCACTCGTCACTGCTTCTGCCCGAGTTTAAACAGTGTGGATGTATAATAAAGGCCTTTTGAAAGCAAGCAGGCGAGAGAGGGGCATCTGATGAGTAACGCGGCCAACAGCCGGGTGAGTCAGTTTACATGAAAGCACCTGACAGAGCCCTGTCTATGTTGATTTGCAGTTTGGGTCCTTTGCACCAGAACATTTAACCTGTTCTAAACAAGTCAGAGGCTTCCATAGCTTTTAGCCAGGAAGAAAAGGAATCAGACCCCCCTGTTGGAAGACTTGATCAAAGTGGACCTCGGAGCACAAAGCAAATGCGTAGTAGGACCTAACCGAATACAATCGGAATCAGTGTAAGAAAATTCATCGTTTTTTTTTTTTTTTTTTTTAAACAGGCATTCATTCACTTATTTACTCAACATTCTATAAGCAGCCACTCACTATGCGGGTTTCCTTGATTGTTGAATTGCACAGACTGTCAGCTCCTTGGGAGGAAATATATCTTGTCCATCCATGGGTCAGCAGGGCTGTCCTGGAGCAGTACCTCTCCGGCACAAGGCCACCCCGCTGAGTGGGTCGGCGCTGGAATCCAGCCTCTCTGCTCTGCTGGTTCAGAGCTGCTGGAGCCTGGAGGCCTTCGTTCTTAATGAGCACAAAGGTCCTGTCTGGGCGCTAAGCCGCCGCCTGAGGAACTGTGTGTTCCCAGAGGAAGCCTCTTTTCTAATGATGCAGGGCAGAGGGACAGTTTTCTTCTTCCCATATGTGTGCTCTTTATGCGATCAGAAGCCATCTCTGCTATGGGTCTGATGTAGCACTATACCCTGGCGCTGTTGTTGGTTTTTTTAAGACATCTATTGGGGACCGTGTACTGGGTGTGGCGTTCAGTCCTGCCCCATCGCTCAAAGATAAATAGGGCAAAACGCTGATTCCAGTCTCGTGAGTCATTTGGTAAGTGTCTGATAAAGACACACGTGCAGTGAGAAGGGGTGCCTTCCTCATGCTGGGTAGTTAGGGATGCCTTTCAGGAGGTACCTCCTGGTTAAGTTTTGAAAGATGAGTCGGGTTGGCCTCGGAGTCGAAGCGTGGGAACATATTCCAGCCCAAGACCAGAGACCTGCCCGGACATGATGAAAGGTGGGGAGTGTGAGATCGTGTGGGTGTGCGAGGAACCCAAGTATGTAGCCTTTTAGATATAGGTGAGATGCCTTCTTCCCCAGGAGGGCTTCCAGAATCCCTGCAGAAGAAGGGGTTCACTATCTCTTCCTTACTGCCTCTGGACCTGTTATTGGCTTCCATTATTGTATTTGCACACATTTCTGGTTCAGGAGTCCTCCGTATCTGGTGGGGGATGCATTTGGAGACCCCCAATGGATGCCTGAAACCGTGGGTAGCCCTAAACCCTACGTATACCATGTTTTTTCCTGTGCAGACACACCTATGATAAATTTTCATTTATAAATTAGGCACAGTGAGAGATTAACCACAATAACTAATAATAAAATAGAACAAGTATAACGATACACTGTAATAAAAGTTACATGAATGTGGTCTCTCTCTCAAAATCTCTTACTGTGCTCACCCTTCTCCTTGTGATGATGATAAAATTCCATGCATGATGAGATGAAGGGGGGTGGTGAATTTTGCAGGCCCTAAGACGTGGCTTCTCTTGACCTTCTTACATTAATTATGTCAGGTGGATCATCTGCCATCTGATAGCAGTTGACTGCAGATCACTGAAACTTCCGGTAAGGGGGGACTACTGTACGCGCATTTCTGTGATAGCCTAGAGGCTTGCTGAGACCAGAGATCTTGTGTCTTCCTCGTTTTTGTTTCCTTAGTAAATAGTATAGGACCTGGAATAGCATAGATGCTTAAAGCATATCTGCTCAAGTGAGTTTACTCATGGAGAACGTGGGGAAAGTACTTCCCTCCTAGACTTGATCTTGGGGAACTAATTAGATCTATTACATATAAGTGGCCTCTAAAATCTTTCTTGAATTTCCTTAAAGACATTTTTACTTAATCATGTGAGCATGTATGCACATGTATATATATCTCTGTGTGTGTGTGTGTGTGTGTGTGTGTGTGATACATATACAGGAAAAATTCATATCAGTGACTTCTGGGGGTGGGTTGAGAAGTGTATGGGGGGTGCTATTTCAGGACCATGAATATGGTTGTCCATGTTGTGCACTGCACAATTCTAGGGGACCATTCATTTAGGTGTGAATCTGTACTTTATAAATTTAAACAAAGAGTAATAAAAGCAGAGAAATCACAACACTATAAGTGATTTTACTTTCTTTTCAGAGTTTTTCTGCATTTTCCCAAAATGTCCAAAAGAGATGGGCATGGCTTTCATACTCAAAAATTGTTAAAACTAGTGAGTTGTGGACAATTTCAAAAATCGAAAGTGTAAAGAAGGAAATAAAAATGGCCCACCTTTCTTAACCAGAGAAAACTACAATTAGCATTTTACTTTATAAAGTTTGTCTTATAATCTTTTCTTAATTTTATAAGGGTGTTCTTTGAATCATTTTGGATAATTCCGAAATGTAGAAAGAAGAAAATAAAATTCACTTCTAACTCATCACCCAGAGATGACCCACTATTAACATGTTGTGTATTTTCTTCCACACTCTTAGTATATTAATACAATCATGACTCCCATTTGGTGAGTGTTTAAATTTGAGCCAGGCCATGTGCTAAGTGCTTGCCAGACATTATCTCATTTAATTCTCACATAAGCCTGAGGTGGGAATTGTTAGTCTCATCCCACAGAAGATACAACCCAAAGGTTAAGAAACTTGGACCAGTTGCAGTTTGAACCTAATGTTGCTTGATTCCAAAGCAAACATTCTAGATGATTCTCTCTCCTCCTTCAAATTCATGTGTGCAGTTATATACACACATGGACTCACACATGTGTATACACACATACCCCTGCATATACATTAAACACACAGACACACACAAGTTGTGGTTACATTCTGTCTTCCACTTTGATGCCTTTTATTTTTTTTATCTAATATCCTACGGTGAGCATTTTATGATGTTAAATAAAAATGCTTTTAGAAAGTGGTTTGGTAAATTTTGCTTTTTTTTTTTTTAAGGTAAATTGTAAGCAGATCAACCTTGAAGCTCTATTTTGCAGTAGTCGAACTGGCCTTTGTCATCAGACCTCTAGACCTACACCCCCTGTGCAGTCGTCCTTGTCCCACCTCTTGGGCACTTTTTCAATACTTCCTCCTCCATTTCTACTTCCTCATCGCGCTGGGAGGAGGGGAAGCCAGGCGAGCTGAGGTCACTGGGCTCAGAAGCTGTCAGAAGAAGCCGCCACTGCCTGCATTTCATGACAGTACCTCATACAAGCATTGCTTCCCAGTGTTCAAGCCTTTCTTGTGCGTGTGTGTTTCACGTGAATAACTCTGTATGGCTGAGAAGGCATTTTTCAAATCAAGACATTTATGGTCAGGTTAAGCAATCGGGATAATAGAGACTCTCCAGTGAGGGTTGCAACAAAAACTAGGGCATAAAGCACCAAACTTTTGGTTGAACGCAAACTGTTCACATCTAAAGTGGAACAGATCACTGCAGGCTTCCTCAGCTCCAATATGCTAATGATGTATTGGGCATTCCCAGGGGGGTGCAGAGTATGCGGTGATTCCGGAACTTACTCCACTGAGAACCTGTTGGAGCCGAGGCAGCCTCCTTGGCTGACTCGTGTTCTGTAACACAGTTGGAAAAATACCATTTTACAGGTTTTCTGTGTGATGTTAATTTGGTAATTTAATTTCATTCAGTGACTAAGTAGTTCCTCACTACTCAAAGCATCGTCCACAGACCAGTGGCATCAGTAATCTTTCAGATGCTCTTTAGAAATACAGAATCTGGGGGCGCCTGGGTGGCTCAGTCGGTTAGGCGGCCGACTTCGGCTCAGGTCATGATCTCGCGGTCCGTGAGTTCAAGCCCCGCGTCGGGCTCTGTGCTGACAGCTCAGAGCCTGGAGCCTGTTTCAGATTCTGTGTCTCCCTCTCTCTGACCCTCCCCCGTTCATGCTCTGTCTCTCTCTGTCTCAAAAATAAATAAACGTTAAAGAAAAAGAAATACAGAATCTGCACTCCCTCTCCCCTCCTCCCCCCACCCCAATCGAGACAGATTCAGAATCTGCACTGTGATGAGATTCCCAGGTCATATACACAAGCACAATCAAGTTTGAGATAGAAGACTACTGTTAAGGACATGAAGTTCTTAATGAAATGGAAATCGCCTTACAGGGTTTCTTTAATGTCATAAAATGTGTTTTATACACGTGTTAATTTCATGGACATGAGCACAGGAAGTGCAAAATGTGTTTGAATCCTGCCGGCCATGGAGCACGGCCTCTGCAGGCATGTTCTGATGCCCGTTCAACAAGGACCCCAAACAACTGTGAGCCCCCAGGTCTCTCCCAAGTCCTTTTTCTTCTCCTTTTTAGGAAAGCATGCAGTCAGTCCCCCAGCATGCCCACATTTGGAACCAGAGCGATATATGCAGCCACATCCCATTAGCTAATAGGGAGGCCCCTGGAGAGGGGTTTCAGCTGGGAACACACAGCTAAAGCCCCTTTAATGGCCCAGTCAGCTGTCAGGGCTGTAAACACATTTCTTCCCATTCAGAGCCATTTGCCCCTCTCTGTGACCTCTCGTGGCTCTCGGACCCTGGCCACGTGGCCCAGATGGCATAATCCGTCAGGGCAAAGCAGGTGACAGTGGGGCTTGCTGTTAGGTAATCAGCGACTATAATTAGCTGGGGTGGAAGCGATAATGGGACCAACTGCAGGGCTGGGGCCAGGGGAGCCCTTGGTGGGTGGAGTCAGGGCAGAGAGAAAGGCTTGCTTCCCTCACTCCCCTGTCTTCCTTCCCCCTCCATATGATGTGCCAGCACAGCGTGTGTGCTTGGGGGAGGCAGGGGCTTCATCCTCAATGAGAAGGTCAGGGCTGAGCACTGGCAATTTAGTAAGTGAGTGATTTGGCAGCTGATGAATTTTATTTCAAAGAAGCCTTCCAGAAATCTATGTTTCAGTCTGATAATTAGTGGGCTACAAGGACCTTGTGAGGCCAAGGGCAGGGGAGGGTTGTAGAGGATTAGAACATGATTCTTGGGGGGAAGACACATAGGCATTCTGACCCTGTTTAGCCACCCACCCGCTGGGCAGCCTCAGGCCGGTCAACCAGCCTCTCTGTGTCTTGAACAGTGGAGGTCACATCACTACCCTCAGGGGACCCTGTTTGGGGCTAAGTAAAAACCCCATCAATATTGCCTAAAACATACCGGACATGTAGCAGACACTTTGAAAATAGAGGTTCCCCCCCACCCCCCCAGTCCTTCTCAACAGCTATTACGGTGTGCATGACGTCAGTAAAATAGAACCAACTTAGAACTAACTCCTAACAGGCCGAATAAGGTTTCCGTGATAATAAACGAAACGCAGTTACGTTTATCAAAACGCAGTTGGTAAGCAACGTTGGTTCTGCTTGTAACTTCGATCACAACAGTCCCTGCATTTTGTAAATCAAAATGGAAGAGGTGGGGGAGGACTGCCGACTGATAAACACTGAAGCATTGTTTGTTTGTCTCTGTGTTGCTGGCCCTCGATGGCTGTTTTCTGACACAGCACATATCGTGGACTTCGCCGCAAACCCACACGTTGTTGAAGCTTCTTTACTTTGGGTTAGTTGAAGGTCTAAAGTAAAACGTCTCCATCTGTCATCTATCCTACTTTTCCTCCCAGATTTGGCTTCTTCTTTTTCCTCCCTTTATTAAAAACCATATATAATGCCGCTAGAGAGGCAAAAAGAAAATAAAACCACCTGTAATTCCAGAAATGACCGGTTAATGATTTGGTGTATATTCTTCTAGATCCTTCTAGACACAGATATGATTTTTTTTTTTTCATCAAAATAGGTTATATGGTCAGTTGGGACATGATTTTTTTTTCTCCCGACTTGATATTTTGAATCTTATTCTGTATAGTCCATTAGTCTATCCCAATAGGTATAGTTCTAGAACATATTTTTTCCCCAGATTTTCTGTCTATTGACTCAGTTTACAAAGACTTCTACCCATCTTTTTCCATTATCTTTTTTTAAATGGAGAGAATTCACATGCTATAAAATTCACCCTTTTAAAGTATACAATTGAGTGGTTTTTAGAGACAGGTTTGGGAAATCATAACAGTTTGTAATTCAAGGACACTTCCATCACCCCCAAAAGAAGTCATTTGCGGTGACTCCCCATTCCCTCATTTCTCCAGCTCCTGGCTAGTAGTAACCAGTGCTGTTGAGATGGCATGAGTTATTGAACTGATAGTTTTTTACAACTATGTATGACCTCAAACAATACTGTCATGATCAGTCTGGAAATTTTGGTCCAATTAAATTATATCTGAGCTGTGTTAGAGTTAATACACACACACCATTTTAATTTGAAAAGGAGTGTTACATTTTTGGATGATGTGGTTTCGGGAAAATTTAGAATTAAATCTCTAAATCTGCAGTATTTATAAACATTCTTTGGGGGATTTCCCGAGTGTGGTCATTGCAAAACTGCTTTTGCAAATACTGTCTGTGGAGTTTGCCAGACATTGGAAGTTGTGAAATTATATTACTCTGCAGTTTCATAGTGGAGGTTAATTCCTGACTCCCCGTCCTTGAGTGACAAAGTTGTGTTTTGTTTTCTGTCTCTCTGAGCAGCATTAGGACCTAGGAGAAAGAGGGGTAGGCAGAAGGGTATGGGCTAGGACCAATTCTGTTCTTAGTCTCTAGAAGGGATTAACAAATTTGTTTTTTTTACTTTTATTATTTATTTCTGGGAGTCAGAGAGAGCACAAGTGGGGGAGGGGAAGAGAGAGAGAAGGAGACACAGAATCTGAAGAAGACTCCAGGCTCCGAGCTGTCAGCACAGAGCCTGATGTGGGGCTCGAACTTATGAACCAAGAGATCGTGACCTGAGCCAAGGTCAGATGCTTCACCAACTGAACCACCCTGGCGCCCCTAGAAGGGATTTTTAAAATTTGACTTTAGGGGCACCTGGGTGGCAAAGTTGGTTGAGTGTCTGACTCTTGGTTTCAGCTTAGGTCACGATCTCCTGGTTTGTGAGTTCGAGCCCTGCATTGGGCTCTGCGCTGGCAGCACAGAGCCTGCTTGGGATTCTCTGTCTCCCTGTCTCTCTGCCCCTCTAGCACTCTCTCTTTCTCTCTCTCTCACTCTCAAAATAAATAAACTTAAAAATACAAAATAAAATAAAATAAAATAAAATTTGACTTAAGAACAATAGAGCTTAATCTGATATAAAATCAATTTGGTAACTATCTTTTAAAAATCTTGCATACATACACGTGCATAGGGGGACCATATTTAAAAATTCAAAATTCATTCTCATAATAATAATTATTGTAATAACTCCCATGAATTAGGAAGTCACGAGTCTTTGAAGGCCAGGTGTGGTGCTGTGTTTCATGCGCATTATTTCATTCAACAACCTTGTGAAATCACCCCTGCGATTGTTTAAGATATAGAGGTCAGAAGTATTGCACCGCCTAAACGATGGTCAAGCAGCAAGTTATTCTGGAGTCATTTTGGCCTGTCCAGCATCCCTCAGTAATTTACCCCTTGCTAGCACCTGACTCACTCCCTGCACCCTGCCCCACCTCATCTCAATGACAAAGCCAAGCTCAGCAGATCTTCCCTGAGGCCTTACACCTGGAAGAAAAACTAGGGGTGTCCCCTGTCTTCATGGAGAGAGTGTGGTCTGAGTCGTGGTTCTGGAATATACCATGCCGCCTTGGGCAAGTTACTCAACCTCTCGGTGGCTCAGTTTCCCCATCTGTGTAATGGAGATAAGAGTATTGACTGTATGCATTTGTGGTGGTGACAGTTAAATAATTATATGAAGTGAAGCTGATAAGTGCTCAAGGGTTTTATTGCCATTGAAAAGTTGGTCCAGCCTTGAGGTGGCAGCACTGAGCCCGTCCCCTGAGGTCACCACAGAAAAGGTGGTGGTGGTCCCCCAACTCTACCCCATCATTTTACATCTGGGAAAACGGACACTGGAAAGAGGAAATTCTCATTGAAGACACACTGCTTACCAGCAATGGAATCTTTTCTTTTCTTTTCTTTTTTTTAAGTTATTTACTTTTGAGAGAGAGAGAGAGAGAGGGAGAGAAAGTGGGGGAGGGGCAAAGAGAGAGGATCCCAAGCAGGCTCCATGCTATCAGCACACAGCCAGAGTCGGGGCTCCATCTCACAAACCCTGAGATCATGACCTGAGCTGAAATCAAGAGTCTGACGCTTAACCGAATGAGCCACCCAGGAGCCCCCAGCAGCAGAATCTTTATTGTGATTTTACAAAATGATCTGCTTGGATTCTGGTTGTTTGTCCAAAGCAGAGACTGGGGCGGTGGAGTGAGCAGACCTCAGAGGACAGCGCTCTATTTCTGCTGTCTGTGCTCACGGGGCTCCTGTATTTAGTTCTTGGTCTCATCCATAGCACAGGGATTACTGGAATCTACTGTGTGTGTGAGCCTCAGTGAATCAGGCACTATATTCTCAGTACGTTCTAAAAATCATCTCGCAAGAGATACCGACCCTTACTCATTTTGTGGATGTGGAAACCGAGGCAGAAAGAAATAAGCCATGCTGAAACTTACACGGATAGGAAGAGGCAGAATTTAGGGAAATTTCATTGTGATCAAGAGCTCTGCCATTAACTAGCTCATTGTGTGGCTTTGGGCCAGTTACTTAACCTCCGTCTGTCTCCATTACCCCAAAATGGGGTAATAGCAGTACCTGCCTTACATGGATGTGGTGAGAGTCAGTAAGGCTTGCAAAGGGCTTGGGAGAACACCTGGGACGCAGTAGGAGCTCAATAAATGTCAGCCTTCCACAAAACAAAACAAAGCAAAAAACAAAACAAAACAAAACAGTATCATTCTGTCAGGCTTCCAAGCCTTGTATTCTCTGCTACTCCCCGCTGCCTCAAAAGGAGCCAGGGAATTGAATTCATACTAAGAAACCCGAACAAGGTTCAGGATTGCAAGGCATTCGAAAGCGTGGCCTAGTTAGAAAGCACACTCACATACACACACGTAGCTACTTTTAATAGCTGGTAAGAGCCAGAGAAAATCCAATTACAGATGAATCAATCGATTAAAGAGAAAAGGGGCAGAAGAAAGGAAAGAATGCTGGAGAGACACAGAGCCAAATTACAGCTGGGTAATAGAATTAAGGGTCTGTAGAACGAACTGGGGGAAATAAGAAAGGCATAAGGGCGGAGGACTCCCTCACAACGCCGTCATGATTTCATTCTTTCTCGGCCCCTTGACTCCAAAGACCCCTCATTGGTCCAGCGCCCCAAACAACTGATCGCCAAGGAAAGGGCCAGAATTGGCATTTGGCAAATTATATTTTTGCAAAGAAACAAACCGCGCGTGGCCTCTGGAACAAGAGGATTATGTCCGGGTTAAACAGAAGCTCACCGGGACGGGTGAAAGCGTGGGGCGCGGCGATCACAATCCTGGGAGGGGGAAGGTGAGAGCTGTGTCTTTGCTTGGCAAGAGGTAGCCTTAGCTCGTAATTTTCTGTTTCCTGAGAAATTCTGCCTTTGCTCTCAAAGAAACATCTCATTGTTGACAGAATTTCCCTCTTGCATACACGCACTGGAAAAAAAAAAAAATCCCACGTGCATTTTAAACTTTATTTTCTATTTTGGTGGGAGGGGGGTGCGGAGAGGGAGGTGGGGCTGTTAATCCAGCAGCAGTCTCTACAGCTGTGCCTATTATTGGTGGGTTCTAGAATAACATCCGTTTCTATGTATTTATGGAAAGGCGTCCTTAACTAGGCCACATAAAGAGCCAGCGCATCTATAAATAAATTAAGGCGGCTGCCCCTCGGCGCAGCTGTCGCCTTTGTGACCGGCCAGGCCTGTCCCATTGACCGATTACCCAGGGCGGGAGGGGTTGTGCACGTGGGGCGGGGCGCACCTCCTCCGGCAGGCCTCTGGGATTGACACCAGTGCGGAGGGTGGGCTTCTCAGAGGTCCCGGGCAGGCCTAGTTGGCTCGCGAGTCTCTGGCCCCTGACTGCCAGCGCAGGTGGGCGGGCGGCAGTCACTTCGTGGGAGTCAGGTGCACCCAGAGCACGCTTAGGCTGGGCACGGAGTTAACGGGTGTGGGACCGAACAAAACAAGGGGAACAACAAAAGAATCCCGAATGTGTAAAATTAAACGGACAAGGGAGCATGAGCATCAGAGCTTTTCCCAGAGTTTGGCAGCCCAGTCTTCTCATCCCATCCCAGGGTCCATGCCCCTACCAGGGTGATGGCTCTGAAGGGGCATGGGGCATACCGGCAGGTTTTCTTTCCTATGCCCTCAGAGACCGAAGAAGAAAGCAACCCTTGTCCTAGGAGAAATGAAGCAGAGAGCTTCTATTTGCGTGGTAGCCATTTCTGGATTTCCTGGGCATCTTGTGCTGGGAGCGACCTCCCTGAGAGCGCCAGTCCGTGGGCAAGCCATATCAGGACCTTCTGTTCAGAAAGCAGAATCTGGGGCCTTCCAGACCCACTGAGTCAGAAGCTGCAGCCATTCAAGATTCCCAGGGGGCTTAGAGGCCATTTGAAGAGCTGTAGTCCGCTGGGTCCCTAACCCTGGCCGCACGTCAGAATCACCTGGAGTTATGGATTGACTTGCCTTCTTGAAAAGGATGTCGAAAGTCCTAACCCCCAGTACCTGCGAGTGAGACCTTGTGTGGAAATAGGGTCTTTGCAGATGAGCAGTGTTGTTGGGGTGGGCCCCAATCCAATATGGCTTCTAAAAATGGGGAATGCGGACTCAGAGATAGGCATGATGCGCGCAGGGACAATGCCATGTGAGCATGGGGCGCAGACTGGAGTGACAGCCTGTGAGAAAAAGAATAACCCAGATTGCCAGAAAACCGCCGGAAGTTCACGGAGACCCTGGAGCAGAGTCTCTCTAACACCCTCAGGAGAAACCAATCCTACTGATACCTTAATCTCGGGCTCCTGGGCTCCAGAAACGTGAGTCACGGAGTTTCTTTTGGTTAAGCCATCCAGTTGGTGTCACTTTGTTAGAAGCCCTAGCAAACGAAAACCTCGGGATACTTCTAAGAAAGATCCAGGTTTCTGAGCTACATCTGACATGTTTGCAGTCAGACTACCCGGGGGCGGGGCTACGGGACCTGAATTTTCTACGTGTTCTTTGGGTGATATTGATGTGCTCGGTAGTGTGGGCAAGGGGTTCTGTCCACATATCGTGCACTACCTGCCTCACCCTTACGGCTCCCTCCCTACGAGCGGACCCTTGCACGCACCAGTCTGCTTGTAGACTTCCAGTGATGGGGGACTTATTACCTGATGGGGCAGCCTGATCCATCATGGGAACTTGTAATCTGTTCAGAGAAATCTTTAAATAGAGCTAAAATCTCCTATGCCTTTCTCATTACGAGGATGAAGAAACTGAGCTCCTGGGAGCTGGAGTAACTTGTTCAAGGCCATTCAAACATGGGGCTGCCATGGATTTGAATCCAGGTAGATACTGGGGTCCATCCTCCTGACCACTTGAACTCCTCAGATGGCCCAAGAGCTTACAAAGGGCCATGACAGCTGTGGTCATAGCAAGACCTCCTCCAGCCTTGGAAGACAGAGACCCAGTGTCCCTCCCTGATCCTTACACCTAAGTGGTGGGAGGAGAGGGTGGTGTATGAGGTTAGAGGAGGGAACTGTGTGGTCCCACGAGGCACTGGGGCTGTGGGATTTGCTATGTGTGCATCCAGAACGTGGCTGAATCATGTGGGGAGGCCGCGGTGTGGATTTGGTTCTTGTGTCAGGGCCTACTTCTGGCCCCAACTCCCCGAGTGACCCCGGGCAGGTGTCTTGTGCTCTCCTCAGTGTTCACATCTGTGAAATGTGGATAATAGATGCCGCCTTTCCTACTCTGTAGCAGCCTTGAAGGGTTACAGTGAGATCACCCACAGGAAAACACCTTGGGAAGCAGAGATGTGATGATTATGACTTGGCATGAGAATTGCTCTTAGGTATTTCCATGGAAAATTCTTCTCACAAGGGCAACTTTGGCGATTTCTCTTCTTGCCCAGCCATTTGATTTCTGCTCGGTTTCTACCCAGCCATTTCTAGACTGGAGTGGAGGTGGGCATAGGGAGGATGAGTCAGAGGTGAAGCCTTGTAGACAGCTCTGAGTTTGGCCACATACTTCCCTCTCTGTGGACATACCCCATAATGGACCCATTCTCCAGAACCAAGAATGGAGTCCCCTTCTCTTTTCAATGCATTGCAACTGGGCTGTGTTTTCCTGGGGCAGGACTGCCTGTCCCTCTTTCCCTAGAAATCGAGATTGCCTCCACTCTATGGACCTGGCTCATTCACCAGGGTTCAAAGGGCTCGATACCATTATTACTCTCATCCCCAGGTTTTCTCATCGATTTCCTGATCAATTCTTTCCACAAATATTCCCTTAGCGCTTACTTTGCCTCAGACATTGTGCTGCAGAATATGAAATGGATTAAGATGACTTTCTGTGTTCCAGAAGCTCACAAGCAATCCAATCTAAGGGTTCCACGTGGTTCTCTTTCCCAAAGCCGTCCCTGTTTACAGACCTCATGGTGAACCTTCTGCTCCTTCTCCCACCCTTTGTGGTGTGGTAGACCAGGAAGAGATCACAGCTGAGGCAGAAGATGTAGGCTCTCTTCTGCTCCTTGCTGTGTGACCTTGGGCAAGTCACAGCCTCTCTGAGCTATTTACACTTCTGTAAAATGAGATTAACAATAGGGATATGAGATAAGATTCAGTGAGAATTTGCCATGAGCCAGACACTATTCTAAGTGCTTTACTTAGGAAAAGCGTTAACAACTTTAGGAGGGAAATGTTACTTGTGTCGTCATTTTGCAGATGAGACAACTGAGGCACAGAGAAGTTCACTAATTTACGAGGTCCCAAAACTAATTCTTTCCGGAACATGAGTCAAGTGCAGGCTCTCTGGTTCTGGAGCCCAGGTTCTTAGCCACTGGAGTGTCCTGACTCCCTAAGTTGTCCATCATCAGAGTTGGCCTTAGAGGGTGTGTGAACAGAGGGGTGACACTCTGTGAAGCACTGAACAAATGAGTGCGGGATGATGATGAAGATGAAGAAGAAGGAGAAGAAGGAGGAGGAGGAGGAGGAGGAGGAGGAGGAGGAAGAAGAAGAAGAAGAAGAAGAAGAAGAAGAAGAAGAAGAAAACAGATGTCATCTTTGATAAAAGAGTGAAATTTCTCATAGGGTCTTATCTATCCATAGATGGAGGGAGGGATGGAGGGAGGGAGAGAAGGGAGAAAAAGAAAACAGGAGAGAGGGAGAGAGAGAATTATATACGGTGTTGAATTGCTATATTGTATACCTGAAACTGATATTGCACTGTATGTTAACTAGAATTTAAATAAAATCTTTAGGGGCACTTGGGTGGCTCAGGTGGTTAAGCGTCCAACTTCGGCTCAGGTCATGATCTCATGGTTTGTAAGTTCGAGCCCTGCATCTGGCTCTGTGCTGACAGCTCAGAGCCTACAGTCTGCTTCCGATTCTGTGTCTCCTCTCTCTCTGCCTCTCCCCCACTCGTTCCCTCTCTTTCTCTCTCTCTCTCTCTCTCTCTCTCTCTCTCTCTCCCTCATAAATATATATTAAAAAAATTAAATAACAACTTTAAAAAAGGTGAAGAAATGGAGGCTCAGAGAGGTGCTGTGCCTTGCCCAAGGTCAGTCAGCTACAGAGCTTGGGTTTCGCCCAAGGGCTGTCTGATTCTGAAGCCAGTGCCCTTTGTACATGTCTCCGCTCCAGGGTAGACAGGAGGCAGCAATTCTGGTCTTCAGGTGAAATCCAGTCACCTCTCCTGTCCCCGCCTTCATTTATCAACAATTTGTGGAGCAATTTCTGTACTCATGGACAATTCAACAAGAACGATTCCACCATTCCTGCCTTTAGGGAGCCATAGCTTTAAACTATTATAGAATCTTATGTCCTGTGAGAAAGGAGACTTTCCTAAGAAGTCCTTACTTCCCGTGAGAAGGAGGAAGCTGGTGGCCAAAGGAGAGACTTCTCCCCTCTTTGTCTCACTCTCCTGTTTGCTGGAATCTGGATGGAAGCATGGCTTCCAGTGCCAAAATGGACTTCATTTGGACAACCTAAAGGTCAGTTTAGCAAAGCCAGACCAGCTGTCTCCTTTTGACTTCAAGGTCAAAGAACAGGTAAGTTAAAAACAATGTTACTCCCAGTCTCTTTGTTGCTTAAACAGATTGACTTTTTCTCCTATTATGTCCTGGGCTGGTTCTAAGACATCACACATGACAAATCAGAACCAGTTAGGATGATGTGCGTGAAGTTAACAGTGGTCGGAAAAAATGCGCATAAAGTGGTACAAGAGAGAGCAAAATAAAAGGCAGATTTTTTTTTGTTTTATTTATTTATTTTTCCCAAGGGAGACATGGACAGATCTAAACTCAGGTAAACATGTCCAGGGAAAACTTAGGTCTGAAAGCCTTAGGTCTTCCTTACAGGAAGACGGTATGTATTTCACCCATGTTGTGCAAGGCAGTGAGTTAGACCCTGTCACTGCATCATCCCATTTAATCCTCCTGGCAACTCTAAAATGAATATATTATTATAAAATAGGGATGGGGACTATTATTATTTTTTAAATGTTTATTTATTTTGAGAGAGAGAGAGAGAGAGTGAACAGGGGAGGGTCAGAGAGAGAGGGAGACAGAGGATCTCACGTAGGCTCTGCACCGTCAGCTTCATGCGGGGCTCGAGCCCATGAACCATGAGATCATAACGTGAGCTGAAATCAAGAGTCAGACACTTAACCGATTGAGCCACCCAGGCGCCCTAGGATGGGGATTACTTGAGAGGATGTAAGTACCACACCAAGTCTGTTGCCTGTTCAATTATTACTGCTGCTTAAATCCATTTGACAGACAAGGAAGCTAACCTGGGAGAGATTCAGCAACCTGCCTGTAGAATTATGAGGCTAAGGAGTGGCAGACAGGGCAGGGGTCTGACACAGACCCATGTGGCCCCAACGATCACTCAAGGCTCTTCCTACAGTGCGTGGTGCTATTAAGCTGCACTTGTCTGAAGGAAAGACAAAAAAAAAAGACTTTTCATTTATTAATTTTTCTATAAAGTCCTACAGTTCTGGTTCCCCTGGGCCAGCCCTATTCCTGGCCTGTGTTTTTCTTTTCTCCTCTAATCATCTAGTCTCGGGAAGAAGCCACCGTATAGTTTCTTTCGTAGCCCCCGGCTCAGCTCCGATCTTAAAGGAAACATGCAAGAAAGCAGAAGACCCTGTCACCGTCACCATCACCATCAGCAGTGCCATCTGTTACAGGTCTCTCTCAAGCCCCAAGCAAAGCACATCCTCCTCTCCAGTGTGACTCCTACCCCATCAGCTGCCCCTCCCATGAGTCAGTCTGGCTCTGACAGTCTCAAAAGAACTATAAATTTAAGTCCAATCCTTCAAGGTCAAGGAGCACCATAGTTCTTTAAGCCAGACCATTGTGGTTGGCACACGCCTTCTCCTTCAGCCAAGGCGAACTCCATGCCTCTGTGGGTTTTTCCTTTTTAGCTAATTGCTCCCTCTTTGGTCCCACCCTGAGAGGATCGTCAGTCATGGGGACACTCCTGGATCAGAGGTCAGGTCACAGATGCTCCAGGGCTGAGATCTTGGGTGAATTCTAGGTTTTGCAAAAGAATTAGAGACTGGGGAAGCCAAGTCCTGAATCAAGTGCAGCTTATTAGTAGGACCAGCAAAAGCAGGGACCCCCTTAGTGCTGGTTCATCACAGGCCACTGGGCCTGTGGCTTTACAGGCAGGTTATAATTAGTAGACAGCTCATCCTGGAGGAAAGCAGAGAATGAGCCTCATAACCGGTCCTCCTGCCTCTGGTTTGGCATCCCTCCAGCCTGCCCCATTGTCATGTCACTCCCATGCTTAGGATCTTTAATGACTTCCCTTTAACCTCTGTTTAACAAGAGGAAGAATGTTTTTATGGTTTAAATGGAAATACACACACACACACACACACACACACACACACACAGAGTCTTTCCCCCTCTGCATCCCTACTTCACCTGCCCCACTTCTCCTGGTCTCTGCTGTCACCTCTTCTGATTTGCCAGGCTGAGCTAGGCTCCTGCTCTGTACATTTGTTACACTTCTTGGGCATCCTTCTAGCCCAGCCCTCACTGCACTTCCTGGAACTCTGCTTTTCTATTTAATCATCTATCTTCTCAACATTGCGATAAGCTTTTCAAGGGACAAGACCCTGTTTGTACAAACCATGTAGTAGGTGTTAGAAATGATGGGTGACATAGCAGGATGACTGTGAAACTTACCTGGCTCTCTTTTTATGTCACTGTGGCTTCATTGGACTTGAAGGAAAGATGTCTCTTTCTGTGTTATTGAAAATCTGAATCTTCTTTACCCTTAATGAAGGAAATTAATGGACTTGCTGGGGCTTCTGGGATAAAAAAAAAAAAAAAAAGTCGGCCTACCCCGCCCCAAACTCAGTGCCATGATTTCTTTTTTAGGTGATAGAAATGGACATCAGAGAGAGGATACAAGAATCCTTATAGAGACAGAACTGCCAGGCCTTGAAGTGTGGATGGAGAAGGACGCAGGGCAGAGAACAAGGAGATGACTCGGGTTTCTGGTCTGCTTGATGATGCATTCCGGAAAAACCAGCAATTTCAGGAGCAGGGACAAGCTTGGGAGGAGTATAAATGGTTGGAGATGATAAACGTGATTTTAAGCATGTTGAGTTTGGACTGCTTACGGAACATGTTAAGTGGCCATCTGAAAGACAGGCTTGGCTCGGAGAAAAGACCAGATTAGGGAGAGGGATGAGTAGGAAAGGTTAACATATTAGAAGTAAAAATAATAAGGGTTCCTTCACTAAGGAGGAGAAGAGAAAAAAAGAAATAGCAAGAAGGGAGGATAAAAGATGATTCTCTAAAAGCTCCGAACCATATAAATATTCTGGAGAATGTCACATGTGTTTCTCCTACCGAGCGTCTTGACTTGGGTACATATGTGGTAGTCCAAGTGCCAGGAGCTATGATTTGTGCTGGGAGAGTACCTCTCCACTCTCAAGGAGCTCTAAACTTACGCGAGGCATGTGGTTGGGTCTCCCACAGATGGGTCTTCCCCACAGCCAGCGAAAGTCTCATATCCAAGGTGAGCTAGAGGCCACCAGAGGGGTGTTTCCTTCTATGGGCCTGGAATGCCACCATTGCAAGCTCACAGTTTTTGAATAAGCTGTTTGCCTTTTCTTTTTAGGAAGCCACATGATATGGTGGAAAGAAGGCGGGCTTTAGAGGCAAGGAGTAGAATACGCTACCTAATAGTGATAGGCCCTGGACTGATAACTTGTAATCTCTAAGCTTTGCTTCTCTATTGATTAAACAAGAACAATAAGGCTAACGTTGGGGACCCTGAGGGTAACCTGCAATAATGGGAAATTCTTGATATTAAATATGTAGTGTTCCTTGACAAGAATAATGGGAAGATGCTGATGGTGGTGGTGATGAAAGTGATGATGGGGGCAGACAGACAGTGCTACTATTTTGTGCCAAGGCGGTCTAAGCCATTTACAAATATCCTGTTAATCTTCTTAGCAACCCTATTATATAGTATAACTATTATTATTATTTATTTTCTTTTGACAAGTAAGAAAATTGAGACAGAAGAGTCCTCAGGCTTGAAGATGTGATGATTCTGGATGGGTAACGCTGGAACTAGCTCTCAACACCTCTCTGAGAACAACCAGCACTAGGGGACGTGGGATTCAGGGGGTCGGAAAACACTCACTGTCCACTGGCAAGGAGCCTGGAAACAGAGAAAATGGTGTGGGATGTTGAAGTATGTGGACGCTGGTGGGAAGAAGTGAGGGGTCAAATGTCACTACTCAATATTCTGTCAAAGACTGCACAGACACCAAATGGTTCATGCATTCATTCAGCCATTCAGTGTCTTTTTATTGAACATAACTCTGTGGCAGACCAGGAGCTGGGCTCAAGGGCGCCCCCTTCCCCCCAGCTTCCAGAAGCTTCTGGTTGATTCCAGGAATGGCAGAGTGATGAGCAGGCAGAAATCTTTAAGAGGGTTCCTTTTCTCTCCATCTGCCCTATAATAGATGCATAGGTAGATTTTTTTTGATGGATGTCCAACATCCATTTTCTTTCTTTTGATCTTATCTTTTGGGAATTACTCCTTAGCCATGTGGTGTGACACTCATAGGGCTGGCTTTTTAAAAAAAAAAATTTAATGTTTATTTATTTTTGAGACAGAGACAGAGTGTGAGAGGGGGAGGAGCAGAGAGAGAGGGAGGCACAGCATCCCGAAGCAGGCTCCAGGCTCTAGGCTCTGAGCTGTCAGCACAGAGCCCGATGTAGGGCTCAAACTCACAAACCACGAGATCAGGACCTGAGCTGAAGTCGGAGGCTCAACCCACTGAGCCACCCAGGTGCCCCACAGTGGGTTGGCTTCTGATGCAAACCAGAGTGGCCAGGCAACTCTCTCTAGAATTTGCTTTCGAATGGAGGGACATGGTAATGAGAAATGTCTGAACCTGCTTCATCTAGAGTCCCGCACTCTGAAGAGACTTTCCTTTGGTTCCTGGAACTTTAAGACCCTGGTGCTGCCCAGCTTCCTTTCTTCATTGTGTATTTACTCATATCATATCTATATGTATATAGACATATACATCACACACACACACACACACACACACACACACACATTTTCCCCCCTTGTATCGGCCAATTGCTTTCTGTTGCTTGCAACCAAAGACATTTAACTAATACATACCCTTTTCTAGCATCTTTCTGCCTTGTTTTTCCTACCTGTAAAATAAGAATGGTAACACTTGCTACTTATCCTCGGGAGGTTGTATAGATTAAAGGTGTATGTCAATAAAATGCTTTCAGATGCTTGGATGAAAGTTGCTGTTGAACTACAAAGTCTCCTACTCAACTTTAGCTGCACTTCCAAAGAGGGACTTTCTTTATATACCATAAAACAGCTTTTATCCCGAGAGGATGTGTCCCTCATTTTACTGTCTCTGTCAACAGTTCAAGGATTGCTCCCTACTTGCTGTGTTTCCAAAGCGACCATTGGAGATGAAAGCCCAGCTTTATTTAGCATGAGAGGTGGCTGTATGCTACAGGGAGGAAATGTGTTCATTGTTGCTATTATGAATTATTTAGTGATAAGGAAGGAAGGTGGCTCCAATTTTCAGGCTGTCACTTTGTTGGCTCTTTAGGATTAATATTCACATTCTTACAAGTTTAAAAAAAATGTAAAAACCCCACCAATTTTAGGACAGAAAGAGCTGCATCATCTTAGAGCATCTCACAATTGTGAAAATATGGACGATGATAAAAAAACCAGAATATCTTAGAGATTCTAAGATATTTTACGATTTTCAAAACAATTATACTTTCCCTTGGACTAATCTAGATTCTGGAGTATCTGGCATATGACAAACACACATAAGACTTCGGAGTTATTCGTTGCAAGTGAACAATTTTTATAATATGCCAACATGACAGTTGTTTATACTCAGCAGAGAAAATTTGGAAATGCAGAAGGGTAGAAGGATAAAGCAAAATGTATCAATATTTCAGTGGGTTTACTGCCCTAAAGCAACCAGTCTTTAAATTTTCATGTGTCCTATTTTCCTTTTTTGTCACAATTATTTTGTAATTATTTCATATTAGTTGATACAATTTTGTATTCTGTGGCTTTCCCCCCTTTTCTATTACATTATGACTCTATCAGTTATCTACTGCTATCCCAAGACTCAGCAGATTAAAATAAGACCCATTTATGACTGCTAATGAGTCCAGGGGTTTGCCGGAAGGTTCTTCCGTTCTGGTCTCCTCTGGGCTTGCTCATGGGTCTGCCATCGGGTGATAGTGGCAGGGTAATCTAACTTCTTTGGGGGTTCACAGCTACTCTACATTTGGTCTGTTATCCTCTAGGAGGCCATTTGGGGCTTGGATGTGTGGTGGTAGTAAGATTCTGAGAGAGAGAGAGAGAGAGAGAGAGAGAGAGAGAGGAAACGTGACAGTGCAGTTACTGCTAATATACAATCACAAGGGCTGTAGGGATAGCCCGCATGCCTCCATGGGATCCCTCCTCATTTGCAATGGTCAGAGATGGGGGGGTGGTGGTGAAGAACTGTTTAGAGTTTGCAGTCAGTCCCCCAGAATAACAGAAGCACACTTCTATATCACTTCATAGACTTTTTAATGACTTTATAGTGTTACCTTGAGTGGCACCATCACAGACAATTTAAACATTTCCATAGTTTAAGACATTTTGGATTCTCCATTTTGTTTTCTGGGATACAACACACAGTTTTGTGGGGGGAAAACCTTTCTATTTGAGCTTACTAATAAAATCTTAGTATAGAATCACAGAAATTAAAAGTTTATAAAAATTTTGAGGGGAGCCTGAGTGGCTCAGTCAGTTGAGTGTCCACCTCTTGATTTTGGTTCGGGTCATGATCCCAGCGTTGTGGGATCGAGCCCCACCTTGAGCTCCGTGCTGAGTGTGGAGCCTGCTCGGGGTTCTCTCTCTCTCCCTCTGCCCCTCTCCCCCGGACTTGTACGCTCTCTCTCTGACATAAAAAAAATAATAAGGGGCACCTGGGTGGCTCAGTCAGTTGAGCGTCCGACTTTGGCTCAGGTCATGATCTCACGGCTCGTGAGTTCGAGCCCCGCATTGGGCTCTGAGCCTGGAGCCTGCTTCATATTTTGGGTCTCTCTCCCTCTCTGCCCCTCTCCTGCTCATGCTCTCTCTCTCTCTCTGTGTCTCTCAAAAATAAAAATAAACATTAAAAAATTTTTAAAAGTTTATAAATATTTTTGTTTTTCCTTCATTATGTCAAAGCATTTTGTGAGGTGCTCACGCCCATTTCAGCCCAGGTCAGTAGTACAAGTGTGCTCATTTCACTGCCCGGCAATACTGAATACTTAAAAAAAAAATCTCTGCTGAAACAAAATAAGGAAACTCTCCACCCCCAGCATTTCGTTGATATAATTGGCATTCATTTAATTGCTAGTAAAGGAAGAGAGGGAGAGACCTAGAGAGAGAGAGAAACAGAGATGTTTATATACTCACCCAAGTCTAGGAAACGCCCTGTCATGTTCCTATCTTCATTATTCACAGTGAGCACGCTCTGGCGATTCCCACAGGAAAGTAACATGTGCAATTTTCTTGTGGCGTCAGAGTGTTTTCCCGATTACTTGGATCACAGAACACACTCCTTTTTTTTGCATCGCATCAAGTTTTGCGTGGCATCAGCGCCTTGGAACTACCGTTTTGAGGGGTACATTCCTGGGGAAATGTTGTCTTGATAAACTGCGGTAGTTTTTCTTCCTGGGGGGGATTTCAGAGACCACGGAAAGGCGGGAGCTTCTGGTGGCTCCTGCAAACACACTCGACTTCATGAAAGAGGAACGAAACCCGTCAACGAAGATGTACTACTTCTCTTTCCTCCAGCCTGTTCACTTTGCAGTGAGAACCTCAAGAGCTCTCCGAGGCTTCGTTTTAAGGGATGCATTCTTTTCTGCGAATAGCAGGCTGGCGATTCTCTCCTCTTCGCGGCTCTACAGCCGGAGGTAGCTGACTGTGGTGCAGAGCCGAGGGGGCTGGCCGTGTGCTGGGACTTTGCTGCTGCAGGCGTGCTCTGCGGATGAACAGCTTGGTAAGGTCGCAGGGTCTCAGGCCCCACTCGGCCCTCCTGAGTCAGAGCCTGTGTTTGAATTAGGTGTCCCAGGGATTGTGTGCAAACGAGAGAGCTAGATGCACTGAACCAGGAGGCACCCGGCTAATATAAAGAGACTCGGCCTCAACCCAACTTAGAGGGCAGTGACTGTATTGTGTGAGGTCCCTCACTCTAATCAGAGCATGACACAGGCACTGTATTCAGGAATCGTATGCATTTGCAACACAGGGTCATTTCTTAATAGCTTCTGGGCTATTAGCCTGAGGATGGCAGGAGGTGGAAGCCGGTCAGGGTTATAAACTACCAACCAATGGCTTTAAATTGAATTCTCTTCCAACGTCCTACCCAGAAGTAGTTAAAAGCATGGGTCAGAAGGAGACTTCCTTGTTCTGCCAGTAACTAGCTGTGTGACTTTGGACAAATTACTACAACTTTCTGTGCCATAATTTACTCATCTGTAAAGGGAGAATGAGGATAATTCCTGCTTCTTAGACCCAGGGTTGGCTGCAAAATTTGTAAGACCTAGCACTAATTGAAAATGTTGGGCCCCGGGGCGCCTGGGTGGCGCAGTCGGTTAAGCGTCCGACTTCAGCCAGGTCACGATCTCGCGGTCCGTGAGTTCGAGCCCCGCGTCAGGCTCTGGGCTGACGGCTCGGAGCCTGGAGCCTGTTTCCGATTCTGTGTCTCCCTCTCTCTCTGCCCCTCCCCCGTTCATGCTCTGTCTCTCTCTGTCCCAAAAAATAAATAAAAAACGTTGAAAAAAAAAATTAAAAAAAAAAAAAAAGAAAATGTTGGGCCCCTTGTTCAAAAGTTATTGAGGATTTCAAGATGGCCCCTCTGGGCACAGGGACCTAGGCGATATGAGGCTGTCCTTCCTCAAGTTGTTAGCATAATTGCTGTGCCTAGGACATGGTAAGAATTCAGGGAATTCCAGTATTCATAAGGCTTTGAGAAACATACATTACTTATCTTATTTTATAAAGGAAAGGACTGAGACTCTGGAAAGTAAAACAACTTACCCAACAAGGTCAGACAGCCCAGTGGCTGAGCCAAGTTTCACCCTAGGTCTGCTTCCAGTGTGAATGGGGACGAATCCTTGGCAGGTGAGTAGAAAAGAACCTGTCCTTGCCCCGCCAGAGGGGAAGAGTGCCTGGGGTCCAGGAATCCACCCGCTGCCCTTCAGTGTTGAGAGGACAGCAGAGAGTTGCAGATCTTCCCTCTTTGGCAACTGGGGACAATTACTAAGTCAAAGGCAGGACTGAGAGCCTTTGATTCAACGTGGGCTGTTTATGAGATCCCAGCTGGACTTTAGCTTATGTTGATCAGAAACTGAAGGCTGAGCACCGTTTCTCTGACTCCATCCTAAGTGGAGAACCATGTTCTTTCCCCCCGCCCCACCCATCAGGCGGGAATCTTTCCTTTCTTTGGGCTACGATGTTTCCTGGCTTCCAAAAAGTGAAGAATAATCTGAAAAACTCTCTTCAGAAAACTGGCTGATTAGCCTGGTCAAGAAATAATTGCACATCCAACCAGAAGCCCTAGAGAAGGCCATTTACGGTAAGACCACACGCGGGGCATGTCTAGCACAATTCCTTCTCACGTGGCGGGAGTGCACTCAACAAACACACCTCAATCCTTCGCTCTGGTCCCAAAAATGTGATAGGCAATTTCCATATGAGCTCTTTTAATTCTCCTGATAGGACTGAGGGGCAGGCACAACTATTCCCACTTTGCAGATGAGGAAACAGAGGTTAGAGAGTATGGCCACATGCCTTAGTCCCACAGGCTAGAAAGGGGGGAAGTCCAGTTTGCATGTGGGTATCTCTGGCCAGACCAAACCATACGATACCGTTCCATACCACACGTAAACTTTTAAGCACTGTGCAGTGAGCTTTTACAATTGGGATGGTTAATTTTATGTGTCCTCTTGACTGGACTATGGAGCCCAGTTTGATCAAACGTTGGTCTCGATGTTTCTGGGAGGGTGGATTGAATGCCACAAAACAAGACTTGTTATTTCTTCTGGAGAGTCCATTTTTCTGCACACTGTTAGTTCTGGAACTATTCTACAGCTGGAGACTGACCAAGGCTGGTTGCTGCTGTGGTAAAGGCTCTTGCTTGTGGGAGGTAGCTAGTGGTCCCTGCCTCCTTCTGTGGCTCCTAACTTCTCTCAAGGTCTCTGGTGTGGCAGACTCATAAATAAGTCATCTGGAAAAGGGGAACTGTGGTTTGCAGAGTCCTAGTCCTCACTTTCCCAAGAGGAGACTATAAAAGGGTCTGTTTGGAGCCTAGAAACAATGGCATAAACACAAGCGGATCCAGCCTTCTGATCTCTAGGAGGCACTTTTTCATAGGGGAGGTTAAGAGTTCTGGCCTTAAAATAATCCAAAGCTGCCAGGGTTCAAATCTTGACTTTTCCAGCTACTTCAAGATCTTTGACTTTGAGTAAGACCTTTAAACTCTCTGCTTCACTTCCCCCCTCTATGTAATGGGAATAATCATGATATCCAGTAGAAGGATACTGTGATAATAACTGTAAGATAAACATCCTCACTTTCTCCATCAAATCTTTGTTCAAGTGTCCTCTTCTCAGTGGGGACTTTCCTGATCACTATTTCAAATCGCACCCCCCCTCCTTTTACCCCTGGACTCACTACTCATTATTCCCCTCACATGATTTATCTTTCTCTAACTTCTATCTTCAAACTTAACGATGAATGTTTTTGTTTATTGTCTATCTCCCTAATTGGAATACGAGCTCCATGAGAGCTCAACATATTTTTAATGTTTATTTATTTTTTGAGAGGCAGAGCATGAGCAGGGGAGGGGCAGAGACAGAGGGAGACACAGAATCTGAAGCGGGTTCCAGGCTCCGAGCTGTTAGCACAGAGCCCCAGGAGGGGCTCATACTCATGAACTGTGATTTCATGACCTGAACCAAAGTTGAACCCTTAACCAACTGAGCCACATAGGCACTTCAAGAGCTGAACATTTGTTCTGACTTGTTGTCTAGTACACAGTTGCTATTCAATAAATATTTATTGCATGAATGAAAAACCTTGTGTAGCAAATAGCATGCGTGAAGATATGTTAGCAACCACTAATAAGATGAAAATGAGTTTATTAGTGTTTTGGCCTTCCATAAACACACTGCCACACCTGGACCAAACTCGGTTCCATATAATGAGATGCTAACCCACTTTGAAAGTTTCTCAAGAGAACTAACTGAACAAATCCCAGGACCTCACTAATAGCTTGAGAATTTTAGTTTTGGGACATGTATTAGGACATCTCTCAAAACTGGCCAGTGGGTTTTTACTCCACGGATGTGACTGAGGTGAAACATCCTTCTTGGCCCACTTCTACTTTTAGTTATGATATAAAAAGAACCAGAACCAGAGCTTCCATGCCTGGAGCATGCCAGAAAGACACTAGGAATATGCTAACAATTCCAGAGGAAACTTCTCCATTTGCCTTCTCACAATGGTCAGGTAGCAGATTAAAATCTTAGCATTCCAGAGAGAAATTGAAGTAGCTTATTATGTGGTACGTTGAAGAAAAATGCTACCAACTGACAGTTCTGCCTACCTTGATGAACAAAAGTGATTTTTTATTAGCTTAAAGAGGAAACCAACCACTTCCCTACCTTGTATCGAGTGTGTGTATTTATTCTCTTGGTGTGGCCAGTATGGTACATGTAGGCTAGATGGTCAAGGTTAAATACACCCTGGTAGTAGGGAACATATTGGCATTCCCTAGTGCCAACCACCTGGGTTGGCTCTCTAGTGAGGAACTAAGAAAGGGGTGGGTGACTTGCATGGACAGTGGGTTCGCTCTTGTTTTTCATTCTTAACCTGCACTTGAAGCATCCAGGTAACTATGAGGTCGTTCTCAAGTAATGGGAGTTGAAGACAGGCTTTGTCACCTGGGGGCAGGTGGATGCTACTAGTAATTGGTAGCTCATGCTGATTGAACACCCACTGTATGCCCGGCACCCTGGTCAGTGAGTGGTAACTCACATCCACTTTCACAGCAACTCCCAAAGATCAGTAGGTGCTACATTCATCCTGATTTTGCAGATTAGAACATGGAGGCTCGGAAGAATTAAATGACTTTCCCAAGCTCACACATCTAGTAAGTAGATGTAATGGGATTTGAATCCTGTGATTTTTACCCCCAAACCATACTCTTAGCAGTTTCTAAACAACCCAGAGTCTGTCTGCCTGTCTGTCTGTCTGTACTTATTTATTTTTTATTTTAGGGACAGAGAGTGTGCACTAGTGACTAGTGGGGGGAGGGGCAGAGGGAGAGAAAGAGAGAGAGAGAGAATCCCAAGCAGGCTCTACACTCAGCGAGGAGCCCGACACAGGGCTCAATCCCATGACCCTGGGATCATGACATGAGCAGAAATCAAGAGTCAGACACTTAGCTGACTGAGCCACCCAACTGGAGTATTTAGAATCTGTATCTTGCTGATGCTAGCTTTTTTTGGTAAAGGCTTTCAAAAGGAACATTGGAGTCCTGCCTCACATGTACAAACAGAGGAAATGGGTCCTTGGTTCTTCCCTGAGTCACAGCATGAAAGGAGAACAATACCCCTTGAAGTTGGTGCAGAGATGACAGGGTAACTGGTGATCTCTTCCTGAGGGAAGCAACCCATGGGAAAGTTACTTAAATTCTCAGTTCCCCTCTTTTCTCATCAGTGAAACATAATAATAGTACCCAACTCGTGGGGATGTTGCAACACCTAAGTGAGAGAATACATGTAAATAACTTAGCACAATGCCTAGATTTTGGTAAGTCCTTACTAAACTCTTACATGTTACCAGGGAAGTGAGGGGCATCTTCTTTTGCATAAGTTACTTCCCTTTCAGTGAGGCTTCAATCTTTAAGATGTCAAAAACATCTTAGACAACCTCCTACAATCACATTTCCCAAGATGTGTTTGTTCCTTATATTCTGGGGCCAAATGCTCAGCTTGGAACAAATTCTAGGATTCACTGTGTTTTGGAAATACATTTTATTTTATTTTATTTTGTTTTGTTTTGTTTTGTTTTATTTTATTTTATTTCATTTCATTTCATTTCATTTCATTTTTTATATTAAATATAATTTATTGTCAAATTTGTTTCCATACAACACCCAGTGCTCATCCCAATAGGTGCCCTCCTCAAGGTCCATCACCCACTCTCTTCCTTTTTGAAAATTAGATGCTCTGAGAGTTTTGCAATAAAAACTGTGTTAAACTTGGTTTCACACAACATCTTCTGAATGCCTTTTTTAAATAAATAACTAAAAAGTATTAAGACTATTTTTTAGAGCAGTTTCAGGTTCACGGCACAATTAAGAAGGAGGCACAGAAATCTCTTATATAGCCCTGTATCACACGTGCATAACCTCCCCCATAATCAACAGCCCCTGTTAGAGTAGTGCATTTGTTATAGATGATGGATCTACATTAACACATTATAAATACCCTAAGTCCATTAGTTTACCTTTGGGTTCACTCTAGGTGTTGTATATTCTATGGGTGTGGAATAAATGTGTAATGACATGTATCCACCATTATAGTATAATAGCAGAGTATTTTTGCTCTTCTAAAAATCCTCTGTGCTCTACTATTCCTCCCTCTTCCCCACGCCCCTCCCCCACAATCACTGGAAACCAATGATTTTTTTTTTTTTTTTTACTGTCTCCATAGTTTGCCTTTGTCAGAATGTCATATAGTGGAAATCATACAGTCTGTAGGGTGTTCAAATTGGCTTCTTTCCCTTAATAGCTTATTTATTTTTAGTGCTGAATAGCATTCCACTGTCTGGATGTACCAGAGTTTATTTATCCATTTGCCTACTGAAGGACATCCTGGTTCTTCCACATTTTGGTCATTATGACATCTGAGCGCAGGTTTTTGTTTGGACCTAAGTTTTCAACCCCTTTGGGTAAATACCAAGAACTGTCATTGCTGGTTTGTCTCATAAGAGTATGTTTTGTTTTATAAGAAAATACCAAACTCTCTTCCAAACTGACTCTTCCATCTTGCATTTCCAACAGCAACGAATGATATTTCCTGTTGTTCCACATCCTCACCAGCATTTGGTATTGTCACTGTTTGGGATTTTGGCTATATCTCATTGTTGTTTTAATTTTCACTTCCCTGATGACATATGATGTGAATCATTTTTTAATATGCTTATTTGCCATCTGTATATCTTTTTTAATGGGGTGTCTAAGGTCTTTGTTCCATTTTCAGTTGGGTTGTTTGTTTTCTCATTGTTGAGTTTATGAGTTCTTGGTATATTTTGGATAATGGTCCTTTATCAGATGTGTCTTTTCCAAGTATTTTCTCCCACTCTGCAGCTTGTCTTCTCATCCTTTCGATATTGTCTTTCCCAGAGCAGAATTTTTCAATTATAATGAGGTTCAGCTTACGATGATTTCTTTCATGGATTATGCATTTGGTGTTGTATCTACAAAGGTCTCACCACACCCAATGTCATCTAGATTTTCTTCTATGTTGCCTTCTAGGAGTTTTAGAGTTTTGTGTTTTACATTTAGGTCTATGATCTATCTTGAGTTAATTTTTGTGAAAGGTGTAAGATCTGTGGTTAAATTTATTTTTTACATGTGGTTGTCTTGGTATTCTAGCACCATTGTTGAAAATCCGATCTCTGTTTCACTGTATTGAATTTACTCTTTCGTCAAAAATCCATAGACTATATTTAGAGGGTCTATTTCTGGGCTTTCAAGTTTGTCCTATTGATCTATTATCATGCTGTCTGGATTACTATAGTTTTATATTAACTCCTCAAGTTCTGTGGTATTAGTCCCCCAACTTTGTTCTTCTGCTTCAATACTGTATCAGCTATTCTGAAGCTTTTCCTTCTCCATATAACTTAAAATTTTTTTAACATTTTTATTTATTTTTGAGAGACAGAGAGCATGAGTGTGGGAGGGGCAGAGAGAGAGGGAGACACAGAATCTGAAGCAGGCTCCAGGCTCCGAGCTGTCAGCACAGAGCCCGACGCGGGGCTTGAACCCACAAACTGTGAGACCATGACCTGAGCTGATGTTGGACACTCAATCTACTGAGCCACCCAGGCGCCCCCTCCCCCCATATAACTGTAGAATCAGTTTATTGATACCCACAAAATAACTTGCTGGAATTATAATTTCCAAATGCTTTTGATATAGAAGTTATTTTTTTCACTTAGTAGTTATGACACTCTTTGGAATACACTTTGGAAATGGCATTGTATATAATTTTCTCACTCTTTGTGCATCTTATGTAATTTCCCAATTTTTTGTCTATGACCGTCTTCTGTTAATTTTCAAGTTTCTTGCTCATACTGTATATGACTCTTAATATCCACCATAGCACTGGACACATAATAAGTACTTAGCAAAACAAACATTGTTCAACCAATTCACTGGGTTCTGTATTCTATTTCACGGAAAGAGCCCTCAGCTCAGCCTTGTATGAAATGAGCTCACCTTCAGGCAAGCAATGTGATGTTATGAAGGCAACAGTGGATCAAAAATCTCTGTGGGTTACTTTCCTTGTATAACTTGGTGTCTCAAGTTAAAGAGCACCTGCATTATTTTCTACATTCTTTGTAATAATGAATTAGGGGCATTAAAGTTGGTTACGTTTCATGATATAAATATGGCAAAATAGAAAGGAGAGGATATAACCTTGTTGAAATAAAAGAAGACTAACCATATGAGAAAAACAAAGGCTGTTTATCCAGAGCCTGCTATAGAATGGGAATCAGCCCATTGAGTTTGGCAGAGTCAAAAGCAGACAAAGTGAAAAGCTTTAGTGTAGAAAACAGAGAAGGCTTCAGGTATGTCCTGATTGGAGGGTGTTGGTTGGCATGGGGAAACTGTAGAGGGGTAACTAGAAGTGGAATATCCTATGTGATTGGTTGGGGTACATATTTGACTTTTTCTGGTTGATCCTAAATTGGAAACAGGTGCAAAGATTAGTTAATCTGTGAGTTATTTATCAAATACTGGCCATTTGGGGTTGATTGTTAATAGTTTGGCTTCCTAGAGTATTACTAGAGATAGTAGTCTGACTTCCTATAAGTGTGACTTACAGCAGGCTGCCCTCCTGGGCTGGTCACTGTAGATAAGAATTTAGTTTCCTGGGCTAGTCATGGCAAGTTTGGGGTCAGAGTTCTGTTTTTATGTATGGTCTGGCTATTGTCCGTTTATATATTTAGTCTTTTATCCTCATTAACTACTTGTGTAAAATTCTCAATTCAACTGCACTCAAAAGTTTTCCAAGTCAAGAGAGTATGCCCAGAATTATGATTTGTGTTTTTAATAAAGATAACAACAGATGGAACTATAGATATTTCCAGATTTATTTTCTGGTGGTTCATAAGTATTAGAAATCATTTGTGAGATGATAGCATTTTCTTTTCTTGTTTGTTTATTTTTTTAAAGTTTATTCTGAGAGAGAGAAAGAGAGAGAGAGAGAGAGAGAGAAAGAGAGAGAATCCTAAGCAGGCTCCAAAATGTCAGCTCAGAGCCCAATGCAGGACTTGGTCTAATGAGCTGTGACATCATGACCTGAGCTGAAATCAAGAGTTGGACACTTGAGGCACCTGGGTGGCTCAGTTGGTTCAGCATCTGACTTTAGCTCAGGTCATGATCTCACAGTTGGTGAGTTTGAGCCCTGAGTCAGGCTCTGTGCTGACAGCTCAGAGCCTGGAGTCTACTTTGGATTCTGTGTCTCCCTGTCTCTCTGCCCTTCTCCCACTCACACTCTATTTCTCTCACGCTCAAAAATAAATAAACATTTAAAAACATCTTTAAAAAAAAAAAGAAGAGTTGGACACTTAACTGACTGAGCCACCCATGTGCCCCAGCATTTTCTGGAAAAGGCATCGTTTAAACACTTATGAGTTGTGAGTTTCCAAATATGTAAAGAACATTTTGATGTCTGTGGTCTCAGAATTCTTTAGCACTCTCTATCACTCCTGTGGGAACTGGAGGCATGGTCACAGAGATTTAATTCCTTGTGCTGATTTTTCTCAGGATATTAGTTAAGATTGGATGAGGCTTGGTATAACATTTCTCAGAAATTTGGGAATAATTCTCAGGATCTCTGCTTGTTTTATTTTATTATTTTTTAATAAGAAAATAAAGAACTTCCTGTCCAGGGGTCCACACACTCTAGCTTGTGCTGAGAAGGCTTTATACAGCCTGAGCTAAGAAGCTTTTTTATTTTTTCCACCATTTTTAAGTGGTCATTAAAAAAAACAAAAACAAACAAGAGTATGTGATAGGGACTGTCAGTGATTTGCAAGGTCTCAAATATTTACTCTCTGGGGGTACCTGGGTGGCTCAGTCAGTTAAGCTTTGGAGTCTTGATTTTGGTTCAGGGTATGATCTCAGGGTTCGTGAGTTCGAGCCCTGCATGGGTCTCTGGGCTGACAGCTTCAAGCCTGATTGTGATTCTCTCTTTCTCCCTCTCTGTTCCTTTCCCAGTATTGCATATTCTCTCTCTCTCTCTCTCTCTCTCTCTCTCTCAAAATAAATAAAGACACTTAAAAAAACATTTAAAATATTTACTCTCTGGTCTTTTAGAGAAAATATTTGCCAACTCCTATCTTGGTTGATTAATAGAGAGCCTTCGTTGGAGTTTTGAAGTAGGACCCTCTTCATTTTCAGTGCAGTGAGTGTGGTGAGGTTGGGGGTACTAATGGACATGTCCATACAGTGGCTGAAGAGGAAACACCAGTCTTACTTGTCAGGCTGGATAAGGACAGAGCAATTGGAGGTATTCTCAGAGGATCTGACATCAGCTGGCTCTCAGGAACTGTTGACTGTGTCTTATGTTTTAAACCATGTACCTCCTCCCATGTGACTGCTGCCTGGGCTGGCCCTGCAGCTTTTTCAGGTCTAGCCCTTGCCATGGCTGGAGAGGAGTCAGGATTTTTAAGGTTTCAAGGGAACCTCATCCCAGAGCCCACTGCTTCTGAATAAAACTGAAAACCTGCTTTCCCTTACCTTTTCCATTTCTGCTTGGTTCAGGGCACAGAAAAAAAAAAAAAAGCTGAATTGCCTTTCAGAGAAAATGATACAGTGCAGTCATCAGACATGTGGAGACCATGTATAATAACATCCTCAAAAATGCTTCCAGCATTACAGTAAGTGAACAGGCTGGGCACAAATGTGGATAAACAGCATAGTCTTACCTGTTTAAAATAAACAACAGACAAACAACCAAATATGCATCAAAACAAGGCATCAGGAAGGAAATACTCCAAAGTTCATGGTGACTGCCACAAGGAATGGGATTTCTATGTTACATTTTATTTTCTAAGTTTTTCTATACTTGCAAATTTTCCCACCAAAAACATTGCTGGTTTTAAAATCAGATTTATAAAAAAAAAAAGTTTGCCCCAACACTACTTTGGTGTATCCCAGTCAGAAGAAAACATACACGTTTATTCTCAAATGTCTTCCTGGGAGGAGATGAAAAGTGGATCCATAAAGATGTAATTTGAATCAAATTGTCATAGTTACAAAAAACTGGCAGAAAATGAAAAAAAAAAAAGATATTAGAGATCCTTGAATTATCCTGGTAATCACTTCCATTCTCATTTTACTTTATAGGCAAAGGCCTTTTTCCTTGCTTTAAATATTTTAATGTCAGAGCTACTAAGAATTATAGTTGGCCTAACCCTTAATATATTTAATTTTCCAAACATGGAACTTCAAGTAGAAATAAAAGCCCTGAATGTATTTGAAACTCGCTGATGCCTTCCTTTTTTACATAGGACAAATCCATTGCTTCTCGTATTTATTTTTATTGCATCTATAAATTGATTTGGAACAATAAAACCCAGAAGCCTGAAAATCAGGAAGGAAAGGAGACTTGGTCACAAGTTGTTGATAAGTCTTTGAAATACATATTTATTTTGAGCCACAAGAGTGCTGTGCATCAGCGTCCTTTTCTCCTTAATGATGGAGAGCAGTGGCTTCTCCAGTAGGCGGCCAATGAGTTGGCAATATGGCAGCCCTGCACCTTCTCAGGGCATTGCCACCACTTTATGTCCACAGTTGTTGTTTTTTGTTGTAGTTTACCCCTCTTTCCTCCTTGGGTCGTGTTTAGAAGTGGGAACAATCAAGACATATCATTCTCCATTTACTATCCTCAGTCTTATCTTTGGCTTCTCTCCACCACAGATGCTATACCCCTGACCTTTACTCATCCACTCACTGGCCTATTGTACTCATTAGATTGTAAGCTTTTGGAGTGCAGGTACCATGCCTTATTCTTCTTTGTATTCTGAGCAGACGCCACGGAGCCTAGAATGTAGGTGCTGATATCTTTTCTTAAATGAATGAGTAGAGTGAAACCAAACCAAGTAATAAGACAGAGCACTTACCCCGTTTCGAGCACAGTTTTAAATGCTTTGCCTATATTAATTCATGTAGCCCTCATAAAATATAATCTGATAGTTCTATTCTTATTCTACTTACATGTAAATGAGATGGAAATACAGTCGTGATTATAGACCTTCTTTCTTTAGAGCAGAGGCTGTTGAAAGCTGTATTTCTCCCAGTACCTCCCTTCTAGATACACTGATGAGAATGGAGGAAATGATCCCGTGGCATGACCCTCACCTAAGCCCTGGATGAGGGAGGATTTGGGCACAGTCATGAGTCTAAATGGAGATCTTCTGTGTGCTCACCTTACCTAAACTACTCCTCATTTTTCAGCCTGTTAGTGTCTAAGGATGCCTGGTATCCATCCTGAGCCTTGTCAGTCAAACCAGGCTGGCCCCCCATATACCTTGTGAGCAGACCCATACAAACAGGCTGCTGGAGTTTGGGCTGTCTTTGGGCATTTGTCTCGAGTGCTATGGCTTCTCCATCCCAATCTGTCTCCCTCCTCTCTTCTAACCTCTAGCTGGCTGCCCTCTGGCCCTCTTGCTTTTGTTTTCAGCCCCAACAGTGGGCCCTTGGCTTCCCAGGCTGAACCTCACTGTGTGCAGCCAGCACTCGCCCACCCTGGGCTCTTCTGTTCCCGGCAGCTTCTGGCAAATGTCCTGCCTGACCAAATTCCAACTTGAGTCCCAACCCCCAGAGCTGGCCTGGTCCCTAAGGCAGGGATGGAATTCCCCCAGAGCTTTCCACATGACTAAACAGATAAATTGTGTGATGGGTTATCCGTGTCTAGTTCCAGAGCGGGAATGGGAGAGGGGGCTCTAAAGCTTTCATGAGCAGATATGGGCTCATCACCCCATCCTAACCTGTAAGTGCTCTTGATGTTTCCCCGAAATTCTCATTCTTCCTGTCTCAGGGCCTTTGTGCACCCCACTGCCACTTTCCAGAAGACTTCTCATCCCCACCTCACCCCCCAACTCTACTCTGACTCATCTTTGGGCTTTCGTTTTAATGTCCCTTCCTTTGGGGAGCCTTCACTGCTTACCTCGCTCCACTCCTGTCCTGGATCGCATAGGTGCTTTTCTTTTTTCTCCTTTGTCATCTACGGCATCTCCATCTCCATCATCATCATCATCATCAACATCATAGCTCATGTTCACGGGGCTTCACCTAGGCACTCCTTGAAGAATTTTACAAGAGCTAACTCAGTTGATCTTCCTCCACAACCCTGACGCAGACACCGTTTTGATCTCTGTTTTACGGAGGAGGACTCTGCCTCAGAGAAGTTAAATAACTTGTCTGTGGCCATACGGGTAAGTAGGTGAGGTCAGGTTTTGAACCCATGTTGTCTGGCTCTGGAGACACTTGGTGCAGCAACTCTAAACCGCCTCTCGTGTGTGGCATTTGTCATACCACCTGGCGTTCCACCATTGCCCCTCTGTTTTATTCACAGTTGCATTCTAGCATGTAGTACGAATCCTGATAAAAATTAAGCTCGATAAATACTTTTTTGGTGGAATGAATGCCTGAATTCTGGTTTATAGATATTTTACGTCTCACAAATTCAAATGAAACAATCCTGATTCTTGATTTGGTGACATCAGTAGACAAGGCCAGCCACGCAAGTGGTTTCCTTGGATTCCTTAATGGCTTCTGTATTAATCAGTCTCATTCAGTAGGAACAATGTGAGCTCAAGGGAAATTGTTGTCTGTCCCAGCCCCCCACGTTTTCCATAGTAGGAGACCGGGGCCAGAGTGTGTAAGTGACTCGTCCACGGTCACACATGAAGCCAGCGGCAAACAGGATGCCAGGTCTCCTGGTTTCCAGTCCTGTGTCCTTTCTCTGTGCCTGGTCAAACAGAAATTACTGTCACATGAGGGTGTATAGTTAAAACAAACATCAAGGCTGCAACCAATTTGATTACGACTCCAAACAGTGTGAAGGGGCATGTGGTTCCAGGGCTCCTGGGGACTATGACCGGCTCAGAGTAAACACAGGACTTCTGATAGGGAGGCATGCTTGGCCCAGAAAGGACCCAGACTCTGCAAAGTTCTAAGAGTGTTCTAAGAGTTTATTTCGTGGCCTTTTTTTTTTTTTTCTGTGTGACCTTGGGTACATTGCTTTGCTTCTCTGGTCTCTAGTCTCCTTGGTAGTTTGACAGGGTGTATGGACTGAATGTTTGTGCACCTCCACCCCCACCCAAATTCACATGTTGAAGCCTTGATCCAGAATGTGATGTTACTTGCAGGTGGACTTTTGAGAGGTGATTGGGTTTAGGTGAGGTCTTGAGGGTGGAGCCCCTCCCTGTGGGAGGACACAGGGAGAGGGTCGGAAGCAAGCTCTCAGCAGGAACCGACTGCCTGCACCTTGATCTTGGACTTCCAGCCTGCAGAGCTGTGAGAAATAAATGTCTGTTACTTAAGCACCAGTGTTTATGGTATTTTGGTACAGCAGCCCAAGCTGATTCAGACACAGACTTTTATGAGCTTGACCTTGAGGGCTCCTTCTGGCTCTGCAATTCTCACGTTCCTTCTCCAGTTCTCCCCTGTTAGTGCTGTGCCCATTCCTGCCACTCTGCTGTCCCCCAAGCCATTCCTCCTCACTGGGTATGTTTTCTCCAACCCCTTGCCATTAATCAGAGTCTTTTGCTAACCTAGAGACTGAACATAAGTCTCAGCCCACGGGTGTGGAGGAAAAGCAAATGCCTTTGGGTCAAGTACAGATACTTCTCTTCATTTCTTTGTGCCTTGAGCAGTTGCTTGTTTAACTTCTCTATGCGTCTATCTGCAAAGTGGGGTTGTTGTCACTCTCACGTGGAATTAAACATGGAAAATTCCCAGGAAGATTGAGGATCAGAAGCATTTTTCTTTTCCTTTTTTCTTTTTAATGTTTTACTTATTTTTAAGACAGAGAGAGACAGAGCATGAGTGGAGATGGGGCAGAGAGAGAGGGAGACACAGAATCTGAAGCAGGCTCCAGGCTCTGAGCTGTCAGCACAGAGCCTGATGCGGGCTTCGAACTCACAAACTGTGAGATCATGACCTGAGCCGAAGTCGGACGCTCAACTGACTGAGCCACCCGGGCGCCCCAGAATTTTTCTATTAAAGGCAAAACGGTAAATAATTCGGGCTTATAGTGTATATACAGTCTCTCAGCTTTGCCATTGTAGGGCAACAATGGCCATGCACGATATGTAAATAAATGGGTATGGCTGTGTTCCAATAAAACTTTATTTATAAAAATAAGTGGCAGACTGGATTTGCACCCCACTCCCACCTGCGGCACTAAGCTTTGTGGTCCCTTGTAATAGATTATGATTCTCACTACTTTTTTATTTAAACAAACTTCAGGCTGTTCTGTTCTGCCTCTGTCTTTGTGTGAGGACCCTCCTTCCCTCCCTGCCTCACCCTTCCTTTCCTAGATAGTGGGTATTCTGAAGTCACTGTTTTCCTTGGCTTCTCTTCACCCAGAGCTCCAAACACAAGTCCTAGTAGATATGCTGTAAGTGTTTGTTGCAATGAAATGACAAAAAGTCCCCCATCATTCCAGGCCAGGAGTCCAGTGTCTGAGGGACCCCAGTGCAGTGGCGTGGGCCTGGCGCCATTGGAGAAGAAAGCCTTTCTGAGGTTTGAGGGGGGGCCTGCAGACTGGGCGGGGCGCTGCTTTATAAAGAGGTGCTGTGCTTTGACATTAGTGAAAAGCCCCAGCTGGCACACTGGGGAGCTGGCCAGCGGCGGGAGCTGGCGTGTGGGTCTGCTGCACAGGCTTCCTGGCCCGCCAGCGCGCCTCGGGCTCTGCCCATAGGGGGGCCGTTGTTCCTTGTCCATTGTGTGGCGGGCAGGAGGTTTGGGGCTACGGGTAGGGTTGGGAGCAGCCCCTCATCTCACAGAGCTCAGCTCAGTGAAAACAGAAAGATAAAGAGCCAGAAGAGGAGGAAGAAAGAGCCCACCGTGCTAATGTGCCAGCTCGGAAATTGAAGTGACCCACCCGGCGAGGTGAGCGTTCTCGGAGCAAGGATGACATTTTCCGCAAGTTGCTCTGGGCTTGGAATGGGAAATGGGCTTTTAGATATTGGTAATTGGAATGCACAGAAATTCAGGAACCCATCTGGCAATTATTCTGCTAATCTCAGGATCCTGGCCAGGGGCCAGGCGGGAACAAAATCGTGTTCTCTTCTCTTAATCCCCAATGCGGTTCCCACTGGACTCGGCAGGCTCCCAGCCCTGGAGATTTCTCAGGGCTCCTCTTCCGGGCTCAACTGCTCAAAGAAACCCCTAGAAATGCCATTACATGATCTCAGAGCCTCAGACATGGCTAGACACCAGGAGGGGCCAGGAATGTGTGTGGAGGGATGGGAGACCCAGGTTCTCAGAATCATCTGGGCTTGAGTTGAATCATGACTCTATGCAGGCAAGGTAAAGGACTATGTCCCCCTTCGGTTGAGAAATGATCTCTCATTTCTCCAGCTTCCAGGATTCGCTTTTGAAATCTGCCACTCACAGACTCTGTTATATGAGCACACTACTTAATGTTCTGTGCCTCAGTGTCTTTATGTGGAAAGGGAACAATATTGTGCCTCTTCAAGGTGTTATGAGCATCCAATGAGCAAATGAGTACACACACACATACACACATACACACACACACGCACTAGAAGAGGACTTGCCCGTAGTGCACATTTGTATGGGTTTATGACTTTGGTCGTTATTTCCTTACACAAAAACGGGGATAATGGCATCCACTTTCAGTTTCGTTGTAAGGATGTGATGAAATCGTGAATGTCAAACCCTCTTACCTGGGCCTGGTGCATTGTAGGTCTTCAGTGAATTCTGGTAATTTTGTGGGTCCCTTCATGACAGATTTGTGTGGCCATGAGGCTAATTGTCAAGAGTCCTGACAATTAGCCCTCTCTGGTTAATTGTCCCTCTCTGGCCTTAGATGTCCTTCCTCTAAGATCAGGACATCAGCGTGGGTTCATTCTTTCTGCTTGGATGTTTTGACTTCCCAGAAGGTCAGGGAAACTTACCATGGATGACTGTCTTGTAGAGATTTGCCTTTTGCACTAGCTTGACTTTAAATAGTTGGGGTCTCAGGCCGGATATTCCAGTGTGTGAACACTAGTGAAACACGGTGAGGCAGGGGGCCCCTGTATAACCCACCAACCTTTCTTCCAAAGAAGGAGAATCAGGCTTCCTCAACCTTTAGTGGCCCCAAACTCACCATCATCATCACCATTGTCATCATAGAGATAGTCGACATTTATTAAATACTTTACACATGTTAATTCGTGCGACCCTCACAGGCACCCCATGAGGTGGATTATTATCCCCATGTTGCAGATGAGGAAACCAGACACAGAGAAAGTAACTTGGTGGGGTTGCGGGGTGATCACACACCTGCTCAGTGGAATGGGCTTTGATCACAATGGTTAGAATTCCAAGGTTACCTCTTCGCCATAGGCCCTCCCTGGCAGGCCAGTAAATCATCTGGCCACAGGCTGTAGGACATGCAGTGAAGAAGTGGGGCAGTCCAGGGGGTAGGCACCCTGGATTCGTCTGGGATCCATCTCACACCTGCTGGAGGCCAAGGATGGACGGTACATTTTCCTGGGTCACAGCGGCCCCAGCCTGGTTGGAGTTTGGTGGGTCAAGTAAGAGCACTGTCTGCAGGAGGCCTGGGAGAGGGGGAAGAGGAACTTAGTGCTGAAAGGGCACACCCAATTGTCACCAGTCTCCTTGCTGACATTCTCATGTAGATCATGACATGTGTTGGTCAGGGTATAGGATGGTACTTGAGTATGAAGAGACCTGTTGTTTCCAGGTAGATACCTTGAGGCACCTTGAGTTCAAGAAGACATTGGACAGAGAATCAGAGACCCCATAGAGCTTTCACATTGCTTAGCTCTGTGTTCTAAGAAAAACTACATTTTAACATGACATGAGCCTTTGGGGGCTTTGGCTACTCATCCCCGTTGGATAGGTCCAAGGTTAACCTCTCTGGGCTCTCTGGAGAAGACAAGCAGAAGTATGTTCATGTGATGTCCAGAGAATACCCAGAATGTGGTCCCCTGCTTATATGTGTCCTCTAGACCCCTTAGAAGCACAATCATGTCTTCAGGTGTCTCTGAGCACCTAACTTTTTGCTCAATACAGAGTTCCCATTTTACAGGTGAGGAAGCTGAGGCCCAGTCATTAGTCAATTGGTCATGAGCACACAGGCCGTGGCACAGCTGTGATTTGAACCCTGGTATTTCTGGTCTCAAATTTCTGCTCCTTCCTCCTGGCTTATAGTGGAAAGTCTCTACCCCCTGGTTTAATACACAAGGCGTTTCATGTCTTGGCCTGTCACTCCTGCTCACTCATGCCACTCTGCAGCCACAAGAGGTTCTTGCTGTTCTGATGGTCTCTGTCCCTTATGCATTCCTGCCTTGCCTGGGCTGTGCGGCTGCCAGGATTTCCCTTCACAATTTTCTACTCATCTGTTGGCACTCAGCTCATGTGTCACTGTCACAGGGAAGGTTTTAAATTATTTTTCATGGGCTAGTGAACAGCTTCTAGTCTGTTCTTCCTGGATCCATTCACGCTGATCCAATCTTTTCTTCACATTTCTGCCCCAAAGAACTTTCTAGAATATCCATCTGATCCTACAGCAACCTGGCTCATCACCCTTTACCAGCTCCCTTTTGGTCTTAAGATGCCTTGCATAAAAGGCTAGCCCTGGCCCTTGCCTGCCCCTCTCTTGAATCCCCCCCCCCCCCCCCCCCCCCCCCCCCCCCCCCCATGCTAACCTTTCAATTCTCTAGCAGCAACTCTCTCTCTCTCTCTCACCTCCTTACTTTCTGTCTCAGCCAGCTCGGGTACTGCAACAAAATGTCACAGACCAGGTGGCTTAAACAACAGAGATTGATCTTCTTTTAGTTCTGGAGGCTGGAAGTCTAAGATCAGGGTATCAGCATGGTTGGATGCTGGTGAGAGTCCTCTTCCTGGCTGTCAGATGGCCACCTTCTGACTGTGTCCTCACATGGTAGCAAGAGAAAGAGAGCTCCGGTCTCTTCCTCTTCCTATGCAGATCACATAGGCCCCATACTCATGACCTCATCCAATTCTAATTACATCCCAAAGGTCCACCTGCAAATACCACCACGTTGGGGGTTAGGGCTTCAATATATGCATTTGGGGAGGATATAAACATGCCATCTGTAACACCTTCTCACATGCATCTCCTTCTTTAAAAAAATTTTTAATGTTTTTATTTATTTTTGAAGGAGAGAGAGAGACAGAGAGAGAGCCTGAGCCGGGGAGGAGCAGAGAGAGAGGGAGACACAGAATCCGAAGCAGGCTCCAGGCTGCAAGCTGTCAGCACAGAGCCCAACGCGGAGCTCAAACTCATGAACTGTGAGATCATGACCTGAGCTGAAGTCTGATGCTCAACCAACTGAGCCACCCAGGAGCCACTCACATGCATTTCCTTCTTTCTGGAATCCTTTCTACCTCTATCTGCACTGACAAATGTCTCCTCATTCTTGTAGTCTCAGTTTAACCATCTCTTCCCCAGGGAGACCTCCGTGTCTTGTAAACCCCTGTATGTGCTCCTACAGCTCTCACAGTGAAACTCTCCACTCTCTACCACCGCTAAATCTTAATGTGTCTCTTCTCTGGAAGATGGTGAGCTTCACTGGGCAGGTAGCCAGGCCGCTATGTGCAGAGCTCTGGGTACATAGCAGCTGCTCAATGAATACTGTTAGATGGATGAATGAATGAGTGCATTGGCTTGCCAAGATCATGTTGAGAATTAAATCGGGAAGCTTGGGATTCTAAATTTGCCATTGCAAACCACTTCTCTGTTTCTGGACCCTGCCGGCTAGTCCATTTCCTATCCCAGACCATTTACCCTGGTTACTCCCAACTGTCCACAACATTAAAAACCATATGATTGTACACCTGAAACTAATAGAATGCTATGCTTATTGTGCTTGAATACAAAGTATGAAATGGTGCTCCTCTTGTTTGTGCCTTTCCAATATCTCTAGGCTCTTACACTCTTTATGTTTTGTCTGCTAGCCAAGTCATGCATTTTGGCTTCTTTTAATTTTTCTCTCTTAAATAAATCTCTTCATACTCACTTTGGACCCTCTCCAATTTTCATAGTTTTTGTTCTTTTCCTTCCTCCCATTTCCTTGTTGCTTAGAAAAATGCACTTACATTGAAAAGCACTGGCTTTAAAATATAGTTTGTTTGAAGTCCATGTACAATTTTTGAGCCTGGTGTTTATGACAGAGGGACGCAAGGCATGGTCCCGGTCTCCAGGGAGTATGTGCTCTCGCATCTCTGAACTCTGCATGCCTCTGGGCTGTAGGCAAAAGGTGTTGGAGGCATTTCTTGGACATCAAGCAAATGAGAGCAGCTAGTCTCCAGCCCAGTGTGTTTGGGTGGTATCTCCTAGAATCATCCTGCGCTCTTCTTTCTGCACACTCAGAACTGCAACTCTACACCCCTCAGGGAATATTCAGGAGAGTCTGAGTTCCCTGGCCACCCACTTGTCACAGAGAAGACCAGACTTTGGCTTTGAGTCAGAAGACCTGGTTTAGGGTTTAGGTGGAAAGGCATTCAACTGAGTTTGGCAGTCCTGGATCGGGATCCTGGTCATGCTTATCTGTTTATCCTTGGGTAAGATTTATCAAGCTCCCATTTACTCACCTGTAAAATGGGGATAATGATGACTACCTCATAGCATCGTTATGAGGATAAGGTAATGTGATTAAGTGAAAAGTCTCTGGCACATGGTAGGCACTCAGCAAATGCTCCCAAACCAGTGTAGTGGCATTTTAGCTATGGTCTGTCTTTTGTGGCTGCGTTGTGACTTTGTTAGTGGACATGCATGTGAGCTGTCTTGTAAAGTCTGAATTATACCATGGCCTCTGTGATATTTGGACAGGTTAAGTCATTGGCTCTAAGATTCAAAACTAGTATGGGTACGGCCATAAACGAGGTGTATTGACAAGAGTTTTATATTTAACTACGTGGGAAAGATGCATCCAGATGTATAATAACTACTTCAGAAAATGCTTTGGTTATACTGGTCAGGATACAAACAAACAAACCAAAAAGTGCCATTTCCAGTGATATATCAGGTCTTCCTTCCACCTACACATTTAACCATTCAGCTAGGCTAAATGGAGCTCCTACGATGTGCCAAACATGGGGCAAGGGAACCATAGATATAATTCCTGCCACGTATGTGTGTGTGTATGTGTGTGTGTGTGTGCGCATGTGTATGCGTGTGTGCTCTTAGTGTGTAGCCAGTACAGGTTGGCATAGACTGTGATGGAAATTAACAGAGGAGTTATGGCAGGGGACAGAGAGAGGGGCAGCTGATGCCATTTAGGGGGTCAGGAAGGTTCTCTGTAGAAGATGATCTGATAGACAATTTCCTATTTATGGTGATGCTGGACCAATCAGAGTAGGTTCTGGTCAAGATGCTGGAGAGTTTCCTAGAGATTAGTTTTGCCGTGTATTAACCTTTCCATTGCTGCTTCCAGGGGCCTTAGGGGATGAGACAGGAAAGCTCCACAGAGGCTTTCTGTATTTTATCATCCAGTCTTGCCACTTGCCTATAATTTCGTCTGTTTATGAAGTTTAGGACAAAGTTACCAGGTTTACAAAAATCCTAAATTTATCACCAGGATCTGAATCCAGCTTTATTTTTCCCTCTCTTGCTTTTTAAAAATGGTGTTTTAAGGTTTTCTTTTCCATCAAATGTACAGATATTTTTTTACAGTTTCTTGTTAAACAGAATCCCCAAAATAGTTTTGAGCATTTCAGTCACTGTGTCATTTGCATTAGTGGGTGTGTTGGTTGTCTTCTTTCCCTCCATCACAGAATCCTGCCCAATACATGGTAAACCTCTCATCTTGTCTTTTTACCCTTATTGTCCATTATTTCAAGGCTCTGTGTATTTTATTCTTATCTTCTGTGTTTATCATGAGTAATGCAGGAAGTGCCTGATGCCTTCCACCAATCTCCATGAAGATTTCTGGGCAGGAAGGAGACTGTCCATTTTGGAAGGTGAATGGTGTAGACTGTGACGTGTTTGAGTTGGGAGAAACTGAGGTTAAGCACAAAGCCTTTCCTGGTTGACCACCTGACTGTGGGCTAGTTAATTTCTCAGGACTTAATAAAAACTAGAGATAGAAATCATGAGACTTAAATGAGCCAACCCAGTTGGTTCAGGTCCTTCATGATGCAGACACCAGGACGAGATTAAACATGCAAAGATTTTATTGGGAGAAATTCCCGTGAGAAAGGAAATAGGGAGGGAGTTTGGGAAGGCTGGGAGAGCCTCAGATATAAAGGGGAGGGGGCGAGGAGGTTGTATGGAAGCATCCAAGACTACTGTTTAGTCTAAGGGAGGGTTGACCAAGTCGCAGGGAAGTCCTGCACCTAAGCTGGTCCGGAAAGGAGTCTCAGAACCCATGTCTCCAGAAAGGGGTCAGGCATAGAGTCCACACAGGGCTCTGTCATAGTGCAGAGGCAGCCTGTGAGGGGTGTGTCTTCAGTGTCAATGAGGGGGACTTCGGGTGTAGCAGCTTTAGCTTCAGGAGGTATGTGAGTATGTCTTCATGGCACCATAGTGCCTTACACAGTTCCCAGCACAGAAGTGACTCTCCACCACCTGGATATGAGGTGATATACCATCCCCCAAACTTGGGAGGCAGGATCCCTCTACACCAAATGGAAGCAACAAAGCCTTCACATTGGCTAAGTATAAGATGCTGAGTGTAGTGGCACAGAGGAAGACACTTAAGAAACATTTGAAGGGGCTCGAGTATGAAGGAAAGAGCATATCTGCCCTCAAATCCTGGTCATATGACATTCCTTTTGGCAAGTGTTCAAAAATATTTTTATCTACTAAGGGAACTGATAAGACATCAATGCCAGACATAGTGAGGGCTGAGCATGTGACATCTCTTGGCTTTTCTTCTTTCTGTACCCTCCCCACTTTACTTCCAGTCATCGTCATTTGCTTAGGCAATGAATTTATCAAAGCACCTGTGCTGAGGTCCAGACTTAGGGTCTGTGCACCACATGCCTAATCTTGGGAGGAGTATTTATCCTTTCAGAGAATGTACCTGCAAGGGTCAAGTTTACTTACGATGTAGAGATCTTGGGGTTTCAGAAGCCAAGGGTGGTAATTGAGCAGGGAAGGGGCCCCTGGCAAATAGTTACCCCCTTTCACAGGCTTCTTTAATTTGGTGACCTTGCAGCCTCTTAATATTTTCCATCCATTTATCTATACAACAACATCCATCTATCTATACAACAACATTTTGAGAGCTCTATGCTGGCACGGAGTTGAGTGTTGAGATGGGGAAGTTATTTTAACAGAGGTCCTAGTTTGGGTTATTCCAAAAGTCAACCACAGCACAAGGATTTGGGCACAGCTTACTTGGGAGGTGAGCTCCGTAAGCAGTGCAAATAAGTGGGGAAGTGAGTCAGGGAAGGAAAGGAAACCAATGAATCTTAGCAGGGGTCAGCACACTTCTGTAAAGGACCAGATAGTGTTTTAGGCTTTGTGGACCATAACAATCTCGTTGCAGCTCCTCAGCTCTGCTCTTGTAGCCTGAAGGCAGTCATAGATGACATATAAATAAAAGGACATACAGATACATGTGTTACAATAAAACTTTATTTATAAAAATAGGTACTGGTTGAATTGGGGCTATAAGCCATGGTTTGAGGACCCCTGATCTAGAAGGTCCCTCCTCTGGACAACTGAAGCTCAGTCACATTGGAGAGTCACTGGAAATGTATGTTTTTCCATCTGTCCTACTAAGCAGCAAAAGAGCTGACCTGTTTATCTGACAAATCCCTTCCCTCAGTGTTTAGTGATTTGGTTCCCTCTGGTCAACCCTAAGCCCATTTAACCTGCCTCAGGAGTGTTGGGCATGCTCTGTGGCTAGAGAACACCCTCAGGCAAAGAGACATATGACCCCTCAGTGTGTGCTGAACTGTCTACAGGTGGCTTCGAGGGTGGGCCAAGGGGACCTGGGTGAGGCACTAGCAGCAAAGAGCTTCCTATCTAGTGATGGGATAAAACGTGACCCTTAGAAAGTGAAATCACACTTCATGTGGTCCAGAGGCCCTGGCTAACTATTACAGAAATGCCACAAGGCATTGAGAGGTATTACCAGGCAACTATTGTATTGGAGATCTGGGATGTCACCAATACAATATTAGTTACCATTTATTAAACACTTATTATAGAACAAGTACTATGCTAGGCACTTCAGATATATTAACTCAATTAATCCTCACAACAACTCTGTGAGGTAGGTGCTATTTTGTTCTCATTTTACAGGTAGTTAAACTGAGGCTTAGAGAACTTACACAATTTGTCCAAGGTTGCACAGCTCATAAGAAGGGGAGTGTCTTGTGAACCCCAACATTTTGTCTCCAGAACTCACTTTCAAAGATGAATTCAGGAATGCTGTTGAGTCAATGGCCATGTTGGCTCACTAGGGCTGCCCATAACGAAGTACCACACACCGGGTGGCTTAGGACAACAGAAATTTCTTTTTTTTATTCTAATTCTCTTAATTCTGAAAGTTAGGCATCCAAATCAAGGTGTCAGCAGGACCATTCTCCCTCCAAATGCTCTAGGGAAGATTCCTTCCTGGCTTCATCCTGGCTTCTGGTGGTGGCCACCAGTCTTTGGTATTCTTTGGTTTCTAGATGGATCACTCCAATCTCCATTTCCACCTTCACAAGAAGCCTGCTTCAGATTCTGTGTGTGTCTCTCTCTGTTCCTCCCCTGCTCATGTTCTGTGTGTCTCTCTCTCTCAAAAATAAATAAACATTAAAAAAAATTAAATGCAGGCAGTTCTAGAGTACTTTCATTTGCAAATGCATCTTCTTATAGAGGGTACTTTGGTTTCTCTAATTTTCATATTTATTTTTTTCCCATCATATATTGCTTCCTGAGGTTGGTTACACATTAGTGAGCAGCAGCTACAATTCAAATGGTGGCAATTGTCACTTTGAGGCAAGGATGACTCCTCTGGGCCTCAGTTTCTTCATCTGTGAAAGAGGCAGTAGGACATTGGCTTTTAACTCTAGCAACACACTAATCACCTCGGGAGATTTCAAAAACTGCTGGTGATGGCTGGGCCCACCCTCAGGGATGCTGATTCAGTTTTCTGAGTTGAGACCCAAACGCTAGTATTTTTTTTAAAACCTTCATAGATTATTCTAATATGCAGCCAAACCAAAGTCTGTATTGGTGTTCAAGGTTATTGGGGCTCACTCACCTGCTGTGCCAATCTTGGGTTCTAATCAGTTATACACTTTCCTTCCCAGGTTGAAGATGCTTCCTTGGCTTCTGCCAGAGTGAGTTTAGACAGGACTTCTGAGGGGTTGTCTTCCCTGCCTGTTAGCCCAGAGCTGCTCTTTCCAGCAGACTATAGACCCGGAAAGGCCTCCAAAGAAGATATGTACAATAAAACGCTGAAGAACTGTCAGCAGGTCTGGAGAACAGATACAGAGATACCAGCAATTGTGAATTAGGTGTTAATTGCTTCCTGGAAAGCCAGCCTTTTGATGGGAGAAGGCTCAGGGACCATCCAGATTACTCAGGCCAGCATGCTTCCTCTCTTCCTGGGCTGTGGAATCCAGGTGGTAGAAAACCTTGGGGAAGAAAAAATCTGGTTGGTGGCCAGAAGTTGGAGTGCTAATTATAGACAGAAGGCCAGAAAAGACATGGAAAGTTTGAAAGGTTTTTTAAAGTCTTTTTTTCCTTTGTCATATTTGTAAGCCAGGCTCCTCCTAAGTAAGAATGCCGTCCTCATTGTTTGATCCATCTGGGTTTAAAATCCCCCTCCACCTTCCTTCACCTGTGACCTTGGAGAAGTTACTCAGCCTCTCTGGGTTTTAGTATAACAGGCTCATACCTTGTCGGATGGTTGTACAACACATAATAAGCTTACATACATGTGATGATTCATGTCAAGCATGTGGGGTGGTGCCTGTCACATAGAAACACATAATCAGTGTTTGCTGCTGTTGAGTTATTTCTCTAAGTATTATCATCTCATGAATCTTGTAGGGGATGAGAACAGAAGCTAAAGACATTGAGATACTGACACCAAATATGTGTCGGGTGCTGGGTTAAACAATTCCATGTATAGAATTTCATTTACTATGTATTAGAAATGTGTGAATTGGGTGTTATTATTTCTACTCTCCGGATGAGGAAACTGAGGCCCAGGGAGGTTAAAGATTAGACAGAGGGGTGTGGGTGGAGGCTCAATTCAGTAAGTCAGTGTGAGTGCAATCACATTTCTCCACAGCACACACGGCTGAGTGAAATTGGGTTAAAAGGAAACAGGGGGAACTTGTAATGGAAGAAAGATTCCATACAGGAACAGCCTGGGGTGTCTGAGCTTGTGTGTGCACGTGTGCTCACAGTGACCCCGAATCAGATTCTGGTGACAAACATGTTAGGGGAGATTTCAGGGTGGACAATGTGGGTGTTGGAGAGTGGGAAGGAGCAACACGGGTGGGGAGGGGTTGTGATGACAGCCTGAAATCTCTTCATCCGTCCATCATTCCCTTGAGGCATTTGATGGGATGTGAGAGACACTTCTTTATCCAGCAGTAAGTCTATGCCCTTCTTTGTGGCAGGCAGGCACCTTCCCCAAATCACATTCAGAAACCCAACAGGGGTTTCTGGGAAGGAGGACCCAAACTGGCTTGATAGGGCTGGGGAGAGACTCTGAAGAAGCCTGGTTGGTCTCAGGAATTCAGCGATATCTTCTTAAGGGTAATCCTCCCCTCCTGTCTACAATGCCCATCCTATATGCCTTAGGTAGCCCTTCTCCCCCTCCCCCCCTTTTTTTCATAATAAGTCAATCAGAACCATCTCCACGGTCCCTATCCTCAGACACAGTCTCAGCCGACAGAGAACCTGGAGGTAGTTAGTGTGGTCTGCACAATAAGAACTCTGGGAGATGTCCACGCCAGAACCTGTGCATATGTTAGCTTACAGGACAAAATGCCATTAAGGCTGCAGGTAGAACCAAGCATGCTAATTGGGTGGGCTTTGAGAGAGAGAGTAGGCTGCATTAGCCACAGGTGCCCAAGATAATCACAAGGGTCCTTAAAAGTGGAGGAAACTGACCCTGTGAGAAGCACTCAACCTGATTTGCTGGCTTTGAAGATGGAGGAACCCCGAGGGGAGGCAGGGGGAGCTGACAGCGAGGAGGCAGATTCTCCCTTAGACCCTCCAGACAGAACTGCAGCCCTGTTGACTCCTTGATGTTAGCCAATGAGACAGGTTCTGGGCCTCTAGCCTGCAGAACCTTGGATCATAAATGTGTGCTGCTTAAAACCCCTAAGTTTGCGGTAATTTGTTATGGCAGCCATAGGAAACCAATATGCTTGGTAGTGCATGGGTGGGGGGAGGGGCAAGAACTGGGGGAGTGGAGCATGTAAAGGTGGCCCTGTCCCAGGGCCCCATCCAAGCACAGGAAAACACAGTCCAAACTGGGAAAATGGTAACAAATATCTTATAAAACAAGAGAGTGAAAATTCTACCGGTGCGGTTCCTTTGGGAAAGGGGAAGAGCATGGGTTTTGAACCAAGCCATGTGGTTTTGAAACCTGACTCCATTATTTCAGCTCTGTGATCTGGGCGGGTTAGTTAATTAATTCCTCAGAGTCTCAGATTTCTCATCTATAAAATGCCATATTCAGGCTGTCTGATTAAGATGCTCATAATCCTCCTGGTTATCTTGGAGTTCATATGTTAGCTAATGACAGAGTTGTTCTGCGGACGTATGTCTAACTGAAGGGAAGTGTCCAGTGCTGGGAACTCAGTAAATGGTGACTAATATCTTTTCCAAAGGCACATGTACCCAGGCTGACTGCAGTTTTGATTCTCCAAACCGAACCACTGAATGCTCTTTAGAAAGAAATACAGTCAGTGTTAATGTAGTGCCCTACAGTAAAACCTTCAACTTTTCACGAGTGGAAATTTGATAGGAAGAGGCCAGGCCATGCTGAACCAAGAATCAGGATCCGGACTAAGGACTGAGATATTCTTTGTAGAAATGCAAAGTCTCCATCCCTTATGAATTTCAAGTTTACTTCTCAATTGACCAACAAAATCCCCATTAAAAAAAAAAATTATACTCAGTAATGATCTTGACATCAGAATGGATGCTTACAATGTTGTGCATATCCACCTTTGCTTCCAAGTCAATATTCCTAGGCCTGAACTCCTTTCCTACTCACCACTGTCCCCAGATCTGCTTCTCCGGCGCGACTAATCTGTGAGGGCCACCACTTTTGTCCCATCACTGCAACCAGAAACCTGGGAGTCGCTGCTTCCTGCTGAGGACACCTCCTTAGCCATTTTGCAACTTAGCCTCCCCTCTCCATCCCAATGTCCTCCTCATTTTTTTTCCTAGAAGATGAGAAATAGCGCCACAATTTCTCTCCCTGTCCCAAATCTTATCCTTGCTCTGATCCAGTTTCAACCCAGTGACCACTGCGACTTTTCTAAATTAATAGTTTGATCGTATTATTTTCACACTTAAAATCTTTCAGTGGCTCTTTGCACATCAGGAGCACTGTGGATTGGATTGTGCCCCCCTCTCCCACCTACCACAGATGCATGTGTTGAAGCCCCAACCCCCAATGTGATTGTATTTGGAGGTAGCGCCTCTAAAGAGGTACTTAGGTCAGGGTGCCTGGGTGGCTCAGTCACTTAAGCATCGACTTTGGATCAGGTCATGATCTCAAGGTTCGTGAGTTTGAGCTCCGTGTCAGGCTCTGTGCTGACAGCTCAGAGCCTGGAGCCTGCTTTGGATTCCATGTCTTCTTCTCTCTCCGCCCCTCCCCCATTTATACTCTGTCTCTCTCTCAAAAATAAATAAACATTAAAAAAATAAAAATCAATGAAAAGAGGTACTTAGGTTAAATGAGGTCATATGGGTGGGGTCGTGTTCCAGTAGGATTATCAGCCTTCCAGGAAGACACCTTCTCTAAGAAGCCCCCTCTCTACAGTGTGAGGACACAGTGAGAAGACGGCTGTCTGTATGCCAGGAGAAGAGCTCTCACCAGACGTTAACCTGGGACTCATGGCCCCAGAACTGTAAGAAAATAAACTATTGTTTAAGCCACCGAGCCTGTGGTATTTTGTTGTAACAGCCCAAACAGGCTAATGCAAGGAGATAAAGTCTGGACACGTCAGAATGGCATGCCATGGCCTTTTCCTTCTTATTCCCATTCACCTGAAGGTCATCCATGGCTGTTTTCTGCACCTACTCATAACTGAGATTCCTGACCCACAGGGCTCTTTGGGGCATATGCCCTTCCCTCTCCTGGGCACAGCCTGGTTGGTTCCCTGTCACCCTTCATGATTTCCTTTAGTGCATGTGGTTAAAATTCCATTTTGTGTTCTTGAGGTATTATGTAAAATACATAATAAAATGTGTTTTAATCATTCCTTATCTATTTCCCCCAACTGACAAATTGTCTTACTCAGCTTTGTAATGTCCACAGCACAGATTCTGGCACCTTTCAGATTTTGCGAACATATCTATTGAGGGGATGAGTCAGTGAATGAATTACACATGAAGCAAAACCTCTCGTTGCTTTTAGAATAAACCCCAAGCTCCCTCATATGGTCTCCATGCTTTTCTAGCCTCATTTAATTCTACCTCCACTGGGCACTGGCCACCAGAGCTGCCTGCCACTTCCACTCTCTGCTGTTCCCCAATCTCTGTGCCCCCCTGTCCCCTCTGCCTGGAATGTGCCCCCTGCTCTACTCAAACCATGGGTGGCCTCTCATCCTTCAACTTGTAAGCTAAATGGCTCCCGGGGAAAGTCTTCTTGACATCTCGTGCCCCAGACATGGTGGTTTCACCTCTTCTTTGTTTTCTTCCCAAAACTTAGTCCAGCGTGCTGTAGCACGCTTATGTGATTGCAGAATTCAACTGGCCTCCTGACCCAACAGTAAGGTCCCTGAGAGCAGGGAGGTTTTGCTTGCTTGCTTGTGTGTTTTGTTTTCAGCTCTCTCTCCCCAGGTCGAAGAACAGTGCCCAGCACAGAGCCAGCACTCATACAAATGCCACAAAGTGGTAGAATATCGAGCACACAGTTAAGTTGCAAGATACAAACCAGACTGTACTTCCTTGCTATTTTTTTTCTCTATATCATTTCATTCACCTGTTATAACAGATCAGAACAAATCAACCTTATCTCTCGGCTTCACCCTTGTATCCCTGGCTTCATCCACACTTGAAGAAAGTCTACAGTGTTCGGGCTGTGAGGAATGGGCTTAAAGATGAAGGCTGTTCATGGGGCGCCCAAGTCCTGCAAGCCTAATGGAGACCCTCAGGAGCTGCTTTATTGGGAAGGCTTTTGGAGGCATGCGGGCTCGTACCTTTCCTTGAAGGTGGGCAGAGTTGGACTGTAGAGAAGGGAAGGGTTAAGAAAGAGCAAATTTGCATGCCTAGTGGATCTTGAACCCACAACAGCTCAGCGGTTCGGAGTCTTGGTTGTAGAATCTGACTTCTCAGGTTCAAATCCTGGCTCTACCTCTTACTGTCAGAGTGACCCCAGGCAAGCTTATTAGCCTCTGCACCTCAGTTTTCTCATCTTTTGAAGTGGAGGTTAGAAATAATCCCTAACTGACAGGATTATTACGAGGATTAAGTGAGCTAAAATACGTAATGGGCTTAGAATAGTGCCTGTCACATAGGATACATCTAGGGTCAGTTATTAGATACAAGTGTTAGCTGTTCTTGGTGTTTTTAATTGATGTGGAGAAACATGGATTGCTGTATCACACCTGACCTTCTCCCCCAGAGCCGAGGAGTAACCCCTCATTGTAGTGTTTAGAGGGAGAATCTGGTTGTGCACAGAAGCTTCTCTTCTTAGGGGCTTATTGGAGCACATGTGTGTGACTCAGCTCCTCCAGATTCAGGTTGGCTCTGGCCCAGAGATGCATGGATAATGCTGACTGGTTCTGGGACTCAGTGTTAGGAGGTTCAAATGACTGTGGATATAAGCCCAATTCTCTAATACTAACTTAATAATGATCAAACCTTGGCCCCCTCTGCCTGCCTCCTTTGTTTTATTTATCCATTAATTTTGAACTTAAGGAAGAGGGTAGCTGTCTATTGAGTCCTCTTAAGAACCCCTGTAGGATCACATTTAAATTGAATAGAAAAGCACGGGTCAATGAATACCAGGAGTCCTAGTGTCTGAAGAACAGAAGATTCATGCTGAGAAATTAGGAAAGCAAAACAGAGTCAATGTGCTTTGGGATGATCAGTGGGAAAAAACAAACCAGCATAACCTGCACAATCATGAGTGTGAGTTCCTAAATGTCAGTCCCCAGACTAAGCTAATCCCCAGCTAAACAGCCAGGGGATGCAAGTGTTGAAACTCAAGAAAGTGTCATGCCATCTGTCTCTGTCTATAGAGGACTCGTCATGAGCTCAGACCTCCAGCAGTGAGTCGCTTCAACTTGTGTAGTGTGTGTGTGTCAAAGTCAAAGGTGTGGCATGCAGCACAGAGATAGCGCTTGGAACACGAAATGCTCAAATCAAAGAGACAAATGCATTCAGTGGGCTGCAAAACCATGCAAACGGAACCACCATTCTCAGATGTTTGTCCAACACTGCACAGACCACGTTATCTAACGCAGTTGTTTCCGATGACTCATAAACTAACATTGGAACTAAACTGGGAGGATGGGCCTTGAAACAAGGAAAGGACATCACAGGGTAGAGGGACATGGAAGCATGAGGATACAGAAGGGCACAGAACTTGGTCAGGGCAAAATGGGAGAACGATCCAGCAGTCTGGGTCCGAACAGATACTCCTCTTTCTGCCACACCTGGCTAAATAATTTTATGAGTGGTAATCAGAAATGGATACAAACATATAGATTCGAAGGAGCACATGCACCCCGATGTTTGTAACAGCATTATCAACAATAGTCAAGCTATGGAAAGAGCCCAAATGTCTTTTGACTGATGAATGGTTAGAGAAGATGTGGTCTAACACTAAAAATAGTGGCAGCAGTGGGGTTTCTGGGAGTTCTGGAAGGAGAAAACATGCAGTTCATGAGAATGAGTGATCCTGCTTACTTCAGTTCTCCCTTCTCCCCTCCCCCCTGCTAAGGCATTGCAGGCTGGGCTCTCTGGGATGCTGACTCTGAAGGACAGTTCAATACACTGTGATTATTGAAGAGTTCTCCTGGGAGGAACACCTGGAGGAGAGCGAGGAAGGGAGCAGGACTGGGCATGGGGACAAGTTGACTTGTGCTATGTGACACCCTCATCCCACCCCTCAAAAGAGCTCTGGAGCTAGAATGACTCTTCAGAGTTGTTCTGAATTAGGCCAACATGGCTGGGAGGTTTCGTGATCTCACCTTAATTGGTCACTGAATGTGGGGCTCCCAGGAAGGGGTGCAGACTTGATTGAGGTGGTATCTCTGCAGCTGAGGCATCTCTGAAGGGTCTGAGGGATACAGGCATCTGCCCTCAGCACTTTCAGGCTGGGATAGCAGACTTCCACCGCCCCGTTCCATCTGGGTAGTGTCCCCTTTGTAGGGAGACCGATCTAACATTGACATCTAAAAAAGACATAAGGCAGAGGAAGGAAAAAGTACTGGGAATCAAAGCTATTGTAAAAACCATAGGAATTACTAAAACAAAAATCTAGAAATAAGGGTAAGAGAAAAAAGGGAGGGAGAGTTGAGAAGGGTTTGCAATGACAATCAGGAGAATTAATCTCTCCAGCATGAATGCAGACACTGAAGTCACCATCTACTGGACCTCCTATGTTGTCTTCATTTTCTTGATGGGAAAATTCTCTCAGAACTGATACAACCGCAGGTACAACATACAGAATATATTTCCTTTTAATGTCTTGTTTTCTTCAATCATCTCTTGAGGCGCTTTGTATAATCGTAGAGTGGCAAGAATTGATTTCAAATGCAGGCTTTGATGAGTCTTTGATGTTTGACTCTGGTCAAGATTTTAACCTTTCCCAACTCCAGCTTCCTTATCTGTAAAGTGAGAACAATGCTATCTACCCTCCTCAAGGTTGTTACAAGGTTAAAAAGGCACTAACATACGTGAAAAGCATTCGGCCCAGTGCCTAATACGTAATAGTTCTTTAACAAAGTCTGTTTTATTCCCACAAAAAAAGATTCTAAACTGCTCCATTGGACCCAATTTTGAGAGAGAATCTTGTAGAACAGTCTTTGCCCAGCTTTATGTACAAAACAATAATGTATTAAAAAAAAGCTTCTGGTTTTAAAGTGAAATAAAGGTATGAAACATTCACCTTCCAGCTCAGACCTAGCATGTTGAAATCTGCCTGCAGCAAAATTTCATGGCTGAGCTACAGCCCCAGAAAATAACATTCCAAGTTTGAAGTTCTGTATCAACCTTCACATTCCAGCCCTATTGAAGGGAATATTTTAAGTTTACCATGAAGTGGCATTTGAGTTGAAGTTTTTGGTGAAGGAGAAAAAAAAGACACAGGTAGCAAGGTTTGCGATGCTTCCCATCTGGTGAAAACTAGAAAGGATCTCAAATGGAGAATGCGAGAGGAACATTCTGGGTGAATCTCAGATGTTGCAAATATAACATAAAACCCTGTCCTGAGAGATTGACAGTCAAATGGAGAACCTCCATGAAAACGGACTTTCCTCCAACATACCAGGGGGAAAGGACTGTGGTCTGACCCAGTTCATTCATTGGATGCTTGGAGCAGGGAATCTTGGACCTGTGAGTTTTTCATGGACTTAAATACAAATATCTGATATTTGAGAAAAAACAAAACAAAACAAAACAGCTCCTAAGGGCAAAAAGAAAACTTCAAAAATAAAAAAAAACAAATAAATGCTAAGTTAAATATTTATAAAACTTTACATTATGTCAGCTGACCTAGTGTGATTCAGCACACACATGAATATACACATATAAAATATTTATGCTTATAGATATAGTGTGTATACATATGTGTGTATACATATCTGGGTGTATATGCATGTATACATGCATTATATATATATATATATATATATATATATATATCTATAAAACAAGAAAAAAAGCCAATGATTTATACTAAAACAAATTCAGAAGTAGTTTTATAATCCTTAGTATTTTCTTAGATGAATCAATATAGTTATATTGTGGATATATTTTATTGTAATGAAGTATGCAGGGAGGCCTCTGAAAATAAGAGTGCCTAAGATCCTTTAAAGGTTAAGAAGTGGTACATCTATAGGAGCCTCAGAAGGATAATGCTTCCCTCCCCCCTAGGGAGAAAGCCCAAAGAAGGTCAGGCTAGAATTGCATGTTGTTTTCAAAGCAGGCATTGTGACATGTCACAAATTTCACAACTAAGGAGAGTTCTGGACCCACATAGTCAAGTTTATCTGTGTATCTGGCAGGTACTTTTGACTTAATTCTTCATGTCCGTGGCAACTCTTCATGTCCATGGCAACTCAGGCGGACTCTTGGATTGGTAATAAGAAGGACTAGGCAAGCGCAGGGTCATTTAATTGCCTTCCAATTTTTTCATGTTTCTCATTTGTAAAGGACCTGATTCTCTCAGACTCAACTGAAGGCAGAAAGAGCAGGGACCAAGGGACAGGTCAACGGACAAGCTGGTAGCACAACATAAACAGAAGAAATACATGCTAACCTCCCAGAGATGCTGAGGGACGCTGCTCGGGGCAGGGCTCTTTCTTTAGTCTGCCTTGAACTTTCACCTGGTTCTGGTGGGAGAGAGAATCAGAATCCGGAACAGAATGTCCCCAAAAGTGGGACAGTTGCCGTCCCACGTTTGGTTTTCCTCAAAGATTGGAGAAATCTTGACATGTTAAGTTTGTCTGGTTGGGATTTTAGAAGAATTCGTTTTTGGTCTGAAAGCTCAGGGGCTTCATGGCTGCATCTGTGGGAGCAGTGGTTGTGCGCAAGGCAGCTGAGGCCATCCACTCTTCCTCTGGATCCATTCAATCCCTTTAAATGGCGGTGATCCTAAACAAACTGAAATTGGACCTGAGATTAGGGGAAAGAGGCCAAAAGTTGAACCTGTCTGTGGCCCAGTTATGAACGTGATATAACAGTAAACATCAAGATTATTATTGTTCCATGGGTGATCATTTACTCATCTGTTCTTTCTTTCATATAATAAAAGAAGCTAGGGGCGCCTGGGTGGCCCAATCTGTTAAGCAACTGACTCTTGGTTTCGGCTCATGTCATGATCTAATGGTTCATGAGTTTGAGCCCTGTGTTGGGCTCTGTGCTGACAGTGCAGAGCTTGCCTCAGATTCTATCTCTCTCTCTCTGCCCCTTCCCCCCTTGTGCTTGCTCGGGCTCTGTCTTTCAAATTAAATAAACTTCTAAGCAGCTTCTGTCACATTTCTGTCATTTAATCTCTGCCTCATTCCTGCAAAGTAGGTCTTATTGGCCCATTTTAGAGCCAAGGAAATTGAGGTGTAGAGAGGTTAAGAGAACAGCTGAGGTTACAGAATTGTATCAGAGCGAAGATTGAAAATCAGTTTAATGAATTCCAAAGCATTTACTCTTTTTCACAACATGGGCTATTTATTGCTTTTGAATATTCTTATTGTCTGGCCTGTGTTCCCTGACCTAAAAGTTAAAACAAATGGTGTTCTAAGAATGTGCCAATTTTAACTGTGAGCCCTGGGAATAAAGAGAAGACTATCCCTTCAGATGGGGTTTTTGCATTCCGAGACTCTCCTGGGGATGTTTACATGGAAACAGCTGACTTTTTTTTTTAAATGTTTACTTATTTATTTTGAGAGAGAGACAGAGAGAGGGAGAGAGCACGCTAGCAGGAGAGGAGCAGGGAGAGTTAGAGAATCGCAAACAGGCTTCTCGCCAACAGCACAGAGTCAGATCTGACGCTCGATCTCACAAACTGGGAGATCATGACCTGAGCTGAAGCCGAGAGTTGGACGCTTAACTGACTGAGCCACCCAGGTGCCCTGAGAACAGCTGACTTTAACGTCAGGTCAGGTGAGCTAAAGTGAGCTGCCCATCCCAGTGCCTGGGGGGACAGTGGAAGAAGTCACTGGTTTGTTCTTAGGGACTTGGGAGGACTTCCTGGTGGAAATGGTGTTTCAAGTTGTACCTTAAAGGAAAGACCAGGTCCTGCTGAAGGGCCTGCTGGGCAGATGGTTCAGGAGCAGAAGGGGCAGGGAGGAGGCCCATATAGCACAAATGGGGGTGTGGAGTTTTTCAAGGCAAAGGGTTCTGTGAATGGACCTCCTGGCAGATGGGCTGCACGGAGGTTTGTAGGCAGGTGCTGATGTGTGGACTTCTTTCTGTGAGGACAGGGAGAGACAGAGGGATGTGCTTAGAACCTCTTAGCCTTACGAGACCTGTTCAAAATTTGGGTTACAATGGGGTCATAGGTGAGAACATGGCTAGCCTTCCAGATTCCATCTCTAATGGAAAATAATTTAAAAAGTGTCCTTTAAGGACAACCAGAAAGGCCAACTTTGTCTGCATACCAAAGGCAGGTTTTGCTATGCAACCTGGCATAATTTACCCTGAACTTCGAACCTCAGCCTGCCCCTTGGTGCAGGATTCATAGTTCCTCATAATTCAACAGCAGCCACTATCTAGATCCTGGGAATGGGGTGGCTAAAAAACTTTCCTTTTATAGAGAGATCCCCACAATACAAAGATGAGCAAGTGAAGAAGAAATTGTGACTGGTAAAATGTGCTAGGAAGAAAATAAAACACAGGGCTGTGACCGAGCATGATGGCGGGGGTGGGTGGGTGGGTGTTCAGAGATGGTCAAGAGAATTAATGTGTGCATTTAATTTGATTTGGAAACACAGTCCCTCCCCATAAACTGTAAAATACTCCAGAGTGTGTAAGCAATGCAAAAGAGGGTCTGTCTTTGACTCCTATTCCCCAGTCTCCTTTCCGGAGACAAAAACCAAAATTGGTTCCTTTGTGTATTTTTGCAGAGATATCTTCTGATCCTGTGCGTCTGTGTGTGAAAACACTGGCGATACTGGGGTGCCTGGCTGGCTCAGTCGATTAAGCGTCTGACTTCAGCTCAGGTCACTATCTCGCGGTTCATGAGTTCCGAGCCCCGAGTTGGGCTCTGTGCTCACAGCTCGGAGCCTGGAGCGTGCTTCAGATTCTTTGTCTCTGTCTCTCTCTGCCCCTTCCCCAGCTTACACTGTCTCTGTCTCAAAAAGAAATGAACACTAAAACAACAACAACACTGGTGATACCATTCTGTCTATACTGCCTGACATATAACCTTTTCTGCTTTACGATTTCTTGGAGAACTTTCTATATCAGTAATAGACTTGCCCTACTTATTTTTAGCTGGTTTTATAATACTCCAGCACAGGTATAGAACAATGACCTCTAATTCCCAAATCCCCAAAGCCCTGAAAACTTAGTTTCACACCATATTTGACACCCAAACTTATCTAGCAGTAAAAGTAACTTGAGCTGATATGAAAATATTTATCGTTTTGGTAATCCCACTTGGCTTCCTGGGGTATGCTTTGGGAGAATGAGTATATATTTTTTTTTAATTTTTATTTTTTTTTAATTTTTTTAACGTTTATTTATTTTTGAGACAGAGAGAGCCAGAGCGTGAACGGGGGAGGGTCAGAGAGAGAGGGAGACACAGAATCTGAAACAGGCTCCAGGCTCTGAGTGGTCAGCACAGAGCCTGACACGGGGATTGAACTCACAGACCGCGAGATCATGACGTGAGCCGAAGTCGGACGCTTAGCCGACTGAGCCACCCAGGCGCCCTGAGAATGAGTATATTTAATAGCTGGGTGCTGCTAAGAGTCTGCTGGAAATGGGAGTATATAACATACCTGGGTTGTATAACTTTACTAAAATAAAAAAAGAATCTGTATTCTGAGTCAAAACTGACTCTGAGGGTTCTGGGTAAGAAACTGTGGACATTTATTATTTCATTTAAACTGCCCCTACTGATAGACATTTTCATTGTTTCCAATGTTTGTTCTCACAAGCAATGCTAATGTGTACGTGGTTCCATGCCCATGTGTGTTATCCATAAGGTAAATTCTTGAAAGAGGAATCTTATGGGTCAAAGTATTTGTATTTATAATTTTGCTCAGTTTGACCAAACTGTTCTTATGCTCCCACTAGCACTAAGAGTATCAGTTTTCTCTGTCTGTAGGCTTTTCATGTCTGCAGCGTGCAATCAGCTTTCAGTCATCTGGTACTTCGTTAACTTGAACTCTTCATCAGCCAGGGCCACATGCTCCTGAGCTCATGAGACTTGGTGACCGTGAGGTTTAATGACACAAGGGTTTAATGACGAGAAGAGTAACTGGCTTACCAGGTGGAGCTGACTGGAGCCCCACTCTTGGAAAATAGGCAGCCAGGTATCCTAGATGAGGTTTAATGACAAAGTCATGTGACTGCTTTTTTAACCAACAAGCCAGATGCTAGCCAGTGATAACACTGTGGGCCACAAGGCTTGTCTGAAGTGAAATGATTGTCATTTATTGTTTTAGCAACTGCAGGGTTACCCTTGGTCATTGAATCAGAACACAAGTCATTGCCTATCTAGTCAACAATGCATACTGTTGAAGGGACATAAAGTCAGGAAAGGATCTGAGTTCAAATCCTGCCTTTGTGTTAATTTGGGCAAGTCACGTGACTGTCCAGGGATTTGGTTTTCTCACTTGCTTAATTGGAATAATACATTATTATTATTATTATTATAAGGATTAAGTAAGATGAATGTATCATAGATACTTGGCATGTAGTAGGTATTTATCAGTAAATGGCTGGTTTTAATTTTAAACTCCTGAGCTATAAGAGGCTTTAGATACCTATTAATTTTTAAACTTTTTAAAATGTTTTTTTTTTTTTATTTCTTTTTGACAGAGAGACAGAGTATGAGCAGGGAGGGGCAGAGACAGAGGGAGACACAGAATCCAAAGCAAACTCCAGGCTCTGAGCCATCAGCACAGAGCCTGATGTGGGGCTCAAACCCACGAACTGTGAGATCACGACCTGAGCTCAAGTCGGATGCTTAACCAACTGAGCCACCCAGGCACCTCTAATTTTTAAAATCCTGTAATAAAACGACAGGCCCACGACATTAGATTGTTGTAAAAGGTTGATCTGAACCAGGTGTGGTGTAAATGAATGAGTCCTAGGGAGATAAAAACCCTGGGGGAGCAAGAGGACAAAGCATGGCTGACAACCGGTCCGATCATCTACGGTTCCCTTGTCTAAAAGTGATCAGGCCTGCTGTTGGGGTTTTCAGCATGGATGTGCTTAAGCACAGGAGAAGCTTTGGGTGAGGCTCAAAGTATGCGGTCTCAGAAAGGAGCAGAGCCAGAGGGTGCTGTCAGGCAAGCCACTTCTGTTGGTCTCAGTTATCCTGGGATGTGGGGATAACTTTACTTGTCCTAATACTTATTATTTCTACCTATGACTTTTAAATAAAAGAGTGTAAAGCAGGGACTATTCTCAACTACCCCATTTTTCATCATGTTGGGCTAAATAATTAAATGTATACTAAATGACTGGATACCCCACTCTCACCCCCCATTCCTGAGTCATCAAGTTTGTGATTCTTCGAAAAACCAAACATTTCTTTTTCCTTGAGCACTTTTACAGGTTCTTTGCACTACAATGGAAGGCAAATGGCATTGTTAGATGTCGTCTTTAACCAAGCACTCAAGAGTATAGTGGCTAAGGGTGCGTTCTGTGGAGTCGCTCTGACAAGACCCAAATCCCACACCTGACACTTACTTGTGGGATGGCTTTGGGCAAGTCATGTAAACTCTCTGTTCCTGCCTCTACTGCTCTGTATAATGAGAATTCTAATACTAAAATCAGCCTCAAGGGGTTATTATGAGGATTAAGTGAAAACCAGAGCAAAGCAAAGTATGTGAAGCACTCAGAACAGTGACTAGCACATGATAAGACTTCAGTAATTGTTAGATACTATTATTCATTCCCCAACTGAGTGATTACTGTGTGCCCAACATTGTGTTAGACAATGAGATACAGGGGGTAGGGGCAGTGCTGATGGTCTGTGATTCTGTCCAGAACCAGCACCCCTCTTTGCTGAGTTTTGAAACAGTTGAGAAAAAGGCAAAAGAATCAGCAGAGAGAGAGAGACAAAATGTTAGATTTATTATTGATAGTCTGTGCAGAAGAACCTACGTTAGAGGGAAGTTGAAAATGGTCTTGCTAACTCCCAACTCCTGTCTTGGGCTTGGGGTAGCACCCCCTGGTGACGTTTGAGTCTACAAGCTGGATCCCCTAATTTGAATTACTGTTCTCACTGGTTCAGATTGTGAAGGGAAGAGAGATGCCAAATCCCCAGGGCTTGAGGCTATTGTAGATCAGCTCCGCCCAATAAACCAATGGACTACTGCCAGCAACTATGTGAGAGAAGGTGGAAAAGGAAACCAGAGTGTGGGGGTCTTTCTATCTGCTAAAGAAGGTGCACGGTCTCTGGTAAATCGTGTGAAATCAGGGAAAGGGAGTCTGGCATGTCCTCAGAAAATAACAGTCATGTCAAATGATAGCTCTTCTCTAAAGAATTTGTATCACCATCATCTGAAGTTTTCTTCACAATCATCCCATAAACCAAATGCACAAAAAGAGAACTATCATGGAGGGTCCATGACTTCTCAGGCACTCTCTCAGTTTGCCTCATCTGCTCAAGGTCAAAGAGGCAGGACTGGAATGTTCCACATCTGACTCCAGGCATGGGAGGAGAGAGTGGCAGGCTCATGGCAAAACCCCACACCATATGATTCTGCATTTGTATCCATGTTCTCTCCAAGATAATTATCAAAATTCACATTGTTTTGGTGTTAAAAAATGAGAAAAGGAAGAGTTTCACACAGCTCCTTTAGATACATTAAATCCTTCTATCCTTAAGACAACCTTTTGAAAGAGACTCAGTAATCTGACATGCATTTTTGAGTGCCCACTCCATGAAGGGCATAGGGCATGGGCCCTTATAATGACAAGCAAAAGCTGACATGATCCCCTTATCTTGGGGGATGTTTCAGTCTTCATGGATGAGAGATGCCATCAAGAAGCTCCTGTGATAAACGTAAAAGGACAACTTGTGTGGGTCTCCAAGGGTCAAGAGACATATCTAGGAAACCGTATGATAAGGGAAGTGTTGGGGAGAGTATTCCAGACCGAAGGAGTAGTGCCTGCCCAAGTTGTGTGGCTGAAGTCGGAAGGCATGCCTGAGCATGCTGGAAAGCCAGCATGGCTGAAGGGAAGAGGAAAGAAAGGCAGCAGATATGGTTATCATCTGTCTCCACTTTAGAGATGAAAAACAACCTCAGAGCATGGCATGGCTTACCAATATCACCACAAGGGAGTGGAAGAACAGTACGTAAAAGGTTATAATTAAATCTCAAACTCTGTCACACTCACGTCTTCCTCCGTGCTAAACTTGTCTTAGCAAGAAGAAAAAGTTGGCTGGGATGCCAACTTAATCGCCAACTTAATTTCAGTGGGAAGGAAGCTCACAGGTGGATTGACTATTTTGTAATATCAGCACCAAAAGGCACCAAAAGCGTGTACCAAGAGCCGAATAGTGTTTCCTTCAGCCTACTTGCCATACACGACTAATGCACAGCGGTGCCTTCTGAAATTCACAGCAGCCATATTTCTGTTTGTAATTTCTTTTTCCCTTCTTTTCCCAGATAATTTTTCAGAACTTTTTGAACACCGTGAGGAAGACTAGAAAAAAACACAGACTGTGTACTGGAAAAGCAAGGGTACACACACACATGCACACACACACGCACAGAGTGGTAATTTCATTTATCACTACTTTGTCCTGTGACTTGGAGAGATTCCCTAATTGCTGCTCCCACCAAATCCCACCAAACCAGTGTGCTTAACAGACTTTAATAGGCGGCTGTGAGAATCCGCTAAAGCTAAAGATTTGGTGCCTTTCCTCCTCTCCAGTCATGCACACCGGCACACATCTTTGTGCATGCATTTCTTGGGGACCGCACATCCCAGCAAGCCTAGCCCTGAGTCCCTCCTCCATTCTCAGTGTCCTTTTAGACTCTCCCCCTCATCACTCCTTGATTTCTTTTGTGAATGTCAGCCCCTCCTCAGGGGCTTCAACAAGCTCAGTAACTACAAAAAGCAGTTGTCTGAGGATAGAAATGTTGCCTGCATCGTATGCTTTTGCCACTTATTAGCTCTGCAACCTTGACTAATTCACCTGTTCTTTCTGAGCATTAGTTTTATCTTTGAGATATCACCTATTGTTCAGATTTTTGTAGGGATTAAATGAATTCAAACACCACAGTGGATGGTGTGTGGATGATAGTTGCAACTATGAATGAATGCCTCCGAGTCTCATGTTCACCGCCTGTAAATTGAAGGTGTTAGACCAAATGATCTTTGCATCTTTTTAGGTCACAAGGTCTCTGATTCTTGGCCACTCATCATGCCTTGCATCCTCCTTTGACTTACTCCCTCTCTAACTCCATCACAGTCCATTCCAAACACAACAGGCTGATCGCAAGGCACTGTGAAAACCGATTTGGTTTATAGATGACATGGGTGCTGGTAGTGTTTCTCAGCATTAAGACTGAAATGACCCATGCTGAGGAAGAACCAGGGTTTCTGAAATTGTAAGTGCTAAGTCCCCAAGGATGAACATGTCTTTCTAAATTATAGAGCTAGGGGCAAGAAGTGACCTTTGAGGAGTTGGATCAGAGGAGTGTAGACTGTAGGAGCATTTGAGAGTATTAAACACCCCTTTGGGATTTGCTCCCAAATCTCCTCACTGGCCTGCTGCACTATTTTCAACCTAGGACTCAGGTTTCATTAGCATCGCTGATGACTCCTTTGGGCCTGCTTATCACTGTGCAAAGAAATGAGCATCTCATAGGAAGGCAGGGCACAGAAATAGAAAGTGAATCAGCTTCAGGGCCAGGGGAACCAGGACTCTTCCATCCCAGCTCTGCCATTTACCTGCTGTGTGGCCTTCGGCAGATGATTCAACCTTTGTATTCGACATTTTCCTAATTTATACATTTGAGAATAATATTAGATATGTCTTAAAGTTGCTTTCAAGATTACTTTGTACACTGGCACACAACAATCATGCAAGATAGAAAGATAGGCTTTGTATTACTTGGTATGGCTTTGGCTGCATCCAAACTTAAACACAGCAAACAAGAGAAAGCAGTATGATGGGATGTTTACATGATGACCATTGTCTTCATTCAAATCCAACTTCTGTCATTTATTAGCCATCATCATAGGCCCGTTTCTTAACCTCTTTGTGTCTTGTTATTTTCATCTGTGAAACAGGTGTAATAATAGATGTAGTTGTGAGGGGTAAATAAGTTAATTGTTATGTACAGTACTAGCTGACATATGGAAAGTATGATATGTGATACCTATTTTTTATAGGTCTAGGACAGCAAGAAGGTGAACATACCTAGATTCTGAATTTGAATTATCAGCTCCAACAATGTCAAGAGTATGGGCGCCTGAGTAGCTCAGTCGGTTGAGCCTCTGACGCTTGATTTTGGCTTAGGTCATGATCCCAGGGTTGTGGGATCAAGTCCCATGTTGGGTTTCATTCTGAGTATGAAGCCTGATTAAGATTCTCTCTCTCCTTCTGCCTCTCTTCCCTGCTCCTGCATGTGAATTCTCTCTCTCTCTCTCTCTCTCTCAAAAAAAAAAAAAAAAAAAAAAAAAAAAAAAAAAAAAAAAAAAAAACAAAAAAAACTATGGGTCAGAATTGTTGAAATTCCTTGTCTTTTTTTTTTTTTCATGGTTATAAAATAGCTGCTGCTTGAGCTCCAAGCTTCAAGGCTTCATACAACACAACCCAAAACAGGGAGGGGAGGGATGATGGTCCAGGTTATTTTCCTCAGTCAGCTGATTTTTGTTTTTTGTTTGTTTTTAAATCCCCAGAAATTCTAGACTTCCTCTTATTTCTCATTGGCCAGGATTGGGTAATTGGCAAATGTGAATGAGATTCTGTGACATAAACCAGTCAGGATTTACCCTCTGGGATTGGGAAAATTGCTTCTGAATCAAATGAAAATACTGTTAGCAAGTAAAAGGGGGACGTTTGATACTCAACTAATAGTATTGGATCCATCCTTATTTTAGAAATAATGACACAGAATTCAGAGACGTAAAGTGACCTAGCTAAGGCCACCTGGTTTGTGGGTGCCGGGTTCTAGATTGGAGCATAGATTCTGTGACCACCAAATTGCTTTTCCTCATTGCCACTTACAAGTTCTTTGTTAACTGGAAAGAACAACTAGAAGATGTCATGTATTATTTGGGGATTAAAGCATTACAGACCACCATTTTAAATGATAAATGTGATCTTTTGGAAGTGAAATAAAAATTTGGAACTAGAATCTTCAAGTGTGGTATTGTTAGTTCATTCAAGCCGCAATTCCTGGGTAGGCACTATCTTCATCTATCCATTTGTCCACCCATTCACCCATCTTTTCCTTCTTCCTTTCATCCATTCATCATCCATTCTTCCATCTTTTTATCCATGTATCCTTCTGTACATCTACTCCATCTATTCTATCTATCTATCTATCTATCCATCCACCCATACATCCATTCATACATCAAAGTGTGTATGTATGTATGTATGTATGTAGGTATCATCTATCATCTATCTATCCATCCATCCATACATACATACATCCAAGTATGTATGTATGTATGTATGTATGGATGGATGGATCTATCTATCTATCTATCTATAACTGTTTTTCATCCCCCCTTTCTTTTAATTACTCATCCACTCAGCCATCTATCCCTCACTTATTGACTACCTTATTTTGTTAAGTGTTGGAAAATGTAACAGTGAAAAGAGCCTATTAATTATTCTTAAGAAATGCACATTCTATTTGACAAGCAGGCAGTTCCATTGTATTATATCCAGTACTAACGGGGGCTCCAATCTGTGTATCCATTGCCCAGGTTTTAAGTGACCTTCTGGGTTAGGCAGACAAGGAGTGCCTAGTGTGGTTCTCCTGAGACCAGCTGGACTGTGCAGGTTGCTCGGTGCATAGGCTGTGGCCCAGTAGAGCCCTACTTCTGATGCAGCTGTCCTGACATCCAGAACAATGTCTTTGGAATGAGCAAAAACTCTTGCAGTTCTTCAGATGTTTTAAACACCAAGTACATTTTGCAAAGTGTTCTCCCTTGAATATTTAAAATCATGTTTTATTTAAGGGAAATGACTTTCATAAATTTCTGACCCATTTGAGCTTTATATCATTGTAATATTCTTTAAGAGCCAATTCGTGTCCAATAAGGCTTTTCACCTTGTTTAATGACTTTTTAAAATTCTCTTTTCTTGCAATCAAAACTGTATAAGCCAATTCGAATGCCAAAGAGTTCAAGTTCAGTTCAGAGTGCTCAAATCATGAATTCTGAGAGAATTTTAAGTTGGTGAAATGAGTTCTGCTCATCCGTATTCAACTCTGTATTTCCAGCGATTAGCTTAGTGTGGACTCAATCCGAGGTTGTAAGAGCTAGACTTTTCACCGAATATTTGAAAACAATGTAGGCATACCTTCCCTTATACATATCTAACATGTCCTAAGCAGAGAAACTGGCTTATGTTACTAATTCTGAGCAACCAAGAAGGAAGAAAGGAACATGCACTGTGCTAATCTTTATTATGCCATGTTTCAAGTTGCTCTTATTTGCTATCTAGAACAGTCCTGGAAGGTAGATATTTTCTCCATTTTACTAATGAGGAAACTCAGGCTCAGAGATGTTAAGGAAATTGACCAAAGTCCCACAGCCAAGAAATGGCAGAAAATATTCTCAGGTCTTCTGAACCCAAGCTTTGAGGCTTCCTGAGTTTCGTCTCCTTCTGTGCCCCGCTGGCTCCATAAATTTCCACTAAGGTATGGCAGAGGTCTCCCTCCTAAGCAGTGTATCAGGTACTTAACATGAACACATTACCTTGCTTAATCTTTGCTGTAGCTCCCTTCTATAGTTTAGGAAATGAGGTCTCTGAAATGTAAATCCCAAGTTATCGAGCAGGGCCAGGCAGACTTGTGTCTGAGTCCTGGCTTCAACACTGTATTAGTTTCCTGAATCTGCTATAACAAATGACTGTAAGCTTGGGGACTTCAAACAACAGAATTGTATTCTCTCACAGTTCTTGAGGCCAGAAGTCTGAAGTCAAGGAGCCAGTAGGTCTACACTCTCTCGGGAGGCTCTAGAGGAGGAGTCCTCCCTTGCCTCTCCCTGCCTCTGGCTGCTGTTGGCATTCCTTGGCTTGTGGCCACTTCTCTGATCAATCGTCACATTGCTTTCTCCCCTGTGTCTCTTCTCTGTGTCTCTTATATGGACACTTGTCACTTGATTTCAGGCCCACCCAAATAGTTCCAGAGACCCCCTCATCTCAAGATCCTCGACTTAAATCACATTTGCAAAGACACTTTTTCCAAGTGAGGTCACTTTCACAGGCTCTGGAAGTAAGGTCATGGACCTGTCTTTGTTTGGGAGCCACTTATAGCTGATAACTATGGGGCCTAGACCCTTCAACTGCCTCCCCAGAATGACAATGCCAACAGTACCTATCTCGGTGATAGAGAGGTGATAGGTACTCATCCTTCACATGTTTCAGCACTGACTTCTCTCAGTTCACAAAATCCTCATCAAACGTCTCGTGAAAAGCCACAGCAACAGGCGATTATAGCTTCAAAGACACACAGGCAGGTAGAAGATGTCATGCAAATGCAAATGAAGTGAACTCATACTTTATAGGTAACAATGTACTCCCCAACTTTGACTCCGAGAGTGCTCCTGTCTTGTATTCCTCCCCAGCCCCTCCACCTGTGATGTTAGGGAAGCCAATCCTAAAAGCTTGGTTGCTGTTCAGAAGGTGGTTTTGCTCTGAAACAATCTTTTGCCTGGTGGCTTGAAAGATGGCAGATGCTTTCCAGAACTGATCTGAGGCTAATAAATGTTCTTGACTTACATCACCACCTGCAAGCCCACAATACAACCTCACTTCAGTGGAGAAGTATATGGGTTCAGCCAAAAAAAACCAGGAAGATTGTGTTTTCACAAACTTTTGGAGACAAAATCTAAGAAGGGAGAATCTTTGTATCGGCAGTTAGTGTGAACCAACTCTGTAGCCTTAGAAACCCAGATCCACAGCAGCATAAGGTGACCCAACCTGTCTCTCCTTCCTCTCTTTTCTTCCTTCCTTTGCTTCCTGTTTTATCTTTCATCAAACCCCTAGAATCCCTTCATCATATGCCAAGACATGGGTTCAGCCCAGGAGGTATGTGACATGGGCTCAGAATCTAGAGCAGAGAGAGGGACACGGGTAAGTGGTCACCCTCTGAAACTCTATAATAGAGGATGTAGGGAGTTCTGGGGCAGTGCAACACTGGTCATGTCTGGGGGCAGAGCAGGGACGTTGGAACTGGCTTACAGTGTTTGAGTTTGATCTCGAGAGATTAAGAGTGCAAGCCAGGCAGAGGGAATGGTGCATGCAGGGGCCCAAAGGCAAAAGGTAAATGCCAATCTCAGGGAAGGTGGGCCCTTTGATATAATCAGAGGATAAAACCGTAGCAGGAATAGGACCTGATGAAAAGACCAAGCATGCTGATTTATAGGTTAGAAAGCTCAAACCTTATGATCTGACTTGGTTATTGCAATGATCTTGTGAAGCAGATGAGGAGACTGAGGCTCTAAGAAATGGCATGATGGGCCCAAAGCCAGAATTTAAAGTCTAGCTCGAGCATTCCATTTTCAGGGGGTATGGGACACCATGTTATAGCTGCCTTTATTATCTTTGGGCAGAGCCATTTTTATGGTGGAGAGTGAAAATCAGGAGATAAAGCTTTTAAACTCTGTTTTAAGCCAGGAAATGGGTGGAGACCTTCTGTACAGACAGCCCACCAGAATGTCAGATATGAGGAGACCAGGAACTCTCGCAGGTGTCTTTGCTCCTCCAGACCATGTCCATCTTTCTTTCTCCCCTGTGCCTCAGAAGACTGACCTGTTTGGACCACGTTGATGGCTTCCCTTACCTTCTGAGTTCTGAGTGGGTTTCTCCAACAAGGAGGCCTGGCAGGTGGTAGGTGGTAGGTGAATGATGATGGGGTATTTATTCTCCCAGTCTCTTTCCTTGAGGTTACTCAGTGTGGGCTGCATCTCTGAGGACACCGTTGAGAGGTTGTCTCCACGCAGTTACTGACCTTTTCTGGGGCTCAGTTGCCTGTCTTTCTGGAACTAGTGTTGGTGGCAACTGTCTGCTATGCAAAACCTGGCTGCTCTACCAGCACCTTTTATGCTTTATCCTCACCCAGCTCTCCCCAACTGAATCCTTCTGCTATGACCCATTGTGAAGGAATCCTTTGTTTCCTGCCATGACCCTACCTGATGGAGTGGTGGGGTTGGGGGACACCTTCATTTTCCAGAAGGAAAGCTGAGTCTCTGAGAAGCAAGTGACCCATCTATTGTCCCATGGATGGTTAGCGATTCTAGAGCCAAGTCTAAAATCCAATCCCATGATAATGTTTCCTTACCAACTGGTTTTCTCTTTACCTTATTTTCCCCTTCACTCTCTTTGCACAGGTCTATTGCAAAATTAAGTCGATAATCCTAAATCTGTATTCTATTTCTCACAGAGGTTTCCTGAGTTGCATAAGCCTCAAGCCCTACACAGCCCAAAACCTTCTCTCTGCATTGGGAAAGAAGTGTAGACATGTATTTGAATGGACTATGAATCTTAGCTTTAAGCTAAGGGAGAAGGCCAAGTCTTAGTTCAGGGGCTCCAGCACTGGAAAACCCACTGTGACTCTTATGAACTTATCCTTTGGCTTCTATGAGCAGCCTGCCTGCTCCTACCTGTTTCTTCCCCTCCTTCATGCCTCAGGTGGTACTCTATGTTCCGGCTGCTGTGGATGATGTGATGGCTGCTCCTTCTATTATCATGTTGCTAAAGAAGCACAAGCATTCTTCTGATTTTTTACTGTTAGATTTAAGATAAAAGAATAATAACATCAAAGTCTCGGATCTTCAGGGTATGACCTAATATAAGAGCATCTACTGCATAATCCTGGCCCTTGCTGATTTGGAAATGGGGTGAGATGTCCTCTTTCCAGGGTCTTTTTTTAATCCCTCATTGGCCCATCTCTTAGATGTTCTTCTGGGAATTGGCTCCAGAGTTACCACAACCTCTGCCAACTTCCTCCTGCCTTCTCTCCTTCCAAAAGATGCCCTGGACAAAACAATGGTGACCAGGGTGGCTAGGGCAGCCACCTAATATCATGACCACAAGGTGGCCTTGAGAATGAAGGTCATCCACAGTGTGGCCACATAATTGCAAGGTTAACTGACCTTCACCAAACATCCATGGAGATTCATTCTCCTTTCATTTCCTACTGTTTCTCAAACACTCTATGTCCCTATATGGGCGGCTCTGCCTGGAGCACCTTCCTCTCCACTTTCCTGACCACCAAATAAATAAAAATGCTGCAACATCCACAAAAGTTGGCCCAAGCAGAAGTAAATTTTCCTCACTTCTGAGAACACACTTAAATAAAATAACATCCCCAATGCCTTATATAAAAAAGTGTTAATATCTATTTGTAGTGTTCATCTGTATATTGCTTTCACATATATTAAAGCCCTGGATTTTTACTTTAGTAGATAGGTATTATTATATCAATTTTACAGATGAGGAAACTCAAAAGAGCAATGCATTTTTGTGATTTTCTCCAAAATTGTTCAGCTAGTAAATGGTTTCACCAGCATAAAGCAATAATCCTTAAACATTATCTTTGCTGTATGGCAGTGGAAGGAAGAGGTACAAAGTCTTGGATGGGGCATTTATGGAACTACACTACACTAATATCCTCATTAATGACATGATCCAGGGTCTTGATTCCCCTAGAATAATAGAATTTGACAATATAATTTAGTATAAAGAGTGGGATGTAGAAACTCGCGCAATCTTGGGCTCAAATACGGGTTAGCTATTTACCAATTCAGCAAGTGACACCATCTCTGAGGGTCTTTCCTTCTCTGTATAAAGGGGTTTTAATGACAATGGCATAGACTGCTAGTTTTTCTCCAATATCCATTCTCCCCTTCCTCCTTAGAAATAATCATCACCCAGACTGCAGACTATATTTTCCATATGTTCCAGCAAGTCTCACAGCTCTTGACTAAGTATTGTCCAGTGATATACAGTATATGGTAATATGTCACTAGTCTCTACTTGGATTTAAAAAAAAAAAACAGCTAGGTGTATACTTTTTGCCCTTACTTTTTCCCTTTCTCCCCATTGCTGGGTGGAATGCAGGCATAATGACTGGAGCTAAGGCAGTCATTTTGGACCATGAGGAGACTTTGAGAATGGAGGCCACACCCAGAGGAGCCTGGGTTCCTAAGAAATTTTTGGAGCAAAGTCAACATAGCTTGCCACTTTCTGTCTTAAACTTTATGATGAAAGAGGAATAAACTTTGTCTTAAGGCACTCTTAGTTTCTGGTCTCCCTTACATTTAGCCAAACCTCACCCTAACTATACAACACTTTTCTTTTAGGATCATTGTAAGAACTAGAATACCTATATCTAAATATGTATCTATATATTTCATGTGTGTGATACACGGTAGACACCAAGTAAGTACTAGTTATTAGTACTGTTATAACACATACTTTTGCACATATTACATATTCAGTAAATTATTGACACTTGTGTTAAATGCAACTTATGTTCCAGCGTAACATCCAGCCATGGATGACTGAGGCTGGGCCTGTGATAGATCAAATTCTAGGACCTGGTCTGCATGATAGGTGACTTTGACCTCTCTCTCTATCCTGAATGGCTGGATATAGAAACAGAAGGCTGGGATTCAGAATCCCATGTTTCCCATTATTCTCTGGCTTCAAGGTTGTACAGGTAATTCTGGCTAAGCTGACCACCCAGATCAACTTAGAAGAGAAAAACTGAAGAATAAGAAGTCACAGGTGGGGATGAATGGGTTGAAAGGTAGGGGTGGTATTTTTAGGAGCCCAGTTTTTTGAAGTCTCAACTTGGGTCACTTTCTTCTTCACTATCTCTAGTTGGTGCACAGTCGTGCTATGTCAGAAAGAATATATGCAACATTCATTACTCAAACACTTCACTCTGATTTTTGCTACTAATATTTAATTTTGGGAGGCTGCTGGTTTGATGGAATGTGGACCAAACATTTGTTGAAAGCCCAGCTTATATCAGGCCCTTTCTGGTATTTCCTTAATATGGTCCTTATAGCATCACTATAAATTAAGTATTGTTGTCCCCATATTAGAGCTGGGAAGAATGGAAACCAGGAGTGGTAAGCAATTTGTCCAAGGTCACAGAGTGAATAAACAGCAGAACTGGGATTCATACCAAATTCTAATTTTAAATTCTGTGCTCTTGAAAAATAAATTCTCTATAAAACCTTGGAAATGAGACAAAACTTTAAGAGCAATTTTCTCTCCCTCCTTGAATAAGCTGGAATTTCTACTCTTGCTATGACTGATCCCCTCCCATCCCTGAAGGCACTGGCTCTAGCCTTTCTTGTAGCCCCAACAAGTTCTAGGTCCTGGGCAAAGCTACCCACCCTGAACTGGATGGCCTGTGACAAGGTTGGAATTCAGGAGCTGCATCCTGTCCATTATCCTCTCCTAGCTCTGGTAAGAGCTGCACAATGACAATGTATCTGTCCTACCACAGGCATGGAAAGGTGCCATCAGATGGTAAACTATCTTACTGACAGCATGTGAGTAAAGCCAGGTTAATTCTCCCAAGGACGTATGATGCAAACCACTTGCCTGACAAGTTTTTTTTTCAAAAGGAAATCTTGTAACTGATCATTTCTGAAAGGCTGTTTCTGAACCTATGCCTGAAGATAGAGCTTATGAATTCCCATGATAAACTTGTTGTAAAATGTCCACTATAATTTATTTTGGGGAAATGAGGTAGATTGTAAAAATGGGCATGCTTTCCCCTTCCTTGGCATGTAATTTTACAACTCCTTCCATTAAAAGGTACCCTCTTTCCCCCAGTCTTTGGATCCGGGCTGGCCTGGTGATGTGCTTTGGCCAATGAATGTGGCAGGAGTTGTGAAGTGCCAATTCCAAGCTTTTACTCACTCTCTTTTGGGACCTTGCCCAGCCCCTGTGTAAACAAGCTGAGGCTAGCCTGCCAGGGGATGAGAAACCATGTTTAGTGGAGACAAACCATTGCAACTGAGGCCATCCTAGATCAGGAGAACTGCCAACTTGCAGGTGAAGTGTAGAATCATGAGCCACGGTTAACTGTTGTTTTAAGCCTGGGCTCAAACATTGATAAAGTGTTTATAGTGAAACACTGTAAAACTAATAAAAAGAGTAATAAAATCAATCACTGAGCTCTGGGTGATTGATTATGAAGCAACGGTTGATACACTCCAATGACAACAGCTTTTTTTTTTTTTTTTTTTAATAGATGATGCTGGCTAAGCGTGCTGTGCAATGCCATGTACCAGCATCTTGCACACTTTTTCTTCTTCATCTCCCCATCCACAAAACCTACCATTTTATTGAACATTTACTCAGCCATGTTTTATATGTCATAAAATCTAATCCTTATCCCTACCACATGAGATATATCTTATCATTTCCATTTGATGGATAAAGAAGCTGATTCTCAGAGGGATTGGGTGAATTAACCAAGCCTAAGATACCATCTGAAAAGTGGCAGAGCTGAGATTTGACCCCAGGTTTGATCTGCATCCTATACCTGCATTTTCCATTCCCAGGGCTTCTATTTTCCTGGCCAGCTTTCAAGAGAGGTACTTTCATTCCTTATTTTTGGAGAAGGACTTGGTGTTTCAGAGAGGTTAAATAGCTTGTCCGATTAATAAATGGGAGAGTTGGTTTTGAGCCTAGGATTCACTGCCTTTAAAACGTGCATTCAGTGAGGTTCGTTATTAAGAAATATGTCCTAAATGGAGAAGAACATGTTTACATTCATGCTAGGACCATGTTATTTCTTTGTTTTAGAAACTTGTTCTGCTCTGTTTGAATGTGTTTTAAAAGTCATGTTTTGCAAACCCCAAATTGTAACAGAAAGCAGGTTGTAAAGGAACTGGTGAGAGTTATTGCCCAGAAAAACCAGCTGGGAAGCATTTCAGTGTCAATCTTATTATTGCTTTTAAATTAGCAGTGACTTCAAAAGCCTTTGAAGTAGCTGGCAGGGAATGCTTGGATTGGAGAAAACAATCACTAGAGGGTATTCTCAGCAGGCATGTGCTTTATAAATGTTCCTCCTCTTTATGCCTTGGCACCGAGAAAGGTTGGAAAAGAGGTAGAGGGATCTTAGCAGGAAGCTTCTAGCTGACGTGAATTGCCAGGAAGACCCAATTAGCCTGTCCCTCTCAGTAGCAAAAGCCCAAGCAGAAGGAATAAATTATTTGTGGCAGTGGCCAAAGCTGCTGACAACTTCAGAGACCACCCATGAGGTCTTTCCATGTCAAGCTGACTAGAAGGACCTGAGAGGCTCTAACCCCAGGGACTTGAGGGATTCCAACCTGTGAGCAGAGCTCAGTTAAGTTAAATGGTAGCTCATAATACTTGGAGAAAAAGTCAAGATATGCTTGTTTGCCACCCTGAATCTCTGTCTGAGGACTTCCACTGGCCATCCTCCAAGGTTGGGCTCAGAGTTTTCTTCTTTCAAGCCTCTGGCATGTCCTGGTACTTCTCTCTATCCAAACAGAACTCACCCATTTCCCCATCCACCCATCCACCCATCCATACAGTATTTGATGATTTCCTACTTTGTGCGTGATGTTACCGAATCTTGAGGATACCATTGATTTTAAACTGGTTACTAAGGTCCCTCTCTTCCTCGTGATGCTTACTTAAGTCTTGGGAAGAGCATAGAGACTGCCCAGTGAGCTGACAAAGTATGTGCCTGGGAACAAACAAAGAAGGAATACCAAGAAATTGTTAGGACATAATTTGATACTTTTACATATACACAACTATGTTATCAGCATGGGAAAATATCATAACGGTCTTGAACTTTCCTACATGTATTAATGCATAGGAGTGATTTTATGTTGAGTTAGATATTAGAAGAAAAGGGACTATGATTTTTTCCAAGCTTGGGGGTCTCAAACGTCCTTTGTTGTTGCAAAAAGGGAAAAAGGAATAGTTGTGTTAAATTTTCTAGTAAGGAATGCTTGTGAGCTGTGAAAGAAACCAGGAAAGGTGTTTAATCAGCCTTGAAGTTGGTGTGTGAGTGTGTGAGTGTGTGTGTGTGTGAGAGAGAGAGAGAGAGAGAGAGAAAGTGAGTGATGGAGGGTAATCAGGGAAACCCATTGGAGAAGAAGTTATGGTTCCCTCCTGTCTGCTATTATAGTCCCTTGGTCATGCTTCTATTTGAGCTCCTGATTTCATCAATCATCTGCATGTCCATTTGTAGCAGATGCCATAGGACCCCACCTATATATAACCTGTTGGCACCCACTATTCTAGTGCATGCCCATAGCATACTGCAATGGGAACCTGCAACTTTCTGCCTGAGTAGCTTTTCTGCATCTGCAGGCAGAGAAATCCAGAAGTTCAAGAGGGTTACAGTCCCTGAGAGTACCTCACCTCAACCGAAGTTGGATGAGATTAAGGTGATAAGTAGCCCAACTTTATCACCCCTTGGTAGGATCACTTGAAGGCAAGTTCTGTAACACGTGCCCGAGTTCTCAGGTGGGGCTGAGCCTAGCATTTACCAGCATAGTAACATGGCCTATATTACCTTCCTTCTCCTGCCAGTCTCACTCCCTTACTCCTCTACCAGTTGTCCTGGGATCACCTCCAAATAAACCTCTTGCATACCCATCCTGGGCCTCAGAGTTCTGGGAGAATCAAAGCTAGGAAAATGACTCTCCTCTCCTCTCAGTGCAGGACTGGGTCCACACAGATCACATAGGTGGACTTAATAAATCTTGAACAAATGAATTAATGAATAAATAAATGAATGATGAAGTATGAATGTTGATAGCACACTTCCAGCCTGTGTTATTTTGTGAAACTCAGATGAATCTCATTATAATGGTATTTGGGAGGAGAAAAATATAATCTGTTTGGAAGGTAACAGACAGGTGATCTGGCTTCTGAGAAATGGGAGACACCAAGGCTGGGCCTGGAGGGAAAGATAAAGCCGTGTTGATGGCCTCCCTTCTCTCTCCTACACTGGATCACCCTCCCCTACTGTACCTACAGAGACACCAATAACAGCCTGCCTTCCCTTCATAGAAATTTTGATGAAATTCAGATTCAAAGATTTCTTGGAAAATGTATTCTCGAGCGAAAGACTAAGGAGACCTAACAAATCCAATGTAATCCTCACAAAAGTGGTGGCATCCATTTATTCACTTACTCAGTTCATTCGTCTGTAAATTGATTCTTTCAGTAATTTACTTATTCATTAATTTGGTCATTCATTAATTGATTCACCTCCTCCCATCTTGCTGACTTGAAAACTTTGGTTCGGAGGAACTGGTAATGAAGCACATGGTCCCTAGAGACTGAATGCTTTGATTGGCGTCCTGCTATGTGACCTGGGGCAAGTTATTTAACTTTACCCATGCTTTAATTTCTTTGTTTGTAAAATGGGGATGCCTGGTGTCCCTTGTTGAGAAGGGTAAGTGACTAGTGGTGTATGTGAAGTGCTTAGAACAGTGCTCACACGTAATCAGAGTCATAGTCACGATCATCATCATCCTGCTTTTCGAATTGTCAGGCTGTGCTGAGGATTGCTCTCTCCTTCTATACTTTCACCTTCAGGTTCCCATTTCTGGTTTTCCTCTCCACAACAGACTGATGGCCTCAGCCTGGAGGAACATAGTTTCCCAACTTCCAAATCAGTCCTGAAATTTTAACCTGACCCCTTACTTTCCTGACTGTTGTTAAGGATCAAAAATACCACACAGTGGGCAGGGTGTGTCCATTTAACCTTTTCCACTCCCTTTGGAAGCTGCTCACCCAGGGCCTTTGAGTTAGTTGTCCCAAGCTTCCGCTTCTTCCTCTGATCTCCAATAATTCCTGCTTTACTTCAGCTGCTTCCGCAATGCAGCCCTTTTAGCCATGTGCAAGGGGATTCACCAAGAAGAACAGTTGACACAAAGGTGTAAATAAGGTGGCAGCTTCCAAGGAGGAGTTCCTCTCGGAGCCTCTACTCTTTGGACTGTGTGTCCCCCTTCTTCTCTTAAAACAACACTAACATGGCCTCCACCCTGACACCTAATTAGATTAGTAGCAATTTAACAGCCACTCCTTGTCTTTTCCTGCCTCTGGTTTTCTAATAGCCAAAGGTCAGGGTCAGGGTGGGGAAAGGAGAGGTCAGCTCTATGCAGCCAGCTCTGGACTGGTCAAAAGGAAAGATGAGTACCTGTTTTACCAGGAGTAGGAAACAGAATGTGTGCAGAAAGGTGTCGTCCACCGTAGCAGGAAACACATTCCTACAATTAGTATTTTGTTAACCCTTTATAGTACATTCAGCTAGTTCAAAGAGCCCCTGACTGCACATTAATGTCACTATAGTTCATAGAAAAAGTGTAGGATGGATCTATGGGCATGTAGGTTGTGAAAACAGTGACAGCTCAATTTGATTAGGAGGCATTGTGGGGGGCAATGCTGAAGAGCATGCATTCTGCTGCCTAAATACCTGGGTTGAATCTCTACTCTGTTATTTACTGGCTCGCTGGGGTTAATGTGCCTCAGAATTCACACATGGAAAGTGAAGATCGGATCAAGCCCATGTGCTCTAGCGTTGTTGGGATGGCCAAATGGGTCCACCAATGTGTGGCATTAGAGTGGTAATGACATCTCATAGGTATTAGCACTTGCTGTGTGCCAGGCCCTGTTCTAAGAGCTTCTCTGTTCATAGAAATGGCCATGACCTGGACACTTGCTTCAGTTCGGCACCATGTGGCAGTAAACAGCAAAAATACCAGCGGCTTAGATAAGGTAGAAGTTACCTTGTCTGTGGTCATCAGAGACTTAGGCTCCCTCAGTGTCAAGTGCTTCATTATTCAAGTACTAGTTTCTGTACTCCAGGTCACCTCGTGTTCCATGATGCTCTAGCAATCAGATTCCTTTCTCAGGCATCAGGAGGAAGACAGGGTGTTGGGGAAAAGGTGAGTCAGTTCTCCTTAAGGAGTTTTCCCAGAGGCTCTCCACACCATTTCAACTTCTATCTCATTGAAAAGAACTTAGTCACCTTGTTTTACCTAGCTGCAAGGAGGGCGGGGAAATGTAATGGATCTCAACTGAGCCTTTCAATGAGACTGAAGTCCCAGATGATACCTTGAATGCAATCCTAAAAGAATCCTTGATCAAAAGGGACCAAGTTCGACTGGGCTTGGGTTCCTAACTCACAAAAAATATGAGATAATAAACATTTATAAAATTTTTTTTTTTCAACGTTTTTTATTTATTTTTGGGACAGAGAGAGACAGAGCATGAACGGGGGAGGGGCAGAGAGAGAGGGAGACACAGAATCTGAAACAGGCTCCAGGCTCCGAGCCATCAGCCCAGAGCCTGACGCGGGGCTCGAACTCACGGACCGCGAGATCGTGACCTGGCTGAAGTCGGACGCTTAACCGACTGCGCCACCCAGGCGCCCCAACATTTGCTGTTTTAAACTGCTAAAATTTGCAGGTAATTGTTATGCAGCAATATGGAATTAGTACACTAATATTCTGGAATTTTCCTTTTTTTTCTATTTTAAATGTTACAGCCTCAGTGAGTGTATGGTCTGTGTTCCAACTACCAGTAGGCAATAAGTTGGCCAAATGCTTTGCCACCACATGGCATGGGGTGCCAGATTTCTTGGCTGCAATATCCTTTGATAAATGAGTTCAGTAAAGTTGCAGGATACAAAATAAACATACAGAAATCCGTTGCATTTCTATACACCAATAGTGAAGCAGCAGAAAAAGAATTGCAATATGCTTACTGTTTGCTTCTGGTGTGTTGTCTAATGCCATATTTTAGATTCTGTTTCTTATAGTACCTCTCTCGCCAGAACTAAATTCTGCATCGTTTAAGATTAGGTCCTGCTACCTATAACAGAAATTCTAAAATCACAGTGGCATACCCAAGAAAGAAGTCTATTTTAGTTTCATATAAAAGAAGTCTAGCAGTAGCTAGCCTAAGACCACTTTTGTGGTTCTGTATTCGTCAGTGTCCCAAGCATCTTTCTGCTCCAAGACCTTGGCATCCATCTTCAAGACCACCTCATGATCCAAAATGGCTACTTTAGCTCTGTGCATCATATCCTTATTCCAAGCCACAGACTGATAAAACAGGTAAGTCATCTTAGTTGAGTCACCTCCCCTTGAAGAGTCTTTCAAGCAATGTTTTCTATAAGATATTTGTGTAGTAGACAATAGGGTATTTAAAAAGTAGGAGAACTTGTAGGTCATTTACTCTATTGTTTCCCAACCTTTATACATTTTGATTCCTCTTTCATGATTTTTACTATACTTCAATGTCATCCATCCAAGCAATTACTTCATAGTCAATCATGTAGTGAAAAAGTTATTTCCCTACATTTCATACCATCTATATGATTTTTACATAATGTGTTTTTAAATCAACTTACTTTTTAAAACTTAAATATGTATATTTAGAAATAAAAATTTCAGGGGTGCCAGGGTGGCTCAGTCGGTTGAGGTTACGACTCTTGACTTCAGCTCAGGTCATGATCCTGGGGTTGTAGGATTGAGCTCTGTGCTGAGTGTGGATCCTGCTTAAGATTCTCTCCCTCTCTCTCTGCCTCTCTCCCCTGCCCTCTTTCTCTCTAAGAAAATAAAATTAAAAAATGAAGATTAGCAAACCACAGATTATGGATCTCTCCTGAATGAAACAGAAGGATTGCAAAAAGAGTAGCTTTCCCTTACACTATTCAATATAATTTAATGTCCTGTGTACCACCTAACTCATCTCAATTTACTAGAAGTCTGTGATATACATTTTGGGACACACTGGTGCATTCTGTTGACCAATGACAAAGCCAATTTCCCAGAGGCCCAGTGTGATTCTCTGTTTGCCTCTTGGGATTCTTATATGCTTATAAAGACTTTATTGCCTGACACCACATTCAGCTGGTTTAGGGTCTCTATCTCCCTGCTAGACTGTGAGCTCTGAGAAGGCCAAAACAGATGAGTCTGTGATCCCTGGGGCAAAGCCCAGGGTCTGCCCAGAGTCAGTGCATTTAGTGGGCTGGAGCAAATGGAATTGTCCAAGAACATGCAGCTCGTGTGCAAGGATGAAACCAGGGTCCATATCTTCTGGGAGCTCAACAAACAGTGCTTTCTAGTCAGGTTCCTAGAGAGAAGGATCAATTTGGTTCCAGGGAAAGAGATCAGAAAGATTTAAAATAGAGTGCTGCTTTTTATTTTTAAAAATCAAGGTTACTCTTGCTTTTTTTTCCATGATATATTCCTGTGTGTATAATAGTAGGTTAAAAACCCATAGTGACTCAAGGTAGAAATCTCAAAGAAAGGTCATTAAATAAAGTGGTTGTTGGTGGTGATGGCAGTAATAGGAAGAATAGCTTCCATTTATTGAGCATTTTCTAGATACCAAACACAATCCTAAGCGCTTGAATTTTCTCACCGGTCAGACAATTATTATTCCCATTTCATCAGAGAAAACTGAAGTATAGAGTGGTCTTTAGTGAGCACATGAGATACAACAGCTAGTAAGTGATGAGAAAGTCTTCATTAGATGTGTGTACTTCTTCAGATCCTCTAGGCCTCACCTGAGTTTTGGTCCAGGGGTTACTATAGTAACCAGCTCAGCACCAGTTCCACCAACTTCCGGCAGGTGGGATCTGCCAGTACCTCACCCTGGGCACCCTCTGTAGTGTGCTTGTTGTCTCCTGTCCTGGGACCGCTCTGTGGCTTTGAATCCACGGTACCCCTAGTCACCTGGGCATACATAGCTCAGAACTGGGGAATTAATGCCGCATAGGGCAAACGTTCGACTTGTGCGAGAGGGAAACAGACGGATTGATGTTCCTCCACCTCTTTTACTCCCTGGGATAGGCTGTGCGGTGCTCATATTTTATATTTTCTTGGAGGATAGTCTCTCAGTGTCAGACAACCAGTTGTACCTGTGGCAGCCAACTTGAGAAAGTATTTTTAATTGGCCCACCCTCCTATTTTCTCCCTTTTCTTTCACTCTGCTCTCTTAGATCATAATAAAGAAATGTCGCGTAGACCCTTACTTTTGGCTCTTCTTTCTATGGAACACAGTTTGAATCAACCCAGATCTGTCTGATTCTGAAGCCCATGCCCAGGACACTGAGTTATATTGGTTCTATGTATGAATTTTCAAGATAGGCTAACTTCCTGGTGAGAAGCCCATGCTTTTGGTATCTTGATGATCTGGTCCTTCCTTCTCCCCACTCTCTGTCTCAAATATTGAGTGTATTATGAGTTCTTGAGTGTATCTTGAGTTATTTGTATTATGTTCTGTTGTTTTCAGCCCTTTGCACTTGCTTTCTCATTGGCGCATGCTATCCTTCTCCTTTCTTCTGTATTCCTTTCTGCTTCCTTTTCTCGCTAACACTCATTTTTAGAATTCAGTCTCAATGGCTTTTTCTGATTCCCCTGGTCCCCTCAGTCTTCCCTCAGTGTGGATTAACTCTTTGTTTCCTATACTTTACTTTTATATGCCTACCTTCATGTCATTATCTGTTCTTCCAGGAGTCCCCAGCTCTTTGAAGATCAGGGTGGTGTCCCATTGACTTTTCTGTCCGTCATGAGCATGGAACCTTCCACAGGGTCTCAGCTAAGTGAAGGTGATGGTGGAATGATCAAGGGCACAGGAGTGTTGTCAGGTGGACCTGGGGCTTCAGTCCTGCTCTGACACTTATAGCCATGGACTTCCAAGCACATTGCCTGACAATTGTGACATTCAGCTTCCTAATCTGTAAAAAGGGGGGAAAAAAACATAGCAGCTATGATGTTGGGTTCTTATAAGGATTAAATGACATAAAACATATTGAATTTAGTAAGACAAAAATAAATGTAAGTTATTTTATCAACAATAAGGTAATTCATTATCCCTTCCAAAAAGGTGAGAAAGTAGAGAAGTTAGATTAATTGTCACCCACATCTAAACACAGCTTTAGTGAGTGCCCTCGAGTCTTTAGGAGACTCTGAGTCTTGGCTCAGGCCACAAAAGCTTACAAGCTAAGTTTGGTCTAGTTTTACTAGGTACCCACCTTGTGCTAGGCACTGTCTGCAGGGCTGGGGCATTAGAAATGGTAATACTTGGGGACTATCCTCAGCAAGTTCAAAGTCTAGCAAGGTTATGACCTCAAAGTCTGTGATCTTCTATTATGACCACATTATCTCCCATCTTGAGGATAAATGCATTCATTCCTTCAACAAAGTATTGTGCATGTACTATGTACCCAGCCCTAGCTAGGTGGCAGGGACAGAGCAGTGAATTTATACTTTTATTTTTTGAAGTTTATCTACACTGGGAAAGATAGACAAACAGCACACAAAGAAAAGAAAATAACCAGGAGAAAAAAAGCAGATGTTAAACCAGTGGACAAGAGAATTCCAGAAAGAGACATCAGATTGTGCCAAAGGATGGAAATGTGGATAGCATGGCATGATCTGAGACCAGGAGTCTGCTGGTGATATCACGGGGTAGGGAGATGGGGGAGGCTGGAGAGACAAGCTGGGACAGAGTGCCAAGGGCTGTCCTGCTAGTCAGGATTCTTTTTCATCACAGAAACCCAACCAGAGGAGTAAAATGGGGGTGGGTTTATGTGGCATAGCTTGTGTGTGGGCAAGAAAGGGCTTGGCCCCAGAGAAACTGGACCCGAGGTTAAAGGCATCTTATTGCCAAGATGGAATTTCCTCATGTGATAAGGAACATGGTCATATATAAGTTTAGGTTTATTTCTTTGCTACCTAATGGCTTTAAATAAAAGGAACTCCTCTGTTAAAAAAGAATAAGTCCCAGGGAACACCGGTTGGCTTTGTTTGAGTCATGTGACCTTCCTGGATCACCAATCACAGTGACCAGGACATGAGAACATCTGGTTGGCTCTACTTGCCAGCCTTATGTTTGGTGGGGTCAGGGTCTGTTTACAAAAGGAGAAGAAGGTATCCTACGCATACCCAAACCAAATAATACCCCAAAGCCTTGAATCCGACACCAGGGAGTTTGGGTTGCATCTGAGGGTGGCAGAAATCGTTTTCAGGTTTTAAGTTAGAAGATGAAATGGTCAGCTGTATGTTTAGAAAGAGCAGCGCAGGCATAGGGTAGAAAGATGGTTGAGTAGGTGGAGCAGATGGAAGCCCGGAAGACCTATTGTGATACTGATGTCATAATGCCACAGTCCAAGTAAGGCCCTAGAACAGGGGCTGTGCACAAGGTTGATGGGCGTATGGGTGGATGAAGGAGAGAACACAGGGGATGGATATTCCGTTCCAGGTTCCAGCTGGAGACAGATGAGAAAGCACTGGCCACTGCTGTGTGAATTGTTGTCAAGGCGAATTGCTGATAAGGTCTTTCTAGAAGTTATTCTGGCTTAGCAGCTGGCCAGTATCCTAGATTTACTTATTCTTTTACCAAAGCTAAATTGGAGCAAGGTGCAGAAAACCTGCTTTTCTGACTGGGATGATAGGATTTCAATTTAACAAATACTGAGCACCCACCATGTGCCATGCCTAAGGCTTATTTATTTTTCGGGGTGAATAAGACAAGTCTCTACCAGAAAAGTACAACATGGTAATCCTATAATCTTTACCATAGGGCTATGGGGTAGCATGGAAAATATCCTGACCTCCATTACACACTTCCTTGGAGAAGTGAACTGACTTTCTCAGTTCCCATAGGAGACTTCTCCTCACTTTGGTACACTTTAATGTGAAACCCATGAGTTCTGGCTCTTTTCTATACCACAGGAACTAAGGGACTCCCTCAGGCAGCTGTGGGCTGATAAAGGTTGAACAACAGACTCTCTAAGCAGTGTTTGCTGGTCATCAGTGTGAATACTCCCACCATAGCTGGTTTCGTCAGTCTTGTCTGAATGTCGACATGGAAAGAGATGCACACAAGGAGTCTCTTGAATCTGAGGATTCAGTGGTCTCATCAGCCAGACTGCAGCCTGCACCCTGGAGGGGAAGGTAGAAACTCCATCTTCTTGGAGTTTGGTTTGCATGGTCTGTCTGGGTTGAATTGTGTCCCCCACAAAAGACACGTTAATTTCCTAACTTCTAGGATCTCAGAATGTTATCTTATTTGGAAATGGGGTCATTGTAGAGGTGAATAGTTAAGATGAGATCATACTAGAGTAGGGGGGGCCTCGAATCCAATATGAGTGGTGTCCTTACCAAGAAGACAGTCATGCAAAGACACAGGGACACAGGGAGAAGATTATGTGAAGATAGACGCAGACATTGGACTGATGCATTTATTGGCTGAGGAACTCCTGAGGTTACTAGAAACTGGAAGAATCAAGGATGGATTGCCTTCTAGGGGTTTCAGAGGGAACATGGCCCTGCCAACACCTTGATTTTAGGCTTCCAACCTCCAGAACTGTGAGACAATACATTTCTGTTGTTTTAACTCTCCCAGTCTGTGGCACTTTGTTATGGTTGCCCTAGGAAACTAATGACTCCTGTGTTTTCTTGTACCCTGCACCACCTGGTTTGAAGTATGACTGCCCTTGGGCAAAATCTCATTGTGTTTGTGTTTTATAGTTCCAGTCCTCTTTCATTCCACTCTTCCATTTGGGTCAGATTACAGGAGTCTAGTGCAATGAACTAAAATGGGAGAGCCCATTGGCTTATAAAGGTAAGAAACTCATGATATCAACCATAATTAGTTGAATATGTACTAGGTATTAGGTGCTATACCACGTGTCTTTCATGTATTGCCACATTTAATTTATTCTTCACAATAACCCTATGACTAGGCATAATTGTACTTATTTTACAAATGGGGAAATAAACACTCAGTGATATTAGATCACTTGCCTAAGGTCACAGAGCTAGTTAAGGACTGCAGGATTGTCAACTCAGGTGTGGTTAGACTCAGACTCTGCAAAACATCTTAGCACTCCACCCTGTGGCCAATTTATGGAAGTCTCAATGGAATACAACTGCACAAACGCCTCGGGGATTACCCCATCTGGACCCAGAGATAAGATGGGATCTGAGGGTAAGGGAGGAAGATGAAGGATGGTTAGAGAAATCAGGTCAATGAAATAAGTTATCTTGGGTCCCCTTGGTGAGCTTACCCACGCCTCGTGGTTGCCATTTCCATGTGGCAGTAGTAATGACAGGCCCACAATGATATTGTAATTATCTTAATCCCTTATGTATACATAACACTGAATAGCTGTGATGGACTTTTTCTCCAGTGGCTTTCTCAAGTTCTCGGGCTCTGGAGCCAGACGGAGCTGGGTTTACATTCTAGGGCTGAAGTTTACCAGTGGTCTCATCTTGAACAAGTTGCTTAATCATTTATGAGTGTCAATTTACTTCCCTGACTTCCAGCCTCTTAGGGGTGTTGGAGGGATTAAATACGGTGGTGTGGAGGGGAACAGTATATAGTAGACATGAGGGGAGCGAGTTTACTCCTCCCATACTTCTGGTCTCCTGATCCATTGTTACCGCCCCCATAAAGTGCGTTGGTTGCTGATTCATGTTTCCTGATTGAGAGAAGCAAGTCTACCAAAAGTTCCAAGCATGTGCCTTAGCTCTCTGTCTGTTTACCCCGGCACAATGCTGTGCTACTCTGTATTTGCCATGTCTACGTCCCTCTTATGGGTCCAAGTGTGTTCCCTCCAAAATATGTTGAATTCTTGACCCCTAGCCCTGATGAATGTTACCTTATTTGAAAATAGGGTCTTTGCACATGTCATCAAATTTAGATGAACTCGTTGGGATGGGCCTTAATCCAGTTGTGACTCGTATTCTTATATAAAAAAAAAAAAAAAAAAAAGAGGAACACCACGTGAAGAGAGAGCCACACAGGAGAGAGGGAATGCCGTGTGACCATGGAGACAGAGACCGAGATGCTGACATTTCAAGCCAAGGAGTACCTAGTGCTATTGAAAAAAAAAAAGGAGGTTTTCTATTACCGTCTCTATTCTGAGGTGAATAAGAGACAGGGTTTTGAAGCAGGAAGAGCTAAGACAGAGGAAGGAACCAGTATGCACCGAGGACCACTGCAAACACCTCACTTAGTTCTGACACCATGTATGGTGAGTATTCCTTTTCTCACTTTCCAGACGAAGAAAGTTTAGTCAAAGATAACAGATACCCAGCTCAAGGTCCCATGGTGAGCAAGGGGCCGAGAGAATTCCAAACAGAGGCCTGATTCCACAGCCTGTGATCTTTCTACGTTATGCAAAAGTGATCAAGGCAATAGGTGAAATCTCAGTCGGTGCCCATTGTACTTGCTCTGAGACGAGGAGGAAGGGGAGCCTCGATGAAGCCATGTAGTTAAGTTATAGAGAAGTAATAGAGCCTCCTGGTCAGGGTGACCATCCTGCTGGAGTTCCAGTGTCACCTACCTTCACGCACTGACTAGCGGTGTGGCCTTTGCCACGTGGCTCTGTCTCTCTTGGCCTCAGCCTCCTGCCTGACATTTGGCATTAATGGGGACAGGGATTATGGAGCTATTGTGAGATTAAATAAGCATCACCCAAAAGCACTTAGAACAGAGCCTGTCACACAGGCAGCACAACATAAGTGCTTGTCGCTGTTGTTATTTTTTATTATTCAATATACGACCTGTGGCAAGGTCTCCGCTTCCACCGGAAAAGGCATAATGAACCTCCAGGGTGCCTGTGTCCTGTGTGTGGTTCCCGGGACATGCTGCTTGCTGGTGTGCTCCCTCCCACTGTGATTTCCAAAATCTTAGCCGAGCGGGGATGTTATGTTTCTAATTGGACAACTGTCTGCTGGGTGGGCTAATAGCATCTTTCACAAGGCCTGTTGGTGATGCAGGGCGACTGCTGTAATGTTTCGTAGCCATTCGTAACAGCACGACTGAGGAGAGGGCTAACGTGTAAGCTGCAGTCATGACTTCCGGCACCAGCTCAGACACTGTCTCTGTGGTTCTGGTGCTTGAATCTCTGTCTGCTGGTTCTCTGAAGGCTGTTGGACGCCAGCCCCTTGTCCAGCTGCTCTGTCTTCCCATCAGGACTGCCAGCCTCTGGGGAGCTCCCTAACTTCTGAAACAAATGGTCTGCGGTGTCCCGTGTAAATGGTGTGAACTGTGAACTGATAGTTGAACCTGGGAGGCTGAGCTGATGTGGAGGAAGAACAAACCGAGTGTGATATTCTTTTTGGACATTTCGGATGCTTAATTTTTTTTTTTCTGAATTCTGGTGAGTATTTTTCTAGGACTGCAGTGACCTGCTCGCACCTGATGGCCAACCATATTTTCTTTGTCTCCTGCGGTGTGCTTATCAGAAAAATGGGCCAGACCCAATAGACAGAGCCAATGTGACTTTGGGGATTTTGCTCATTGAGTATTGTGCACAAGGGTTGGCTTAGAGTACACGGATTAGAGTTCTCTAGGCCATCTTGATGTTTCCCTCTGTCAGAGCATCCAGTCCTTGAACTTAATAATTCCAAATACAAGGTCTTTCATTTAAATGAAAAAAAAAAAAAAAACAACCAAATCACAAATTGAACGCCACTTTCTGGATTGTTCAAGAAACATTAGGATGTGTAGTATGTTTCAGAGCTGGATTACGATGTGAGGGTATAAAAAATATGGAACAAGAGTTGAAAAAATAAAAAAAGAAGATGCTCTAGAGAAAGCAAAATAGTCCACAAGTATGTAATGATCCCAAAGCAAAGTAATCGGGTAAAAGTCTGTAGATTTCAAGACATGGATTTCACACAATTGATAGAAAGTAAACAAAATGAAAGAGAAAGTATTATGCATGATTCCTATGCAAATAAATTAGAATCCAGACACACTCACAACCCTATCTTCCCATCTGATACATTAACACAGATGAAAGGGCTCTATAAACACTGTTCTGTCCCTCCCATTTCTTTTATCTTAATATATATTGTGGAAGTTTTCATACTGGTACATACTATTCCTTTTATGTCATTCTAGCACATTATTTTTCATGGCTCAAGGCATTTCATCGTATAAATGCATCTGAATCTATATCCATAATCACCTATTAATGAACAGGTAGATTGTTTCCAGCATTTAATTTTTTTTATTTCTTTTCCAAGCAATACTGGATGAATATCCCTAGCCATAAATCACTGAGTGCATATGTGGGTATGTCTATAGGAAAAAAAAAAAAAAATCATTGGAGGGGACTTTCTGAGCTAAAGTATATTGTAATAGATATTGACCTTTTGCCAAATTGACCTTCAAAGAGGTTATGCCAATATATACTCCCATTACCACCATGTGAATATCTGTTTCTGCAAAATCTTGCCCACGCCATGTTTTGTAATCCTTTCAATTGTTGCCAATCTGTTAAGTAAAAATAAACACAATATCCTGTTGTTTTAATTTGCATTTACTAAATCACTATGTGAGGTTAAGCTTCTGTTCATATCATTCTGAGGGATTTGTTTTTCTTTTTCTGAACTAAGCACATAATAGGTGTATAATAAATATTTGTTGAACAATTAAATAAACTGTTGTGCAATTGTTTCTTTTATTATTAGTCTGAATGGACTCTTTAGAGAGTAAAAAAAAATAATAACACCCTTTGATATAGTTGTGCTGCATGTATTTATTTTCCTGTTTGTTATTTGTGTCTTAATTTTGTGGATTTTTAGTGGGAGGTATTTAAAAATTTGGTTTTTATTTTTTTATTATGGTCACATTTATTTTTTTTTAATGTTTATTTATTTTTGAAAGAGAGAGAGAGAGAGAACACAAACTGGGGAGGTGCAGAAAGAGAGGGAGACAGAGACTCTGAAGCAGGCTCCAGGCTCTGAGCTGTCAGCACAGAGCCTGACATGGGACTTGAACTCACGAACCATGAGATCGTGATCTGAGCCGACGTCGGACGCTTAACCGACTGAGCCACCCAGGTGACCCACATTTATTATTATTTTAAAAATACTTTATAGTTTTAAATCTGGCTAAGGATTTTCTTATTTCTCTGAACAAACACAATGCCCTTATTACACCTCCTTTCTGTTGCTGATATTTCTTGTGTGATCTTGAAATTGTACTGTGATCCCCAGACTGTACTGTTCCTTTGCCTACCAAACTCCCTTCCCTTCTTTGCCCATATAATGGTTACTACTTGGAGAATCAGGGGAATTTCTACTTGCTTGGGGAAGCTTGCATTTGATGAGTGCTCCCAGGCTTGGCCCCTCTCATTTTGTGTTAAGGGCAGAGATGATCCCAGGTTCAAGGTATTATGGAAGCCCAGAATAAAGCCAAGGGTACATTCTGCAAAATATCCTGGGTTTAGAAAGTTGCTGTCAGAGAAGGTCTTCAAAGCCAGACTGAAAAAGCTGATCTTTCTCCCGTAGGAACTACAGCGGGGCTCCCTGGGCTTCCTGCTTTCTGCAGGTGATAGGTTTAGATGGTAGAACAGGGACAGTAAAGGGCCTTGATCTTGTTCAGTAGGCTCTCTTTTAGGAATTCCTTCTAGATATATTTCTCTTTGGGTCATTCTTCATCTGAGACTTATTGCCCGTGGTTTGGGTGCATAAGAGACTCAGCGCCTATTGAGTTTATGAGGCAATGTGGTCTGAGAAGCAGGCTGCAGTAGACCTACCTTGGAACCAGACTCAGTGAGTCCTCTGCACTGCACGGGAGCTGCTTCCTCTCCCTGCTCAGTGTTCTTCAATCTCTTCCTTCTTCTGAAAACAGCACTTCTTCATCTTAAGAGTGCTTTTCCCCACCTCATACCCCCCAGCCCCAAGTTATTCATTACCCAGGAAGGCAGATGACTCCATCTAGGTTAGGAATAGGAATCTTGACCACACACCCCCAGGCACCCAGGACTCTTGGATCATCCACTATGAGGATGCTCTAATCAGAACTCTCTCGTTGCTTCGGGCCCTAATATGTTCCCTGTTCCAGTCTTCCTAAGGCCTGAGATTATTCGGGCTTCCCACGGTGTCCATCCAAGAAGTATCTCTCTCCCTTTAAAGGGGTCAGATTCTGTTGCTCATACTCCAAGAACCCTAGTGGAAAGAAGAGCTCACCAGTGTCAGTGGGTCCCATGAAAGCGTGGGGCCAAAGCCCTGGCTTTGCTCAGTGCGCAATCCTTTGGGGATCTCTTTATTTCAACTGGAAGCCATGGCTCTTCTTTTTTGGATTTTCAATTGTCAGGTTGGGAAGACTGGGTCTCCTTACCATATAGGAAAATTGAGTCCCCTGGAGGGTCAGGGACTTGATAGAACTGAGGAATCAAGGAAATTGTTTGAAAATTTTTGTTAAGATAAACCCTGGGGATTTTATCCAGCCTGATGATGAGCTGGTGTTCAAGACCCTTGGTAGTTCCCTGGAGTCAGAGCCAGGAAGCTCTGTCATCTGTTTGTGATTACAAGGCTCAGCATGCCCCACCAAAGGCCCTCTGGCGCCTTTCCTCTCTGCAAACGCATTCAGCACATTTTTAGAAACCGCACTGAGAAGCCCTTCCTGAGAAAGTGACTAAACACTGCTTAATATTCTGAAAACATAAACAGCCACTGAGAAGCCAGTCATAAGCTGTTTAGGGAAAGCTGACTTGGCTCTGGGGGGAAGCCAGCTGTTGGTGGCATTCGATTGGCGGAGGTTGTAAAATTCCTTGGAATGTCAGTATTGTCAATGAAGATATATTAAGTTCATTCTCCACCTTACACGCTGGAGCATTCGGGTTGGATTTGTGTCCTTCTGGACATTTTAGAGAGGTGAACTACTCCAAGACGGATGCTCCCTTTCCACGCTTCTCTCCCAATACCTACATTATGGGCTGACTTAAGACTCCTCAAAAGATATTTGAGGTCCTAAACCCCCAGTGCTTCAGAATGTGCCTTATTTGGAAACCAGGTCTTTGCAGATGTAATTAGTTCAGTTAAGGCCATGCTGGAGTAGGAGGGGCCCTTAATCCAGTATGACTGCTGTGCTTATATTAAAAGGACAGAGGGGCCCATGGTGAGAATACCATGCTATGTGATGACAAAAGCAGAGATTGGTGTGATCCAGTGGCAAGCACGGAAGGGCCAGGGATTGACAGCCACTCCTGGAATCTAGGAAGAGGCAATACAAGATTCTCCCCTGTACAGGTTTCAGAAAAAACATGGCCCTGCTGACACCATGATTTTGGACTTCTAGCTTCCAGAACTGGGACACAATGTTCGCTCTTTGAAGCTGCCCTGTCTGTGTGGGGCTTTGTTCCAGTGGCAGTAGGAAACTGATACATCGTAGTTGTACTTCCTCCCTACCTGTGCAGACTATACCTCCCACCCCCTTTCTTTCATTTGCTTGCTCATTAAGCGTTTATTAATCACCAACCATGTTCTAAAATTTTTTTCCATTTATTTATTTTTGAGAGACAGAGTGAGACAGAGCACAAGCAGGGGAGGAGCAGAGAGACAAGGAGGCACAGAATCTGAAGCAGGCTCCAGGCTCCGAGCAAGCATTTAGCACAGAGCCCAAGGCGGGGCTTAAATCCACCAGCAGGGAGATCATGACCTGAGCTGAAGTCGGTCACTTAACCGACTGAGCCACTCAGGCGCTGCTCACCAACCATGTTCTAGATCTAGTATTAGGTGTTGGAAATACAGTGGTCACAGGACACAGTTCCTACCCTCTAGAGCTTAGAACTGGGAGTAGGGTACACTCGGACCTGCCAGCAGATAAATCCTACTCTGCCTTAGGTACTTAGCATTTACTCTCCTTTACTGAACTATAACATTACTGTGACTGTGTGTGCATGTACGTGCATGCACGCTCTTTAATCACATTGTTGGAAACTTCTCAAAAACCATATTTTCCTCAACTCTTTCTTGGTGTACAGAAGTGTTGAAAAAACAGTGATCACCCATAAACCCACTGCCCAGATTCAACGATTGTTAACATTTTGCCAGAGTTGCTTCTAAGGACTATATTTTTGTTTCGTCATATATAGAGGTTACATAATGTGTTCCATAAAAGCAGGAGCTCTGGAACTAGTCTTGAATTCAAATCCTGGATTTACCATCTAGCTTTGTGTCCTTAGACATGTTCCAACCTTTTCTGTGCCTCAGTTCCCTCATCTGTAAAATAAGGATAGTAACAGGACCCAGCTCATGCGGATGTTACGAGGAATAAATACATTCACATGGGAAAAATACTTGAAACAATGCCTTTCAAGATGTAAATATTTGATTAGCATTAGTTCCTTTAATAGTTATTTCCCACAGTTCTTGGAAAACAGTGGGTAGCTTATTCTTAGAAGTGAGGCTAGGTGGTTCTTATGCAAGTGAGTTATAGGGGATCTTGCCCTCCTTTGATACATTGTCCAGCTTGTTCTCTGTTAGGGCATGTGCACTTGTCTCTGTTAGGAATGTGCTTCTCTTCCTGGAATTTAGGCAACTTTGTGCAGGGATCTTGTTTGCTCTGTTTACACTTAACTGCCAGTGCTCTAAGCTAATCCAGTCTTATGAGTTTATATATTTAAAAAAATGTTGAAAACAAAAGCAGATGCCAACCCACAACATTTCCCCTTGCGATAAAAATTTCTCTTTGCTTGGACAGGACACCAGAGGGAAAAGGATGGGCCCTTTCAAAGTCTATGTAATTCTGTTTTGCTCTGGAAGGTATGATTTCCTTGGATTTTGTTTTGGGGGCAGGAGTATAAGTTGTGTGTCTTCATTCTGGTGTTATGAAAAGACTTGCCTGTCAAAAGGCAACATAAAAGAAGTTGAAGTGCCAATAATTTAGTGTCAAGTGTGTCCTTCTCCCTTTTTCCTTTTAACCAAGATGGCTGTTGTAAATCCCAGCTATACATTGGGCTGTGGTGAGAATATATGAGATATGGATTCAGATTAAATGTATTTCTGTTCTGGAATGGCCATTTGAAAGCTATATGGCCTTGGGAAACTTGCTTAAAATTTCTGAGTTTAAGTTTTCAAAGCTACAAAATGGGAGGAAATATAATAATCATTTGTTCATCCATTGATTCATCTATTTCCTAAGTACTGAACATGTAATATATGCAGTTATCTCTGTGGATATAGCAGTGGTATATCCGTCTTTTTTAATGTTTGTTTATTTATTTATTTTATGAGAGAGAGAGGAGAGGCAGAGAGAGAGAGAGAGAGAGAGAGAGAGAATCCCAAGTAGGCTCCACACTCAGCACAGAGCCCAACCAACACAGAGCTCAATCTCATGACCATGAGATCATAACCTGAGCCAAAATCAAGAGTCAGACCCTTAACTGACTGAGCCACCCAGGTACCCCTGTGCTATATCCTTCTAAGCACTGTGGGTATAGCAGTGGATAAGACAGGATTGTCCCTGTCTTCTCAAACCTTACATTTTAGTGGCAGGGACAAACAACAGATAAGTAAACACATAAATACAACTCAGAATGTGATATGTGCTGTGAAGAAAATAAGACAGGGTAAGAAGGATGGAATATCACTGGGGGACAAAGACCTAAATGATGAGGTCAACCATGCAGAAATAGAGGGGAAGAGTGTTTCACACAGCGAAATAAGAAAATGTAAAGTTCCTGATGCTGGAACTAATTTGGTGTGTTAAAAGAACAGCAAGAATCCCAGTGTGGGTAGAACGTAGTAATAAAGGGGGCACAGGATGGGTGCTAAGATGAAAGGGAGGCAGTGGCTAGATCACACAACCCATGACGAGGGTTTGGAATTTATTCTGAGTGCATTAGGAAAACATGGAATGAATTAATGCATTAATTAATTCATTAATTAATTATCTTTCTGGCTCCTGTGTGTGGGCAAGTGTGGAAGCATGACTACTAGTTAGGAAGCAACTCCAATATCCAGCATCTAATATCCAGCGGAGAAATGGGCATGACTTATACTTGGGTCTAGAAGTAGAGATTATATGCATTTATATTTGAAATATGGTTGAAGAATGAGAAGACTAAGACTGAGTAGGAAAACAGAGGAATAGGGTTTAAAAACTCAAGTTCTGGACTTGGCGACTCTTCCGCGCTGGATTTTATTTCCACAAAATGTTGAGGTCCTAACCCCAGCACCTCAGAAAGTAACTGTATTTTGAGATAAGGTCTTTACAGATGTGATTAAGTTAAAATGAGGTCTTCAGGGTGGACTTTAATCCAACATCACTGGCACCCTCATAGGAAGGGGAGATTTGGGCACCCATAAATATATCAAACATGTGCATGAACAGGGAGACAAACACGTGAAGATACAAATGAGAATGCGGTTATCTGTGAGGCAAGAAGAGAAACCTTAAAAGGAACCAAATCTGCTGACACCTTGAACCCAAACATCTGGCCTCCAGAACTATGAGAAATACATTTCTGTTGTAAGCCATCCAGTCTGTGATGCTTTGTTATGGTAGGTCTAGCAATCTATTAAAACAATTGGGTGGGTAGTAGTGTCACTTATTAAAGGAAGACTGGGACTAAGGCAGATGTGTGTGTTGGGTTGTAGAGATGGTGGTAGTGGTGGGAAATCGGGAGTTCTGTTATGACTTTGTTTGGGCTGAGATGCCTATTAGACATACAGTTGGAGACCCCTAATAAGCAACTAAGCGACTAAATAATTGTGGTGTTTGGGAACACTTGTGGTAGTGTATAGGTGGTATCTGGGGCAGGATGGGCTCACCAAGGGGGCCAGTGGAGAGAGAGGAGGCCTGAGGTACTTCAAGGTAGATCCTGAAAAAGAGACTGAGAAGGTGTCATCATCTCAAGGTAGGAGGAAAAAGTAGGAAAGGGTGGTGCTCTGAAGACCAAAGGAAGGAAGTGTTTTAAAGAGGGAGGGAAAACCAACTGTGTCAAATGCTGTGGATATTGAGGAACATCAGGCAGAAAACTGGCCATTGAATTAGGCAAGATGGATATTGTTAATAATGATTTTCAAGAGTGGTTTCTATGGTTTGGTGGGGAAGTTTCTAACAAAATGTGTTGAAGGGAGAACGACAGTAAAAAACTGGAATCACTCAAAGCAAACTCTCAAGGAGCTGTATTTTAAAGAGAAGCAAAGAAATAGGGAAGTGGGTAGATGGAAATGTAGGGTAAGTGGGACTCCCCTCAAAATCAACAGAACAGGCCAACACCACAATGTATCATAGTGAAACTTGCAATATACAAAGGGAAAGAGAATTTGAAAGCAACTAGGGACAAAAGGTCCTTAACTTACAAGGGTAGACACATCAGGTTATCAGCATACCCTACCACTGAAGCTTGGCATGCCAGAAGGGAATTTCAGGAAATAGTCAATGTGCTGATGGGAAAAAATATGCAGCCAAGAATTTATCCATCAAGGCTACCATTCAGAATAGAAGGGGAGATAAAAGTTTCCCAGACAAGCAAAAACTAAAGGAGTCTGTGACCACGAAACCAGCCCTGCAAGAAACTTTCAGGGGGACTCTTTGAGCGGAGGAGGAAAAAAAAACAAAGCAGCAAAGACTACAAAGGACATCACCAGAAACACTAACTCTACAGGTAACATCATGGCTGTAAATTCATATCTTTCAATAGTCACTCTGAATGTAAATGGACTAAATGCTTCAATCAGAAGACATAGGGTATCAGAATGGATAAAAACACAAGATCCATCTATATGCTGCCAACAAAAGACTCATTTTAGACCTGAAAACACAAGCATATTGAAAGCGTGGGGATAGGAAACAATCTGTCATGCTAATGGAGGCCAAAAGAAAGCCAGAGTAGAAATATTTATATCAGACAAACTAGATATCAAAACAAAGACTGTAATAAGAGATGAAAAAGGGCATTATATCACAATTAAGGGGTCTATCCATCAAGAAGATCTAACAACTGTAAATATTTATGCCCCCAACTTGAAGCACCCAAATATATAAATCAATTAATAACACATATAAAGAAACTCATTGATAATAATACAATAATAGTAAGGGACTTTAACATCCCACTTATAGCAATGGAAAGGTCATCTAAGCAGAATATCAATAAGGAAACAATGGTTTTTAATGACGCACTGGACCAGATGGAGTTAACAGATATATTCAGAACATTTCATCCTAAAGCAGGAGAATACACATTCTACTTGAGTGCACATGGAACATTCTCCAGAATAGATCACATATTGGGTCACAAATAAGCCCTCAACATATTTTCAGATCACACTATGAAACTTGAAGTCAACCACAAGAAAAAATTTGGAAAGTCCTTAAATAAATGGAAGGTAAAGAACATCCTATTGAAGAATGAATGTGTTAACCATGAAATTAGAAAGGAAATTAAAAAAAAATACATGGAAGCAAATGAAAAAGAAAACACGACAGTCCAAACACTTTGGGATACAGCAAAGGCAGTCCTAAGAGGAAAGTATGCTGTGATTCAGGCCTATTTCAAGAAGTAAGAAAGGTCCCAAATACACAATCTTGTACCTAAAGGAGTTAGAAAAGGAAGAGAAAATAAAGCCTAATGTTAACAAAAGAAGGGAAATAATAAAGATTAGAGCAGAAATTAATAATATAGAAACAAACAAACAAACAAACAAACAAAAATCTCAGTGGAACAGATCAATGAAACCAAGAGCTGGTTCTTTGAAAGAATGAACACAATTGATTACCCCCTAGCTGGACTTATGATAAAGAAAAGAGAAAGGACCCAAATAGATAAAATTACGAATGAAAGAGGAGAGATTCCAACCCACACCACAGAAATGAAAATGATTATGAAAGAATACTATGGAAAATTATATGCCAACCTACTGGGCACTCTGGAAGAAATGGACAAATTCCTAGAAACTCACAAACTACCAAAATTGAAACAAGAAGAAATAGAAAACAGACCCATAACCAGCAACAAAATTGAATTAGTAATAAAAAATCTCCCAGCAAACAAGAGTCCTGGGTCAGATGGCTTCCCAGGGGAATTCTACCGGACATTTAAAGAAGAGTTAATACCTATTCTTCTCAAACTGTTTCAAAAAATAGAAATGGAAGGAAAGCTTCCAAACTGATTCTATGAAGCCAGCATTACCTTGATTCTAAAACCAGACAAGGACCCCACCCAATAAAAAGGGGAATTACAGGCCAGTATCTTTGAAGAAACTGGATGCAAAAATTCTCAACAAGATACTAGCAAATTGAAGTCAACAGTACATTAAAATAATTATTCACCATGATCAAGTGGGCTGCAGGACTGGTTCAATATTTGCAAATCAATCAATGTGATACCCTACATTAATAAAAGAAAGGATAAAAACTATGTTGTCAATAGATGCAAAAAAAGCATTTGAAAAAATACAACATCCATTCTTGATAAAAACCCTCAACAGAGTAGGGATAGGTGGAATGTACCTCAACATCATAAAGGCCATGGATGAAAGACCCACAGTTAATATCATCCTCAACAGGGAAAAACTGAGTGCCTTTCCCCTATGGTCAGGAACAAGACAAGGATGCACACTCTCACCATTACAGGGTAAGTAGGAATTTTTTAAAGTTTATTTATTTATTTTAAGAGAGAGAGAGAGAGAGAGAACATGAGCAAGAGAGGGCAGAGAGAGAGGGGAGAGAGAGAGAATCCCAAGCAGGCTCTGCACTGCCAGCACAGAGCCTGACACAAGGCTTGAACTCATGAACCACAAGATTATGACCTGAGCTGAAACCAAGAGTTTGGATGCTTAACTGACTGAGCCACCCAGGTGTCCCATAGTGGGCACTTTTTTAGGATGAGTTTTATTATGGTATGCTCCCATGCTATTGGGAATAGTCTGGTAGATGAGGGAATAACAATTCAGATGGGAAAAACACAATTATGAGAATAAAATTCCTTACCAGATGAGAAGAGAAAGAATACAGCTTAGAGAACTGGTTTCCAGAAGGAACAGGGATGTTCATCTTCTTTAACTGGAGACAAGTAAAAATAGGTACAGATATGAGCAGGGTGATAGATTTAAGGTTACAGAGATGAGGAAGTTCACATCTGTTTCTGTTTTGTAAGAAACCTGACCATCAACTGAGAAGAGGGGAAAGGAATAATTAACACTTGAAACCATCTGAGAAGTTAGAAAATGGTCATCCCAAAGAGTGAGCAAGCCAAGTCATCAAGGACATAAATTAGGGTTTCAAGCAAGGCTGAGTGGATATTGAATATTTGTGATCGTCAGTTGTGACTTTTTCACCAGCGATATTCAGGGGTAGTAACAGAGTAGTGGGGAATTGGGATTTAACAGGACCAGGGCTTTGCAATGTGGAGTGTAATGGCAGGAGGAGGAGGAGGAGAAAGTGAACTTCATGAGCAAACAATGGGTGGCGCCATTAACGTTCTGTACAGAAATGGGCCAAGGCATCTAAGGTGTTTCATATACATGAAAATAAGGGCACATATTAGAAGAATATAGAACATAGAATATACGTATCAGAAGTATGGAGGAAAGTGTAGTATTTGTACTCATGTGCATGTATGTATATATCTGTATATATCTCCTAAGTAGAAGGCATGCTCAATGTAGGCTGGGATTTTTACCTTTTCTTTTTTTTTTTTTTTTTTTTTGTCCAATGCTCTATCCCCAATAGCTAGAACTGTCCCTGACACAAAATAGGCCCTCTATAAATATTTGTTGAGTAGAATATGTATGGCGAAAGGAATACTGGTAAGGAGGACAGGGATGCAGGTGCTAACACCTCTGGTGGAATAGGAGCAGTGATACAGAGGGCGTTAGTGAGAGCAATGTGGGTATGTTGCAGAAACCAGGGTTGTTGGGAAGATTTTACTTCAGGAGGAACTGGAGTTTCTGGGGGCCAAGTGAGGACAAATGGTCTGGAAAGAGCAATGGGATGAACAGAATTTTCTACCTCTCCCTTTCGTCCTATAGTATACATTGGTGGAACAAGGTGACCGGCATGTAGAAGAGGTTGAGGATGTGGGGAAGGATTTGGTGATGGATGAAAGGCCCAGAGGGAGAGCACTAGCAAGAATGTGAAACTGAATAACCACTTTGACAAACACCTGGGCAATTTCTTGGGTAGTTAAATATACTCTAATTATGCAACCAACACTTTCACTCCTAGATGCCTACCCGAGAAATGAAAACATGTGTTCATACAAATGTTTGTCTGTTCATTTTAGCTTTATTCATAACTTAAAAACTGGACACAACCCAAGTGTCCAGTAACTAGCAAATGGAGAAACGGATTATGGTGCATTTACTCAATGGGATAAGACTCAGCAATGAAAAGGAAGATATTAGTGATAAACGCAACAGCGTGAGAAGCCTCAAGACATTACGCTAAACAAAAGAAGCTAGACACAAAAGCCTATACATTGTACTATTCTGTTTAAATGAAGTAACAAAACAAAACAAAAAAAAAGCAAAACTATAGTGACAGAAATTCGGTTACTGGTTGCTAGGAGCCGTGGGGGTAAAGTAGGTAATTGACTCAAAAGAGACACGAGGTTGCTTTCTGGAACAATGGAAATGTTCTAAATCATGAGGGTCATGGTAGTCACATGACTATATTTATTTGCCTAAACCTATTTAATTTTAAATTTAATATTGGTATATTTTTGTTGTATTTAAATTATACTTAACTGATGGAAATAATTAACAAATGTATATCTTGGTTTATGTGTGTCTCTCCCACTAGAATATAGGTGAGCTTCTTGAGGGTAATGTTAAGAACCAATATGCTTGGCACAGTATCTATTATCAATATTCATTGGAAGAATGTATGTTCCATGCTTCTGACAATAGCTTATAACTCAAATATTTCTATGATTGCCTCTTACATTCATCATGTACATTTACCAACTTGGACAATATCTTTAATGTCTCTAAATCTTGGTGTTCTCATCTATAATGCTGGGATTAAAAATTGAATTTATTTCATAGAATTATTATGAAAATAAAATAATGCCCTGGTGTAATATGCTTATAGCACTATCTGGCATGTGGTGAGCACACATTAATTCAAACAAATTTGGTGTTACTTTCCATGACTGTTCTATCTCAATTGCCTATGACTGTTATATGCCTATTATTTTGTTCATCAATCAGAGACTTTGTATTTATTTTTTGCCTTCTTCTTATTGCCTGAAAGTCCTAGCCCACAATAAGTGCTCACTAAATGTTTGTTGAATATGGCGTGATTTTTTAAGTGTTCAAGAAACATCCTTTCTTATGCCAGGGGGTTATGAATACATACGATTATCCTTTCTTTCTTTCTTTTTTTTTTTTACGATTATCCTTTCCTAGGAATGTTAGCCTCCTTCTGTCATATCAACCTACACCCAGGCATGCACATACAAATGATGTTTGTACTTACTGAGGTTTAAGCAATACTTTCAAAGAAACAAATGTCCCTGACCTCAGAGAAGAGACTAGATTACCTTGTTACATGCTTTCATAGTACTCAATACTTTTCTTTTACAGCACTTATCAACATGGGCAATGATACACTTGTATGATTATTTGGGTCGTGTAATCTCTAGTCAGGCTACGCCCACAGCTGGGTCCATTGTATCTCTAGCACCTAGTAGTCCATGAACTTACTTATTTACTTACTCACTTACATTTATTTATTTATTTATTTATTTATTTATTTATTTATTTAAATTCAAATTCAGGTTAGTTAACATACAGTGCGGCTTGGCTTCAGGAGTGGAACCTTGTGATTCATCTCTTACGTATGACCCCCAGTGCTCATTCGAAAAAGTGCCCTCTTTAATGTCCATCACCCATTTAACCCATCCCCCCACTCACCCTCCTTCCAGTAGCCCTCAGTTTGTTCTCTGTATTTAAGAGTCTCTTATGGTTTGCCTCCCTCTCTCTTTTTATCTTATTTTCTTTTCCTTCCCCTATGTTCATCTGTTGAGTTTCTTAAATTCCACACATGAGTGAAATCATATTATATTTGTCTTTCTCTGACTGACTTATTTCACTTAGCATAATACCCTCTAGTTCCATCCATGTTGGTGCAAATGGCAAGATTTCATTCTTTTTCATTGTCAAGTAGTATTTCGTTGTGTATATATACCACATCTTCTTTATCCATTCATCAGTCGATGGATGTTTGGGCTCTTTGCTTAATTTGGCTATTGATGATAGCGCTGCTATAAACGATGGGGTGCATGTGTCCCTTTGAATCAGCACACCTGTATCCCTCAGATAAATACCTAGTAGTGCAATTGCTGGGTCGTAGGGTAGTTCTATTTTTAATTTTTTGAAGAACCTCCATAATGTTTTCCAGAGTGGTTGCACCAGTTTGCATTCCCACCAGCAGTGCCAAAGTGTTCCCCTTTCTCTGCATCCTCGCCAATATCTGTTGTTTCCCGAGTTGTTAATTTTAGCCATTCTGACAGAAGGAAGTAGGGAGAGATGATGGCAGAAGTCTATGGTTATCACGTAGGGAAAGGTTTCTTTTTTTGTGGAGTGGATGGTTTATTTGAATTATTTTTAGTTCTAATATATTTTTTAAGTTTATTTAGAGAGAGAGAGTGAGAGAGAGAGAGAGAGTGAGATTGGGAGGGACAAAAAGAGAGGGAGAGAGAATATCCCAAGTAAGCTCTACATTCAGTGTGGAGCCCAATACATGGCTCGATCTCATGACCTCGATATCATGACATGAGCTGACATCAAAGTTGGATGCTTAACTGACTACGCTTAACAGGTACCCCCAGTTCTAATTCACTTTTTATTTAAGTATTAGGCCTTGACTGAATTCCAGGTGGCTAACAGTAACCATCAAATGGGATGAAAATGTAGGTCGGCTTATCTACTAAAAGAAAGAGAAATCAAAGAGACACTCCCAGTGAATCAACGGCTCCCAAGTCATGAAAGTGAGCTGTCGTAAGCAATGGTTGCTCCTGAGAGGGGTTGCCTGGTGAGGGCCTGGGAAGTGTGTTTTCACAACCCACTGAGTCTCTTGCTCAGCAATTTGCCATCATAGGAATTTTAGTGCTTTTCTTTTATGTTATCTTCAGGCAATACTATTATAAACATGTTAGACAATGTGTAAGGTCCTGAGGGGACAATGGTGACAAAAATACAGCTATTTTACAGTTGCTTAGAGCACTATTAGTCCAGTTGAGGAGATGACCTGATAAACAGTAGACTACAACATGATATGACTAGCCTTATACTAAGGGAAGCTCAGTGTCCAGAGGCAACACTTAAGAGGACAGATGGAGGGTCCGGGAAGGCCTCCAGAGAGAGGTATTGCTCATCTTTCCTGATTCTGTTGCCTTTCTTGAAGGCAACTAGCTTGTTCCAGTGGCAAATTGCAGTAGAGCTTTTCCATAGGACACAGAGACTAAGCATTAGCACACGCCAAGCCCTGTGCAGAGGTGTCTTTCATCAGTATAACAGTTCTTCGGGGTAGAGGATATCATGCTCAGGAGAAAATAGAGGCTACAAGAGATTACTTAACTTTGCTGGGGACACACAGCTGGTGAGTGTGGGCCTCATTCTGTCTGGCTCCCAATACAGTGTTCTTTCCTGTCAAAGGCAAAATGAAACAAACCCTGAATTCCTGCTTATGGCAAATGAAAACACTATAAAAAATTGGCCTCCAATAATCATCTTAAAAAATCCAGTAGTGTAATGGTGGTGATGACAAGCACTTTTTCCTCATTAGGACATCTGCTCTCAACCGTGATGGGGAGCTTCCCTCGATGACCCCATTTGTGCTGCCCATTTTGCTAAGGAGTTTATTCAAGGTAACAAAATAACCCAGGAGGAAAGCTTTGGTGAAAATGGAGGCCTTTGATCCCTGGCTTAATGCTTATTCTTCTAACAGGCAGGGCCTCTAAAGTTCAGCACCTGATATTGTAATTACTGTGTATCACTCTTTTTCCCATTTGTACGATAAAGCTATATTTTAATTGTGTGGTGAGTGTAGACAGATTAGCACAACAAAAAGCACCAATCTTTTCTTTACTTGGCTTGCTGGGAACATTATGCAGAAGGATACTGGTTAAACACACACACAATATTTAGAAGGCTTGAAAAATACATGTGGATAATATGTTAGGCTTTTTTTTTTTTTTACATGAACCTGAATTGGTATACAGCCACTGATTAATAACCTTAGGAATGAAAATGTCAGGTGTATTGCATAAATATTAGCCAGCAGACCTCAATTTGTTTTGGATAAGGATCAACAGTCTCGCATAAGGCACAAGAAAGACACCTCTGACATTGAAAATCCCCTCTAAATATCAAGGTCTTTTTCAACAAGACATTCGGAAATACAAGCAGTCTAATTAATAATCCATTATATAAGTAACATTTGCTTATTTTAATTACTGTGAACTTCAATTAGGTCTCTTCCATGGTGATGAACACAAACCTGTTTCTCAGGTAATGGCTTGTGGTTGATGTTCTTAGAAATCCTAGTACCTGGTGATGAGTCAGTGCTCAGGTATAGGGCAACAAGGCAGAGAACAGGGCTTGGCATGACACCCACCAGCAGAGGAGGGGCAGGTGTTGTCTTAGCAAGCTCTACTGCCAAAATGAAATCTTGAAATCCAAACTCCACTCTCCTCTGCTTAAAAGCCTTTCACTCTTATGCTTTGGCTTTCACAGAAGTATTCAGCCTTATTAGTAGTCACTGGGTTAGTCATGAGAGGAGCTTTTCTCACTTCTCCTGACACATCTGTTGTCATTGCTTCTGCCTCCCTGTACGTTGGCTGCGTGAAAGTCCCTGATTCTCAGCATGTGTCATGCTCTCACTTGCCTTCAGGATTTTGCCCATGCAAGATTCTATATGAAATTCTCTTCTTTCTTCCATGCCTACAAACTACTCACTATTTAGGGCTGGACCACTACCGCCTGCCTGGGAATCCTTCTCTAACCTTCTACTCCAATTTCTGCCACACCCAGCTGTCACTCCTGAGCTGTGCCAATGGCCTCCCCTCCAAGTTGTCAAAGCACTCAGGGTTTACCCCTGTCATCTGTACTTAGAAGAACAACTCCTTCCTGGGAAAATAGTCTTTCTCTCTATCTTGGACAACAGATTCTTTCCCCTCTTCTTCCTCCCTCCCTCCCTCCCTCCCTCCCTCCCTTCTTTTCTTTCTTTCTTTCTTTCTTTCTTTCTTTCTTTCTTTCTTTCTTTCAGAGATAAAGAAAGCATGAGTAGGGTAGGGGCAGAGAGAGAGAGAATCCCAAGCAGTCTCCACACTGTCAGCATGAAACCCATTGTGGGGCTCGAACCCACAAACTGTGAAATTATGACCTGAGTTGGAGTTAGATGCTTAACCAACTGAGCCACCCAGGCACCCCATCCTCCTTCTTCTTTTTCATAATATATGTTTTTAATGAACATTGGGCTAAATATTTTTAAAATATCATGAAAACAATATAATTTTAAGTCAAATATAGAAAAAATGGGATGAGCACTGGATGTTATATGTAAGCAATGAATCACAGAAATCTACACCCAAAACCAAGAGTGCACTGTGTACTCTGTATGTTAGCCAACTTGACAATAAATCATCTTTTAAAAAGTAATTAATTAAATAATTAATTAGTAATAAATAAATAAATAAATAAATAAATAAAGTGGTTTTCTTGTAGGCGGCATTAAAAAAAAAAAAGAAAAATGGTTCAAACAAAATAGGGTCAATAGCCCAGCCCCCTTCCACCAACTTCTGCAGATATATAGATTCTTACATAGCCTTCTGTGTTCTGAGACAACAGGAAAATAGTCTACCAAAGAAATGCTCTGGATCAAGGAGCAAGAAATAAAAAAAAAAAAATTAAAATAGCTTCAAAAATTCTACTTGCTTATTGGTAATTAAGAGGTGGTCAAGGGGAACAGATGGTTCTATATGGAGCCTTATTCTCATAAATCACAAAGGACCCAGGACATTGTCTGAAGGCAAGTGGCCATTGCTCTCCATAATATTGGAAGGTGCTCTAACTAATGGGCAATACCAATTATGCAGATGTCACTCCTGTTAGGAAAATGTCCCCCTTACTTAAGATGAATTCAGATAGCATTATGTTTGGAAATTAATGCTTATCCCTAGAAAATGTGTATTTATTTCCTTGGTCTAATTAGTGTCTTTCATTTGATGATTATGAAGAATGAGGGGGACTTTTCTGTACCTCACTCAGGAAAAGAGAATTTGAGGGGGCTGAACTATTATGATAAATGTTGAAGGCCAGAGCTCATCTTGGAGTATCTTGCTGCAACTTTGGACACAAGAATTCAGACTTTGGAAAATGTACTGCTGTGTGATGCTTGTGTGTCCTAGAGCTCCTGGGGGTAGAGTAAAAGATCAGGCACTTAGCAGGGCATAAATTCTATGTACAGACCAACCCTTGTGGGTAAGGGTCAGGAATTGGCACTGAAGGCTTAAAGAATATGGTATTCTGAACCACAATTTGGTGAGTAGTCTGAGAAATATTAACACTTCAACTTTGCTTATAGTTTTCCTTTGCATTATAAGGATATTCACTTATTTTTAAAATGTATTCATTTATTTTGAGAGAGAAGAGGAGGAGGGAGAGAGAGAGAGAGAGAGAGAGAGAGACAGAGAGAGAGAGAGAGAGAGAGACCCCAGGCTGACTGCACTGTCATAACAGAGCCTGATGTGGAGCTTGAACTCAGATTTCATGACCTGATCTGAAACTAAGAATCAGACACTCAACCAACAGGGCCACTCAGGTGCCCCAAGGATATTCACTTATTAATTGAGTCACTGATTTTTGTTAGGTATTCTGTGCTAGAGATACAGAGAATGTAGGCAGCAGAATGCATTTCCTGATAGACTTAGAAACATGGTGGGGCAAGACATACCATATAGTAAATACAAAAAAAAAAAAAAAAAGAAATATACAAGATGCAATCAGGTCTTAATGACAGCTATGCAAGAAATATAAGTGGATACTGTTATGGAGCACCCCATGGGGTGCAGGATAATAAGCTGAGCATCTTCAAGCAATAGGAAACAACGTGTGGCTTGGATCTAAAGAGTAAAGGGTGGGGGGAAGTCAGGGAGAGATTGGAAGAGGACAGCAGGAGCCAGATCTTGAAGACCACAGTGAAGATTGTGACCCTTAAGTGTCATAGAAATATTGGCAAGTTTATGCAATACATAATTTATTGTTCTAATTTATATTTTTAAAAGTTGTTCTGACTGTTAAGGGGGAATAGATTTTGGGGGTAGGAAGATAAAGAGTAGAATCTGAGAAATCAGGAGTCTATTGAATTAGTCAAATTAAAAGCAATTGTGAATTGCTGGGATTAGGGCGATTTCATTGGCAGTGAGGAGAAGCGGTTGGTTTCGGGGTGTTTTGGGGGTGGACGTGGCTGGATTTGCTGCTTTTAGTATCAAGTTTTGTATTTTTATTTCCATGCATGCTACCCTTCAGTGACATTAGATAGGTGCATATGGCTTTGTGCAGTGGTACTGTAGGGAATATGGTGTTGAGGCAAAAGCTGACCTGCCCTTCATTCACCCAGTGCCTGAACCCATCAACAGTACAGACAGCCACGGATGGACCTAGAGCCTGAGATGTAACTAGCCACAGCGTGAGAATTGGGGAGAAAATATCAGGTGGGAAACAGTTGCCAAGGGTACCCCTTTGAGGAAGACAGGAGACAAACTACTTCTTTCCAAGACATTGTAGAAGAAGATGCCACTAGGGGTGAGATGACCCAAGGGAAGGCATGGAAGAGAACCTATGCGCTAAGCGCTTCTTTCTGAGCTGTCTTTGTTTATTTGTCAAGTCCTTTACTAAAATATGATCGCTGTGAAGCCTGGAGCTGGCTCATATTCACTTTCACATCCTAGTAAGTGGCATAGCATCTGCCACTTACTGCCTGGTAACACGGAAATGAATGAATTTCATGCACACGAGTGAATGTGTGATTGCTTATTGAAAAAGTATTGGTTTGAAGAGTTGGTGCTTTTCTGCTGTATTAAGCAATGTGGCAGGGACACAATTTGGAATCAGGCATCGTGCCTTTTTTCCACATTTATATCTTGGCGATCGTGTTGCTGCCCCATATTCATCACTGTAGGATGGTTGAACCTTCTCCAACAGAGGCCTCCTTTTGTGCCTGACCTTGCACGATGCACTTTGTATTGGCCAGAGGGAAGGCATACACATTGGCATGAAATGTGAATATGCCTATTAACATTTCTCTCAGAGAATGTGGTGAGCCTTAGGAATCAGCTCAGAGGTTCAGCGGGGGCCCCTGGTCAGCACATTCTTCAAGCTCCCAGAAAAGGGCAAGCAAAGAATATTTACAGCCATGGAGAAATGGCCTCATAAAAATGCATAAGGGTGTGTGCACAGAGTGATGACTTAGATGAAAAAAGCCGTGTTTACATACTGTTACACTAAAAATATTCACACCTCATCAAATTGTCAGTCTTGTTTGCTGGCAACAATGGGATTTTTCCCTCTGTAAGGCAGTAAAGCTCCCGGCAGAGCACTGAGCATTATGTCTCATTAATCCTTCCCAGATCCCAGCGAGGTGGGTGGTGAGGGTTAGGTTTCCTGCTGTATCAGAAGAGAATAGATTGGGATTCATTTTCTCCCCTCTCTGCCATCTCATGTTTGAAACTTTATTAGTCCACTGAGGCTCTTGGGGATTGATCTTCCTAATGTCATCTGGTCTACCACCTAGGGCTGATGACGAATCCCTAGAGGAGGGGAATGAATTCATCAAGCCCTCTCAGCTATTTGGTGGAAAATCCAAGCCCAGTTGACCAATTTCCTACCCAGAGAATAGCAGAATGAGTAAGAGCATAAACCCCTATAAACGTCTACTAGATGTCAAACATTTTATATGTAATAGTTTTTGTAATCACTATGACAATTTTGTAAGGTTGTTGTTATTATTATTATAACTGTTAATTATTACAATTTTCCAGATGAGAATTATAAAGATCGTGGTTCATGTAAATTCTGTATTCAAACCCGAATATATCATTTGACACCAAAGCTGATGGCATGGGATGTCCCAGGATAATCCACTTTGTACCCATTGGACACACTGACACATAGCAGTGGCTTGATAGTGTTTCCTTCTTTTTTGTTAATTAAAAAAAATTGTAACGTTTATTTTTTTGGGAGAGAGAGCCACAGAGCGCAAGCAGGGGAGGGGTAGAGAGAGAGGGAGACACAGAATCTGAAGCAGGCTCCAGGCTCTGAGCTGTCAGCACAGGGCCCAATGCAGGCCTCAGGCTCATGAACCATGAGATCATGACCTGAGCCAAAGTCGAACACTTAATCAGGCTCCCATCCTTCTATATATTTTTTAAGAGAGAGAGAGAGAGAGAGAGAGAGTACATCTGCATGCACAAGTAGGGGAGGGGCAGAAAGAGAAGGAGAGAGAGAATCTTAGGCAGGCTCTGTGTTCAGTGCAGAGCTTGACACAGGCTTGATCTCATGACCCTGATATCAACCTGAGTCGAAATCAAGAGTCGGACACTTAACTGACTGAGCCACCCAGATGCCCCAAGTATTTCCTTCTTGATATGATCTTGCAGAGGAAAGATGCTGTGGAGACAGACAGGCCTGAATTCTAATGCACATCTCTTCATTGCTAAGGGGGCACCCTATGGGTGAGGCAGAAAGTATGCCTAAGTGTCAGTTTTCTCATCTATAAAAGAAAATAAAATACTCCCATGGCAGAATGGATGTGAAAATAAAACGAGGGAGCTCAAAGAAACAGAATATCACCTGGAAGGACTGCTCCATACTTGGGGGTTCCCTCTGATTCTTCCTTTGATCAGCAGGCTTGGGTGTTTTTCAAGAATCCTATTAGAAAACAAACCCATGCATTTCTGTATTGTTTTGGATTCACTCTATGAATTGACTTATTTATAGTGTCCAAGATGGTTGACATCTTTCCTATTGAATTTCACTAGTTATCAGTCTCTACTTGGAAGAGTCATACTCTTAAAGGTCATTTCAGAAGATCATTGGGTCAGACTACCCAACTTTCTTAGCAATAGGAACCATACTGCTAGTCCATTGACTACTGAATATGTATTCAGCATCTAGAAATTGCACAGGATACTGAAAACTAGGGCATGGTGAACTCAAGGAAGCCAACATGGGCCACTTCAGTATTTATGAAACCTTGGGACTATACTTAACGCCTTTGTGCTTTAGTCTACTTATCTACATTACTGACCTAAAGATTAAAAGGTCTGAGAAAATTGAGTGACATAATAAATATAAAGTAGTTATTCAGCGCCTCACATGTAGTAAGGGTTTATTAAGTATTAGTTATGAATATCATTAGCTACAATACTTCATAAAAGGAAAAACAAGTGAATGATTTCCAATGCAAGATGGTATACAATTAAGTCATTTGCACATTCAATTTCTTTTTAATGTTTATATTAAATTTGAATAAATTAATTTTAAAAATACACACATTATATAAAATAACAATAAAGATGCCTACATACCATCACCTAATGCTTTTGAAACCCACCATATGTATCCCCTCATCACATACCTGTTCTCCTTTCAGAGGAAACTGCAAACCTGAATTTTGTGTAGAACCTACCCTTTCTGTCTTTACCATTATACCATTTGTGTTTGTCTTTTTTAACAATAGAATTTTTTCTTGGATTGCATACAACTTATTCTGCAAGGGTTCTGCAAGATGAGCAAACATTTCTCCTAAATTTTAACTTGATAAACGAGCGATGTCTTTCAATACAAGTAGTACATAATGCCAAATGTCACATGATCACAACTGAGCTCTTTTCTCTCTCTGCCTCCTTACCTCTCTCTCTGTCTTTCTCTCTCTCTCTCTCTGCCTCTCGCTGCTGGATTACGGGTTATCATCTCCTTTTTGGATGCTCAGTCTCAGGCCATGGTGTTTGGCACAAATCAGTAATTTTTCAGAACATTGGAGGGTGCCCACAACTGGCACTGATGTATTTTTTTTTTTTTTTGGTCACTTCAAAGCACCTATTGACAGTCCTTTGCTTTTCCATATAAGAGTAAGCTTAGGGATGCTTTGATTCATTCTAGGTCAATGGATAGACTCCTTGTTAAAGTTGCACGAAAAGAAAAAGATTCCATTAGCCACTAGTCAGCAGTGATTCCATTAGTGATAGTGAAAGTCGTCCTGCACAATAACCCTCCTCTCTCTTGTCTCCCTCACACCAGCCACGAAGGTTTTCAAAGGTAAGTGCAGGTTTGTTTATTTTCCTTTTTTTTTATTTTATTTTTTATTTTTAAAAATTTACATCCCAATTAGTTAGCATATAGTGCAACAATGATTTCAGGAGTAGGTTCCTTAATGCCCCTTACCCATTTAGCCAATCCCCCCTCCCACAATGCCACCAGTAACCCTCTGTTTGTTCTCCATATTTATGAGTCTCTCCTGTTTTGTCCCCCTCCCTGTTTTTATATTATTTTTGTTTTGCTTCCCTTATGTTCATCTGTTTTGTCTCTTAAAGTCATCATATGAGTGAAGTCATATGATTTTTGTCTTTCTGTGACTAATTTCACTTTGCATAATACCCTCCAGTTCCATCCACATAGTTGCAAATGGCAAGATTTCATTCTTTTTGATTGCCAAGTAATACTCCGTTGTGTGTGTGTGTATATATGTGTGTGTATATATGTGTGTGTATATATATATATATATATATATACCACATCTTCTTTATCCATTCATCCATCGATGCACATTTGGGCTCTTTCCATATTTTGGCTATTGTTGATAGTGCTGCTGTAAACATGGGGGTGCATGCATCCCTTCGAAACAGAGCACCTGCATCCTGTGGATAAATGCCTAGTAGTGCAATTGCTGGGTCGTAGGGTAGTTCTATTTTTAGTTTTCTGAGGAACCTCCATACTGTTTTCCAGAGTGGCTGCACCAGCTTGCATTCCCACCAACAATGCAAAAGAGATCCTCTTTCTCCACTTCCTTGCCAACATCTGTTTTTGCTTGAGTTGTTAATGTTAGCCATTCTGACAGGTGTAAGGTGGTAGCTCATTGGGTTTTGATTTGTATTTCCCTAATGATGAGAGATGTTGAGCATTTTTTCATGTGTCGGTTGGCCATCCGGATGTCTTCCTTGGAGAAGTGTCTATTCATGACTTTTGACCATTTCTTTACTGGATTATTTTTTTCCTGGGTGTTTGATAAGTTTGATAAGTTCTTTATAGATTTTGGATACTAACACTTTATCTGATATGTCATTTGCAAATATCTTTTCTCATTCTGTCTGTTGCCTTTTAGTTTTGCTGGTTGTTTCCTTTGCTGTGCAGAAGCTTTTTATATTGATGAGGTCCCAGGAGTTCATTTTTGCTTTTGTTTCCCTTGCCTCCGGAGATGTGTTGGGTAGGAAGTGGCTGCGAGCAAGATCAAAGAGGATTTTGCCTGCTTTTTCCTCGAGGATTTTGATGGTTTCCTGTCTTACATTGAAGTCTTTCATCCATTTTGAGTTTATTTTTGTGTCTGGTGTAAGAAAGTGGTCCAGGTTCATTCTTCTGCATGCCGCTGTCCAGTTTTCCCAGCACCACTTGCTGAAGAGACTGTCTTTATTCCATTGGATATTCTTTTCTGCTTTGTCAAAGATTAGTTGGCCATACGTTTGTGGGTCCATTTCTGGGTTCTCTATTCTATTCCAATGATCTGAGTGTCTGTTTTTGTGCCAGTTCCATACTGTCTTGATGATTACAACTTTGTAGTATAGCTTGAAGTCTGGGATTGTGATGCCTCCTGCTTTGGTTTTCTTTTTCAAGATTGCTTTGGCTATTTGGGGTCTTTTCTGGTTCCATACAAATTTTAGGATTATTTGGTCTAGCTCTGTGAAGAATGCTGGTGCTATTTTGATAGTGATTGCATTGACTATGTAGATTACTTTGGGTAGTATTGACATTTTAACAATATTTGTTATTCCTTTCCAGGAGCATGGAATCTTTTTCCATTTTTTTGTGTCTTCTTCAATTTCTTTCATAAGCTTTCTATAGTTTTCAGTGTATAGATTTTTTACCTCTTTGGTTAGATTTATTCCTAGGTATTTTATGGTTTTTTGTGCAACTGTAAATGGGATCAATTCCTTGATTTCTCTTTCTGTCGCTTCATTGTTGGTGTATAGGAATGCAACCTATCTCTGTGCATTGATTTTATATACTGCAACTTTGCTGAATTCACGGATCAGTTCTAGCAGGTTTTTGGTGGAATCTTTTGGGTTTTCCATATAGAGTATCATGTCATCTGTGAAGAGTGAAAGTTTGACCTCCTCCTGGCCGATTTGGATGCCTTTTATTTCTTTGTGTTGTCTTACTGCAGAGGCTAAGACTTCCAATACTATGTTGAATAACAGTGGTGAGAGTCGACATCCCTGTCTTGTTCCTGACCTTAGGGGGAAAGCTCTCAGTTTTTCCCCATTGAGGATGATATTAACATTGGGTCTTTCATACATGGCTTTTATGATCTCGAGGTATGATCCTTCTATCCCTACTTTCTTGAGGGTTTTTATCAAGAAAGGATACTGTATTTTGTCAAATGCTTTCTCTGCATCTATTGAGATCATATGGTTCTTGTCCTTTCTTTTATTGGTGTGATGAATCACATTAATTGTTTTGTGGATATTGAACCAGCCCTGCATTCCAACTATAAATCCCACTTGGTCGTGGTGAATAATTTTTTTAATGTATTGCTAGACCCAGTTGGCTAATATCTTGTTGAGGATTTTTGCATCCATGTTCATCAGAGAAATTTGTCTATAGTTCTCCTTTTTAGTGGGGTCTCTGTCTGGTTTTGCAATCAAGGTAATGCTGGCTTCATAGAAAGAGTTTGGAAGTTTTCCTTCCAGTTCTATTTTTTGGAACAGTTTCAAGAGAAAAGGTGTTAACTCTTCCTTAAATGTTTGGTAGAATTCCCCTGGAAAGCCATCTGGCCCTGGACTCTTGTTTTGTGGCAGAGTTTTGATTACTAGTTCAATTTCCTTACTGGTTATGGGACTGTTCAAATTTCTTATCTCTTCCTGTTTCAGTTTTGGTAGTGTATATGTTTCTAGGAATTTGTCCATTTCTTCCAGATTACCCATTTTATTGGATATAATTGCTCATAAAATTCTCATTATTGTTTTTATTTCTGTTGTGTTGGTTGGTTGTGATCTCTCCTCTTTCAGTCTTGATTTTATTTATTTGGGTCCTTTCCTTTTTCTTCTTGATCAAACTGGCTAGTGGTTTATCAATATTGTTAATTCTTTCAAGGAACCAGCTTCTGGTTTCATTGATCTGTTCTGTTCTTTTGGTTTCAATAGCATTAATTTCTGCTCTAATCTTTATTATTGTCTGTCTTCTGCTGGTTTTGGGTTTTATTTGCTGTTCTTTTTCCAGATCCTGAAGGCATAAGGTTAGGTTGTGTATCTGAGATCTTTCTTCCTTCTTTAGCAAGGCCTGGATTGCTATATACTTTCCTCTTCTGACTGCCTTTGCTGCGTCTCTGAGGTTTTGGGCTGTGGTGTTATCATGAAAATTGGCTTCCATGTACTTTTCAGTTTCCTCTTTAACTTCTTGTTTAGCCCATTCATTCTTCAGCAGGATGTTTTTTAGTCTCCAAATATTTGTTATCTTTCCAAATTTTTTCTTGTGGTTGATTTCAAGTTTCATAGCATTGTGGTCTAAAACTATGCATGGTATGATCTTGATCTTTTTGTGCTTGTTGAAGGCTGATTTGTGTCCCAGAATGTGACCTGTTCTGGAGAACATTCCAAGTGCACTGGAGAAGAATGTGAATTCTGCTGCTTTAGGATGAAATGTTCTCAATGTATCTGTTAAGTCCATGTGGTCCAGTGTGTCATTCAAAGCCATTGATTCCTTGATTTTCTTTTTAGATGATCTGTCCATTGCTGTGAGTGGGGGTGTTGAAGCCTCCTACTATTATGGTATGACTATCAATGAGTTTCTTTATTTTTGTGATTAATTGATTTATATATTTGGATGCTTTCACATTTGGCACATAAATGTTTACAATTGTTAGGTCTTCTTGGTCTATAGACCCCTTGATTATGATATAATGCCCTTCTGCATCCCTTGATACAGTCTTTAAAGTCTAGATTGTCTGATATAAGTATGGCTACTCTGGCTTGCTTTTGTTGACCATTAGCATGATAGATGGTTCTTCATCCCCTTTTTTTCAATCTGAAGGTGTCTTTAGGTCTAAAGTCGGTCTCTTGTAAACAGCGTATAAATGGATCTTGTTTTCTTATCCATTCTGTTACCCTATGTCTTTTGATTGGAGCATTGATTCCATTGATGTTTAGAGTGAGTACTGAAAGATATGAATTTATTGCAATTATGATGCTTGTAGAGTTGGAGTTTCTGGTGATGTTCTCTGGTCCTTTCTAATCTTTTGTTGCTTTTGGTATTTAATTTTGTATATATATTTTCATCTTTTCTCCCCTCAGAAAGTCCCCCTTAAAATTTCTTTTAGGGCTGGTTTAGTGGTCACAAACTCCTTTAATTTTTGTTTGTCTGGGAGACTTTTTATCTCTCCTTCTATTTTGAATGACAGCCTTGCTGGATAAAGAATTCTTGGCTGCATATTTTTCTGATTCAGCACACTGAATATATCCTGCCACTCCCTTCTGGCCTGCCAAGTTTCTGTGGATAGGTCTGCTGCAAACCTGATCTGTCTTCCCTTGTATGTTAGGGACTTTTTTTTCCCTTGCTGCTTTCATGAGTCTCTCCTTGCGTGAGTATTTTGTGAATTCGATTATGATATGCCTTGTTGATGGTCAGTTTTTGTTGAATATAATGGGGGTCCTCTGTGCTTTCTAGATTTTGATGTCTGTGTCTTTCCCCAGATTAGCAAAGTTTTCTGCTATGATTTGCTCATATAACCCTTCTACCGCTATTTCTCTCTCTTCCTCCTCTGGGACCCCTATGATTCTGATGTTGCTCCTTTTTAATGAGTCACTGATTTCTCTAAATCTTAAACTGTGCTCTTTTGCCTTAATCTCCCTCTTTTTTTTTCTGCTTCTTTATTCTCTGTAAGTTTGTCCTCTATATCGCTGATTCTCTGTTCTGCCTCTTCCATCCTTGCCACCGCTGCATCCATCCATGATTGGAGCTCAGTTATAGTATTTTTAATTTCATTCTGGCTATTTTTTACTTCTTTTATCTCTGCAGAAAGGGATTCTAATCTATTTTTGACTCCAGCTAGTATTCTTATTATCGTGATTCTAAATTCTGGTTCATACATCTTGCTAGTATCTGTGTTGGTTAAATCACTGGCTGTCATTTCTTCATTCTCTTTCTTTTGGGGTGAAAACCTTCATTTTTTCATTTTGAAGGGATAAAAGGAATTAATGAAGTAGAAAAATTAAAATTAAAAAAATTAAAAAAATATTAAAATTAAAAATTAAAAACACAACACACACCAAAATCGAATAGATGATGCTAGATCCTAGGTGTGTTTTGGTCTGGGTGTTGAACGTGGTTTGACAAATTAGAAAAAAAAAGGGGGGGGGGAGAAAAAAAGGAAAGTGTTTGAGAATTTGAAAAAATGAATACACGGAAGTAGACTAAAATGAGATGACGGGAGTAAAATAGAATTTGAAAAAATATTTAAAAAGTAAAGAATATAGTAGAAAAAAATTAAAGAAAAATATTTTTAATAATAATCAAAAATAAATATAATTTTTTTCATTTTCTGTATTTAAGAAAAAAGAAAGGAAATGAAAAAGAGAAAAAAAGATTAAGAAAAGAAAAAAAAAAGAAAAAAAGCATTTGAAAATTTGAAAAAGTGAATACACTGTAGTAGACCAAAATAAAATAATGGAAGTAAAATAGAATTTGAAAAAATTTTCATAACAGAAAAAATATAGTAATGAAAATTAAATAAAAATACTTTTAATATAAATTGAAAGTAGAAATGAAGTTTTTCTCTTTTTGCATTTAAGAAAAAGAAAAGAAACAAAAAGGAGAAAAAAAAAAGAAAGAAAAAAAAGGAAATTTTTTGAAAATTTGAAAAGGTGAGTACACTGAAGTAGACTGAAATAAAATGACAGAAGTAGGATTTGAAAAAAAATTACACAAAAGTAAAAAATATAGTAATAAAAAAATATTTTTAATAAAAATTGAAAATAAAAATGAATTTTTTCTCTTTCTGTATTCAAGAAAAAGAAAAGAATTGTAAAAGAGAAAAAGGAAAAAAAAAAAAAAAGAAAGAAAGAAAATTGAACCTGCTAAGCCCGCAGTGAGACTTGTGTTCTTGAGGAGAGAAGTTGGCCCATTTCGGGGGGGGGGGGGGGCTCAGTGTAATGGCTCCGCTGTCCAGTAGATGGCGCTGCTAGCCTACTGGGGTGGAGTGTTGCGGCGCTTGTAGGTGCGTATGCGCATGCGCAGTAAAAATGGCGCCACCCGGCCACCTAGTCTGTTCTCCCAGATCACCAATTGAGCACCAGTCCTCTGTCTTCAGCTCTCGTCCACTCCCTGCTTTTCCATTCTCCGTGACCAGGCCCCAGGCAGTACCTCTCTCCCGAGTTTTGTCTCAGATGTGGCTGTTTTCCCCGGCCCCTTACTTCTGGAGGACGGCGGCTTTGACCCGCTCCGCCCCTCTGCGGGAGGGTCTCGCCGAGCAGTGGCCGAATGAACAGTGGCCGAATATTGGCTGCACCCAGGCATGCCCGCTGGACCTTGCTGCTGTCGGTGCCCCTAGACTGCGGCCAGGTGCCAGCCCGCCCCAGAAAATATTCGCGAGACAGTGTAGCAGCAGTGTTTCAGGGGTTATGGAAAATCACAACTCACATCTGGCACCAAGCTTCACCCTTAATGACCTTGTTCCAGCATCAGAGAAAGTGGCCGTTTTCTGGGGTCTGCTGGGACCAGGTGGCTTCAACAGTCTCTACCAAATGTCCTTCCAGCAGTGGAACCGCTTTTCCCCGTGTGGCCCGAGAACCTCCCGGACCCCACTCTGCTCCTGGGGATTCGCCCTTCCCACCAGAGCACCGCCAGGTATGGAGCTGCGGAGTTGCAGCCTCTGCGCGTCCCTCGTTTACAGTCTTAATGGAATTTAAACCCTCTCCTTTCTCCCTTCTTAGTTTCGTCCCTGCGGCTGTTTCCAATTTTCCACTTTCTCTCCAGCTGCTTTTGGGGAGGGGTGCTTTTCCCGTATTCTCCCCTCCTCCCCAGTCTCCGTCCTCTCTCCGCCTGCAAAAGCGGTTCCTTACCTTTCTCGGCTTCTTGCTCCCCAAGTTCAGCTCTCCGCGCCGCGTACCTGCTGAATTCTGTGGTTCAGGTTGTGCATCTTGTTGTGTTAATCCTCCAATCAGTTTTCTAGGCGTGTAGGATGGTTTAGTGTTGGTCTGGCTCTATTTCATGGACGCGAGACACACAAAAAGCTTCCATGCTGTTCTGCTATCTTGGCTCCTCCCTCTGTTTATTTTTCTTTATTTCTTGTATTTTCTTTATTATTTTGTATTATATTACAATATTGTAATCATTTTTATATGAATATTTTTGGGTTGTGGAACAAATCATCTGAGTTTCCTTCCATTATTTCTTACGGGGAAACTCGTTTAAATACACAAGTGCTTTGGATTACAAGCATGTGTCTGGAATGAATTGACGGATTATGCTCACAAACCAAGGTTTTACTATACATTTACTATGTATATGGAATAACATTGCCATTGATCCTGTTATTTGCTTTTGTTTGCCTAGCAAGGGAAGGCAAAATAAGATAAAAACAGAGGGAGGCAAACCATAAGAGACTCTTACATACAGAGAACAAACTGAGGGTTGCTGGAGGGGAGGTGGGTCGGGGGACGGACTGAATGGGTGATGGACATTAAGGAACGTGCTTGTTGGGATGAGCACTGGCTGTTGTGTGTAAGTGATGAATCACTGGGGTCTACTCCTCAAGCCAAGACCACATTGTATGTTGACTAACTTGAATTCTAATAAGTAAGCAAAGTAAATTAAAATTAAAAAATAAAAAATAAAACAAAACATGGTATTCTGAGATGTGTCCATGTCGTTCATGTAGTTTTAATTTATTCCCATCAGTACTGTAGAGTATACTAGTGTATGGATATGACAGAATTCACTTACCCATTTTACTCCTAATGGGCATCACAGTTGCTTCCTTTTAAGCTTTTTTATTATATCATGCCCCTATCAACATTATTATATAAATTCTTGGTGTGTGTGGGCAGGATTATCTAAAGGAAAGATATTTGGGAATGAGACATGGGTTATAGGACTGGAGCACGTTTGACATTACTATATGATACTATTGTCTTGTTTTATAAAGTAACTATAACCATTCACAATCCTACCTACAGTATATAAGGGTTAATAGTTGCCTCCAATCCTTGCCAATCCTTTATATTGTTATTCTTTAATTTTTACCAATCTATTGGATGAAAAATGGTAAATTCTTGGGGTTTTAGTTTGCATTTCTTTGATTGCTAGTAAATTGAGAACATTTAAAAATGTTTACTGGTCATTGGAGTTTCTGCTTTCATAAAGTGCTTATTGGAGTCTTTGTACATTTTTTGCCTATTGAGTTGTTTGTCTTTAATTTATTGATTATGTAAATTATGTTTACTGTCTGAATACTAATTTTGTCATTACATATGCCCAAACATCTTCTTTTACTTTGTGGTTTGTCATTTCAGTTTTCATATTATGCCTTTGGATGGGCAGCTGTTCTTAATATTGCTGAGTACATCATCATTTGTTCATGATTTGTCCTTTCTATTTCTTGTTTAGAAATCCTGCTCTATCCAAAAGTCATAAAGATATTCTGGTGTTCTCCTAAAAGTTTTATAGTTTTATTTTTAACATTTATATATTTAATCCACCTGGAATTGATTTTATATATGGTGTGAAATAGGAGTCAAATTTCATTCTTGTCCATAACCAGTTGTTCCGGGATCATTTATTGACTAGTTCATCTTGTGCCATTGATATCTCATGCTGGCCCTGTCATAAATCAGATTTCTGTACATGCGGGGGCCCGCTTCTAGGCTTTTCTTTTCTTCTCATGTACTTACTTATCCATGTGCACACCAACCCCAGGCTGCTTTAATTACCATCAGATAATACTGAAGCTTGGTATTTTGAAAGCCAAATCCCATGATTTCTTTTCCTCAGGACAGTTCCTTGGCCCTTGTTGCACCATATAACATGATTGAGTCAATTTGTCAATTTGTCTTAAAAAATAACCTGTTGGCATTTTCTTAGAATTACATTGACTTTATGTATTTATAGATCAGTTAAGAAATGACATTCAGTCTTCCTGTCCATGAACATGATGTAAGCATGTCTTTAATTTTATTCGTTAATGTTTTTCAATAAAATTTTGTAAGATTTTCCATAAAGCTCTTTCCTCTCTCTGTTATATTTATACCTATGTGCTTGATAATTTATGCCATTATAAATTATTTCCTTTAAAAAATATATATGTAAAAATATATATTAAAAACATGTTAATATATATATTAAATATATATACACACACGTGTGTGTGTGTGTGTGTGTGTGTGTGTGTGTATATATATATATATATATATATATATATATAATGCTTATTTATTTTGAGAGGGGCAGGGAAGGGACAGAAAGAGAGGGAGAGAGAGAATCCCAATCAGGTTCTGTGCTGTCAGCGCAGAGCCCCACATGGGTTTAGATCTCAAGAACTGTGAGATCATGACCTGAGTCATAATGAAGAGTCAGAGGCTTAATCAAGGCAGCAAGACATCCAAAAATATATTCATTCTTTGCTATTAATTTGTATCAAGATTCCCTGGTAGGGGTGCCTGGATAGCTCAGTCGGTTAAGCATCCAACTTTGACTCAGGTCATGATTTCATGGTTCGTGAGTTTGAGCCCCACATCGGGCTCTGTGCTGACAGCTCGGAGCCTGGAGCCTGCTTCAGATTCTGTGTCTTCCTCTCTCTCTCTGCCCCTCCCCTGCTCACACTCTGTCTCTCTCAGGCTCAAAAATAAATAAACATTTAAAAAATTTAAAAAAAGAATACCTGATAATATATCTGTGGTGTTAAATAACCTGTCAGTTTCAGTTTTTCTGTGCAGTGAATCATTTCATCCACAAATCATAAGAGTTTTGTTATTTTATTTTTATAAGCTCATGACATCTGTTTATTTTTCTTGTTTCTGTTCTGCTAAGATTTCTGACAAACAATGATTGAAAGAGGTGATAGTAAGCTTTGATTTCTTATTTCTGATCTGAAGAATTATTTGAGGGCTGATTTGAAGCTGGATTCCCCCAGGCAAGATTTGTTCTGCTGCTCTGGGAATACTTTAAACCAAATTTTCAGTTAGCGGTGTTCAGGCCACATAGTTACTGAGATTTGGGGTTGCAAATATGATTAGGGACCAACTTGTGGTAAAGAACTTTCAAGGACAGGGTGCTTGGGTGGCTCAGTTGGTTGAGCATCCAACTCTTGATTTCAGCTTGGGTGATGATCCCAAGGGTTGTGGGACTGAGCCCCATGTCATGCTCTATGCTGGGCATGGGGGTTGCTTAAGATTCTCTCTCTCTCCTGTTTGTCTCTCCCCCTCTGCCCCTCTCCCCCACTCATGCTCTTTCTCTCTAAAATAAAAGAAAGCAAGAAAAGAAAGAAAGAAAGAGAAAGAAGGGAAAGAAAGAAAGAAAGAGAAGGAAAGAAGGAAAGAAAGAAAGAAAGAAAGAGAAAGAAAGAAAGAAAGAAAGAAAGAAAGAAAGAAAGAAAGAAAGAAAAAGAAATGTTCCTTTCAAGGAACAGTTCAAAGAATGTTTTCCCCTTTCCCTAGTGTTATACTAGAGAGGTTGGTACTGGAGAGAGGTTGGGGGGTGGAATTATTTTGTGTTCATCCTTAAATTAAGGTTAGAGCCCAACTTTATAAATGAGGGGACTCTCCTATCAGACTCCCTACTTTGGGTGGACCTTGAAGCTTGTCTTCTTGCTAACAAGGGTTCAAGGCCACTGGCGTTAAGCAAACATTCTTGACAGAGATCCACTGATATGCTCATGAGAGGCCATCGGTAGCAAACTGAAAATCTGGTCTTTTGAGCAGAAGAGTCTACTGTTCTTTCCACTGTGAATATGACTGGGCCTGAAAGATAAGACACTGAATCCTTCTGATATGTTCTTAGAGCTCCTGGTGCGCTGATCTAGCTTCAGAAGGTATATGATCACTGCTCATCTTTAATCTGAAAGCTGCTATATTTGGAGAATTTATTTGTAAAGTAATATTACTTTGTTGTTTTTCTCTATATGAAAACTGCTTGGAGAAGGAGGGTGCTCTAGAAAGACAGGCTGTATCACAGCTGCCAGGGAGCCTTAAGTTGGGCTGCTGATAATAAAGAGGGGGAGGCTTCTGGGGGCGGCTTCTGCAGCAAAGAACTCCATCCTCTGCCTCTGCAGGCGCTGAGCTCCAGCCTGTCTTTGATTAATAATATCTCTTAACCTTTCTGAGTCTCAGTTTCTTCATCTCAAAAGTGTGACTAATAATACTATACAAAATGTGGAATTTTGGAAAGGTAAAATTAAACAAGTAATATGTGTAAAGCTTCAAGGTAACATCTGGGCATAAAATAATTGCTCCTAAGTTATTATTATTATGTCTAAGACCCAGCGCATAGCCTCCGTGGTTCTAGACAAAGGTAACCATGAAAAGGTCCCTGCCTTCAAGAAGCATGAGAAATGTTGAGAACTTTAAAAGCTAACCATTTCGTATTTGGCTCTTCTGACCTCCTCCATGGTGTCATTTAGCAACCAATGGGAAAAAAAGTAATATGCATTTTTCTTGTACTCCTCAGATGCTAATGGCAATAAGCGGGGTCCTCAGCACAGGCAAAAATTAGTCTTGGTAACCCACCTTCCCTGTCACTCTTTCTTCCAATGTCCTTTTTCCCTGTTTCATCTAAGACCCTATACGATTCTTCCGCCTATATCTACTCTTCGTTTTGTAATCACAAACCGCCAAATTAAAATCTCTCATTGGTTTTTTTGTTTTTCTGTTTTGGTTTTGGTTTTGGTTTTTTGGTTTTTTTCTGAGAACCAGAGAGGTAAGCTTTATTCTCACCTATATTACTTGTCACCGAACTCCATGGGGCTTTTCTGAGCTCCCATCTTCTCAGCCTATTTTGAAGAGTTATTGTGAGGGTTAAGGGCATGCTAATTTAGTAGGAATTTACTGAATCTTACATGCTGTTGAAACTTTTTCTTTTTAGTTTTTATTATTTTTATGTATAGTTGACAAACAGTGTTATATTAGTTTCAGGTGTGCAAAATGATGATTCAACAATGTTATACATTACACACTGCTCATCACAGTAAGTGTACTCTTAATCCCCTTCCCCTATTTCACCTACCCCCCTCCCCACCTCCCCTCTAACAACCACCAGTTTTTTTTCTCTGTATTTAAGTCTTTTTTTCCCTTTGTCTCTTTTTCCTTTGTTCATTTGTTTTGTTTCTTAAATTCCACATATGAGTGAAATCTTTTTGTATTGTTTTTCCTTTGACTGACTTATTTCACCGGTGAAATAAGTCAGTCAAAGGAAAAACAATATATACATTATATATATTCCATTATGTGTGTGTGTGTGTGTGTGTGTATACGTATATATATGTGTATATATATATATATATGTATATATATATATGTATAGTTTTTTTCAAGTATAATTGACATACAGTGTGTATATATATACATTATACACACACACACATATAATGGAATATTACTCAGCTATAAAAAGAATAAAATCTTGCCATTTGCAACACCATGGATGGATGTAGAGGGTATAAGGCTAGGTGAAATAAGTCATTCAAAGTAAAACAAATACAAAACAAATAGATGTACATGTATATCACTTCTTTATCCATTCATCTAATGATGGACACTTGGGTTGCATCCATATCTTAACTATTGTAAATAATGCTGCAATAAATACACATAGGGGTGCATATATCTTTCAGAATGAGTGTTTTCATTTCCTCTGGGTAATATTCAGTGGTGGAATAACTGGATCATTTGGTAGTCCTATTTTTACATTTTTTGAGGAAACTCCCTGATATTTTCCACAATGGCTGCACAAGTTTGCATTCCCATTCACAGTGCACAAGCATTCTTTTTCTCCACATTCTCACCCACACTATTTCTTGTGTTTTTGATTTTAGCCATTTTGATAGGTGTGAGGTGATATCTCATTGTTTTGATTTGTGTTTCCCTAATGATTAGTGATGTTGAGCATCTTTTCATGTGCCTGCTGGCCATCTGTATCTCTTCTTTGGAAAAACGTCTATTTATGTCCTCTTCCCATTTTTAATTGGATGATTTGTTTTGTTTTGGTGTTGAGTAATAGGAGTTCTTTATATATTTTGGATATCAGTCTCTTATTGAATGTATCATTTGCAAATATCTTCTCTCCTTCAGTAGGTTGCCTTTTTGTTTTGTTGATGGTGTCCTTCACTGTACAAAAGCTTTTTATTTTGTGTAGTTCCAATAGGTTAATTTTGGTTCTGTTTCCTTTGCCAGAGGAGACATATATAGAAAATTATTTTTGTGGCTGATGTCAAAGAAATTGCTGCTTATGTTTTCTTCTAGCAATTTTATGACTTCAGGTCTCACATTTAGTTCTTTAACCCATTTGAGTTTATTTTTGGGTGTGATGTGAGAAAGTGGTCTAGTTTCATTCTTTTACATGTAGCTGTCCAGTTTTCCCAACACTATTTGTGCTGAGAGACTGAGAGACTGTCTCTTTCTCATTTTATATTCTTGGTTCCTTTGTTGCAGATTAATTGACCAGAAAAGTGCTGGTTTATTTCTAGTCTCTCTGTTTTGTTTCATTGATATATGTGTCTATTTTTGTACCAGTGCTATACTGTTTTGATTAATACAGCTTTGTAGTGTATCTTGAAATTTGGGATTGTGATATCTCCAGTTTTTTTTTTCTTTTGGTTTTAGCTATTCAGGATATTTTGTGGTTCCATAAAAACTTCAGAAGTATTTTTCTAGTTCTGTGAAAATGCCTTTGGTATTTTGATAGGTTATATTAAATCGGTAGATTGCTTTTGGTGGTATGGAGATGATAACAATATTGGCTCTCCCAGTTCATGAGCATGGAATATCTTTTAATTTGTGTTATTTTCAATTTTCTTTACCAATGTTTTCTAGGTTATGGAGTACAGGTCTTTCAACCCCTTGGTTAAGTTTATTCCTAGGTATTTTTTTTTTTTTTTGATTCAAAAAGAAATGGGATTGTTTTTTTCAAAAACATTAAAACAGAATTACACCAAAGAAAAACTAAGTTCAGTCAAAAAAATCTTTCATAAGTCAGAAGTTATTCTGATAGATCCAACTCACTTAGCTAAATGCTCAAATCTTTTTTTTTTTGTTTTTAATTTGTGTATAGTTAACACAGAGTGTTACATAAGTTTCAATGTACCACTTAATGATTTGATAAGATTATACATTATGCTATGTTCACCACAAATATAGCTACCATCTGTCCCATTACGTTGCTATTATAATATCATTGACTATTGCTATGCTTCAGTTTTTATTCCCATGACTTGCTAGTTCCATAACTGGAAATCTGTGTCTCTCTCTCCCCTTCACCCCTTTTGCCCAATATCTCACTCCCTTCTGTGGAAACCATCAGTTTATTCTCTATTTATAGTTCCAATTTTGCTTTTTGTTTGTTTATTAATTTTTAGAGTCTGTTTATGACTGTAATTATATGATATTTGTATTTCTCAGTCTGACTTATTTCACATAGCAAAGTACCCTCTAGGTCCATTTATCCTGTCTCAAATGGTATCATCTTATCCTTTTTATGGCTGTGTAATATTTCATTATATATATCTTCTCAAGTTAGTGTTTTTGTTTCCCCAGGGTAAATATCCAATAGTGGATTTATTGGATTACATGGTATTTCTATTTTTAATTTTTAGAGGGGTATTGTTTTCTTAATTTCTCCTTCTGATACTTCATTATTAGTGTACAGAAATGCAACAGATTTTTATATATTAATTTTGTAACCTGTGACTGTAAATTCATTTATCAATTCTAGTAGCTTTTCATTGAAGTCTTTAATTGAAGAATTATGTTGAAAATATAACATTTTGTAAATTCTAGACTAATATTGTACTTAAGCGTAGCCTCACACTTGCATAATTGGGGCAACACAGAATCCTTGATCCAGGGCTAGAGAAGAACTTCTATGCTGTAAAGGGAAGAAAGATCTAACACTGAGCACACATTAGGCTACTTATGTGCTATATATTATGTTATTACCATTTTTTAAGTCAGTAGAATATGGTTTGGAAATGTCAATTAACTTGAGAAATGTCACACACCAAAGAATTCTTTTATAGCTTTTTTCTTCCTTTGTGTCCTTATTTCACTCATTCAAAAAACTACCCTTTTGGTCATACAAATGGCATCATCGTTTTTACTAAACAAGAGATAAAGATAATTCATGAAAATAGTGAAAAGCAATAAAAAAATAGCAATTTTAAGCAGCATTCAAGTCTCTTCTTTAACAAGATGGCAGATATGTTAGCCAGAGGAGTGTCATGATGGTTGGAATGTATCATCTCCATTATGTTTTTCGCAATATTCAAATTAGTCTAAGGCTTTCCTAATGCAGTCTTTTTGAACTTGCAGTGTCCATAGGATCTCAAGAGGGTAACACCTGGTATGGTCTAATCAACTCACATAATACATCCAACAACTGCCACAAATATGTTTTGAATTCTTATGTATTGGATTAAATTCTGGACCAGGAAAATCTAGCTGCATCTATGTGGAGTTTGCACTTAAGCAGGGAAGACAGTGAACAAAATTAATAAGTAAATTATTCAGTATATTTGAAATGAAAAGTACTAGGGGGAAAATAAAGTGAGGAAGAAAGATAGGGAGGGCTGGTGTGTATGTTTGTGATTTTAAACAGAGTGAGTAAACTGAGCAAAAAAAGTGGAAGAATTTGCTAGCAGTCATGCCTTTAAAAGGTGGCAGGCAGACAAGGAACCTGTCCTCTCTGCCCTAACTCATGATCTCACACTCTTGCTTTGATTAGTTCAGCCCTCTGAAGTTCTGCATTGAAGCCAAACCCGGGATAAATCACCAGCATGACTTTATTCACTGGTGCATTCTCGAAAATTATTTTGGTTTCAAGAGAAAGGTGTTTGATTTGCTTAAGCAAAAATAGATGAGCTTAATTAGTGGGAGGATACAAAGGTGTTTCTTGCTGTGTATAAGGGCATGGGGGCAATCTGGGAATGTGAACGCTGCCGAGACTTTCCATTGCTCTTTCTCAGATGGACCTCCTCTACATGATTAGACATCTGACTAATAAAATGTATTGTGTCTATGCCCAGGCAAGAAGGGCCCCTGTTCTTCCCTGAGCATTACAGGTTGTTGAACTTTTGGAGCCCTTGTCTCCAGGTCCAGTCATGCTGTCTGGTTGCAATGTACCCCCCTGATTCTTTGAACCGTATGCGGAGTGAATTAGACTTGGACACACAGGACTGAGCTGGGACCCAGAGCCTGCAAAGTTTCCAAGAGAGAGCCTGGCAAGCAGACCACTCCAAGTGGCTGGCACAGCATTAAGTTTGAAGGATTGTGGGAGTTTGGGCCACTGAAAGGGAGCCAACATTCTGGTTTTGGGTGATTCTCTCTCAGGTCAGAAAGAGAACGAGTTTAGGACAAGTCTGGACTACAAAGATTCACTGTCAGCATTGCATTCCATTCAAGGTTAGGGTCCATGAATCAGCATTCCTAGGCTATGTCCTGATAGTGCTACTGTTTCCAGTTTGCAGCGTCTAATGAGTAGGAGTAGCAGTGGAGCTGGAATTCTGCTGAATCAGTTGGGATCAAGATTTTACTCTCTACTAACTGTGATTTTAAGCTCATTATTTGACACTTTTAAGCCTCATTTTATCTTATTTCCAAAATGGGGAGATGAAAACATTTTTAAGTGAGATATTTCAAAAGTACTTAGAACAGTGCCTGGCACAGAGTAATCATTTAAGACTTATTATTGTTATTATTACTATTATTATTTTGGAGAGACTTAGATTAAAACATCTTACCACATGTCCCACAGACAGTTTCTATGGACCCAATGTTCTTTTGATTATTCCACACTGCCTTCTCAGATTAAAAAGGACAAGGAGTCTAAGAGGAAACCCAACGTTATGATAGAAATCACTTGACAATTAAGGCTCGTATTCTAGAAACACTCTGGGTTTGCTAATGCTGACACACACATTTCTTAAAATAAAACTCAAGTCCAAAGTGTTTGACAGAAGCAAAACAAGAGAACATTTACAATTGTGTTGAATGTCGCTTTTATTAGAAAAAACACACACACATAAAGTTAATTTGTACTTTGAATTGCAAAATATGGACAGTTAAGTCAATTTAACTCACAAAACAGAAATTATATCAAAGCGGAAAATGCTGGGGGGAAAGTAATCATCCCTGGTATTGCTCACAATAGTAAATTAAATTCAAATAGTTATTCCTAAGCATTCAAGCTGTGATTTTAATTATCCTCAAATCTTGGGGCTCTGTGTTAAAGTTTTCACAGTCACTGTAATTTTTGTCCCATTAACCATGTAACAGAATCAGTTTTATGTTAGAGTTTTCCAGATTATAAATGGTGTGATGCTGTTGGGTCGGGGTGGTAATGACAAATAGAGTTTCAAAGCTGCTCTTTTGGTGTTGAAATGTTCAGCTGTGACTTTTCTTAAGGGATTCAAAAAATCTTGCTTCCGTTTTGAATTTGTCCACTACATCAGTTAGCCAAGAAGTACTTATTGGGTGTTTATCATATGCCAATCTCAGTGGTACATACTTAGAGGGAAGAAAGGAAAGAATAGAGGAGGAGAGGAAGGAAAAAATCATGTAAGATGTATATTTTATAAGAATTCACAAGAGCCCATATAAATTAGTAATAGAATGTGTATGTGTGTGTACACACGTGTGTGTAATGAACATCACCACGGAGGAATGTGCTTTGATGAGAAAGTGACACTAAAATGAGAACTGGCTTCACTATTAATCAAATATGGCAGTTGTGGAGAAAATTTCTAGTGGCAGATGTCAGGGAATGGCCTTTGATGTTTTAAGTAAATAGGTAACATCACAAGGGAGATCCAAACTTCCATCATCTTATTTCAGCAAGATGTCGGCTGCTCATGAAAAGAATGTAGGGGCCCACCAAGTTCAAAGGTCTACAGAATTAGCAGAAAAATGCATTTTATTATCTTAATAAATGCAAAATGTAATCATAAGCTTAGCCTGATGACTTAGGTAAAGTAGATCGGAGAGTGGCATTGTGTCGAGGACAAGGACCTTGAGACTGGCCCTTCTCTAAGTTATGAAGCTCCCATTGTACACCGTGTATGAGACTGAGAACATCTCAGTTTACAAATCGGAAGTGCTGGGGCACCTGGGTGGCTCACTCGGTTAAGCGTCGAACTCTTGATTTCAGGTCAGGTCATGGTCTCATGGTGATGAGATTGAGCCCCACATTGAGTTCTGGGTTAGGCATGGACCCTGTTTAAGATTCTCTCTCTCTCTCTCTCTCTCTCTGTCCCCCCAAAAACAAAAATACAAACAAATAAGTAAATAAAATTATAGAAGTTCTGAGGAAAATTGAGTTTCTTATTTTTGTGTGTGTGTTAAGAGCTCTAAGCATATTTAGTATTTTAAATACATATAATGTTTAAGAGAATTTAGTGTGAGACTACATTTCAAATAATTAAGGACATTCTCCTCACTAAGACATGTTTTAGTAAGGGAGAGAACTTTGAGAAGCTGAACATTGTCTGATCTCTTTAGGCCACTGTTGAACACAAGAGATATTGTCACAGGCCTGGGTTCTCTAGTATCAAATAAAATGATGGGTTTCTGGAATAGCAAAGGCAAGGTGGCAGCACTTAACTACTGAAGCAAGGTGGACATCATGACCATATGCGCATCAAAGTCAGAGTGGCACTCAGAATACCTTGCCCCACAGGACAATGTGCAACAGACTCAATGGTTAAATGATTGTGTTGTTGCAAGAGGCCACATGGACGAATAATTACTCCCTTCCTTCTTTCTTTCCATCCTTCCTTCCTTTCTTCCTTTTCTTCCTTCCTTCCATCCCTCTGTCCCTCCTTCCCTCCCTCCCTCTTTTCTTCCTTTCCTTCTTTCCTTCCTTCCTTCCCTCCTTCCTTTCCTCCCTTCCTTCCTCCCTCCTTTCCTTCCTTCCTTCCCTCCCTTCCTTCCTCCCTCCTTTCCTTCCTTCCCTCCCTCCCTTCCTCCTTCCTTCCTTCCTTCCTTCCTTCCTTCCTTCTTTCCCTCCCTCCTTCCTCCTTCCTTCCTTCCTTCCTTCCTTCCTTCCCTCTCTCCCTCCTTCCTTCCTTCCTTCCCTCCCTCATTCCTTCCTTCCTTCCTTCCTTCCTTCCTTCCTTCCCTCCCTCCCTCCCTCCATCCCTCCCTCCCTCCCTCCTTCCTTCCTTCCTTCCTTCCCTCCCTCCCTCTTTTCTTCCTTTCCTTCTTTCCTTCCTTCCCTCCTTCCTTTCCTCCTTTCCTTCCTCCCTCCTTTCCTTCCTTCCTTCCTTCCTTCCTTCCTTCCCTCCCTCCTTCCTTCCTTCCTTCCCTCCTTCACTCCGTCCCTCCATCCCTCCCTCTTTCCTTCCTTCCTTCCTTCCTTCCTTCCTTCCTTCCTTCCTTCCTACAATAGGAAATTGTGGTATCTCATTCAGTTTAAAAATGTAAGTTATTTCAAAGACTGAGAGTCCATTAATTGAACTGAGTTGCAATTTCATGAGAAAATTAGAATGGGTTATGGATGAAGGTGACAATAAATCTCAATTATTGCCTTTAGACTTCAACAGTGGGAACTATAGCATGTTCTTTCTTATATTAAGATTTTACAGGCAGAATTGTAAGCTACCACTTGGAAGGGGCTCTGTGCCTGTCTGCTCCCAATGGAGAAGTGCATGGTCTAGTATGTAGACATTGCCACATGTGGCTGTTGAACACTTGAAATAGAGCTAGTCCCTTTTGAGATGCACTGTAAGTAAGTTTTGAAGACTTAGTATGAGTGGAGCAATGTAAAATCTCCCATGAATATTATACTCATTACATTTTCAAATTATAAAAGCTTAGTTATATTAGGTCAGACAAAGTATACTATTTATATTGATTTTGCTTGTTTTTATTCTTTCTGATGTGGTTCCTGGAAAATTTTAAACCACATATATGGTTTGCATTGTGGTTCTGTCTGGACTCTAACAAAGGGAAAGCATGGAGAGAATGATGGGATGTCAAAGCCATGCCCTGTACAGGGCAACCGGACCATTCATTCCTCAAACCAGGATATTTGGGGGGAAGAAGTGGGCACTGTAGATTATAAGGCCAGAGCAAAGGGCATGAGCCAGGACTAGGGCAACCGAATGTGTGAGGTCACCCTGTGAAGAATAAGGTGAGTATAAACGCCACACGGAAAGGGCAGCTGAGGGCTTCAAAAGCAGGACTTATTCTAGGGGATTTTTTTTTCTTGCATCAAACAAAAAACTGAAGTTTTGTGTGCCTGTTTACACGCTCTTTCTACTCTTGGAAAAACCTGAAGTTTCTTGTTTCTAAGGGGAAAACTTGACTGAAACTCCAAGCTCTAAGAACTTGGATGGCAGAAATTATTATGGAGCATTTGGGCGTTTTCAACCTAAGTACATCAGAAATATGTGGATTACATTTCCTTTATAACACACACAAGCTTAAAACTTCATGGGAAAAGTGCTAGGCAGGGGCTGTCTTGGCTTTTCCAAATCCCACATGTTTTTATACATTTACACTCACGCACGCACTTCAGAGAATGTTATTCAGGCTGAAACCCAACCCAGCATCTTTTGCCCAGAGAACTCAGCTGTCTCTCTTAATGTCCATCCTGGGTCCCCCACTTAGGGATAGGCTCCCAAAGAACCCAAAGAAATAAGCACTTCCTCCGATCTGAAATTGGGGGAAAGAGCCCAAAAGAAGGCAAAAGAATCTAAAACATGAAGGGAAGTATGGACTTTTGTAGTATATCTACTCAAAAGAGTCACAGAAGCTGGAGACATTGGTGTGGGGGGTCATGGAGGCAGAGAAAAGGAACATTCTCAACAGCCAACCTCTGCCTTTCTGAAAGTCGGGGGAGGGAAAAATCTGTCCTTTCTAATCCCATTCCTGGGCCCTGAACTGCCCTCTAAGTATTTGTGTTTTAATCCAAGACTCTCAGCCACACAGTATGAGCTTGGGCCCATGTGATGTGAAAGACACAACAATTATTGTCACACCTGTGCTTTTTGATTTTGAACTTGGGGATTCTTATGACTGAAATATTCTATCTTTCCTTTCCCCAGTGGGGTACTCTTACCACCTTGGAGATTCAGCTCTGATGTTTCTCTCCCTCAGGAAGCCTCTCTTGATCTCCTCAGAGGGGATGGATCCTTCCCCCATGAGTCCTCATAAAGCCTTTATGGGAACACTTCATTGCAGTGAGCTGTGGTCACTGATTTCTTGGAGTATCTCCTTATTCCACGAAAGCTCCTTTGGGGAAGGAAGGGCTATGTCCCCTTATCTTAGCATCTCCAGAGTATGTCATGTTGTAGCTGATCACCGACCTATCTTATTCACATGGTCCTTTTTATCCCTGGAAAATCAGTTTGCCATACAAGATAGGCGACCTAGCAAATATCAGAGGAAGTTGGCAGGTGACTAGTAAATCTCCATTTGATTCATAGTGACTTTCCCAGGGTCACCCAGTGTGGCCTGCTGGAACCAAAAGCAGAGTCCAGCATTTACTCCAAGGACCGAGTTTTTGTATTTTTCACTAAATTCGTCTGCTTGTTGAATTAAGCACAGACATATCAGGCCACAGACAAGCACATTTTGATTTTGGATCTGATCTTACAAAAAAAAAAAAAAAAAAGGGCTGGCCTTTTGGGAAACTTTCCAGGAAAAAAGAATGAAAAAAGCAGAAAAACCCAAAAAAAAAAAAAAAAAAAAAAAAAAATCTCAAAGTTTTAAGGCAGGAGGGCAAGGTCTGTGGGTGGGACACATGAAATCCTTGAATCCCCTGAGGTTTTTGGCAAAATCTCTGAGATGTAAGTATTTCTCGGGGAGGAGGATGGGAAGCTTTATCACATTCTCAAAGGGTGAATTTACCTAAGGCCTCGGTCCACCCCTGGGCAGAGGGACCATTTTGCACTTCCTTGGGGATCTAACTATTGCCTTGTGGGCCAATTTCCTCCGCAGGCCCCCTCCCAGGGCGGGTGGATGCCAAGGCCATGTGGAGGGGTCTGTGGGGCCTGCTGGCATCCTGTGTATTAACACTTCTGCATTGCAGGCGAGCTAATCCGTCTCTTAAGCTGCTTGACTGAGCTCCTTTGCCAGATCTGATAGAAGGATTTAACCTTTCCTTTTTCCCTCTTGGCACACACTCAATGGAATCCAAATAAAGAATTAAAGGGACTTGAAAGGGACTTTCCATTACCAAACAATTCAGTTTAAATTTCCGACCTTTCCTCTACCTTTTTCTTTGTTTTTCCATTCCCTCCTTTCTTCCTGTTCAACGTTGGAGATTCAAGGCTGGCATAAAAGCCCCTGGGGACGTGTGGAGAGCCAGAGACCGGGAACGTGAGTGGAATTTTCCGAATTAAGGCAGCTTATTGGCCTTAGTTGCCAAGCGAACTGGGGAGGCCTGGCTTTCGGGTTATGCCTGGGGGCAGGAGTTCTCTGACATCTGGGGGAGAGTTTTGGCGTCCCTGGCTAGAGCAACGTGTGCTCTGGCCTCACGGAACTTTGTGCAGTTTTCACAAGCCACCTCACACTTTTCTTGCTGAGTCTTTCTTCTGCTGCTCATAGAACATAAATTCAGCAAGTCCCAACTGAACAGCCACAGGGTCAGAAATTGTCCTGAGGGGCGATGGCGTGGCTCAGTCCAGTAAGTGTCTGCCTCGTGATCTGGGCTCAGGTCACCATCTCACAGTTCGTGAGTTTCAGCCCTGTGTCAGGCTCCATGCTGATGGTGTGGAGGCTGCTTGGGATTCTTTCTCCCTCTCTCTCTGCCTCTCCCCTGCTCCTTTGCTCGTTCTGTCTCTCTCAAAATAAATAAAGTAAAATAAATAAAGAAATAAAAATTGTCCTGAGATCTCAGGATGATAATAGCAGCTAGAATTTATTGGGAATTTATATATGCAAAGTGTTATTCTGGTCCAACAACACTAAGGGGTGAGCCAAACATTCTCCCCCAGTTGATTGATGGAAATACTGAGGCACAGAGAGTTAAGTACATTTCCAAGTTCCCATAGAGAGAAGATAGAAGAACCAGAGCACAAACCCAGGCAGTCTGGCTCAAGAGCCAGAAAAAAGTAACCAGAGTGAAAAGGGAGGGTGGTTAGCAAGGGCCTGGAACATACAAAAGAATCGGCAAATCTGAACTATGATGCCGAAGAGGAGAAGGTGTCAGGATAAGAGAACCGATGCATGTTTTAAATCATAGTTTTAGAAATAACATATCTAAAATAACATTTCTAACATTTCTTCTTACCGTAATAATAAAACAATAATCCATGTTCATGGTAACAACTTTAGAATTACTCCCCCAAAAGGTATGGAGGGTTTTATAAGATAGTTTTTTTTTAAATGTACTAGGGAAAGCTAAATCACGTGCTATATAGAAGGATTTAGAGTTCAGATGGAAATATTTAATGTTCTTTTTAATAACAATAACTAACACTTCTTGAGTGCTAACCAAATGTCAATTACTGTTTTATGCTCTTTACTTATGTTAGCTCTTATTATCCTTCCAACAGTCCTATGAAATACTTACTGTAGTAAGTATTTCATAGGGTGACAGGTGAAATAGCTCACCTAGGACTGTGCACAGCTATTGAGCAGCACCCGTTTCAAATCCATGTAATCTGGCTACAGAGTGGATCCTCCTAGTCACCTGTCTATACAGCCCTCCTTACATGCCATGGGTTCAGGAATCCCTACTTTTGTGCTTCTTCTTTAAGCCTATTCAGCTGGCCAGTGTAACCATGCATGCTAATCTCTGTACAAAATCTGGAAATAACAGAATGGTTTTGTTAGTGTACTGCAGCAGAAGCTAGACACAATTCATAGCAAAGACTGAGGGCAAGAGGTGAGAGATGCAAGGGGAAATAATTAAGATTATCCTTTTTCAGTGGAAATGAATTCCATCCTGACTCTGCCACCATATAGGATGTGCTCTATAATCATTTGTTAAATGAATGCATAAATAATTTATGTAGCTGGTTACAAACACTGAGAGTAGGATATGGTAAAGACCTTTAAATAAGTGGTGGGGGATTTTTGTTGCTATCATTCATCCCAATAGCCTTCTAAGAAGGTTTATTTGGGGGCACCTGGGTGGCTCAGTCAGTTGAGCATCCGACTTCGGCTCAAGTCATGATCTCATGGTTCCTGAGGTCAAGCCCCACATCAGGCTCTCTGCTGTCCGTTCAGAGCCTGCTTCAGATCCTCTGTTCCCTCCTCTTTCTGCTCCCCCCCCCACTTGCACTCTCAAAAACAAATAAAAAGAAGGTATATTTGGAAAGCGTACCTCAGAGCACAGGTTATAATAGATTGATATAATTACAAACAAAAGTTCCAACATGATTGACTCATCAGTCTGAACATTGTGACAGTAAAGGGTCTGGTGCCTTCCTGCTACACTGTCTGGGGACATTAACCTCTGTATCTCCCCAGTGATGATTACAGTCCTAGGCCAAACCCTTCAGGACAACAAGGCATCATTTGTCTTGTGGGGATAACTCATATTGAATCTCGCTTCCTTTAAAGTTGTATCTTACGTCACTATGACAGAAACAAGTAAGTGTTGCTGTGTCCTAAGGGCATGTCCAGAGTAGCCCAACAGAGCTGAGCCATGATTCCAAATCTTAACCCTTCTGCTTTCCAAGCATGTATCCTCAGTTGAATGTCTCAACTTCTTTAGATTTCTCTGTTTATTTTTTTCTGGCTTATTGGAGGTACTCAATTTATTTGTTGAAAAAATAGATGGTAGTTCATTAAAAAATAGTTTCTGCTTCTTGGGGTTGATATAATGAGAAAAAAAAACAAAGGCAAATCTGGCTATGGGAAGGCTATGTAAATAGAGTTCTTACTCGGTGTTGTATCCAAGGAGAGCTCTGTGCATGGAAAGACAGAATTCCTTTTAGTTTGCCATTCAGTGCTTCTTTTTGTTGTTGTTTATTTATTTATTTTGAGAGAGACAAAGCATGAGTGGAGGAGGGGCAGAGAGAGGGGGAGAAAGAGAATCCCAAACAGACTCCCGGCTATTAGCACAGAGCCTGACACAGGGCTCGAACCCAAGAACTGTAAGATCATGACCTGAGTGGAAGCCAAGACACTCAACCGACTGAGCCACCCAGGTGCCCCTGCCATTCAGGGCTTCTGTTGATGGGCTCAGCATCATGACATTAGCTTTTCTGATGACATTTGGGGTCTAAGGGAGAAGCCCCCAAACATTGACAGCGTTAGAGAAGGAGTAGTCTTCACTCTGAAAGTATTCTATTTTGACTCATTAAATAATTTCTAGATAAATCCAGCCTCATCCTTTAACAGCTAATGAACCAGGTTATAAAAGATGTGTTTATGAATTCATCTCAGGCTGACTTCCAACCGGCTGTAAGATTGACTTTTAAAAGCATGTGCACATTGTATCATGGCTGTTAAACTGAATGTTTGCTACTATTACCCAATCTGCCAAAAATTGTCATTTAATTTAATAATATGATGAAAAGCTAAAAAGAAGTGACATGGTTTATTATATAAAGTCTGTTCTCACCCACTCACTCCACAGAGTCCTTCTTTTTTTGGAGGCCCTTAATATTTCAGGTGTAGTTGAATCTTATACACCCACAGCCTCTCTGAGACCTGGTTACAGGATAGCTGCAAAGGGCTTGAAGAATGATTCTTTAACTTTATACCTTATCCAGGAGAAGTTAACTACTAAAATTCTAAAAATACTTTTTTCCTTAACTGTATAGAAGGCACGAAGCCAATAGCTACACTCAGATCATTTTGCAGGGATATATTATGCATAAATAAAAATCTTTGTAAACATTTGTTTATTGATTGATATATAGAGAAGATAACAGCTAACACAAACAGGGATCTGTGTCAAATGCTTTATATGCATGCATTAATTGTTTATTGCTGCATAAAAAATCACCACAACTTATCAGCTTAAAGCAACACATTTATTATCTGTTAGTTTCTATGCTTCAGGAGTCTGAGTAGGTCAGGGACTCACAGGACTGCAGGCAAGGTGTCAGGTGGGCTGTGTTCTCAACTGGAGGCTCAGTTGGGGAAGAATCTGCTCGCAAGCTCATTCGGATGATTTCACTGTGGCTTTATGACTGAAGGTCACAATTATTACTGGCTGTGGACTGAAGGCCATGTTCAGAATCTAGATGCCACCCATAGTTCCCTCATATGTACCCCCCACAAACCCTCTCCCCAGGTAGTTCACAACAGGGCTGTTTGTTTCTGTGCTAAAACAAAGTCTTATGTAATAGAACTTTATCATGGGAGTGACAGCCTCTCACTTTTGACATATTCTATTGGGCAGAAGCAAGTGAGAGGTCCCACCCACGCTCAAGGGGAAGGGATTGCACAGGATATGACACCAGAGGGGAGAGATCATGAGGCCCTGGTAGAGTTCTACCTACCAAATATGCAGCCCCAGTTGACTCTCCCAGTAGCTCTGGGAGGTACATTCTATTGCTGGTATTAACAGGTAGAGACAAGGAAGCAGGAGCAACTTACAGAGTGAAGACAATCCGCACAGCTGAAAATGCCATCTTCAAGCACGTATTTAAACACTTGTATTTGTCTATAAAACCTGGGATTTTAGCCACCTGCATCCAAACTGCATCTGTTCCTCTGCTTTCAGTAACAGATTCAAGACTGTTATTTGTTGTATGCTGGACTCTTTTCTATATACATTTTTTCTTTTTATTTTGCCATCAACCTCAAGAGGGGGCTGTTATAAACCCTGGTTTATAGAGGAGGACATTTATGCTGAGAAAGCTTCCTGTTTTGTGACTTTGGACAAGTTATTTACCTCTCTGAGCATTATTCTACTCATCTGTAAAAGGGGAAATCAGAATAATTATTTCATAGGGTTGTTGTGAGGATTAAATGGGGCAGTATATGGGGCCCCTGGGTGGCTCAGTCGGTTAAGTGTCCAACTCTTGATTGAGGCTCAGGTCATGATCTCACGGTTGGTGAGTTTGAGCCCGGCATTGGGATTCACACTGACAGCAGAGCCCTCTTGGGATTGTCTCTTTCTCCCCCTCTCTCTCTGCCCCTCCCCCACTCTCTAAATAAACGAATAAATAAATAAATAAATAAAGCAGGATAGGAAGATATCTAACTCAATGCCTGCCCCAGATTATTAACTCAGCAAATTCTGGTGTGTGCGCATAAATATTTATATTTATATTTACATATGTAAAAATATTCACATATATTTACATATGTATAAATATTTATGTATATGTTTATATATATATATAAATTCAAGTATAGTTGACACATGTTACATTAGTTTCAGGTGTAGAACACAGTAATTGGGCAAGTTTGTATACTACGCCGTGCTCACACAAGTGTAGCTGCCATCTGTCACCATACAATGCTATGACATCATTGACTGCATTCCTTACACTGTACCTCTTATTCTCATGACTTATTCATTTCATGCCTGAAAGCCTGTTTCTTTCACCCTCCTTCACCCATTTTTACCAATCTCCCCACCGCCCTCACCTCTGGCACTTTTGCCTATCTCTATCTTTAAAGATATAAAATTTCACAGTGTGAGAGTAGAACAAGTTATTTTTAAGAACCTGTGTTTCCTCTGCCTCTAACTGTTTCTCCTGCTGATATCCAGGGGTATTCTGCACCAGCTACTCTGCTCCTGATGACTTTTTGTTTTAGGCCGGCTCTTCTCATCCTGGTCCCATAAAGTCTTCTCCAAGGTCAACCAAAGCCTGAGTGGGGTTCATGGGCACCATATGTCATGACTGGGGACACATGGGTTCTCTGCCCCCCCCCCCCCCCCCATTCTCCATCCCTTCCTCTTCCCCTTTCCCCTTTGCTTTCTCCACTGGGGCTCAGGACTAGACTATAGTTCTGCATCTCTGTTTCCTGGTTCCCTTCCAACAAGACTCAATGAATGTATGTTAAATAGAGAACTCAGTTGCTCAGTCAGAGGTGTGCCAATGGATGCCAGACCTTTTGTCGGCTCTGCAGAGTAGACAGTAATGAGAATGGGTCTCTGTCCTTCAAGCCAACAGGAAATGAAAGTAGGAAGCCTTTCCCTTTCATTGCAGATTCTCCAGGAGGGCTCGTGAGGTTAACAAGGAGACAAAGAGTAGGGACCTATGAGAGTGAGGACTTTTAGAAAAGGCATAAGTTTTGGTGCCAGGCCACCTTGGACTCCAATCCAAGCTCTGCTTCTTGCTAGCTGTATGACCTCGGTCCGGAAATTGCTCAATTTCTAGGCCTCAGTTTCCTCACCCATAAGAAAGGAATAATAGTAATTTCTTCCTCAGATATTATAAAACCCAAATGATGAAATCACAGTAGGAGTGCACTGTGAACTGAAAAACATCCTGCATATGGAATTTAAGATACAGGACTGAGATAAATTGCAGGAAAAACAATTGAGAAATCTTAACCTTAGAAAAAGACATGGCATTTACATTTTATCCCCAAGTAATTGTCACCTCATCATCTTTTCCAGTGCAAATCTTTTAAAAATTATTATCATATCATGTTCATATGATTTCCAAGCATGGAAAAGCTTACTTTGAAACCATGAACCGTCTTAGTAGTTTTTAGATTAAGAAGTAGGAGAATGTTGGTGTGTGATGAGAAACGCTCCCCATATCTGGAGATATAATTTATACTTCCCATTTATGGCTTCACTTGTGGTTATTCAAATCTGAGTCTATGTTAGAAGAGTCATCAGAACTCAAACAACAAAAATAACAACAAAACAAAACCTAAAAACAGAAAACATTTTATGTGTCTACCATTTAACCAACTGTAAGTACCCATTATAGAATGTTCATCCTCAAAAGGACACTTTTGAGTAATTAGTTAAAATAAGGGAAAATAGTAATGCAATTTGTGGAAAAAATCTAGAGTGGCAAACTCTTACTTGATTTTGGAGACAAAATTAGATTGCTTTTGTCCAATGTGTGATTATGTCACCAAATTGAATTTGAGTAAGCCGCGCACTATTTCCGATGACCAGGAACAGATGGGCCAAATGCATATTTTGCTTTGTTTTGCTTCAGTTTTGTTAAACAAAAAAAAAGAAAGAAAAAAAAAGAAAAAATATTTTTTTCTGGTCAGATTCTATAGTTGGATCTGGTTTCACAGAGCTTTTCATCACATATTCTCATCGTTTATTTTAATGACAAATGTTAATTTTTGTCCATTTTTGACACAAATGCCAAAAGTCATTTTATCTAAATTGCTCATTTGCTCCACTCTCAGCCCTCTCATGAAGAAAATAAAGCGATTCAAATTCAAGTAGAGAAAGGGAAGATTCATACTGCTCACCAATGGAGAAAACACAGAAATGTTGATGGTAGTACCCTTCTAAACTGAAGACTGTTTTACGTTCATGAAGGAAATAAGTCTCTTCTGTTTTGTTCTAATTTGTGTTTAACTCATGTGTTGTTTGATGAATTCAGGTGGTTTAATATGAGCTTGATTTGGAGGTGAGAAGAAGTCACATGGGAAAAGCAGGGAATGACTGAAACTTTTGGACCGGCTGGGGACAAGGATGGTGATTTCTTGGGCCTTGGGTGTAAACACAGTTCAGAGTTAGTCAAAAGAATCTGGACTAACTTTGTCTAATGAGAAGGGTTGGGGGAAGTTGGGACTTTCAAATGTATAGGCAGAGAACAAGAATGAACAAGAACCTCAGTTCTAAAAATTTCCCATGCAAATTGTCTTCTACAAAAGTGTCCTAACCTGTCACCTTCTGAATTTTTGAGAAAATATGGGAAGGGCCTGCTGAAGGTAGGGGGGCTGAGAGAGACACAGTGATGATGGCTATCATGCATTGAATACTTACTATGTGCCAAATGTGTTTGTAATACACTTTACAAGCAGATTTTACTTACTTCTCAAAATTATCTTATTTGACTTATACTAGGAGGAAGGTAGTCTTATGTCTTCATTTTAATGATTAGAAAATGCAAGCCAGGGGAGTCAAGCACATTCTGCAAGTCACAGAGGTAGTCAGTCTCAGCATTTAACACTTGAGTTTTCTGGCTCCAGAGGCCAGGCTCTTAACTGACAGTCTTTATGTCCTGCTAGTGAGTTAAGCCTGCTTTGCCTCACTGGGGAAAGAATAAGATTCTTTCTACTCTCTTTTATGTAAATTAGTTTTTTATGTACACACATAGCTTATGTCATATGAACATTTTAATTTGCCTAAATCTGGTATCTTCCACTTGGGTCTCTTTCTACTGGCTACCAAAGCCATTCGAAAGATATAAAATTAATTTTTCTTTCCAGATCTCCCATTTGCATTTTGCTTATCCAGCTGCTCTTCTACAAGATCTTGGTATTATTAAAGAATATTTTGTTCTTTTCTATATAACCCTTGACAAGGGTCAAAGTTTTTAGAAAGCAAGATTACTGTATTTATCTCATATTAAGCTATCATTTCTTAGTATCCCAACACCAAATCCATCTTTCTGTACATTTCCTTTTAATTTTGGAGCTGGGAACCTACAAACTATGTTTCTGCTTTGTTACCTAAGCACTTATTTCACTAATTCCTACCGCCTTTTTTTTTTTTTCCTGGTGAAATACCTAGTGTGGCTTCTGTTTTCCTGATTGGGGCTGATACCTCCCTGAGATTTATTTCTCCCATTGTCCTTTTCAGGGCCTATAATAGATTACAGAATCTTCAATTCTGGAATGATCTTAGAGGGTGTCAAGCCCCAATTCTGACACAGTGGAGAGGTGATCTATGAGGACTAGATGTCCACTCATGGGCAATTCCCAGAAGAGAGTTTCCAGAGCACTGTGCTTTGGAGAAGTATGAGGATATATAGGATTTGGGGTGAGAAAAGTTTGTGTTTACTCAGGGGTATCTGCCAGTGGTGTCGTCAGGCCAAAACCGTACATCTCAGTCTGGAACACAGATTCCTTATATGAATTTAGAAGAACAGATTCTTTCTCTCATTTTGATTCGTGTTGTTGGATCACTTGTACATGTAATAACATCTTTGAAATTTAATTTACCAACCAATGAGATGAGACCAGGAATATTTACCCTCATCCCCACCGCAATTTAGAGGGATTTCCAAGAAATAGATCCATTCATTTTATCTGTTTTTTTATTTGTCTATTGTTTTTCTGCCCACCCATCTTTCCATGCATCCACCCATCCATTCATTCTTTTATTTACGTCATTTATTCATTTTTCTGAGATTCTCATCTCTTATGCTAGATTGGGAGATAAATAAGAAAGAAAATGGGTTTCCATTTCATGTGTTCTGTAGCAAAGTGGGGAAGTTTCAGTTGAATTAAGTCTGGGAGCTAAAATGCGGAGATCTGATAAAACTGAGTATGTACAAGGTCTTTTGAAGGGAGAAAACTCAGGGAAAAATGTAAAGTTTCTGATAGATGAAAGGCTGTGGAAGGATCAAGAACAAAAAATAGTTTGCTTCAAGCTGGGGGGTACAGGGAAATGAGAAGGTGAGAGTGAAGCAGACAGATGGCTATGGGCCCTTTTGAAGGAAAAGGAGAAATACATCAATATATTTGTGTATGAGTATGTGTGTGTTATTTTAAAAGTCTATTGCGGATTACATGATGAAAATGGGGATTATTAACATTCAACAATAGGCACTCTCTAGCAAAGATATTAGCAAGTATGACCCACATCCAATACTAAATATAAATCTGGGTAAAATTGCTACTTTCCTGGTCAAGAACCCCCAACCCCCACTCATTCCCACTAACCACGTGTAATTATGGTTATAGACTTTTTCCAAAGAGTAACTGGAAGTCCCTGGATGATGTAAGTAACAGAGACCTGATAAGATTTGTAAATCTAGTTACATTATAGACAATTAGTCAGAGGGAACACTGTGAAAGCAAGTGGACCTGTGAGGAGCTGTTTTGGAAGTGACCTCATCTGGGGTCACTTCACTGGAAAGAAGTGCAACGATTTCACAGATGTGCTCCTATGGGGATATCTTGGGCTGAAGATATAGGTGTATACAGATAGATATATGGATTGCTAAATGATCAGTAAAGTAAGACAGAAAATATCTTCTCAGTGGAAGTAGACAAGTATTTTACGACTTTGGATATGAAGATGTAGAGAGAATGGTACCTGGAAGAGGATAAAGAACAATGGACAGCTTGTAATTCAATTGGGCAAACTTGAAATGTTTCCCTCTCAATGGGGGGTGGGGTACAAGTAGAAGAGGAGATTGGAAAGTATGTTAGAGAAAAGGAGGAATAATTGATGATCTCAACCCCTAAGAAGGTTGAATGTAATGATATTGGACTTCAGATGGAAGAAGAGGCACCAATTCCACTGTTAGAGAAAGGGAGAAGAGTGGGCAGATGAAAAGAGTTAGTTTCTAGGTTTTTGTTTGTTGATTTGTTTTTGTTACTTACATCGTCTTCACGAGATAGGATGTGAGGTCATCTGCTTGGCAAAGGGAAGGGGTTCGAGGGCTAGTCAGTTGAAAATGGTGGGCCAAAAACAAGTAAGGTTGACCCTCATAAAATGTGCATGTGTACTTGAAAGAGAAAAGGTGAAGATTCTAAAGGAAGCATCAATAAAGGCATATTTCTGAGCTCAGGGATTTTTCCTTACTAAGCATTTACTAAGCCTTCCTTCTTTCTTTGTTCTCTGCCTTCTTCCTTCCCACTAGTAATATTAAAACCCTCATCACTTAAGAAAAAGTTAAATACATTTTTAGAGTTTTAAATAGACTATATTCCCCTCTAGTGAACACAATATTAACTGATGTATTATGTCAGAGAATTGGGAAATCAATTCTATGCCTTTTTATTACTATTGGTAACTGCTGAGAGAAAGCTAAATTTGCCCCATTTATAGAACTGGAAAGATATCAAGGTGACTATTTTTACTCTATTGCTGGGACTTGTTCTTGGCTTTACATAAAAAAACAAAAACAAAAACAAATAAGCCAGGGAATAAACACACACACACTCACTCACTCACTCACTCACTCACCCAAGAAAGCCTGATTTTATGTATCTTTATTGATATATCCATTTACCCATTCATCCATCATTTAATAAGCATCTCTGTGTAAGAGACTCTGTCCCAGAAACTAAGAAGAAAGCACATATAAGCCATAGTCCCTGTTTCAAGAGCTGTCAGTCTAGTTGGGAAAACAGACCAAGTGTAGAAACATTATAATCAATTATAACACAATGTGCCATGTGCTGCATATATGGCAACCCTACTTACAGTGTTTTTTGGGCAAAGAGTTTGCAGTGCCTCCCTGGGAGCATTGCAGAATACTCCATTGGGTCTGGTGTGGTGAGGAAATAGGCCTTCCCTGGCTCCAACTCTGCTTCATTCCCTTATAACACAGCAAACACACGAAAAGCTGTGTTCAGCACATAAGACGTCCCCTACAGGGACCCAGTATCTCAGTAGGCAACAGTAACAAGCTAGGTTGGAAGCTAGAAGATTGACAGATGGGAATTTCAAGATGTTCAAGAGTAATCTGAAAGGACAAAGCAGTCACCATTTATTGAGAACTAACCTTATGACAAATAGCATGAAGAGCAACTTTTGGTGCATTATTATTGTTTTTCACAACAATAATCTCAAGAGGGAGAAACTTAGCATTAGCACTGTTCAGATGAAAAAACATACATGCATATATGCATTTATCATACACTTTCCAAAGTTGATAGGGAAACAACATGTTGTGTCTGGTTAAAACTTAGGGATCTGACCACAGCACCTGTTGGCTTCTCCATGAGGCTGTGCATGCCTTCATGTTTTGTTTTTTGGTTTTTTTGTTTTTTGTTTCTCTTTTGTATAGGTAACAGATGACAAGTTTATTAAAAGAAAAATGAGTATCATTACAGTTTGGTCAACATGAAGATTTGGTTGAAATTAAAACCCCAGTCTTTTACTTTCCAAGTGCTATATTGGTAATTTTCATGTTCTATGGAATATGTTAACAATATTAATGCTTTCCTAATAAATTTGTCCTTTTCGTCCCCTAGAATTTTGAGTATTTTTCTACTCTATTTCTTTTTCAATTCTAAAATATTTTTAGCCAGTGATTGATTCTATATTCATTAAAAATAATAAAGTGAAAGAATTTAATGCCCAATAGCAAGAGATTAGTTGAAACACCCCAAATAACCTGCAATAGAATTATTTTAATACTCTTATTATTGCATCTTTTATTACATTTCTCTTATTTTTTCTTATTAAAAAGTAATGAAACTCCTTAAAGTAAAATCAAAAAGAACATTCATAATCTCCCCCACTTCAACACCTACTATTAAAACTGCCATGTGCAACTAAGATCTTCCCAGATATTTCTCTATATATTATTTTACTATAACAATATTTAATATAAATACTCTCATGTTATCTTCCACAATTTGTCAGTCCTCTAAATAACTCCTTGACATTTAAGTTATTTCCATAAATTACACAGAACAGAACAACTTGGCAAAACCTGATTTAGAAATGGAGAAGCAGAGGGGCGCCTGGGTGGCTCAGCTGGTTAACCATCTGACTCTTGATTTCAGTTCAGGTCATAATCTCACAGTTCATGAGATTCAGCCCCACATCAGGTTCTGTGCTGGGCATGGAGCCTACTTGGGGTTCTCCCTCTCTCTCTCTCTCTCTCTCTCTCTCTCTCTCTCTCACACACACACACACACACACACACACACAATAAATAAATAAATAAAATTCAAAAAAAAAAAAAAGAAATGGACTAGCAGAAAAGTAAAACTCACTTGGAGCACTCTAAGAAAGGCACATTTTTAATGACCAATAACCTTACAATGTTCCAATATGACCAATTATGTAACAGAAAAGCCAGTTACTAGGGATATTTTCAAAATGACCTTCCTTTCCATTAAATGACTGCAGCAGGGGTGTGGCATGGACCATCTTCAGCGACCCACCTCCTTCTTCCAGGTAAGATGAAGGCCATGGCCATGGTCCACTTCAAATTTCCAACAATCCTAGTATAAACAAAGATGCTTTTGGGAGGTGTTTGTATCGCAGTGGCCATCCTCATTCCCCCACCCTACATCTACCCTATTATCAAATCTTTTCTGCTCTATGTTCAACTTGTCCATGGCTTGATCACTTCTCAACACATGCACACATACAACTCTAGTGCAAGCCATTATCATCTGTCTTAGTCTCCTCATATCTAGCTTCCTCCCCTCCTCCCTTCCTCATACACAGACCAAAGGGATCCTATTAAAGTCTAGGTTAGATATCTCACTCCTTTGCTCAAATGGTCTTTCATCCCATTGAGAGCTAACAACAAAGTACTTATATGGCATGCAGTGCCCCATAGTTTCTGCCCTTGACCCTGTGCCCTCTCTGCCCTCATCTCCTAATATTATCCTCTATGCCACTGGGGTCCTGGCTCTTCCTCAAACACATGAGACATTCTACTATCTCAGAGCCTTTGTGTTGGCTTTAATACACTCCTGGAATGCTCCCCTATACGTCAACATTACTTGGCCCTTCACAGCCTTCAAGTTATTGCTTAAATGTCACCTCCACACTGAAGGCCTCCCCCAGTGACTCAGTTCACTTGCAACCTTTCCCAGCTCCTTTTCCATGTCTCATTTTTCTCATAGCACTTACCAGCTAGCATCTTTCACGTTGTGTGTTCAGTTGATTCATTGCTTGTTTGGCCAGTCTTCCCTAAGCAGAGTGCAAGCTTTATGAGGACAAGGATTTCTATTCTAGTTCACTGTTATAATTCCAGTCATACAGAGTAAGGTCAACACATCTTTGTTGAAGAAGTAGCCTCCTTTCCTTACCTCAAGCTGTAGAACGCCTCTTATGCTGTTACAACCTATCTTATTCTCTGTTGAGGACAAAGGGAGTGGTGATAAAAAGAAATGGTTTGAGTTACTGGGGCCTGGTAGGAAGGAGGATGGGGATGAATCCCTTGTGAAGACTTCTAGCCAATCTACTTTCCCTGGGGAGATCAACATTTTTGTCACCAAGATTTAAAACTTGTCTCAGAAACAATGACCCATGTATTGTTATGTCCTTTACAAAAAGGGGGAAAAGATTATTGCATGTTATCAATTGAATATAATATTCTTGTTAAAAATGTTTACAAGAAAGAAGCAACCCATAGACACAGGGTTACAAAATTTAAAAATATAAATAAACAATAGTTAAGAACTCTTATTCTGGGTCATGCAATAGGGCTTGAATCCTTTTAGCTGTCTGAACTGCAGTATGTTTCTTAACTTCATTTAGGCCTACAAATGCTGAACATAATAACACTTGCCCAATAGAAAGGGCTGAGCAATAAATTGAGATATGCCTAGAAAGTGCATAATACACAATGCTCAATGTTCAATAATTACAACTATTGTCATTATCACTCTAACTGTGCTAAGTGAAAAAAGCAGGACACCAAATTGTATGTAAATATCATGAAGTGACTACATAGAGTCTACATTAGCGCAGGATGTTGAACTCTGCTTCCGAGTTGGGAGACTGTCACCCACTCACTGCCTCACACCCCACCTCAACCAGCCAGTTGCATGTTTTAGCATCTGCCACTTGTACACACCAACCAATTCTAGTATCATTCGGTTTTCTTTCAATTGTGAGTGAAGGACACTCAAACTTAATCAGAAAGAGCATTTATTGATTCATGAAAAACTAGGAAATCTACTGGGCAGAGCTATTGTTAAGAAAATTTAGGCTGAGGCACCCACATGGAATGATGCTTTCAGGTTTCTGTCTCTATCACTCTCTCTTTTTTTCTCCATTTCCTTCTCTCTCTTAGCTCTGTTTGTTTAGCTTCATTTTATTTTGGGGTACACTTTCCCCCACACGAAAACAAGAGTCCGTGGCCAACCTGATACAGAGACCTCATGTTTCAGAGTAGAGACACCCTTGCTGGAAACTTTAGAAAAAGTCCCAGAGAGGACTTCTCTTGGCTAGCCTTCATTAACATGGCGATGCTTGAACATATCACTGTGGCCTGGGAAAGATCATTTGGAGACTAGTGGAACAATGAGGTCTACTGGACAACAGTGATATTTTATTTTTATTTTATTGTTATTATTTTTACATTTTTAAAATTTTATTTTTTTAAATTTACATCCAAATTAGTTAGCATAGAGTGCGACAATGATTTCAGGAGTAGATTCCTTAATGCCTTTTACCCATTTAGCTCATCCCTCCTCCCACAACCCCTCCAGTAACCCTCTGTTTGTTCTCCATATTTAAGAGTCTCTTGTGTTTTGTCCCCCTCTCTCTTTTTATATTATTTTTGCTTCCCTTCCCTCACGTTCATGTGTTCTGTGTCCTAAAGTCCTCATATGAGTGAAGTTGTATGATATTTGTCTTTCTCTGACTAATTTCGCTTAGCATAATACCCTCTAGTTCCATCCACATAGTTGCAAATGGCAAGATTTCATTCTTTTTGATTGCTGAGTAATACTCCATTGTATATATATACCACATCTTCTTTATCCATTCATACATCGATGGACATTTGGGCTCTTTCCATATTTACTATTGTTGAAAATGCATGTGTCCCTTTGAAACTGCACACCTGTATCCCTTGGATAAATACCTAGTAGTGCAATTGCTGGGTCATAGGGTAGTTCTATTTTTAATTTTTTTGAAAAACTCCATACTGTTTTCCAGAGTGGCTGCATTACCTTGCATTCCCACCAGCAATGCAAAAGAGATCCTCTTTCTCCACATCCTTGCCAACATCTGTTATTGCCTGAATTGTTAATGTTAGCTATTCTGACAGGTATAAGGTGATATCTCTTGGTAGTTTTGCCTTGTATTTCCCTGATGAGTGATGTTGAGCATTTATTCATGTGTCAATTGGCCATCTGGAGGTCTTCTTTGGAGAAGTGTCTATTCATGACTTTTGACCATTTCTTCACTGGATTATTTGTTTTTTGGGTGTTGAATTTGATAAATTCTTTATAGATTTTCGATACTAACCCTTTACTTGATATGTCATTTGCAAATATTTTCTCCCATTCTATCGGTTGCCTTTTCGTTTTGCTGATTGTTTCCTTTGCTGTGCAGAAGCTTTTTATTTTGATGAAGTCCCAATAGTTCATTTTTGACTTGTTTCCCTTGCCTCGGGAGACATGTTGAGTAAGAAGTTGCTGCGGGCAAGATCAAAGAGGATTTTGCTTGCTTTTTCCTCGAGGATTTTGATGCCTTCCTGTCTTACATTGAAGTCTTTCATCCATTTTGAGTTTATTTTTGTGTCTGGTGTAAGAAAGTGGTCCAGGTTCATTCTTCTGCATGTCGCTGTCCAGTTTTCCCAGCACCACTTGCTGAAGAGACTGTCTTTATTCCATTGGATATTCTTTCCTGCTTTGTCAAAGATTAGTTGGCCATGTTTGTGGATCCATTTATGGGTTCTCTATTCTATTCCAATGATCTGAGTGTCTGTTTTTGTGCCAGTACCATACTGTCTTGATGATTACAGCTTTGTAGTATAGCTTGAAGTCTGGGATTGTGATGCCTCCTGCTTTGGTTTTCTTTTTCAAGGTTGCTTTGGCTATTTGGGGTCTTTTCTGGTTCCATACAAATTTTAGGATTATTTGGTCTAGCTCTGTGAAGAATGCTGGCGTTATTTTGATAGGGATTGCATTGACTATGTAGATTGTTTGGGTAGTATTGACATTTTAACGATATTTGTTCTGCCTATCCAGGAGTATGGAATCTTTTTCCATTTTTTTGTGTCTTCTTCAATTTCTTTCATAAGATTTTATAGTTTCCAAAGATTTTTCATCTCTTTGGTTAGATTTATTCTTAGGTATTTTATGTTTTTTGGTGCAATTGTAAATGGGATTGATTCCTTGATTTTTCTGTCACTTCATTTTTGGTGTATAGGAATGCAACCAATTTCTGTGCATTGATTTTATATTCTGCAACTTTGCTGAATTCATGAATCAGTTCTGACAATTTTTTGGTGGAATATTTTGGGTTTTCTATATAATGTATCATGTCATCTGCGAAGAATGAAAGTTTGACCTCCTCCTGGCTGATGTGGATGCCTTTTATTTCTTTGTGTTGTCTGACTGCAGAGGCTAAGACTTCCAATACTATGTTGAATAACAGTGGTGGGAATAGACATCCTTGTCTTGTTCCTGACCTTAGAGGGAAAACTGTCAGTTTTACCCATTGAGGATGATGTTAGCATTGGGTCTTTCATATATGGCTTTTATGATCTTGAGGTATGATCCTTCTACCCCTACTTTCTTGAAGGTTTTTACCAAGAAAAGATGCTGTATTTTGTCAAATGCTTTCTCTGTATCTATTGAGAGGATCATATGGTTCTTGTCCTTTCTTTTATTGGTGTGATGAATCACATTAATTGTTTTGTGGATATTGAACCAGCCCTGCATCTCAGCTATAAATCCCACTTGGTCGTGGTGAATAATTTTTTTTAATGTATTGCTAGATCCAGTTGGCTAATATCTTGTTGAGGATTTTTGCATCCATGCTCATCAGGGAAATTGGTCTATAGTTCTCCTTTTTAGTGGGGTCTCTGTCTGGTTTTGCAATCAAGGTAATGCTGGCTTCATAGAAAGAGTTTGGAAGTTTTCCTTCCATTTCTATTTTTTGGAACAGTTTCAAGAGAAAAGGTGTTAACTCTTCTTTAAATGTTTGGTAGAATTCTCCTGGAAAGCCATCTGGCCCCGGACTCTTGTTTTGTGGCAGAGTTTTGATTACTAGTTCGATTTCCTTACTGGTTACGGGTCTGTTCAAATTTTCTATCTCTTTCTGTTTCAGTTTTGGTAGTGTATATGTTTCTAGGAACTTGTCCGTTTCTTCCAGATTACCCATTTTATTGGCATGTAATTGCTCATAAAATTATCTTATTATTGTTTTTATTTCTGTTGTGTTGGTTGATTGTGATCTCTCCTCTTTCAATCTTGATTTTATTTATTTGGGTCCTTTCCTTTTTCTTCTTGATCAAACTGGCTAGTGGTTTATCAATATTGTTAATTCTTTCAAGGAACCAGCTTCTGGTTTCATTGATGTGTTCTACTGTTCTTTTGGTTTCAATAGCATTAATTTCTGCTCTAATATTTATTATTGTCTGTCTTCTGCTGGTTTTGGGTTTTATTTGCTGTTCTTTTTCCAGATCCTGAAGGCATAAGGTTAGGTTGTGTATCTGAGGTCTTTCTTCCTTCTTTAGGAAGGCCTAGATTGCTATATACTTTCTTCTTCTGACTGCCTTTGCTGTGTCTCTGAGGTTTTGGGCTGTGGTGTTATCATTTTCATTGGCTTCCATGTACTTTTCAGTTTCCTCTTTAACTTCTTGTTTACCCATTCATTCTTCAGTAGGATGTTTTTTAGTCTCCAAATATTTGTTATCTTTCCAAATTTTTTCTTGTGGTTGATTTCAAGTTTCATAGCATTGTGGTCTAAAACTATGCATGGTATGATCTTGATCTTTTTGTGCTTGTTGAAGGCTGATTTGTGTCCCAGAATGTGACCTGTTCTGGAGAATGTTCCAAGTTCACTGGAGAAGAATGTGAATTCTGCTGCTTTAGGATGAAGTGTTCTCAATGTATCTGTTAAGTCCATGTGGTCCAGTGTGTCATTCAAAGCCATTGATTCCTTGTTGATTTTCTTTTTAGATGATCTGTCCATTGCTGTGAGTGGGGATGTTGAAGTCCCCTACTATTATGGTATTACTATCAATGAGTTTCTTTATGTTTGTGATTAATTGATTTACATATTTGGGTGCTTTCACATTTGGCACATAAATGTTTACAATTGTTAGGTCTTCTTGGTCTATAGACCCCTTGATTATGATATAATGCCCTTCTGCATCCCTTGATACAGTCTTTAAAGTCTAGATTGTCTGATATAAGTATGGCTACTCTGGCTTGCTTTTGTTGACCATTAGCATGATGGTTCTCCATCCCCTTATTTTCAATCTCAAGGTGTCTTTAGGTCTAAAGTGGGTCTCTTGTAAACAGCATATAGATGGATCTTGTTTTCTTATCCATCCTGTTACCCTATGTCTTTTGATTAGGGCATTGAGTCCATTGATGTTTAGATTCAGTACTGAAAGATATGAATGTTTTGCCATTATGTTGCTTGTAGAATTGGAGTTTCTGGTGGTATTCTCTGGTCCATTCTAGTTGCTTTTGGTCTTTATTTATCTGGTTTTTTTTTTCATCTTTTCTCCCCTCAGAAAATCTGCCTTAAATTTTCTTTTAACGCTGGTTTAGTGGTCACAAACTCCTTTAATTTTTGTTTGTCTGGGAATTTTTTTTATCTCTCCTTCTATTTTGAATGACAGCCTTGCTGGATAAATAATTTTTGGCTGCATAGTTTTCTGATTCAGCACATTGAATATATTCTGCTACTCCTTTCTATCCTGCCAAGTTTCTGTGGATATGTCTACTGCAAACTTGATCTGTCTTCCCTTGTAGGTTAAGGACTTTTTTTTCCCCCTTGCTGCTTTCATGATTCTCTCCTTGCCCGAGTGTTTTGTGAATTTGAACATGATATGCCTTGTTGATGGTCGGTTTTTGTTGAATGTAATGGGAGTCCTCTGTGCTTCCTGGATTTTGATGCCTGTGTCTTTCTCCAGATTAGGAAAGTTTTCTGCTATGATTTGCTCACATAATGCTTCTACCCCTATTTTTCTCTCTTCCTCTTCTGGGATCCTTATGATTCTGATGTTGTTCCTTTTTAATGAATCACTGATTTCTCTAATTCTTAAATCATGCTCTTTTACCTTAATCTCCCTTTTTTTTCTGCTTATTTATTCTCCATAAGTTTGTCCTGTATATCACTGATTCTCTGTTCTGCCTCATCCATTCTTGCCACCATGGCATCCATTCAAGATTGTAGCTCCATTATAGAATATCTTTTATTATATCCTGAGCAGCTTTTACTTCTTTTATCTCCACAGAAAGGGATTCTAATCTATTTTGAACTCCAGCTAGTATTCTTATTATCGTGGTTCTAAATTCTGGTTCAGACATCTTGTTTGTATCTGTGTTGGTTAAATCCCTGGCTGTTGTTTCTTCCTGTTGTTTCTTTTGGGGTGAATTCCTTTGTTTCATCATTTTGAATTGAGAAAAGGAATTAATGAGGTTAACAAATTAAAATTAAAAAGTATTAAAATTAAAAACAAACACATATGCACAAAAAAATTGAATAATTGATGCTAGATCCTAGGTGTGTTTTGGTCTGGTTGTTGAAAGGAGCTTGAAATATTAGAGAAAAAAGGGGAAAGAAAAAAAGGAAAATGTTTGAAAATTTGAAAAAATGAATACACTGCCAGACTAAAATCAATGATAGAAGTGAAATATAATGTGAAAAAATTTACACAAAAGTAAAATATATAGTAGAAAGAAATTAAAGAAAAATATTTTGAATAAAAATTGGAAATAAAAATGATTTTTTTCTTTCTGTAATCAAGAAAGAAAAGAAATGAAAAAGAAAAAAAAAATAAAGAATGAAAGAAAATTGAATAGATGAACCAGTGAGCAGATTGAAATAGGACTGAAATTACTTCGTTTTCCCCTAGAAGTCAAACTATGAAGCACTTTATAGTCCATAAACTAAGCAGGCCAAAAGACTTGTGTTCCTGAATATCGTGGTTGGCCCAGTTGGGCGGGGCTTAGTGTAAGGGCTCTGTTCTTCACTAGATGGCACTGCTAGCCTACTAGGGTGGAGTGTTGTGCTTGTAGGTGTGGACGCGCATGCACAGGAGTGGTGCAAATGGCGTCACCCAGCTACCCATTCTCTAGGATCCGAACTCTGATCTTCTGATCAGCAATCATGCACCCGTCCTTTGTCTTTAGCTCCCATCCACTTCCTGCTTTTACACAGTCTGTGACCGAGCCCCAGGCAGCACCTCCCTCCTGAGTTTTATCTCAGATGTGGCTGTTTTGCCTGATGCCTTACTTCTGAGGGACTGCGGCTTTGACCCATTCTGCCCCTCTGTGGGAGGGTCTCACCGAGCAATGGCCGGGTGCCAGCTGTACCCAGGAATGTTTGCAGGACTGCCCTGCTGCCAAAGCCCAGAGATTGCGGCCAGGTGCCTGTCCGCCCCAGAAAAAGTTCACAAGATAGTGTAGCAGCAGAGTTTTAGGGATTATGTGAAATCACAGCATGCATCTGGCACCAGGCTTTACCTCCAGCGACCTTGTTCCAGCACCGGCAAATGTGGTTGTTCTCCCCGGTCCACTGGGGCCTTGCCTGTGGGGACCCACAGAGCCTCTACCAGGTGTCCTCCCAGAAGGGGAACTGCCTCTCCCCATGTGGCCTGAAAAACCCTGGACTCGACTCTGCTCTTGGGGATTTCCCTTTCCCACCAGAGCACCACCAGGTATCAAGCTGTGGAGTTTCAGACTCTGCCCTCCCGCTGTTTATAGTCTTAATGGAATTTAAACCCTCTCCTTTCTCCCTTTTTAGTTCAGTCCCTGATGCCACTGTTTCCACTTTTCCACTTTCTCTCCAGCTGCCCTTGGGAGGGGTGTTTTTCCCACATTACCCCCCACCCCGCCCCTGTCTCCATCCTCTCTCCACACACAAAAGCAGCTCCCTGACCTCCTCGGCTTCTCTCTCTCCCAGTTCATCTCTCTGCACTGTGTACCTGTTGAATTCTGTGGTTCAGGTTGTGCAGATTGTTGTGTTAATCCTCAGATCAGTTTTCTAGGTGTGCAGGATGGTTTAGTGTTGGTCTGGCTATATTTCATGGACACGAGACACACAAAAAAGTTCCATGCTGTTCCACCATCTTTGCTCCTCCCCTGATATTTTATTTTTGATATATAAAGGGAGGGATTGGTTTCTCCAAAGAATTATTATGTAGATATAGAGAAAAAAATTGGAAGGAAATTCTTCATAATATTAATGGTGATTCACATGTGGAATTCATGAAGGATGATTTTTTTTAATTTTTACTTAAAAAAAATGTTTCAAATGATCTTAGTCATGACCCATTATTTTTATAATTAAAAAAAAAGGAAAAAAAAAAAACGATCCTTCACAGATGGTGTGCAAATAGGTGTATGTGACCCAAGGACTCTGCACATGGACTTGACCTTTCAGCAATCTATCTTTTACCTGGGGCAAAGTCTGTCATGTATATGCAATATGTCATTCCATATCTGGTGCTTCAGTTTATAGGGAAATCACCTTGTCATGTTCAAACTTCTGGGGACTGATGGTCCTTTAGAAAGTATCCTACACCAGCAGCTGGGAGACCTGGGTGTTTGTTCTATCTCTGTCCCTTACAGCTGTGTCAGGTGTCATACATTTCTGGGCTGAAGGTCCCCCGTCTATAATCGGAAAGTTTATTTTCACCTTTAACAATCTGCAATTATTATTTCCATTTACTGATGGAGTAGCTAATTACTTCATTATGGGATTCTCAAGACTAGTTACCTCCTGTTTGGTGCAATTAGCAAAACACCAATGTGTTTGTCATTCATTCTGATGGTGGGGCTGCCAGGAGAAAAGCCCAATCGGGGAGTATTTCAGGATCTTAAGTAGATTTTGTGTTTATAATTCCAAAGTAGTATATATAGGAGCGGATCTTGTTCTGCTTTTGTTCTATCTTCTCTCAGTCCCCATTATTTTCTTCCATTCTGCAGAATATCCCAGGATTCTCTCACATTTCTCCTTTAGTTTAGAGCCAAAGAAGAGAAATCCTCAATGGTAGAGACTGCCAAGAACTCAGCCTTTGCTTTTTTTCTTGAACACAGAGTATCAGACACAAGGTAAACCTCAAAGATAATTCAAAACAATCTCCTTTGATTTAGAGAAAACCTAAATGAGTATCTTAATATTCTACAGAAAAAACATATGTTGCAGAGTGTCAAATGGAGGGTGGTTTGAATTTTTGCTGTTTCACTCACAAGTGTGTGATCTTTGGAGAATTTCTCAAATTTTCCAAGTCATATTTTTATTATTTTTTTAACCTTTGAAATGAGAATGATGATACATACCTTCTAGCCTGTATAGATGAGGTAGGTAGAATAATACTCCCTCCCTGCTCTCCCCCCAAAATATATCTACATCCTAATTCCCAGAACATGTGAACATATTATCTTCTATGGCCAAAGAGACTCTACAAATGAGATTAAGCTAATGATTTTGAGATAGAAGATTATCCTGGATTATCCAGGTGGACTCAGTGTATTCACCAGGACCTTTCTAAGTTAAAAGGGAGCCCAGAGAGTCAGAGAAAGGGATATGGCAAAGAGGCCAGGAACTAGAGTGATGCTGTGGGGGTGAGGTGGTGTAGGGGCTAGATCCAAGGAAGGAGGGTGGCCTCCAAAAGCCAAAAAGGCAAAAAATGGATTCTCTCCCAGAGTCTGCAGAAGGAATACTGCCGTGCTCAATCATTTTAGACTTCTGACGTCCGGAACCACGAGATAATACATTTTTGTTGTTTTAAGCCACTGCCTTTGTGATAGTTGATTACAGAAGCAATGAGAAACAAAATATATAGTGGAGATTGTCCACTATGTGGACTATGTCTGCTCTGCCAGAGCAACAGCATACAGGTCTGGGCAGGCACACAGAATGCATTTGTTTTTGCTGCAGTTACGGTTATCGTTCTTTTTTTGTTTTCTTCCCCTCCCTCATCCTTCTCTTTCCTTCTGCTTCCTCATACTTCTTTCCCATCCTCTTCCTCCTTGTCCCCCTTCTTCCCTCTTCCTTCCTAGCTCATTAAAAATAATAGGAAAGGAGGAAAAGTCTTGACATTCAATAAGGACCTCCTATGTTCCAGGTACCATTCTCGGGGATTTCATGTGCATAACCTCATTCAATTTTTAAAACAATCCTTTGAATACGGTTTTAGCATTTCCCTTTTACAAATGTAGAAATCAAGATCTGCTGATGTCAAGTGAATTGCTTCCACACACACACACACACACACACACACACACACACACACACAGAGTAAGTGATAGTTCTGAGGCTGATTATCCTACTCTCTCTCATCATTAGCAGCTTTATTTCCACTCCAGACAAAGAGCTGTTGACCTGAATCCTGCATGTCCTGGATGACCAGAGCTGGACTGGGCATGAAACTCCATCACCATGGCAACATCATTACCTGCCTGGGTTGTGGCATGGTACCATGTTGGGCCAGGATGGCAGATGTCAGGGAGGGGTATTGTGCCCCAGGAAGGTGCTACCGTCTGTCTGAAGACATCCCTCTTCTCAGGACAGCAAAGAGCTCCTCACACCCTGCCACTTCAGAGAGCCCTCTATTGCTCAGTTCAGGAGAAAATAAGAATGACTATCATTTATCAAACACCTACTGGGTGTCACACATTGTGCAAGCTTTTCTTTTGTGATTCATATTACAATTCTGTGAGGTGGGTATTGTTTCCCCCATTTATAGTGAGGAAGGAGGCTCAGAGAGAACTGCCCTGCCCAATCACACACAAAGCAGCAGGCTGGAGTCAAGCCAGGTGTGCTCAGACACCAAGGCCAGGCCCTCCCTCACTGGTTGCACTGCTCCCCAAGCCAAGCAAAGACATTCACAGTTGGTTTGCAAGGGCCTTGAGTCTAATCTGGCATGGTGTTCATTTAATCATTTCCTTTTCCTTCTTGCCCCTTTTTCTGCCTCTCTCTCCTTGGCTGGCCAGATCGTTTGACAGTTTTTACATCAGTGCTGGCACCAGGGACTGGGATGGGGGGCATGGTGTATCTTGGAATAAAGAAGCTGGAGAGTGGAGGAGTGAGGGTTGAGTCGATTAGTGCAGACGTCCAGCCCGGGAGCACAGCTGACCACCTCCACCGCAGCCCCACCTGGAACTCAGAGCCCTGGGCTGTTGTACTGTCAGCAGCACACCAGCCTGTGGGGCCTTTGCTCCAAACCCCGGTGAAAGCAGTACGACGGGAAGGGCAAGAGCCCGGCTTTGGAACAGGACAGATCTGCACTTTATGTTTGACTCTGTTGCTCAAGGGCAGTGTGGCTTGGGAAAAGTTGCCTCAGGTCCCTGAGCCTCAGCTTCCTCTTTTGTAAAAACTCTGTGACAATGCAAGGTTGGTTACATATAGAGTTGCAAGGACCCCACAGATGGAAGGAGCCATGGAGGCCACTTACTCCACTTGGCACCTAGATCCAAAGGAACTAAGACTCAGAAACAAGGAATCATTGGCCTGAGACCACTTGGCCACCAGGAGGGGCTCCTCCAGGAGAGCATCTAAAATTCTTTCCTCTAAACCATGTTGCTTCAGTGGGATCAAATGTGATAAGCAGTAAATGGCTGTGTTGATGCCAATGTCAGGATGTGAAGCATTGAGAGGAGTTTCTTTTCTTCCCCTGCCTTCTGGGAAGGCTTTCTGCAGCTGGTTGGACCGGGACACTGGCAAGCCCAGGATGCCATCAGAGATTGCATACCCTCCCTGAGTCTACTTTCAAACACATAAAAATGGCATAAAGACATTTAGTATCAGACATGATATGAAATGAAGCACACTTGATTAATTGACAAGCTCATAAAATAAGGTTTTAAAATAAAACCATTACAAAATGTAGAAATTCTCTAGACTATGTTTAATAAGCTTAATTAAGCTAAGACAGGCAAAAATGTGAGGTACCTCCCACAGAAAATGGAGCCTTCAGGTGTGAAATCCTACCCACACCTCATTTTCAGCATCAAAATAAGAGGTTTCCCTTTCCCTGGGTAATTTCACTCCCTTCCTGGGCTTCTATTTCAATTTCCTTTTCATTTCCTCCAGGTTGTTCCTCCATAATTATTCCATCTCTCTCCAGTTCCTCATTAGGGAGTCTTTTAGCAGGCAACCCATCTATTCATTCCTAGCATGTGGCAAGGATGCTCAAGACTGGTGATACAACATCAAATTAGTCCTTGTTGTCAAGGATTTTGTATCTAAGAGAAGAGAGATATACAGCTTTAAACAGTGTTATCTAATATAACATTGAGTCGTGCAAGGTGCTGGGAGCAAAATTAGGTAGAGGGCAGTGGCAGGGGGCTGGTGGTGACAATGTTGAAGGTTTTGGTGGCAGTGAAGGAGATGGTGGTGATCATGGTGGTGGTGGGGGTGGTAGTCTCATCGGAGGTGATGTTGGTGTCAGTAGAGGCAATGGAGATAGCAATTGTCATGGTGATGAGGGTAGGTGGGGGAGGTAGTGATGGTAATTGCAGTGATGGTCAAAGAATTTATATTAGGTAGTTAGCGAAGGATTCCATGTGAAAATTTGAGTAGAGACCTGCATCATAAGGAGCTAGACTTTTAGAAACCTAAGAGGAGAGCATCCGAAGCAGATAAAGTAATAATAATGCAAACGAGGGAACACGAGGCTTCATCGCTCACCCATAAACCCTGCCCCCCCCATTTTTGATATTGTGAGTTGTGACTTGTACAGTCTCTGTGGCTCTGTGGGGGACTGAGCCAGAATTACCTTCTGTGGAAATCAGCCTTTCTGGGAAGAAGGATGAACACTTCCTAGTAGGACACTTTCACACAAAGCTCCCTCTCATGGTCTCCTGCTGTGAACCCTAACCTGAGATAATGGGTATAAATACCTCTTTTAAGGTGTTTATTTTTGTTTGTTTGCTTTGTGAAGAAAGGAAATTGGGGTTAAGATTATTAAAGTCCCAAAGACAACTGACACCCAACATTTCAAAACAGCCCATTAATATTTTCTCCTCCAGCTAGCTTCTCTGTCAATGCTGCCCTTCTCAGAGAATGCCTACATTATTTATCCTGGCACAAAAGCAGAAACTTGGGTCATTCTCAACTCTTATCCATTCAGAGTCCAAATCTCCAAATCTTATTTCTATCTCCTTTACATGATGCACATGGAGGCTGGCAAGGACTTGACCAAGAATAATTTGGGTGTCATTGGTGACAGTGAGAACCACTGAAGCATGTTCAACCTTGTTTACCCAAAATAGAACTTAAAATAAAAGCATATCCATCCCTTTGGGCTTTGTTCTTGGCAGTCCTTTACAAACTGTGTACATGTGCATAATGTCAATTTCATGCAGGGTTTTTGCAAAAATGGAAAGGGGGAAGGGCTTTCTACCATGCCCTTGAAGATTGTTGCAAAGGGTGAAGAATTGCACATTTATTGTCCTTCCTCCAGGCTCTGAGGAAACAAACATAATCTATGGGGAAATTCAATAGAAGCTTAACAAAGAGCAAAGGCGATAGGTGAGACATTGGAGGGGAAATTAATTAAGCCAAGCTAAAATTAGTGGTTTTTGGTTTGTGATTCTGTGGGAGTCTGGGCTATGGAGAACTGGAACAGAGAAAGGAAGAATACTGGCAGGGAGCTGATTCAGGGCCCAAGATTAATTATCCTTCACCATCTAATTATGAAGTCTGAATCACTACCCTGCCAGTTGAGTTCCTTTCCACTAACACAGAGGATGAGAAAAGGATGTGGTTCTGGAAGCTGGAGGTCTTTCTTCCAATTTTCACTTAATACAGATAACAAAAAAGCTCCCCTTTGTCCTTTTTTGATTATGATTTATTATTTGTATCTTTTTAAGGGCTCTTCCCTTCCAGATTACTTTTTTCGTCCTTTTCAAATAACCATTTTTCATTCTGATCATCTGAATATAAAAGTGCCAGGTGTATTCCTACTAGGTATATGATTTATACAAGGTGGGATACTGGATGCAAACTCTTTACTCAATTTACTTACTTATATTCCTACTGTGTTCAGGGAATCTCTTACGATACTTCAGTTTTGCCAATGGGTTCAGTTAAAGGTAAATGTGTCTGACTTGTAGTCATCTATCTCTCACACTCAGAGGTAGAAAACAATATTAGCTCCATTTAATAGGTTTTTAAACTGGGGATAGAAAGTTTAAGCAAATTTTCTAAAATCACATGAATAGCAAATTAATGGAGCCCAAGATTCAAAGCCAGGCTTTGTGTCTCCTCTAACTGATCCATCATCTTCCCTTTGGTGAAGCCTACATCTGCTGTAAAGTCCAGCCACACATCTAGGCTGGTCTTGCACAGATATACCAACCCCAGTCTCATCAAGAGTTAAACAACAAAACAAAAGTTTATTTTCTGGGTTCCCTGGTCTCTACTGAAAATTATTTGCTAGCTCAGTATTTTCTTTGAATAAATATCAAAATAATTCCAGGTATGGCACTTGAGCCCCTTCAAGTTATAAACCCATCTAACTTGTCCAGACTTAACTGTCCTCACTTGGTATCACTCCTGACCAAGTTGACACAAACTGGACACATAAGGAAATATTGACAATGATAATTATGACCATAGAGATATTAGTAAGAGCAAAATGAAAGTCAAGAAGAAATGTGGGAGCCCCAGAGAGCAGGTAAGTGGTAGTTATAAACATGGACTCTGAAGCCAAACTGTTTGGCTTTGAACCTTGGCCCCGTCGTGAACGAACTTGGGTAATTTACTTAACCTCTGTGCCTCATTTTCCTTATTTGTAGAATTGGGGGTAATAATAGTAGCTTCTTCACAGGGGTGTCTTCTGTGGCTGAGTGAGATAACGTACAGAAATTGCCCAGGACAATGTCTGGCACATAGTAATTGTTATATAACTATTATTATTGTTGTTATTACTATTTATTGTCAGACTGACCTGATCTGGAATTCTCTCTCAAATTTTATTTCCTTATTTAGGTCAGGATATAGTTCTTACCTCTCTCATCCGACTGATATGAGAAAAAAAATAGGATAATACATATCATAATTAGTTTGTGGAACATAATAAGTGTGAAATATAAAATGCTATTCCTCTAAACATGATCTTTCTTCCTGAATTTCTTGTTTCATACTCTAGACCCTTGAGTGTTTCCAAACCCTGCTGAGATCTCATCCCCTCTAGGAGATTATTTATGATCTTATCCTACCTCATTTCTCACTTGGACTCCTTCTTTCATTGTGGTTGGGTTCTGTTCATTGGCCATCGTCCTGCTGCAATCATCATTTGTGTATGGTGACACGTGAGTGGATAAATGCGCACTCTAAAATACCAAGAAGTCACTCTAAATACCCAGGAGTAGATAATCTTTCTCCTTAAACAGCTTGTGACATAAATGAGGAGATAAGTTAAGCTCACAGAAGATAGCCAGAGACTGTTGCAATGTTCTTTAGAATCTACTGTGAAGCAGACTTTAGAGATCTGTCATCTGACCATGTACTTGGAAACTATTTGTACTGCACACATTATGATCCTTGTACTTTGATGAGCACTCAAGATATAAATATTAATATAATACTGCTTTAAAACTACTCACAGTTTCTTGGGGGCAAAACTGACAATTTTTTTAAAATTCCACTGGTATTAATTGAGAGCCTAGTGTCCCATCATTGCTCTGAAAACAAACAAATAAAACAAACAAAAAAAGAGACCCACCATTATGAAACTTGTACTCTAGTAAAGATTGGAGTGGGAGTAAACACGGTAATTTCCAGTTGTGACAAACATTAGGAATAAAATAAAATGCAGTGGGATAGAATAATGGGGAATGAATGTGGGGAACTAGTTTAGATTGGATAGACAGAGAAGGCCTTTATTAGGAGGACATATAGGATCTGAGACCTCAGACTGAGAAGGAGCCACTCATTAGAGGAGTTATAGGAAAATACTTTCCACATCAAGAGCTAATTACTGAGAAGCAGGTAGCAGATTCTAAGAGGATGTTGAAATTGTCTACAATAGGGGTCAGTGAACTTTTTTTGGCCCAGAAAATAAATATTTCAGGTTTTGGCCAGACAGTATCTGTCACAAATACTCAATTCTGCCACTGTAACATAAAAACAGCAATAAACAATATATAAAGAAACAGTCTTGAGTGTGTTCCAATAAAGCTTTACTTGCAAAAACAGGCAGGGGGCCAGACTGGTCTGTCAACGGTAGTTTGTCAATCCATGATTTACAATATTAGACAAAGAACATGGTGGCAGATTGTGTTTTCCAAAGTGATCACCCCATTATATCCCAATTCATATGCTTCTATTACAAATTTTTGTCAACATTCCTTTCCAGAAAAGGAGTTTATAATCCCTCCCACCTTGAATTTGAGTTTGCCTGGGAAGACAGCAGATGTATGTGGCATGACTTCTGAGGCTAAATCATAAATGATAAGGCAGCTTTCACCTGTCTTCCTTGAGACAAACAGCTCTAGAGTCTTGAGATTACACATACAAAGTACATTTGCTCTGAAACTGTCAAGCTGGAGACATCTCATGGAGAAGCCAAAAGAGTCCCAGGTTTCACTCATTTGAGTCTCCCCAACCCAAATTCTAGCCACGTGCATGAGCGATATTTTAGACGTTTCCAATTCCCTCAAACTCTATTCCAGTTTTTTTACTCTATTCAGGTTATTTTATTTTTTGAAACTAAAATTTCATTTGATTCTTATTTATGTTTACTATTTATTTGTGGAGATTTATTGTTATTGTTTCAAGGGTGTTTGTAATTGCTCACTGGAACATCTTTATTTTAGTGGTCTTTAAATCCTTATATGGCAATTCCAATATCTGTGTCATCTTGGTATTGGTGTCTGTTGATTTCTCAGAAGTTTATATCTTTTCTGTTTCTTGGCATAATGAACAATTTCGAGCTGGTCACAGATGTTTTTAATATTATAAGACTCTAGTTCCTATCTAATCATCTATTTTAGCAGGGTCTTAGCCTAAGCTGCCATAACTAAATATCATAAACTGGTGTGCTTATAAACAACAGAAATATATATCTTACAGTTCTGGAGGTTGGACATCTGAGATCAGGGTGCCAACATGATCAGGTTCTGATGGGAATCCTCTTCCAGGTTGCAGACTGCCAACTTCAACATGGCAGAGAACAGAGAGAGGAAGAAGATCTCTCCTGACTCTTTAAGGCGCTAATCCCATTCATAAGGACTCCACCCTCATGACCTCATCTCATCCCAATCTTCCAAAGGCTCCATCTCCTAATTCCACTAAATTAGAGGTTAGGGTTTCAACATACAAATTTGAGGTTGGCACAAACATGCAGTGCATAGCAAGTGGATAGTCAACCTGTTTAGGTTCAGAACTCATGTCCTGGTTCCTTTTTAAGACTTGAATGTCAAATTTAGTGTTTAAAGTCCATGAAGTGCCATTCTCATCTACTCAACTTGTGTGTTACCCAAATGACAAGACTCCAACCTACACTGTCCATGGTTCTGACTGGGCAGGGGGAAGAATACCATCTAGTTAATTCAGGGATGGAGTAGAAGTCATAACCCTACCCATAGGCTTCAATCAGGAGTGGCACTTAGTCCTTACTCAAGTCCCAAGCCCACTAACCAGTCCTTTTATGTACCTTTCAGAGTCCTTTACAAATGGCTTATGTGTTTTTTTCTAGGCTCTGTGTGTGTGTGTGCGTGTGTGTGTGTGTGTGTGTATGATTAGCAGACAAAGTAAAATGGAATATGTTTAGCACACATTCAGAACCAGAAGTCCTTTTCACTCTAAAGTCTGTACTTTTTCCACTATTTCACACTGCTTTTGAGGCTGTGATATTTGAAACAGTATGTGTTCTGTCCACTTTAAATTGTATCCTGAACATTCAGACACATTTTTTCCACTGTTCTTGTCCCTTCAATTTTCCCATTTTCCTCTACATAATACCATGTCATGGTTATATCCAGAATATTTTCTCTCATGTGTGGCTCTTTAATTCCCCCTCATATCACATCCCTAAAGAGAAGGACACTACCACTTCTAGTCACTTTCAAACCACTGATTGGCCCAGTTCACTAGAGGGAATCACAGTATAATTTATGGATGAGGCATTCTCTCATATACTGTGTTTTTTTATGGGCCCAGCACGCTTCCGCTGTACTGTGTTTTTTTAATATGAAATTTATTGTCAAATTGGTTTCCATACAACACCTAGTGCTCATCCCAAAAGGTGCCCTCCTCAATACACCTCACCCACCCTCACCTCCCTCCCACCCCCCATCAACCCTCAGTTTGTTCTCAGTTTTTAAGAGTCTCTTATATTTTGGCTCCCTCCCTCTCTAACTTTTTTTTTCCTTCCCCTCACCCATGGTCTTCTGGTAAGTTTCTCAGGATCCACATAAGAGTGAAAAGATATACTGTTAAAACAAGAAGAGTCAGAGTACAACCAGGAGGAAAGAGGTTTCTCCATTTCTACTGATCTTTTTCTTCCTCTTCAGTATATTTGGTCTCATTGATAGTTGATACAGAGATTATAGTCAGAACATGCATTTTATTCTCTCTCTCTCTCTCTCTCTCTCTCTCTCTCTCTTTTGAATCTCTCTTCCATGTAACTGAAATGAGGAGAGCTATTTTTTCCCAAATGGAAGGAGGTCTTACCATTATTCTCTTGTTCTTCTTTGCCATAACCCAGAGTATTTTAACGTTTGGGACTAGGGTTTAAGCATTAAGGGAAGTAAAGTAGAGCTGAAAAACGAATGGAGTATTTTTTTCACTGTGGTCCAGTCTGTGGTCCCAGTCAACTTTGTTGGGTGTTACAACATCAGTTCTAGCTCCACCCCAGCCTTAGCCTTGGTCCAACCCAGCCAGTCTCTCCCTCTCTCTCTCCCTCCCCCCCCCCCCTCTTTCACTCGTGTGTGTGTGTGTGTGTGTGTGTGTTCCTATGTCTCCCTCATCGTCCTTGGAAGACTGAGTTCAATCAGCAAGAAGAAATGTTCTTATACACTTGTGGCTGTACAAGGACATTTGAAACAATGGGCATTCTCCAGAGTCCCGAGACCCTGATTAGAGGTCTCCTCCTACTAACACCAGGGAAAAGAGTCAAATGAGAGTGGAAGGTGTTTCCTGTTTTTTGTATGAGGAGTGATAAGTGAGTGTCTTCAAAACTGAAGGGCTTGCATCTGGGCAGTGTCTCAGAAATCATTTGTGAAAATGAAGATAATCTTTATCTTCTTTCTGGGTACCAGTGTGACCAGCTGTACAATCTGTCTCACAATTGTCCCCTTTTCTCTCCTGCCTTCTTCTTTTCTCCTGATTATTTGCAGGGTTCTCCTAAAACCACCTGAAGATGCAGATATTGTCAGGGAAAGAAAAAGACTATTCTTTTCCAGGGAACTAAGTAGCTGAGTTCTACTGTTAGACCATCCTAATTATTCAACCATCAGATTTATTTCTGCTTGTTATAGAAGAGACAACTCAGACACATAGCAGACTGAGGAATTTAGGGAAGATAGAATCTTCCTCCTGCCCACTATGAAAAACTTCCAGCCGTGTGTGTGTGTGTGTGTGTGTGTGTGTGTGTGTGTGTATGTGTGTGTGTGTAGTTTTCCATAAGTAGCAAAAAGACCACTGCTTCATAGATATTAGGCTCCAGGAAGTTGAACTTCTACCTCTTTACAAAAGAAAGATAGATGCTTATGGCCTTCTCCAAAATTGAAATCCAGACTACTGCAGTAGTTTAGGTACAGGATTAACCAGTTTAATGAGCCCTTGAAATTAGATGAAAGGTTACAGACATCAGATCTTATTATTAAACAAGTCCTCCTCACTATTCACCTTTCTCAATGTATCTTAGGAAAAGGTAGTTCATTTAGTTCATCAAATTCAGCTTAGCTGAAAATTTGAAAATTAAAGAAAAAAGCTGTCAAAAATTTGTTTTCCACTCCCTATCTCCTCAATCCCTCTGCCAGTTTCATTTTCCAGGTTCCCTTCAACAGACCTCAATTTAGCAAGAAAACAGTGGACTCGCTTATCCAGCAGGGGAGGGCTTGTCATGTTTGAGCTCTGTAATGAAAATTGTCTTTGAGAAGACTTCTATCAGCTCCATCCGGGAGCAGTAAGCCCTGTGACTATCTATGACTATCTATGGACTTGAATAAAGGAGGCAAAGCCTCAGAAGGCAGTAGGGATGGAAAAAATTTTTTTCTGGGTAGGGTCCTCTGCTGGTGGAGGGCAGAAACCAAAGGTGATAGAAATACAGTGCTCCAATTAGTCTGAGTAATACCATTTGATTTTTACAAGCTGTAAACATTAAATGAATAGCCCTTGAAGTTCCTAACCATAGACCTTAGAGCAAAAAGGACCATTGATCTCAGCCTCTATGCCAGAAGGATTTAAATCCACATTATTATGCGACATGTCTATAGATGTTCTTAAAGTAAAAAGTGGACACAGGGATAGATATATTCTTTCCAGGACAGACTGAATTGTTTCAAAACATTTTAACACCTATTTTTTAGCTTCTTCTTTTGAGTAGGAAGTGTACAAAGGTGAAAATGGCATGTTCCCTTTTCTGTAAGGATTTATAACTTGCTAACACAGGTAGTCACAGATATGAGTAATTATTGGGTTCATAGTAATCAGTAATATTCTACCCAGGATGCCAACATATACTGTACAGGATAAGAGCCTATGCATTAGAATTGCCTCTTAACTCTGCCTCTTGACTCTGTGACTTTGGGAAAGTTGCTTCATCCCTCCAAAGTGGAGAACATCTGTAAAATGAGAATGACAACATCTCATTTTGTGAAGATGAAATCATGTTATGCAAATAAGCAATTGGCATATATCTGACACGTGCAGTAAATGCTCAACAACTGGTAATTCTACACCAATAACAGATTGTGGGGCACAGAAAAAGACTTTCTGACTAAGGAAACATGAAAAGGTTTTTTGAAGGGGTGGCTCTGGGGGAAGCTTTATTTCACTGGACTGAGGTTGTAAGAAAAGGAATTTCAGACAGAAGTTTGCTGAAGAAAGCAGACATGAAAAGTACAAGGTTCATGGTGGACTGATGTGCAGTGGGGGATTATTTCGTGAAAATCATATGGGGCCAATAGAGGACTTTGAGTGCCCATCAGAAGAATATGCACTTGACTGAACAGATAATGGGATGTCATTGAAGGCTTTTGAGTAGGAAAATGACAGACTGAAAGCTTCTCCTCCTCAGGAAGATCACTCAGGAAGCTGTGAGTGGGGTGGTTGGATTTTGGGGGGGGAAGCCAGAGAAAGACCTCAGGGTCAGCACTGTGGTGGGGCAGTAGAGAGGGAGTGGATGAATATCATATCAGAAATGTTACGGGTTTAGTTTCACATATGAAACATGATTCTGATTTTGTTTTTAGGGAGAAAAAGTTAATTCTTGGAAGCAAAGATCAAATGTAAATGCTAATAACAGAGATGAGGATCAGGGGGAGATGAAATGTTCTTTCTTAGTCTACTCTTGGAGTGTTGCTCTAGTAAATCATTTTGCAGAAGCAATCAGCACACCTGTTAGTGAGGCTTGGCATTTAATTGGCATTATTGGCTCCTGCACAGAGGCAGACAATGGATGTCACTGGTGTGTGAGTGGAACACATTTGCATTTCATAGACTATTGAGAGGGAGCTAATCATGTCTTTCTGCAGCCCTCCTAGGGAGGACACATCTGGCTAGGACAAGGAGCCACTTGCCTCCTGGAGTCAAAGGAGTGTAAGAATTCTGAGGCAACCAGACCTTCACTCGGCCTTTGATAAGCCCATGTAATAAAGGAAGTTGTGTACAAGACCAAACTGCCCCTCAGAGCTGACAAGTGGAAAAGGTCTCAGGCTGAGGTCTGGAGACTTCAGCTCTTTTACTGGTTCCCCCACTAACTTGCTTTACACTTTTGGGCTCCACGCACTTTTGTGTATTTCAGCTAATTTTTCTGGAAAATGGCTTGAAAATAAGGAATCTACATTGTTGTCATTGTGGGTGACTACATTGGGTCTGATTTGGCCAAATTGGGTATCACCCATGTAATCATTTCTCAGACTCTTATTGAGCATTCCATGCCCAGGATCAGCAGGAAGCACAGTTCCATAAGATACTATTCTGTTTTCAAGAATCTCATGGTATAGTGGGACAATGTTTAAACAACTACATTGATTCGAGTGTAGAAAATAATATGAAAGAAGTGGATGCAAAGTCTAATAGATGTCTGGCTGGCAAGGAGGCTGGATGTGGGGCATGAGAAATATTTTCTAGAAGGACAGAAGAGGGTATGGCTTTCTAAGTATATCCATAAAACATAGAGACAAAAATACAGCATAGACAAAAAACACAGAAATATTTAAGTATACATACTTGTTGGAAAAGTTAGTACTCCAGTATGTTAAAGGACCTTGAGGGAGATTGTGAAGGATAAGGTTTTGAAAATGGATTCTGGGTCTAAGTTATGAGAACTCAGAGCCCTCGGTTAAACATCTGAGACTTCTTTAGTCAAGATTAATTTTTGATGGGAATCAATCAATAATACAGTATGGAGCATTTACTCTGGTCAAGGCCCATGAAGTACAGGAGAATAAAGATACATTATCTTCACTTTAGATGCTCTGCTGAGGAACAAAGAGGCTACAGAAACAACAAACCCAAAGCCACCAATTCATTTGGTCATATAGTCATTCAGTCATTTACAAATCTTAGTGAATCCCTATGATGTGCTGGGGTTCTGGGAAAATTCTTGCCAGTGGAACTCAGACAATGAAATAGATGATTATATTGTTCATTGTTACAGGTCACAGCACGAATATGTATAGAGGTGTGAGGAGGTCAGAAATCTAGTGGGAGGTTGGTCAAGGAGGGCTACCTAGAAGAGCCAGCAGCAGCACAACCCCTTAGAGTATAGCTATGTCAAGCCAAGGACAGGAGTGTTGTGCATGCCCTAGAGGGTGCAGAGAAGACTGTTTTGGGAAGAAGAAGGAGTATCGCGTGTATGTCAGAAAGTGAGGAGATCCTGTGGCTGGAACAAAATGTGTGTAGGGGGAGGTGGGTGTAGTAGGAAATGGGGTGTGCAGGGCTAAAACTGGGTAGGCGGGGCTTCATATCCCAGGATTAGGCATCTGATGAGGGCTGTCCATGGTACTGAGGAACACAGAGGAGCCAGCCTCTCAGTACTGAGACCTTGCAAACCTTCAGAGACAGAAGAAACTTTTCATAGAAATAGGAAATTTTTTAGAAGGGCTTCTAATTTTATTCTGAAGAGTGACTTATGAGAGCCCTCAGTTCAGAGAAAGAGAGGAGACAAGGAGAATTTATTTTGTACTAAATATTTTTCCCATCCCACCAACTCATTCCAGAAGGATGGTTCCTTTAGTCTTTGTGGAATGCCCAGAGAAAATGCCCAAAAACTGGTGGGAGGGTTGAAGCCTTCTGCCACTGCCCCATGAAGGCAAGGCTTTATTCTCCTTAAGTGAAAGGTGAGATAGCATCCCTGGGAGGGGATTGGGCTTGTGTACTCTGGGAATTGGCTGGAGGTCTGAGCTATGCAAATGGGAAGGGTCTAGACCCCACACGCATTATTCACCCAATCTCTCAGAAGCCCTGTCCAAAACTGTCCCAAGGTGGTCCTTAGAGACTTAGTTTAATAATATGCTAATTTTATTGTGTTCCTACTGAAATTCTTTTCAATCAGGACTCTTAAGATCAGTGGCAGAGTGGTTTTACTGTTAGAGAATGATGTCTGACAGGAATTCGATCCTTACTCTTGTCTCTCTCAAACATTTAAAGGAACCATTACTGGAAGGGACTATAGCAGAGTTGTTCAAGGCCACTCAAGTCTGACTGCCTGAGTGTAAGAGGGCTTAGCTATCTACTGCATATATTAATTAAACTCTCAGACCTTGGGTGGCTGTATTAACCTCCTGTGACTGTTACAACAAATTACTACAAACTTGGTAGCTTAAAACAACTGAAACCTATTCTCTCTCAGTTCTAGAGGCTACATATATGATATGAATATCCCTGGATCAAATCAAGGTATCACCAGGGCCATATTCCCTCTGGATTCTCTAGGGTAGTGTCTATCCCTCACCTCTTCCAGTTTCTGGTGGCTGCTGGCATTTCTTGGCTTGTGGTTGTGACTATCTAATATTCAAGGCCAACACCTTCAAATCTCTCTCTGCTTCGTCTTCACATAGCCTTCTTTGTGTGTCAGAAAATCTCCCTCTGCCTCACTCTCACAAATATATATGTGATTGCATTTACGGCCCATCTGGTAATACAAAATACCCTCTCAAGATCCTTTATTTAATCATATCTGAGAAAACCTCATTTTTTCCATACAGAGTAATCTTCAGGATATCTGTTGGGTGGCCACTTTTTCGGCCTTCCAGTGTTCTCAAATGTAACCCAGATCTAATGAAATCACCTACGTCATTGGGTAATTGTGGGGATTAAAGATGGTATCCCCATCCCCAACTCACACACACACACACACACACACACACACACACACACACACCAGTGTCTGCACTATATGGTAAACGGCCAATAAATATTAACAATGACTGTCATTTCATTAAAAACAAAAACAAACAAACAAAAAACCTTTCCTTTCCTTTTCTCTGCCAAATTCCTAGAGGCCTTTCTTCCTCCTCGAATGCTATCTTTCCTACCCTGTTTTGTTACTTTGTCAGTACTTAAGCATCATTTTGACAACATCATCCTTTTCCTATAACCACTTTTCTTTACCCAAGATGAACTTTCTTCTAGGAGTTGAATTTTAATTCCTCAGTGAGTGAAGGGTAAGAGGAGGAGATGGAAGAAGGGAGAGAGCTCTGGAAAAAGGAAAGAGAAAGGGGGGGCATGAATTTACACACATTGTTATGTTCTTTTCTTTTGAGAGCTCACTTTCAACCTCACTCATACCCCAGGGGATCACCCACATACCAATGTATAGGTATACCTATATACCCACATAGGGGGACTGGAAGGCATCTTAGAGTCCTTCCCTCATCTATGTATCTCTTGATCCCAATGCCACTCCCCACTTTTCACCAGCCCAGACCCAGGAGAAAGATCTCTTGGTTAGGCCTTGTCTCTTCAGTCCCTACCTAGTTAAGGTAGTTAAGGCCCTCATGGTCACCACTGCTCATGCTGATAATTAAAATGGCCTCCTAATTGGTTTTCTGTTTCCCAATTTGCTCCATCTTTTACAACTGCCCAAAACTCATTTTTGTTTGTTTGCTTGTTTGTTTTCCTCTTCAGAGGAGGTAATATGTGTCCAAATGAGAGAATTGAATTATCTTTGGACTCAGATAGGTGAATACAAGCTTTGGCTCTGTACTCAATACATGTAATGTTTCTGAGGCTCAGGCATACTCTAAAAGAGCTATTGTAAACAACTGTGTAGAATAGTGAATGCAAAGCATTTCCATGGTGCCTAGCATATAGCAGGTACCAAATAACTAGTTCTTTTCTGTGTGTTTTATAAAATAAAAACTTCTATCACACTTCTATTATATACACATCTGCTATCAAGGACCTTGCTTTACCAATTCTTCCCTTTATATGTTGCATCCTAAATAAGTGTTCCTTTCTATTGGATCATTCCAATAAGCATACATTATCATTTGACTCTACTTCTGGGAGTGTTCACCCATTTCTATGTTTTCCTTTGTTTCAAATCTTGAAAGAATTGTCTCTTTTCAATTTCTCTCTTTTCCCTTAAAAGCACTTTAAAAAGGCTTTCTTCCCACCAATCTGTAGGAACTGCTCACTTTAAGGTCACCACTGACCTCCAAATTGTTAAATCCAGTGGTCAATTCTCAATCTTCAGCTTACTTGATATAGCAGCAGCATTTGACACAGGTGATTCACTTCCCATTGATATACTTTCTTTAGGATGCCCAGGACTCTAAAGCTTTGTGATGTTTTTCTACTTTACTAGTGTTTTTTTTTTTCTCTCAGTTTCCTTTATTGGTAACTTGTACTCATGACCTGTTCATCTGAGGCTGCCCCGAGTTCAGCATTTGTCCTTTTACTTTTTCCTTACAAGTTTACTTCTTTGATGACTACACAATATCAGATTTTAAATACCATTTGTGTGCTAAAGGGTCAAGACCTCTCTCCCAAACTCCACATCCAATATTCAACTGTTTGTTTCACATCTCTATTTGAAAGTCTAACAGACCACTCAAACTCAGTATTCTAATTATCTCCCAACCCCACCCACTGTCACAACCTGATCCACTCTGCCACCTTATCATCTAGGATGATGATAAATCTTTCCTTCCTTTGCTAAGTCCAAAAATCTCTCCCACCCAATCACCTAGGATATTGTATTTGGTTCTGGCAAACATTTTTGTTCTGTCACAGTACATTGTATAGATTGTCAATGTGATATTTTTAAAGTTTATTTATTTTGAGAGCAGGGGCAAGGAGAGCAGAGTAAGAGTGAGAGAAAGAATCCCAGGAAGTCTCTTCACTGTCAGCTCAGGGCTTGATGCAGCGCTTGAACCCACCAACTGTGATATCATAGTCTAAGCCTAAAGCAAGAGTCAACCCTCAACTGACTGAGCCACCCAGGCACCCCTCAATGTGATATTTATTACACTATTTCTAATTTGCATCTTCATCTGTGTCTCCTTTCCTTTCCTATCTAGTTGTACTATACACTCCCCAACTATCAACCTGGGGGCCTATTTGTTGCGTTTTCTAACTATTCAGCACAATGCTCCATATATCATGGTCCATGATTCAAGAAATCAACTTAAAATCTGTTAAGGGTGATCAACAAATACATAAAATATAAGAAAATAAAAATTAGGTGGAAAACATACAAAGATTTGTTACTTTTTAGTCTTGATCCAGGTTTAGGGCAGAATGTAGTAATTTTTTTTTTTAAATATTTATTTTGAGAGAGAGAGGGAGAGAGCATGACCAGGGGAGGGCTGGAGAGAGAAGAAGAAAGAGAATCCAAAGCAGGCTCTGCACTGTCAGCACAGAGGTGCACACGGGGCTTGAACCCACCAACCTTGAGACCACGACCTGAGCCAAAACCAAGAGTCAGAGGCTTAACCAACTGAGCCACCCAGGTACCCCTGTAGTGATTTTTACCAATGTCTGATGAAACAGAAGAGAAAAGGAGAATAGATCAATTAAAAATCTCCTCAATAAAATAATGTTAAAGCAGAGCCAGAATGGATGCCGAAGTTGGTATACATTGGGAGGATCTGAGCTCTCAATCAGAGGGACATGGAATTGAATCTCAACCTTGTCATTCACTAGTTGAGGACTTTGGGCAAGTTACTTAACCTCCTTGAGCTCAAACTTCCTCATCTGTGAAATGAACAGAATAAATACTCACCTCAAATAGTTGTATTGAACATTTAGTGGGAGAAAGCCTGGTTCATCATCAGTGCTGAATAAATGGTAGCTATTATTGTTAACAACAAGAAATTGTCTCAATAACAAGAAATGACCTTCAACTGAGAATTTTTAACTCCTAAGTGTTCTGTTTTTCTCTTTTTCTCAAAATTCTTACTTACATATGTGTGTACATGCATGCGTGTGTGTGTGTGTGTGTGTGTGTGTGTGTGGCCATGAGTTAGAGAAAAAGGAAAGGATGGAAGCGTTTGATCAAAAGGTCTCACCATCTAGCTTTGGAACCATGTGTGGCCACAAAGACTCAGGTTGGCTTTTTCAACCTACTGTCCAGTCTCGCCTGACATCATCCTCTCTTAAATCTACTACTATCTACTTTGCTCCTTGCCAGCCACTATTGCTAGAGAAAGCCACATGGAGATAGCCATGTCAAGCCTATTATCTCTAACCTCAACTTCGAGCTTTGCCCACAGTTTATCATCTCTGTACTTTATCTTGATTCGTATTGCTATGGTGTGACTCCACTTGGAAAATGAGCAATAGTTACAGTCCTGAGTAGCCCCAATAGTCCTCATTTGTTTATCCTCAAAGACAACGTGTGGGAACAGTTGCATGCAAAGTATGTTACAAATGTTAAATTCTATATGAACACAGAGAGTCCCAGCAAGCAAATCTTAGCTTTGTAAATGGCTAACTGCCCCATTTACAGATGGAGAACTCTTCATCCCAAATCTGATGTGTTCATTGTTTCCAGAATCCTAAGCTTGATACTTTGCCAAAGTCTTTAGCCTGGCAGCAACTCAACAGGGTGCATCAAGTGGCTACGTTCTTTCCTCCATTCCACTTTCTACATTCCCAATAGAACCTTTTTAGAATGTTGGCAAACGTTGTGTTGAATGATAGCCAAAACAAAACAAAACAAAACAAAAAGAATCTTCATTTTTGTGCTTTGTACACTAGGTTTACCTAAATACATCTAATGGCAAGCCATAATTAATATTTTGGAGCGCAGCTATTCAATCCTTGGAATTGTAAGTCCAATTATTGGCTTTCTTCTGCTCAATGATCAGATAATCCCACATGATGTCATAATCACTAGTGTTTACACATTGTTTTCCCTTCCATAGAATGCAACCTTCTCTAAGGCAAGAGCTGTGTCTAATTAAGCTTTGAAGAAAAAGTGTGTGTGGGGGAGTAGACCTGGGTTTTAATTCTATTTGTGTGACCTTGTACAATTATTTATTGAACTGGCCCTCACTTTGTTTCTGTTTAATAGGGCACATGAATATCTAAACCACAGAGTTGTTGGGGAAATTAACATGATTCTGCATATAGTGTGCATGGGAGCAAATGGAGATCCAGTTAATACTTGCTCTATTCCTGTTCTATCTCTCTCTCTCTCTCTCTCCTACTTTTATATCCCAACATCCTGCTTCATTCACGATAAGCGCTTGATGAATGTGGGTGATCTTGGTTAATGAGGAGTCAGTAGAGATGATGATTAAGCCAGCTACTGTAGCCTGATCTCATATTCTATTTACCTTTTGACATCTTTTGTCCTGGAATCCCCTTGTGCACTACTTCACATTCTTTTGGCCCCACCTTTTATGCAGCCACTTACTGTAGTAACTAGTTACATGGAAGTTGTGCTAGTTTGACCAGGTGAAGCCTGACAGCAACTCACCTAAGCCTACAATGAATACCTCTTACTTCCTGCCCTTGAGATTCTCTAACACTGAAAGTTGGGAAGCATTGTGCACATAATCTGAAAGTGTAGGGGAATTAATGACTGTGGGGATATCTTTGACCTGGGGAATAAATGGTCTAATCATCTACCCCCTGTTTAGAAATATTCCATAAAACTCTTTGGAAAGCCTTTCAGGACTGATGACCAGTTGGCATGCCCTTGTTTCCAGACCCTAATCTTCACTGCTCATTTCTGGAGTCACATTTCTAAATAAACTATATGGATTCAAGCCATTGCCTCAGTCTTTATTTACAGGAAACTCAAGCTAAGCCCCTTCAACCAACTCAAGCACACTGCAGTTCCTGGCACATAGTACAATAAATAGTAGGCACAATTGTTTACTTTATGCATCCATTGCTTTGCAGTAAGAACAAAGGATTCACCAATATTTTGCCTCTAAGTCTGACCTCTTGAACACTTTTTTTCTTACTCTTGAGTTTCTTCGCTATTTACATTTCCTTATGTTTTGGACAAGTAACCTTGCAACACTTGGCTGTAGTTGATTGACTCAAGGGTGGACGTCCGATCCAGAAGAGATCAATCCCTTGGTAGGGTGAGCCAATCAAGTTTCCCCCCTAGAATTGATATCAGTATGTGGTGACATTAATCTCTTTTGGTGAGGTTATTAACTGGGAGGTCTTAAAGAATCAGCAAGAATATATAAGAGTATAGATAAAACCAGACTGCAGATAAAAATGACTCAAAGATATCAGAGATGAGAGGACTCAACAAAAATAGGAATTGAAAAGGTAGAGCTTTCCTATTTCTGCTCTTAGTCCTTATAGAAGAGCAATTGTACTCCCTGCCCTTTGGTTCTGAGTTATACTCTTGTCCTTATAATAAATTCCCTACTGAGTTTAAAGTCAGTTCAGTGGCTTTCTTTCCCTTGGAGTTGGATACTGTCTAAAACACTCAAGGTGATTACTAATCCCTTTATCCATTGGATAGCAAGATCTTTAAAGGCCAGGGCTGTGTTCTGCTCATACTTGTTTCCCCAGTGTCTCACTTACAGCCTACATGGTAGATTTGCATGTTTAATAAATAACTAAGAGAATAACTGATTCCTTTATTCCTTTTATTCCCCCATATCTTCCCAGCCGACCTGAATACCAGTTTATAGACCACCCATGCACCCTGCTACCATTCTGAGGTTTTCCCTTCCAACTTTAACCTTCTTCATTCTTATCTTTTTAACAAGCTGATCCATATTATCCACTGTCTAGTCTATTGGTTTTTCTCTGCTTCATGCCGGCTATTGCTGCTGAAGAAAGCCACATACGTGTGATGGTCACAACAAGTCAATTCCATTTAACCTCAGTTCGAGTCTGTCCACAGCTTAGCAGTCTTTATCTCTAAAGTGATATGATATATTCCCAAAGCAACAACTACAAACCCTTTACATTACCACCCCAACTCTTTACCCACTTACTCACCACTGACTCACCTTCTGCCTCAGTGGAAAAATTGGTGACATCTGGTAAGGGATATCTTTGCTATACTTTATAGCTATTCTATATCTTCACACAGCTTTTCCTCCATTGTTCCTTCTCCCCTGTTTGCCCAAATTAATAATTTTACTTCTGCACTAGGTCGCCATGCCTACCTCCCTTTTAAGATGTCATCCCATCTCTCTACTTAGTTTTGCTGTAAGCATCTTAAAAATATCTTATTCGTCTACTGCCTCAGTATCATTATGTTCCATGGGATCCTTTGTGATCTGGGTTCCATTCACACAACTCTATTAAATTGATGAGTTGACAGTGCCCTTAAAATTACCGAATTATTCTGTCCTAATCATCCTCCAAAACATCTGATTTTTCTGACTACCCACCTCCATTCTTCAGGATTTTATAAAACTTCTTTCTTTTGGTCATTTTGCCAACTTGATGGGTGACCCTTACACCTTAAGGAAGGAAAAACTTCCTTAAGCTTTAGTCACTTTTGCTCTTTCTTGAGGATCTCTTTCTCAGTGGTACTGTTACAAGATGGTTGATTCCAATGACAATAAGGGAATTAGCTTCTCTTGTATATTCTGGTCTTGAATTTTCAACTCTCTGCTGGACAGCTCCCTTGGTTCTTTCCTAAATTGTTATATACAGAACTTATCCTCTTTTATCAAAAAGACTAAATATGTATGATTTTGTATGACTGATTCAGACGGAGAATGTCAGAAAAGAGAGAAAGATGGAGAAAAATAAAAAAAAAATGAGTCTCAGATTTTTACCCACTGATTTACTAGAGATAATGTAGATAGAAAAAGCCAGGAGGCATTGGGTCATCCCTTTCTTCACTCTCATTTCCAAGATAATTGGTTAGGAGGCAGATGATTGTTTATTGAATTCCTACCGTGTGTCAGATAGTGATATAGGCATTTTATTTTTTTTATTTTTTAGAAGTCTTTTAAAAATTTTAATTCCAGTATAGTTGACATACAGTGTTACATTAGTTTCAGGCATTCAATATAGTGATTCAACAATTCCTTATATCACCCAGTGCTTATCAGGACACATGCCCTCCTAATTTCCATCACCTGTTTCACCCATTCCCCCTATCCATGTACCCTCTGTAACCATCAGTTTGTTCTCTATAGTTTAGAGCCTGTTTCTTGACTTCTCTCTCTCTTTTTCCTTTGCTCATTTGCTTTGCTTCTTAAATTCTAAGCATGAGTGAATTTATATGGTATTTGTATTTTTCTGACTGACTTATTTCACTTAGCATTATACTCTTTAGCTCCATCCATGTTGTTGTGAATGGCAAGATTCCATTCTTTTTATGGATGAATAATATTCCACTGTGTACATATACCACTTCTTTACCCATTCATCTGTTGATGGACAGTTTGGTTGCTCTCATAATTTGGCTATTGTAAATAGTGCTTCAATAAACATGGGAGTGCATGTATCTCTTTGAGTTAGTGTTTTTGTATTTTGGAGGTAAATATCCAGTAGCGTGATTACTAGATCATAAGGTGGTTTTATTTTTAACTTTTTGAGGAATCTCCATACCATTTTCCAGATGGCTGCACCAGTTTGCATTCCTATGAAAAGCTCAAGAGGGTTTTACATAGGCATTTTAAATAGGATATTTCATTTAATTTTTGAAATAATTCTGTTTTATATATTTTCTATTATTGATCTTATTTTACAGATAAGAAACCAGCACTATAATATATTAAGTGAGATTTCTCAAGATTATGTAATGAGTTATAAATCCAGGATTTAGTCCTAAGTCTATTCAACTTCAAAAACTGTCTTCCTCATCATAGCTCATAATATGACAATATAATGAAGTGCATAAAGCCTTGAAGATTAAAGCAAAATTAATGACTGACTTTAAATTCTCACTTACAGCTGAAGTCAATTTTTTTTTTTTTTAATTTGTGATGGTCAGTTATAACTCCTCGTCAGTCCTTCTATTTGGGAAATTCTTTTCTCAGATATTATTGAGACCAAGCTTTTATTTTATTCAGGGTTCCTCTTCAATTATAATTCTAAAACACAACTTTCTCTTCTGTACTCTTCTTTATACTTTGTGTGTGTGTGTATGTGTATCTGTATGTGTGTGTGTGTTTTAAGATTTTTGTTGTTAAGTAATCTCTACACCCAATGTGGGGCTTGAATTTACAATCCTGAGATCAAAAGTCACATGTTCTACTGACTGAGCCAGCCAGGTGTCCCTATACTGTTTTTTTTTTTTTTTTTAACACACACACACACACACACACACACATCCTTATATCAGGGTTTCTCACCATGTTATTGGCAGTTTGGGCTAAATACTTCTTAATGTGGGTTAGGCTATTCTGTGCCTTATAGCAAGTTTAGCAGCATCCCCGGCCTCTCCCAACTAGCTGATAGCATCTTCCCCTAATATGACAACCAAAAATATCTCCAGACATTATCAAATATCTTCTTAGGGGCAAAATAACCCATGTTGGGAATAACTGGTCTGTATATACATATATAGATACCTACATCCATATCCAAATACATCCAACAAAAATGCTTGTGTGGTTCACGAAGGCTGAGATTTATTATTCTTGCTCACATCTCTATCCCAGTGCTTGGAACAATGCCTGACACATACTTGGCATAAAATGCAATAAATGTTTATTGAGTAAATAAATAAATGAGGAGGAAGGGACAATTTTTATGGAGAACCTACTTTATGCCAGATCCTTCATTAAGAACTTTTCTTCGTAACAACTCTGTGATGTGAATAATAATAAACTTGTTTCCTAGATGAGAAAATAGAGGATAAGAGAGAATGGTTTCCCTGATTCACACAGCTAGACAGTTTGAGAGTTGACATTCCAACCCGATTCTGTCTATAGTAAATTTTACCCTTTATTCCAGGACAGATAATTGTGATATACAATTATGAGAGTGAGAGTTTAAGACTGAACAAATTTACCATTCCAGCTTTTGCAGGGAAAATGGCTTACAAATCATGTGCTGGCCAAAATAGAATTTTTGAGCTCTGTTTCCCAAAATTTTCCTATCTCCCACCTTGTTTCTCAAGTGAAATGTTTAGTAATCTGCCTTGATTTCTTTCTTTTCCTCACTATGCATCAGAATCACAAAAACTTAAAGCTAAATTGTTGCCTAGCATGTTCTGCCCTGATACTTCTTCGACTTCTCATATGGTTATCCTCCTTGTTCATTAATGTCTGATCAATTGGTATTTTTTCCCCCTGAATGTGCCACTCACATTAATGCCACAGATTTGTTGCACTTAATTTTCCCTGTCTTTGAAATGATTGTTTTGAGAGGTATAGGAAGATGGCGGCGTAGGAGGACACTGGGCTCACCGTGCGTCCTGCTGATCACTGAGATGCCACCTACACCTGCCTAAAGAACCCAGAAAACCGCCAGAGGATTAACAGAACGGAGTCTCCGGAGCCAAGCGCCGCCTCGCCGCCCTTCCTACCCTCTTCCGTGGGCCTCTAGTCTGCGCTTGACTCCGGAGACTCCCTTCCGCTAATCCTCTGGCAGTTTTCTGGGTTCTTTAGGCAGGTGTAGGTGGAATCTAAGTGATCGGCAGGACGCGCTGTGAGCCCCGCGTCCTCCTACACCGCCATCTTCCGGAACCTCTTAGCTTTATTTTTTTAATGGTCATTCAGGGACTCCAAAGAAGACATTGTTCTATGTTGGTATTCAGTTCAGACAATTCTGTTCCACAGATACTTATTTAATGCTTACTAAGCCTGAAGAGTTTGTTTCCCAGGAAAGACTGCGGGTGTCTCCGTCTTCTTTAACTTATTACAAAGTCTGCAAGCTACCTGAGGTTCCACTGAATAGAAGAGATGAAGGAATATTCCATTTTATGTTCAGTAATCAACATGTCCAAATTCATAAGACTAATAAATCTTCAGAATAATATGATTTCTGTGATGTGGAGGCTGCTTCTAGCAAAGTTCACCAGTTGCTTCCATACCTTTAACTATATTAATCTCCTATGGCTGCCATAGGAAATTACTACAAACTTAACTTGGTGGCTTACACAGCAGAAATTATTGTCTCACAGTTCCAGAGGCTAGAAGTCTAAAGTCAAAATGTTGGTATGGTCAATTCCTTCTGGAGGCTCTAAGGGAGTTTGCTTCCTGCCTCTCTCCTAGCTTCTGGTGATTGCTCAGTTCCTGGTATTCTTTGGCTTGTAACTGTACCACTCTGATCTCTGTCTTCATCTTTCCACATCATTATTCCTGTGTCTCTGTGTCCAAACTATCCTCTTTGAATTAGGATTGGATTAGGGCTCACTCTGACCCAGTGTCACTTCATCTTAACTTGATTACATCTACAAAGATTGTATTTCTAAATAAGGTCATATTCATGGATGACAGGTATTAGGATATTAAAATGAATTTTTGGTAAACACAGTTCAACCCATAAAATTAACTGAATTGATTATACTGAGATGGAGAGGATGATGATGTTGATGATGATGATGATGATGATGAAGAAGAAGAAGAAGATGATGATGATAAGGCAAACATTTATTATATGCTTGCTATATACCAGGCATTAAATTAGGTATTTTATAAGGATTGTCTTATTTTTTTCTTTCCAGTGTTTTATTTAAGTTTGAATTAGTTAACATATGGTGTAGTATTGGTTTCAGGAGTAGAATTTAGTGCTTCATCACTTTGATAAAATACCCACTGCTCATATCAACAAGTGCCCTCCTTAATGCCCATCACCCATTTAGCCCGTCCTCCTACCACCTCCCCTCTAGCAACCCTCAGTTTGGTCTCTATAGTTAAGATCCTTTTATGGTTTGCCTACCTCTCTGTATTTATCTTATTTCATTTTTCCTTCCCTTCCCCTATATTCATCTGGGTTTTTGTTGTTGTTGTTGTTGTTAAATTCCACATATGGGTGAAATCACATGGTATTTGTCTTTTTCTGACTTATTTCTCTTAGCATAATACTCTAGTTCCATCCACGTTACTGCAGATGGCAAGATTTCATTTTTTTTCATGGCTGAGTAATATTCTGTTATACACATACACACACACACACATAAATGAGATCATGACCTGAGCCAAAATAAAGAGTTGGATGCCTAATCGACTGAGCCATCCAGGTGCCTCTCATCATCACACCATTTTTATATGAGTTGACTGAGATTCAGAGGAGTATGGGGTAACTTACCCTAGGTGAAGAAATGAATTAACAGAACTGGAGCTAGAATAAAGTCAATGTGAGTCCAGAGCCAATGCTCTCATTAAATATCTTGTATAGTTAACATCTGTTTGTAATTCAGTAATTGCTCCTGAAACCAGTGGAAATGTAGATCTTTCCTCCAGTTCCAATCCAGCATGTGGGACCCTGCTTTTGCTGCTGTTCTCTTTTTATGTTTTCCATTTGAACCTTCCTTTCTATATGTATATGTTTTTCCCATTTTCATCCCAGAGATCTCAGAAGAATGCTCCTCTTCTCCAGCTCAGTTAACCACAGCCAGAGAAGATTAGCTGAACCCTTTCCTGAAGCTATGCTCTTGCTCAAGGCAAAGGTTCAATACCAGCTTCCTTCTTTGGACTCTCTGGCTGATAGGTAATGCAATTGCATAACAGAAAGAAGCCTTTTTACTGTTCTGGTTTGGTGTGAATGTTTGCACAGGGCTTGGCAGAGAACTTGAATTAGTATTCTACCCACCTAGAGAGAAATCAGAAATTACCATTTTGGTGGGAAGAAAACTTTTGTTTTCTTCATTTAAGGTTTTATAAATTATAATTACCTGTTATAATAAGTAAAAATTAAAGACAAAGGCAAAGATGTATAATGGCCTAACCAATGATCCTCTCCACAGTGATACCTACACTTCCATGTTCCTGAGGCAGCCAGTGTTAATAAGCTCATGTGTATCCTACCATTTTTTCCCACTGTGTTTATATACATATATACAATAAGTCTTTAATTCATCTTATTTTAAGCCAAACAGAATCATACTGTACACATTACTTTGAAACTTGCTCTTTTTTAATATATATATATATAAAATGAATATATAACATGTGTCATGGATATTTTCATCCTGGGTTTAGTCCCTGGACCTCATTTCCAACCCATTATTCTCTTGGAGATATCATTCAGTACTAAGTCACAGAAAGTCTCTAGCTTTCTGACTCCCAAATTTATACCTACAGACTGAATCTTTGCCTGAATATCAAACTTGCATATTTTAATGTGTAGTAATCATCACTCTTTGCCTGTATCATAAAATTTAGCATGTCTGACACAGAAATCTTAATGTTCTCCTCCAAACTGACTCTACTTGTGCTCTGCCCCTTCTTAGTTTATGGAAATCCCATCATGCCATTGACTCAGCTCCTGCAAATCTTGTAGCTGCCTATGTATCCTTTCTTTCTCCCCAAGGAGAAATGCCACACCAAATCCTTCAGCACATATTTTTGTCTCTCTTTTAGTGTATATTCAGAGTTGATCACTTCCTACTCCTTCATCATCTCCATTCTGGTTTAAACCAGAATCTATATAATATATAGAGATGTATATTTATAAGAAATATTATATTAATTATATATTATATTCCATAATAACATTATATGTATAATACATATAATATGTAATTTCTAAAGTGACATTTTACCCAAGTGGGATTACACTATATATGTTGTTTTACTGTGTCATCTTTTCTCCCATTCTCCTATTTTTATTTTCAATTTCTGCTGCTTTTCTTGCCACACATTTGCCTCATCCACTCTCCCTTAACTCAGCCTAACATAAATGTATCATTTTATGCATAGTTTCTCTATGTTTCTGTAACCATTTATAGAAATATAGATATTAATTTATAAATATAAAAATCTATAAAGAACTTGTCAAACCCAATACCCAAAAACAAACAACCCAGTTAAGAAGTGGGAAGAAGACATGAATAGACATTTTTCCCAAGAAGACATCCAGATGTCTAACAGACACATGAAAATATACTCAACATCACTCATCATCAAGGAAATACAAATCAAAACCACAATGAGATACCACCTCACACCTGTCAGAATGGCCAACATTAACAACTCTGGAAACAACAGGTGTTGGTGAGGATGCAGAGAAAGGGGAACCTTCTTGCACTGCTGGTGGGAATGCAAACTGGTGCAGCCACTCTAGAAGCAGTGTGGAGGTTCTCCAAAAGCTAAAAATAGAACTATCCTATGGTCCAGCAATTGCAATTTAGGTATTGACTCAAAAGATTCTGAAATACAGATTCAAAGGGATACCTGCATCCCAATGTTTACAGCAGCATTATTGACAATAGCCAAAATATGGAGAGAGCCCAAATGTCCATAGGCTGATGAATGGATAAAGATATAGTATGTGTATGTATAGTATGCGTATGTATGTGTATGTATATATATACATACACACAAACAATGGAATATTACTCAGCCATCAAAAGGAATGAAGTCTTACCATTTGCAATGACATGAATGGAGCTAGAATGTATGATGTTAAGCAAAATTAGAGAAAGATAAATATACGATTTCACTCATATGTGCAATTTAAGAAAACAAACAAATGAATATGTGGGAAGTGTGGGGGGAAGAGAAGAGAGGAAAACAAACCACAAGAGACTTTTAAACTGAGGATTGATGAAGGGAGATAGATAGAAATTGGGCTACATGGGTAATGGGTATTAAGGAGGATGCTTGTGATGAGCACTGGGTATGATGAGTCACTGAATTCTACTCTTGAAACCAATATTGCACTGTATGTTAACTAACTAAAATTTAAATAAAAATAATAAATAAATAAATACATACATACATACATACATACATAAATAGGAATTGGGAGTTCTTTATTTGCTTTAGGAAAAAAATGCATTATGTCTCCCATATATTTTTGTACATCTTATTTTCTTAATTGTCACTAGTTAATAGAAATGCCATCAAGGTAACTGTTATAGCTGAAATTCATTTTAATGACTGCTCTATTTTCCATGAAAAATGTACTAAAATTTAGTTAATCTTATTCTATTGATAGATATGTCTTATTTCTGATTTTTTTGCCCCTGTGAAACAATGCTGCAATAAACACAGTTACATTCAGTTCCTTTTATTTCTATGATATAGGTTCCTGAAAGTGAGATTTCTGGCTTAAAATAGATTTCTTGGATCAAAGGGGCATTTTTATTTTGAATGGATGTCTTCAGGTTTCTTTACAAAGTGGTTGTAATAAGTAATATGTCTACAGCGATGTATGTGACTACATTGCCTCCATTGTTGCCAGCAATCAGTGTTATTGTACTTTTTAAGCCTTGGCAGGAAATGGATATATGAGGTAATACTTCATTGTTCCCTGTCTACCAATGAACATGAGCATCTTTTTCTATGTTTGACGTACATTTGAATTTTCTCTTCTGCAATTTACATATACGTAGACTTTACTATTTTATTTTATTTTATTTATTTATTTATTTATTTATTTTTATTTTATTTTTGGGACAGAGAGAGACAGAGCATGAACGGGGGAGGGGCAGAGAGAGAGGGAGACACAGAATCGGAAACAGGCTCCAGGCTCTGAGCCATCAGCCCAGAGCCTGACGCGGGGCTCGAACTCACGGACCGCGAGATCGTGACCTGGCTGAAGTCGGACGCTTAACCGACTGCGCCACCCAGGCGCCCCACTATTTTATTTTTTGATAAGACACAATAACTTCATATGTTACAGATACTGTAACTGTGTTATTACTCCCCATCTCTCCATTTTATTGACTTTATAGTATCTTTGGAATGGATATATATATATATATATATATATATATATATTATTTTTTATGGTCAGTTATGTCCATATTCTTTTGAGTACATCTGGGTTTTTTGTGTTTATTGGGGTCTTCCCAACTCCCATGTTGTATGCGTAAATGGTCCTTTGATTTTCTATTTTTCACACTTAAATAGTTTATCCATTTACTTTTTTTTTCTTTACTTTTGGCATGAGATAGACATCTAACCTTACTTTTCTTTAGAAAGATAACCGTGTTAGAACTATTAAATAATTTATCATTTTGTTCAGTCTTGAAATACCACCTTTGTCATATATTACATTTTTTATATATAATGAGATTGTTTTCTGGGATATTTTTGTAGTTTCTCTATTTGTCTATTATTGTTCCATACTATATTAGTATGAGTGCAGAAGAGCTGACATTAAGGTCTCACATTCCATACTAGCTGCTTAGTGGCTTACAGCCATGATCTTTTTAAACAAAATCACTCACCTATTTTGTTAGTTGGATGTGTGTTTTTTCTGGTCTGAGCCACTTCTGATCTCTTTTGGGGTTGCCCATGAGCCTGGGGTCAGCTGGTGCATTGGCTGGTGGCTGGATGACCTAGGATGGTCACACTCACATGTCTGACTGTTGTAGGCTATTCACACTGGTGCCTCAGTCTCCTCCACTTGACTTCTCCTACTTCAGCAGACTAGTTCAGGCTCAGGTCCATGGCAGTCTTGGGATTTTGAATATGGTAAGAGAGAGAAAGACCTAATGTGTAATCACTTTCAACTTTTTAAAATATATCATTTTTACTACTGTCTTAGTGGTTAAAGCAAGCAGAAGGCCAAATTCAGATTCAAGGCAGGTAGGAGGGGTGGGGGAAATATACTCTGCCCCTTGATGAAAGAGGTGTGCATATAGGAACTAGAAGAATTTGTGGCCATTTTCAGAATCTTCCACATTATAAGAATCTGAATCAGATAGGATCCAGCCATTCTCTAGGTTATAAATTTCGCTTGGAATTCTTTTTCTTCAGAATAAACTCCAGAACTATCAGTAAGATATGGTCTAGTCCCTGCCCACATCAGCAGTGCCCATTCACAATACCTTGAACTCCATCATGTAGGACTATTTTGTCTTCCTCTCTTCTGTACTTTTGCCCAACTTAAGCCAATAGTGAGGGATTGTTATCTTCCTCTCCCCATTTTTCTGCTTTGACTCATACTGGAACTAAAAATTTCCCTTAATTCAACATGCTCTTGCTTGTTCCTATTCCCCCCCAAAAAGAAGGGGCTATTCTTCTTAATACCAGTCTAACAGCCACAGGGCTTTACATTTGTGTGGCCATCCCTAAGTGAAAGGTCACTGTTCTCTTGTGCCTGCAGCACTTGGGAGGGGCAGCCTCTCCCTTTTCACCTCATCTCTTGTGGTCTCTCCACCAGCCTGGTCCTTTCCCTGAGGAGGAAGCCCACCTGTGACTGGTGAGATACAAGGTAAAAAGACCCCGTTACATCTTCCAATAAGCAGCTTCACCTATGCAAAGGTTTAGGCCCATGCTTGCTATACACTAGCAGATAATCCCACCTTCTCTTAGGTAATTGATTCTCGTCTCTATTAAGTAGACTCTGGACTGGAGGAGGGTGATGTCCGACATCCTGTGTGCCTGTGTCTGGAATGTCTTCTTCTCCTTTTCATTAATTTGTGCTTTCACTTGATACTCACTGACTACCTGCTGCATGCCATTGTGCTAGATGCTGAAGATAAAAGGATGGATTAGATCAACCCAGTCCCTGTTCTGATGATGTTTATAAATCAAAGTGGTTCTCTTGTAAACTCTTTCCTCACTTCACTCCCATCCCATTCCTACATCCTATAGCCAAGTACATCTTTTAATCTTTGGTGTTCCTACAACTTTAGCCCATTTGTCATTTCCCAGGGGAAGTATACACACACACACACACACACACACACACACACACACACACACAAGCTTGCTTCCCTAAGCCATACCTTCCAGAAAAAGGATGATAATGCAACATAAGGAAGTGGCACTTTTGAACCAGAGCTCACACACAGGAGAATTACTATAATTCCAATCCCTTTAACTTTCCTTCTTTCCCCTTCAAGATCCCTGAAAATCCGCATGTTCTTTTGGGTGATTAGTATAGTGCTTTTCTGGCAGTGCTGGGACTGATTTCTATTTTCTTCCCTGTGGCTGTAGCCAGAGCTGCTGATTCTGTCTTGGATTCAGCTCTCTGAGACCACAGGCTCTGGACCCTGGCACCCACTGCAGCACTGTAGCTCTGGTTGGGGTGGGAAGCAGACATTTCTCTGAGGTTAAAGCTATCTATTTAGCTCCTCAATGTAGCAATGCTTTAGTTTCAGTTTTCTTATGGGATTTTTTTTAGAGTTTTGGAGTGAGTTAATTGAGATCTAATTCAGAGAAAACTAATGGACCCATCCTTTTTTGCACTTTAAAGATTATTATTATTATTATGTGCCAAATGTATTTCCTTTTTTCTGTATGAATTTTATTTTTCAATTAAAAACAATGGAATGCTTCACAAACTCGTGTGTCATCCTTGCATAGGGGCCATGCTAATCTTCTCTGTCTTGTTCTAATTTTGATACATGTGCTGCTAAAGTGAGCATTAGAGATAGTTCCTCTTTAATGCTTAGTGACACTAACAAATGTACCCATTTTATGGATGAGAGTAAAGGCCTAGAAAAGAGCCTTGCTCAGAGACAAGTAATCCTCTCCCTGTCCTTCATTCTTATACCCTGGTGTCCCAGGCTGGATTTTCAACCTGAGTATTCAACAGATGCTAAAGAAAAGAGGCTTGCTGTGGCCTTTGGGGCTGTCTAAAAGAGCTTATGTCACCAAACAGATTAGGTCTCATGTCTTCCTCAACAAAGTATGATATTCCACTGTCAGTGGAATTATTATAAATTATTATAAATGATTCCACATTTGTGGAGAGGACTTTGGCCGATCTGAGAGGGAGCACTCTGCCACCTTCATCTCTGGAGTCTTGGAGCCCAGCTCAGTCTGGCAGATTGTAATGAACTAACCTGTCTGAAAAGTATGAGCCTGAGACATACTTTGGCTCTTTGCTCTAGTGTAAAACAGTGATTTGATCCAAGCCCCTAAAGAAGTGTAGCCACGTAATCCTGTGAGTATCATGGGACACACAGTCACCCTCCTGGTTCCCAAGCCTCTGATGCTTCAGTGGAACCACCTTGCCTACGGATGCATCAGAAATGAAAGACCAATAATAATAGCCATTATTTATGATATGGTGATTGTATGCTCAACCCAATGGTAAGCTAATTACACATATTGTCTCATTTAGTCTTAACACATCTTTTTTTAAGCTTATTTATTTATTTTGAGATAGAGAGAGTAGGGGGGAGGGGCAGAGAGAAGGGCAGAGAGAATCCCAAGCAGGCTCTGTGCTGACAGCGCAGAGCTCAACGTGGAGCTCGAACCCATCAACCATGAGATCATGACCCGAGCTGAAGTGAAGATTCAGATTCTTCACCAACTGAGCCACCCAGACACCCCTAGTCTTAACATCTCTTAGGAAAACACTGCATTTTTCCCATTTTATAAATGAGAACACTAAAGTGCAGAAAAACTACGTAACCTGCTAATGTCAAACTTCAAATGACAGAGCGAGGCTTCAAATCAAGACAATATGACTCCAGTACCCAAGTCTTTAAAAGAGAGATGACAAAACAATCACTTCATGACATTTCAGAAAATGTCTTGAAAACCTCATGGGGCTTTCCTTGTTTTGGCATTAACAAGGCAAGGCAGGAGGACTGGAGTTGACCCAATAGTGAGTCAGGAGTCCCAGATTCTCATCCTGACTCTGACAACTCGCATAAGCTTCTTGGACTGCGATGTCTTTATTTGTAGAATGATAGACGGAACCAGTTGGTCATGACAAAAATGTCATGGGCTTTGAAGTCAGACAAAGTCGAAAGTTGATTTTACCACATACTAACTGTGCATGCTAGGGCAGGTGGCTTAATCATTCTAAATGTCTTTTTTTTTTTCACACGTGGAGTGGGCATGTAAAACCTTATAATAAAAGCGGTTGTGGTAGGTAAATGTGTTATATAAAGAGAGAAGCTCACATGGGGCTTGTGGCAGTTGCCCAGATCAGTGCTCCATGACATGGTCAGGCCCTTCAGCAGGTGGGTCTGGAAATAAGATGTGGTTCCCAGAGCTCCTGTTTATTTATTTACTTCCACCTTCATTTCCATTGGCCTCCCAGGCCAAGCAACCCTTCTGATCTGTGACTATGGGGTTTGTGGTTTGAATGTTTATGAAATGTGTTTCCCTGGCAGCCACAATCAGTGCCAGGGTTCTCCCCATGGCTCCTTGTTTTAACAACTCATTTTTCTTGGCACAACCTTTGACTGCTGTGGGTATACGATTTCTATGATCTCTCAGTATCCTCTGTCTGAAAGTGTTGAGGGAGTCTGAACTAACCACCTTTCATCCTTTTGCCTTCTTGGGTTCTTTACTAAGAGAATACTGCACAAAAGGAAAAAAAAGGAAGAAAAATACTTTGTTAATAGCCAAGAACTTAGCACCCACTAATATATAGATATCTGATAATTTTGAGTTAGAGTTGATAAATAAAAGAGGAAGTGAGGTGTCTTATCTCCCCCAAATTTACATGTTGGAACTTGTGGATTAAAGCATGCCTACAGGGGAAAGAACATGTAAATGGACACCAAGCTGAATATATTCACTCAACCAAGGACATGGGGTGGGAAGAAGGAGGCTAACAAGGAGGAAGTCTGCCCTAGAACTGAGGCTCTGCCAAAGGGATATTTTTTCAGAAGACAAGATGAGAAAGAGATGGGGCAATGTTGGTTCCTGCCTTATAAGGGTATAGTGGCCTCATCCTCCAGTAAGTGTGGCTCAATGAATATATAATCTCTGATCAGTCAGGTCAACAATGTTTCATTCAGAGAGGGATTCAAGATGGAGTAGAAACATGAAATAGGCCTGCCATGAAAAACAATTCCAACATTTAAAGGAAAAGTTCTAGAAGTCTTCTCTTCACAAGTTATTAATCAGAAAGGACTCACATATATATATTTTTTTCAAATTGCCAGATGATTCACTTAAAAAATTCTTGTTAAATTACCAGATTATCAAGGTGGAAAGAATTATTGAGAGCATCTAGTCAATCAACCAATCTATTGAATGGATAAATAAACAGGTCTCCAGAAAGAAGTGACTTGTCTAAAGTAGAAGAATTCCAGGGTCTTATATTCCTTAACCTGTATTCTTCCCCTATACTAAAGCATATATTTAACTTTGAAATGCTATTATATTGTTTTCTTTATTCTCTTGTCCTTTTACGCTTATTCCTTCTTGTCTTTTTAAAAATGTTCTTCCAATACTAATGTATATCCCACCTATATCCAGAAAGAATTTGCTTGTGTACACAGAAGACTACTAAAGGAAGAATTCATTCCAGATATATACCCAGTAGAAATAAATATGCATATCCACCAACATAATTATATACAAATGTTCATATTAGCTTTTTCTACTTTGAGAAACAACTCTTATGCTTATTGACAGAAACATAGATAAATACATTTGTGATATATTTATACAATGGAAAGATACACAGCAATACAAAAGACAAACTACTGGTGAACACAATAACATAGACGGACTTCAAAGACATTATATTAAACAAGACACCCAGACACAGAGGATTGTGCACTTTATGATCCTATTTATAGGAAGTTCAAGAATGACCAAAGCTAATCAATGTAACAAAAGTCAAATGATGGAGTTGGGGTTGGGAGCTATTGATTGGGAAGGGGCACAATCTTATGGGAGCATGAAAATATTTGATATCTTGTTCTTGCTGGTGGTTATAAGGGTGTGTAAAAATGCAAACATGTTATCAGCCTGTATACTTTATAGTACATGAATTATACCCATGTTTAAAACAAATATTAAAGACCACTAGGAGGGTGCCTGAGTGGCTCAGTCGGTTAAGCATCTTACTTTGGCTCAAGTCATGATCTCATGGTTCGTGGGTTCGAGCCCTGCATTGAGCTCTGTGTTGACAGCTCAGAACCTGGAACTGTTTCCAATTCTGTCTCTCTCTCTCTCTTTCTCTCTCTGTCCCTCCCCTGCTCACACTCTGTCTCTCAAAAATAAATAAACGTTAAAAAAAAAAGAGAGCACTAGAAAAGCTGAACTATGGTAATGGAAAGAATGGTTAACATACTCCAAATTTAGGCTAATAGAATTAGGGTCAATGAATATAAAATTTAATTTTGAGGTAGCAGCCAATGAAAAAAAATCTTAATCATTTGTCACTCCCATTTTTAAAATTAAAAAAATATCATAGGAGAGAGATTTTAGAAATGACATTTTCCTTGTAAAATTAACTTATCATGTAGTCCTTTAAATGAAAGATGTTGGGCAAAATAATGGACAAAATCTGATAGTAACTCAGCAGAAATGTTGAAATATCTTAATATGCCCGTTTTTATACAAGTCTTTCATCAAATTGACATTTATGATAAAATGCAATGAAGAGATTTCCTTAGAGAAGTAAGGAAATTCAGGTGATCATTACCTAACGGCCCAGAGACAAAGCTTTGACCAACATGTCTCAACTATGACATGTACAGGAATCACTTGGGGGTCTTGTTAAAATGTGATGCAGATTCAGCAAGTTAGGAACAGGACTACTCTTTTGAATTACAAGGGCTTAGACTACTCAGGAAGTCTTAACTCATCATTTGTGTTATTTGTACTGGAGTAATTTGTTAAAAATAAGATTTCTGGGCTCTCTTTCCATAGGAGGTGAGACCAAAGATGCTTTTTCTTTCCTTAATAAATCTCAAGAAGATTATGGTATACACTAAAATTTTATAGCCACTGACTTAGAGAAATGGGTTTGTGACATGCCCCTTACAATTTTCCAGTCATTATAATTGTTGCATCTGGTTTCACATATCAGGAGAAAGGAAGAGAAAGGGAAAGCACATATTTTCTATATCTTACATGCATTAGTCACTTAATGGATGTGCAATTTAACCTTAGTTCATTTAATACTAATGAGTACCCAATGAGGTGGGATTTATTTTCAATATTTTAGAGTTAAGAATAATAGCTAATCATTATTAAGCATATACTATGTCCTAGACACTGTAATAAATGCTTTAGAAGTACCATATCAATATCTATACTACCCAAAGCAATCTACACATTTAATGCAATTCCTATCAAAATACCACCAACATTCTTCACAGAGCTAGAACAAACATCCTAAAATTTGCATGGAACCACAAAAGACCCCAAATAACCAAAGCAATCCTGAAAAAGAAAAAAAACAAAACAAAACTGGAAGCATCATGATTCCAGACTTCAAGCTATATTACAAAGCTATAGTCATTAAGACAGTATGGTACTGGCACAAAAACAGACACATTAGATCAACGGAACAGATAAGAAGATCCAGAAATAGACCCACAACTATATAGTCAACCCATCTTTGACAAAGCAGGAAAGAATATCCAATGGAATAAAGACAGTCTCTTCTGCAAGTGGTGCTGGGAAAACTGGACGGTGACATGCAGAAGAATGAAACTAGACCACTAACACTATACACAAAATAAATTCAAAATGGAAGAAAGACCTAACTGTGAGACAGGAAACCATCAAAATCCTAGAGTAGAACACAGGCAGCAACGTCTTTGACCTTGGCTGCAGCAACTTTTTACTAGACATGTCACTGAAGGCAAGGGAAACAAAAGCAAACATGAACTACTGAGACTTCATCAAGATAAAAAGCTTCTGCACAGTGAAGGAAACAATCAACAAAACTAAAGAGCAGCCTATGGAATGGGGGAATATATTTTCAAATGACATGTCTGAAAAAGGGTTAGTATATGAAATCTATAAAGGACTCATCAAACTCAACACCCAAAAAACAAACAACCCAGTTAAGAAATGGGAAGAAGACATGAATAGACATTTTTCCAAAGAAGACATTCAGATGGCTAATAGACACATGAAAAGATGTTCAACATCACTCATCATCAGGGAAATACAAATCAAAATCATGATGAGATTTCATCTCACACCTGTCAGATGGCTAAAATTCACTACACAAGAAACAACAGGTGTTGGTGAGGATATGGAGAAAGGGGAACCCTCTTGTACTGCTGGTGGGAGTGCAAACTAGTACGGCCACTCTGGAGAGCAGTATGGAAGTTCCCCAAATAATAAAAGTTGATCCAGAAATTGCATTACTAGGTATTTACCCAAAAGATGCCAAGATACAGATTAAAAGGGGGGTACCTGCACCCCAATGTTTATAGCAACATTATCGACAATGCCAAACTATGGAGAAAGCCCAGATGTCCATCAACTGATGAAAGGATAATATCTTACCATTTGCAGTGACATGGATGGAGCTAGAATGTATTATGCTAAGCAAAATAAGTCAATCAGAGAAAGACAAATATATTATTCAACTCATATGTGGAATTTAAGAAACAAAATAAAGAACATATGGGAAGGGGAGTGAAAGAGAAGAAAGGGTGACAAACCACAAAAGACTCTTAGTAATAGAGAACAAACTGAGGGTTGATGGAGGGAAGTGAGTGGGAGATGGGCTAGATGGGTGGTGGGTACTAAGGATTGCCCTTGTGATGATCACTGGGTGTTGTATGTAAATGATGAATCACTGAATTCTACTTCTGAAATCAATATTACTCTTTTTGCTAACTAACTAAAATTTAAATAATGATAATAATAAAAAGCACCATCTCAAAGAGCAGCATAATGAAATAGGTTGTGTTGTTTCATCTTAGTTGTATAGCTCAAATTATGACACCACTCTAGGGTGTGTCTGACTTTCTAGAGCTCAAGCCTCCGCCTCTACATATAGGGCTTCTCTCAATTGACATAAGAAGCAGTAAGGCCAGCTTGCAACCCAGATATTTTTTTTTTTTTTTTTTGCTTCCACTGTAACAATTTGACCAACTGGCACACCTTATTTTCCTACTCTATCCTTCAACTATTTTGCTCTGAGGAGTATCAGTGAAAAGACTTAGGGTCTTAGATCACAATTGTTAACATCTGTATGGTATTTTCAGTTTATATGTAGATTGTATACAGAATACTTTAGCTGATTTTGTTCTCCAAACCACATGTATCCTCATCTTATGAATGAGGAAACTAAGTGCCAGGAAAATGGAATTAATTCTTTGTAATACAGATGTGAAACTTCTCACTCCAAATCTGTGACCTTCCACTAGGCCAGTCTGCCAAGGGAAGAGAGAGAAGAATGTGGGACAGTGGGAAAATTAAGCATTTGGGAATCAGCAGCATTGCATTCTGGTCCTGGCCCTGCCAATAGCTAGATGCAACCTTGGACAGTCTGATTTCGCTTTTTGAGACATAACTTTTTCAGTCTTAAAGAGTTTGAGTGGACTTGCTATTTTTAAATAGCGTCAACTCATTTTTATCAAAACTCCTTCTTTAAAAGACATCTTAGTGGCTCTTGGTAGCTCATTCGGTTAAGTGCCCAACTCTTGATTTTGGCTCAGGTCATGATCTCATGGTTCATGGGTTTAAGCCCTGCATTAAGCTCTGTGCTGATGGTGCAGAGCCTGCTTGGGATTCTGTCTCCCTTTCTCTCTGCCCCTCCTCTGCTCACTCTCTCTATCTCTGTCTCTCAAAATAAATTAATAAAAACAAACATTATAAGAATTCTTACAATGGAGCACTAACTCATAAAGCAAATCTTATGGTACACAGTTAACAATTGGAACACTGAGAACCCATCCTTTCCATTCTAGGGCGGGGCAGGAATTATGTCTTTTGTTCATTAAGTCCTAGATGAGGGTCTGACACACGGTAGGCGCTTATTAAATTCTTGTTGAATGAACAAGGCTCCTTTAGGGATTCCTTGTAGCTATTTGGGGCACAATGTAAAGACAATTAGATCAACAGGTGTCAAGATTTTTTGTGGTTGTAAGAGGACACATTCTTAGAAACTAAAGCTGCTCATAAGAGTTCAGACCAAAAGCAGAGATTTCTCTGAGTATCCTTTCATAAAAAGGGGCCTCAGGTGTTTCCAGGAAAGTCAGTTCTACAAGGAAAGAATTGTGAAGTGCTGTTTTTCACATTTTGTTGTATAATATGCTTAAGGATTGGACAATTTGCTCTACATTCTTTCTCAATAAAATATAAACTGAATAACACAGCAAAACAGACAAAAACTAGATTTCCTTAGTGATTTTTTAAAATATTTTTCTTTTCTGTGAACTCTGTGCACAAATCTTCCCTCCCCCACCTCTTCTGCAAAATTTGTGGGTCCTCATGGAAACTAGTCTTCTTTGTATGTTGTCTATACATCTGACTATGGCACAGTTGTAACATTATTGTATTTTTAGATTTAAAAAAAAGTTTTATGAAAAGTTTCAAAAATACAAAAGGTGGGATTAATTACTAGCACAATATTTAGAATTATTTAGAATTATGAATCAATAAACTCCCATACACTCTTAGATTCTACATTGCCAAGAGCTTATCACATTTATTTTACCTATTCCCATTTTCCTTTGTGAAGAATTTCAAAGCAGATCAGACACCATATCATTTCACTCCTACTTCAGCACACTGTCAAGATTTTGATCAGAAAGAAAATTTAAACTTTGGGGAGGAGAGTGCACATAGCTCAATTTCATTTATATTTTAAATGAGCTCAACAAAAATCATGACTTCACTCATATGAGGACTTTAAGAGACAAAACAGATGAACATAAAGGAAGGGAAACAAAAATGATACAAAAACAGGGAGGGGGACAAAACAGAAGAGACTCATAAATATGGAGAACAAACTGAGGGTTACTGGAGGGGTTGTGGGAGGGGAGATGGGCTTAATGGGTAAGGGGCACTAAAGAATCTACTCCTGAAATCATTGTTGCACTCTATGCTAATTAATTTGGATGTAAATTTTAAAAAATAAATAAATAAATAAATAAATAATTAAAAAATGAGCTCAGCCATTTAATTGCATAAATTGATAAGACTGATTCCTCACATTACTGAAATATGTATACACATATATGATATATTGTACCTATATGCATATATATTATACATATAGCGTTTAATACATAATAAATATGTATAACTTAGTATTGTGTAAAAGTCACTGTATTTCCTTTTTTAAAAATCCCTATAAATTCTTCCTAAGTCAGGGACTACTGCTGTATTTTACAGATGAGAGAACAGAGACTAGAAAATAAGTGGATGTGGACTTGATCTCAGAGCCTATGCTGTGCACAACCTGCCATATTGCAGTTGAGATTTAGATTTGGCATAACATGCACAGCTTTCTTTTCCTTCAGAGTTGCAGCACGTGCTATAAGGACCCTAGACATTATCTGATGTAATAGCGTTTATCCCTGAATCACCATTAGAATGACCCCGTGCCCAGGTACTTTCTCAGACCAATCATTTAAATCAGGATTTCTCAAGGAAGGTACCAACTCTGGAATTTTTAGAAGCACCCCAGGTAATAGTCAGGATGGAGGACCATTAATAAATCCTAGGGACGACTCTTTATAACCAGAAGAGGAGACCAAGGCCCGCTGAGATAGAAGGGATTTCTTCAATATTTCATTGTTCCTTCCTGGTAGATCTGAGCCCAGTCTGGTTATAGGGAAGTGAAGTGTTTTTCTTTAGGTTCATCCTTTTGTTGCATGGACAAGGTTTACAGAGAATATTTTTATTGTAATTTTTGAGAACACACTATCTGCTTTCAGACACTTAATAGTTCAGTTTACTATGACCCCTAAATCGGTGCTGGTCAGGCTGTTTATTTTGTTCCTTGCCATATGTGCATCACACACCTGACCCTCTGTACTGATGATCACTGTGGTATAGAAATCTCATGTGCTTCATAATTCTGTCACATAACGCTTTACTATTTGAGATTCGCCTGTTTTTGATTAGGGGTGTAGCAATGGAATTTTTTGTTTAATTTCTGAATCTACATATTCAGAGGGACATGGTTAAGATAGAGTTGATCTGACACAGTGTTTCTCAAAATACTGGTTGTTACACATTAGCAGGTTACGAAATAAATTTGTGAGTCATAACCAGCATCTGAAAAAAAAAAATAGACTAGACTGGAAAACATGAGAATTGATTGCAGATAATAATTAAGGGGTGCGTGTGTGATGTGCGTGTGTGCACACGTGCATATACATGCATGCATACTAGGTCACAATGTGAATCCACCTGTTTTTGGTAGAATGATGATGTAAGAAGTTTGAGACTCATTGTTCTAGAAGATGTGACTGAAAAGTATAGGATCTTGAAACTGTCTTACATAAGAAATGGTATAACAAAGTGAAAACATTGGTGCTTTCTCTCAGAATCACTTCTTATTTTCATTTGTCTTCCTTGTATCTTGTGTCCTCTTTCATCTTCTCATGCAAAAATCACACACACACATTTTACAGACACATGCATATATAGTTATGCTTAAATATAAACATTAATACAAAAATATGTGAGAGTTGACTTTCAGTATTTGGTAATATAATACAGCACTGTGTATAAAAGAATTAGATTTTTTTCTAAGTAACTCCAGAAGGCAGAACTGAGAGTTTAGGACACCAGCATGAATGGAAGGAAATCAATGGGACACCAGATTTCAGTGCAAGTGACCATATTTATAACTTTTGCTGACAACTGGTATTCCTAATAAGAGAATAGGCTTCCTGTCTTTGTATTGTGTGAAACTATCTCAAGATGATCATTTGACAGTCTTGTTATGTCAGGTCGAAGCTTTGGGGCTACAGCTAAGCTGTCTTCCAGTTCTCTGGGGTCTAGGATCAAATGTCATCTGTAAAGACCCAGAGGTAACAAAGAGTGTTACACATTCATGAGACGATAGATGCAAATGGTTCAGTGAGTCTCAATATAGACTGTGAGGGGTAGGGGCTGTAGAATCAAGTACAGATGTGCCCATGTAAGGCCTTCTAAAGCCAATATAAAAATACTTGATGTTATCATGAGGTCAGTGGTATGTGCCATTAAAGAGTTCTAAGTCTGAGCAAATTTGATCAGATTTGTATCTGGTGTCTGTTTTGGAGGAGGATGGTGGTGGTTGTCATGGTCCAAAAGAACCGGATGACAGTCTTTAATGATGAGTAAAATAAAAACAGATTCAAGGGCTATCTTTAGGGTTTAAGTGTAAATGGAGGGCAATGAAGAAGAAAACACACATATGGAAGTGTGGTTAAGGGCCCAGGCTTTAAAGTTAGAGTAAAATCCACATCCGTTTACCACTTCTGAGTTCTGTGCCTATAGACAAGTAAAGCTTCAGAAACTTTATCTATAAGATGTGAATAATAGTAGCACTTATTTCATAGAACTAATGTAAGAATTCAATAGAGGAAAGCATGTCAGTGTTTGAGAGCTATTTTTTCTAAAGACTTTAGTTTTCAGAGAAGTTTTAGGTTTACAGCAAAATTGAGAGGAAGGTATAGAGATTTTCCATATACTCTCTTCCTTCATGCATGCAAAGCCTCCTTCATTATCAATATCACTTACCAGTGTGCTACATTTTTTACTGAGGATGAACCTACATTAACACAGCATAACCTCCCAGAGTCCATAGATTACCAAAGGGTTTACTCATGGTGTTGTGGGTTCAATGGGCCTTAAAAGACATATAATGGCATATATCCATCATTATAATATGATACAGAGTATTTTCATTGTCCCAAAAATCCTCTTTGCTCTACCTTTTCTTATCTCCTACTATCATCCCTGGCAACCACAGATATTTTCATTGTCTCCATAGTTTCTCCTTTTCGAGAATGTTACGGAGTTAGAATCATACAGTATGGAACCTTCTCAGATTGACTTCTTACATTTAGTGGTATGCATTTAAGTTTCCTCCATGTCTTCTCATGGTTTGGTAGCTCATTGCTTTTTAGCACTGAGTAATATTTCATTGTCTGGATGTACCATAGTTTGTTATCCATTCACCTTCTAAAGGACATCTAGGTTGACAAGAGCTATTTTTTATATTGTGAAATGGAAACTGTATTAAATTTTCTTTCCACTTGTGGGTTCAGTCATTCTCAGAAAAACCTCCCATCATTTTTATAATATTCTAAGTTACAAGAATTGACATAAGGAAAGAAGTGAGCCATAGTGTGTGGAGGGGACACAATCATTCAAGCACATTCCTTTTAAGAATTCTGTCTTAACAAGGTTTGACTTTGTCTAGGTGTGCCAAACATTATGCAAAAATTGAATACTGAAATCCATTAAGATTTTAGCTCCTTGAATTTACTTCAGTCTTTGGCTTTATTTATTTCTTGCTGTGACACATAGATTTAAAACCCAAATGTTAAGAAAAAGCTAATTTTAAAGTTTTAAAAATGAGGAAGCAAAGCATTATTTAGCTTGAAGTCACAATAAAAACTATTCCAAATCCTTCATTTGGAAATAGGATTTTCTTCTCTGTTGTTCTCTAAACCAAAGGCATAAATAAGTGAAACAAAATACAGGTTTCTACAAATGCTATTTGGTAAAAATTGTAAATAGGATCTTAATTATGATGTATATTCACAGACAGTGACCCAAGGGTAAAAGAAAAAAAATGTTTGTTATATTTGTTATTTGTTTAACCAATTTTTGTTGGCAGAAAATTGGTCTTTTCTTTCAATATTCATCATGTTTGTATCATCCAATGATCTGATAAGAATTTACCATATGTTCGTATCTGCATAAAGGTAAAGAATGGTAGGAACTCCTTAAATTCTGGCCTTCCTTTTGCTTCTCCACTGGCATGGCCCTAATTATCCGTTTCTGAACTATTCCCACGGTCTTTGAACCTGATATATATTTGTGTTCTCAGATTCTTAATCCTGCAACCATCTTCCATGTTAACGAAAGATCATTCTAAAATGCAAGTCTTGTCTGATCACTCTACAGGTTAATACTCTTCACGGAGAGCCAGGTATATGTGGGGGGTGTGGGTGGGGGCAGGGAGGAGATGACCACACTCCCTAGCATAATGCACCAAACCTTCATGACCCTTACTTCATGGTCTTCCCCATGAGGGTCATGCGCTATGTACACACACTATGGGCCATCCTGAGTCAGCTATAAATAACATCCTTCTCAGAAATGTACTTATATTCCTTTCATGACTGAGAAAACACTCATTTTCAAAACCCGACCTCAATGTCTCATTTTCCGAATTGGATCAGTTCTATTTCCTTATTGATAATGTACTCTATAAACAAATGCTCCACTAAACTTACCAAATCTTTAATGCATTATATTATAAATCATAAAAATATGTGATGCTTATGAACACTTATAGCTTATTTGTATAGACAAAGCATCTATTCATTCTGCAGGTAGATTCTAGGTGCGTGTTTATGTCCTACTGGATCCCTTATAATGTCTCTCAGGATACACCCATCTCCACTTGTGTTCCTATGGCAGAAAACTGATACATACACTCATTGGTAACAGCAGATCAAGACAGACAATTTCTGCCTGTCTTGTCTAAAGAAATCTTGGCTTACAGCACAGATATGCTGGAGATGGATCTCATCTGCTTATGGCAGGGGGCTTATGGTGCCCCCTTATCTATTCCCAATTTCCCCTTGGTGACATCACATTGGTAGTTTAACATAAAGTGTGGTGGAAGTATTTGTACCATGAAGATGGGCAAACACTACACATCATGCTTTTTCGCCTGGAGAGTTGGGTACTCATTTTTCACTTCCTGATCTCTCAAACTAAAGCCTTGCATTACATGTTGTCATAACCACGCTCCTCTTCTTTGTAGCACTTACCTTAGTTATAAGTTGCTGTTCACTTCCATTGGGAAGATTAACTAAGATCGTGTATATTAAATACTGATTGCAGGTCTTGAGACAAAGAATCCAAACTATCTAAGTTATTAAGTTTAATTATTACTATGTAATTACCTGATAAGTATTATTCCCCATCCCCCCCATGCCACCCCCCCCCCAACGCACACGACTGTAACTTCCATGAAAGCAGGACAATATTTGTTTTTTTATCCTCAGGATCTGGCATAGTGCCTGGCCCATGGTAGATGAATGATTACATTGAGATAAATGAATAAATGAAATCACTATTTTTTTTTGTTGCTGGTAACAGCTCTCTGATCTAACATACATTACCATACACTCAATCATTTTCATGTTTGCTGCTCAGAGTAATATGGGATTGGATTCTGCATATTACCTGTTGTAGGGGGTATGGATGAATGTCCTACCCATGATTCTGTCATATTACTCATAAGTATTTGTGTCTGTCCCTGTCTTTCAGTGAATTATAAATATGAAGACAGGTTTCCTGAGAGACTAAGTAACCTTTAAAAAATATTTAGTGAGTAGGAACAACAAATGCATCTTGGGGATTCATGTCTAGGAAATAGACTTAATTAGGTACTTAACCATTCACTATTATCCCTTCCCTTCTATGCAATAATGTGGCTTTGATTTGGTTACTATGGCTGTCCCCAAGATGTCCTTGTTTTAAGAAAATACATTTTTCCCCAATTGTCTGTTCTGAGAATGTTACTAAAAGATAGTTATAAAGTATTTTTAGCTTTCTTTTTTCTCAGTTGATTCATTAGTGGGAATGCAGCTAAAGTGTGGCTTCATTAAGTCTTTTCATTGATGGGAGTACATTCACATAAAAAAAAACCTTGGCCTTCCAACGCTAACTTTCATCATGACAGGCATCCAGGGCTTCCTGCTCACAAGTGGATCTTGCATCTTTAATAAGAACATCAGGGTGCTCAGCAGCTAGGGCTGCATAGTCAAGGCAGCATGTATGGATTTAAAGGTCAATCTGGGAAAAAGAAACTGTTTTTGTTTTTCAGTGCTTTGCTTTGCAAACAGGTGATTTGGAACATCTCAGATCTTACAGCACCAGAAATCCAGTGTGCAAGTTTTCATAATTCTGGCAGCTACCCATGACATTGTATTCTTAGCATAAATGTATTGCTAACATGAGAGGCTTTCTGGGATTCTGGAAAGGGCATTTGGCTGGAGGTCAGGAGTCCTGAGACCCCAGTCTGCCCCTGGTATTAATAATAATAATAATAATAATAATAACAATAAATTTTAAAACATTAAAATAAAATAATGTAAAAATAGTTCACATACCTTGAGTTCTTGTTTGTGCCAGCTAAGATTTTAAGAGATTTGTAATATGGGGAGGTTGAAGGGGTTGAAGCACTAACTCACATGGTAACTCAGATATGCAGACACTATGTAATTCTTTTGCTTGTTCAATGTTTGTGCTAATGTTCCTGCTAAATCCCATGCACTGGTGTCTAGGAGAGAAACCAAACATTTAGTCCAATCTAAATTTAGTCATAATTAATACTTTAAACTTAATCTGTCCAATATGGTAGCCACCATCCACATATTTTTATTTGAGCACTTGAAATGTGACTATTTTAGATTGACATAGAATTTCTATAAAATATTATCAGATTTTGATTAATTTGTATGAGAAAAATAATGTAAATATATTTCATAATTTTTATACTGATTGCATGTTTAAGTATTTTAGATAATTAGATTAAAATACATCATTCAAATTAATTTCATTGCTTATTTTTAACTTTAACTTAATGTGGCTACTGCAGGGGTGCCTGGGTGGCTCAGTCACTTAAGCCTCTGACTCTTGATCTTGGCTCAGGTTGTGATGTCACGGTTCAGGGGTTCAAGTCCCATGTTGGGCTCTGTGCTGGCAATGAGGAGCCTGCTTGAGATTCTCTGTCTCCCTCTCTCTGTGTCCCTCCACTTCTCTCTCTCTCTTTCTCTGTCTCAAAAATGAATAAATAAACATTTTAGTGTTGCTACTGCAAGGTTTAAAACTACATATACATGTCCACTATTTATGTGTTGCTCTGAGGAAATTGTTAAGGCTTTGGGGAAGAAGATTTTGAAGAAATGGAAGGCAACACAGTATTTTGGAGCACGGTGAACAATTCAGAGAGTGTATAAAAGGCAGGGAGTAGGATATTCTGCAGCTTTAGGATGATATGTTCTGAATATATTCGTTAAGGCCATCTGGTCAAGTGTATCATTCAAAGCCATTGTTTCAGTGTTGATTTTCTGCTTAGATGATCTGTCCATTGTGGCAAGTGAATATATATATATATATATATTCCTTGAATGATAGATGCTTCTCCATCCCCTTATTTTCAATCTGCAGATGTCTTTAGGTCTAAAATTAGTCACTTGTAGGCAGAAGATAGATGGATCTTGTTTTTTTTTTTATCCATTCTGATACCCTATGTCTTTTGATTAGAACATTTAGTCCATTTACATTCAGAGTGATTGTTGAAAGATATGAATTTAATGCCATTGTGTTACCTGTAGAGCTGGTGTTTCTGGTGATGTTCTCTGGTCCTTTGTAGTCTTTGTTGCCTTGGTCTTTTTTTTTTTTTTCTTTTTTCTTTTTTCTCCACTTGGAGAGTCCTTCTTAAAATTTCTTTCAGGATTTTAGTGGTGGCAAACTCCTTTAGTTTTTGTTTGTCTAGGAAACTCTTTATCTTTCCTGCTATTCTGAATGACAGACCTGCTGGAGGCATCACAATTCTAGACTTCAAGCTATATTACAAAGCTGTAATCATCAAGATAGTATGGTACTAACACAAAAACAGACACATGGATCAATGGAACAGAATAGAAAATCCAGAAGTGGACTCAAAAATGTATGGCCAACTAATCTTTGAAAAAGCAGGAAGGAGTATCCAATGAAAAAAAAAAGACAGTCTCTCTAGCAAATGGTGCTGGGAAAACTGGACAGTAACATGCAGAGGAATGAACCTGGACCACTTTCTTACACCAACACAAAAACAAATTCAAAATGGAAGAAAGACCTAACTGTAAGACAGGGAACCATCAAAATCCTAGAGTAGACACAGTCAGAAACCTCTTTGACCCTGGCTGCAGCAACTTCTTACTAGACATATCTCTGGAGGCAAGGGAAATAGAAACAAAAATGAACTATTGGGAACTCATCAAGATAAAAAGCTTCTGCACAGTGACAGAAACAATCAACAAAACCAAAAAGCAACCGATGACATGCAAGAAGATATTTGCAAATGGCATATCTGATAAAAGATTAGTATCCAAAATCTATAAAGAGCTTATCAAACTCAACAACCCCACAAAAAACAAATAATCCAGTGAAGAAATAAGCAGAAGACATGAATAGACACTTTTCCAAAGGATAAATCCAGATGACTAACAGACACATGAAAAGATGCTCAACATTACTCATCATCAGAGAAATACAAATAAAAACCACAATAAGATACCACTTCACACCTATCAGAATGCCTAAAATGAACAACTCAGGAAACAATAGATATTGGTGAGAATGCAGAGAAAGGTGGGCACACTCTTGCGCTGTCGGTGGGAAGGCAAACTGGTCAGCCACTTCAGAAAACAATATGGAGGCTTCTCAAAAAATTAAAAATAGAACTACCTTATGACCCATCAATTGCACTGCTAGGTATTTATTCAAAGGATTAAAAATGCTGCTTCAAAGGTACATATGCACCCCAATGTTTATAGCAGTTCTAGCAACGATAGCCAAATTTGGCAAAAGCCCAAATGTCCATCAACTGATAAATGTATAAAGAAGATGTACACACACACACACACACACACACACACACACACACACACGCAGGAATATTGCTTGGCATTCAAAAAGCATGAAATCTCACCATTTGCAACAACTTGGATGGAACTAGATTAAATTATGCTGAGCAAAATAAATCAGTTAGAGAAAGACAAATATACAATTTCACTCATGTGTGAATTTAAGAAACAAGACAGATGAACATAGAGAAAGGGAAGGTAACATAAGATAAAAACAGAATGGGAGGCTAACCCTAAGAGACTCTTAAATACACAGAACAAACTGAGGGTTGCTGAAGGGGATGTGGGTGGGGGTATGGGCTAAATGGGTGATGGGCATTAAGGAAGGCACTTGTTGGGATGAGCACTGGGTGATATATGTAAGTGATGAATCACTGGGTTCCACTCCTGAAACCAATACTACATTGTATGCTAACTAATTTGAATTTAAATAAATAGATTCTGTACTCTTAAAAAAAGGCAGAGAGTAGGATAAACATAGAGGAAGTGAGGGGTTATATCATGCAGGAGCTTGTAGTCTCTGGTAAGGAGTTTGAATTATTCTAAAAACAGTGAGAAAATGTTGAAGGGTTTAGGCGGCAGAGATATGATATGATGGATGTTTGACATCACCTCTCTAAATTCCCATTTCCCTGTCTTTAAAATAGATATAATAATATTAATGTCTTAAAAATACCATTAAATAAGATACTGCGTGGATAATCACTCTGGAAGCTGCACAATGCTGTAGAGATATAAATTAATCTCATCCCTATGGCTACTGCTCAAAAATCTTCAATGATTCCCTGACATCAATTGCATAAGATCTTCCAACAATGTGTGCCTTTTATCTGTTAGCCCCGCCTGATGATATAAACATTTATCTCATGTTCTGTCCCAATGTATCACCTCCAGTTTTCTCCCTGTTGTCCCCCTGCTCCTACACCTGACCTTTACTCACAATGGACAGTGGTTCACTTGCAATGTCCTCATCATTTGTCTCTTCCTATCCTAATCCAATTCACATTTGCTCTTGTATTAGTCAGGACTTTTGGTTACAAGGAACAGAAACATCTCAAATTGGCTTTATCTGTGAAAGAAATTTGTGAATGGTATAAATGAAAAGTCCATAGGTATGTCTAGTGCCTTCAGGAATGAATGGGTCCGAGAACTCATGAAACCTTGCCAGGAATTTGTATTTTGGGTCTCCATCTCTAAGTTTATCCCATATGTTGTCAAGATGATTTTTCATAGATTCAGACTCACCCCAGCAGATTAACAACTTCAGTAGAAAGATAATTTTTCTTTCCCATATATTCTAGCAAAAAGCCTCATGTTTCACTCACTTGGCCTAAATATATTATACACTCTGAGCAGATCTATGTGATACTTATTAGCCAAACTCTAGGCCAGAGCCCACCCATGGATTGATGGTACTAAGTAGAGTCCCAATTCAAACCAAATGGGTAAAGTAGGGTTGAGGAAAGTTCCCAAAAGAAAAAGAATTAGGAAGTGGACACTGAACAGGCAAAAAGAAAACAGAAAACAAAAAACCTACCCAGATATCCACCATAATGATATGGCTCATGTCCCATGTCTTCCATGAAACCTACCTCTATGACTTCAGGCAATAATTATCTTTTTTCTTCCTGACTTTTCTTCATACTTGGTCTCTGGAGCATACATTTTTGGCTCCTGATATTCCATTCTGTACTTTATTACAACCATAAAATTTTTATTGCTTGATTAGACCTTGGTGGCAATCTCATCCTGGAGATGTGAAAGCCCAGAAGGAAAAATAATAAATTTTGGATTCTTTTGAAAATATTTCTTAAGGACTTTTAGGTTATTTCTGGAGGGGGGGGGAGAGTACAAAAATTCTTTTAAAAACCCTTAACATTCTTCCCAGAAATGTTCCCTTACTTTTCTCATTCTTAAAAATTCTAAATATGTCAATAATGACAATTTTATGAACAAACTAAGTCATGCATGGTGTAATTTTAAATATCTAACCCAACTGTGTCTTTTGATCTGTAAAGAATGAATGAATTTATACTTTCAATGAATACATATGTGTGTGTGGATGTGTGTATTCAATTTCTTTGTTTCCTTTTGTCTTGACTGCCCAACCTTTTTTTAACACTCTTTGGGTCTAAATGTGCTTACGTATGCCTGTCTGTCATTCATGGCATGTTCTTGTTTGTGTGTTACAGTTGTCTCTGAATTGAGAGGTGTCTGCCCAAGGACAATTGAGTATCTATGTTTATTATGAATCTATGAGCTGATCTGTGCCTACATATTTTCCCCAGATTTATTGAGATATAATTGACATATAACATTGTGTAAGTTCAAGATGTACAGTGTGATGATTTGATACATGTATACATTCAGAAATGTTTCTCACAATAAGATTAGTTAACACATCCTTCACCTTACATAATTACCATTTTGTTGTTACGGTTTATGGTGAGAACATTAAAGCTGTACTCTCATAGCAACTTTTGAGTATGTAGTACAGTACTGTTAACAATAGTCACCATGCTGTACATTAGATCCCTGGAATTTATTCATCTTATAACTAAAAGTTTGCCCCCTCTGATTAACTTCTCCCCATTTCTCTCACCCCTATGTGTCTGGCAGCCACCATATTACTTTCAGTTTCTGTGAATAGGATGTTTTCCTTTTCACATATAGTTATATGATGCAGTATTTATCTTTCTTTGTCTGATTTATTTCACTTAGCACAATGCCCTGAAAGTCCATCCATGTTGTAAATGGTTAGATTTCCCTTTTATGGCTGAGTAATATTCCACTGTGAATAAGTGTGTGTGTGTGTGTGTGTGTGTGTGCGCACGTGCGATATGTATATATCATTTTTTTTTTGCCTGTTCATCTGTTAATGTACTCTTGGGTTGTGTCTATGTCTTGACTATTATGAATATTACTGCAATAAACACGAGAGTGCAGATACCTCTTTGTGATAGTGATCTTATCTCTTTGGGACATATATCCATACATGGGAATGCTGGATAATATTAAACTTTTTCAACTTCTAATTTCACAGATAGGAAAAGAATAATAAGACCTTAGGTTGAACACTCCTGGGTGTTAACACTTACTCTAACATTAGGTAAGTCTGAGTATTCAAACAATGTCTTCGCTGTCTACACCTTGATGTTCTCATTTTCAAAGTAGAGCAAGTGGGACCTATTTTATAGGATGGTCATAAAAATTAAATTAAGTAATACATATGAAGCACCAAGAACAATTCCTAGCATATAGTAATACATTTACTTCTTTATTCTATTTACTAACTGTTTCCTTGATAGTTTGCTGTGAAACTGGATATTATTCTGGGTCCTGAGGATGCATAGGTGAATAACATAACAACATCATGAAGCTTAATTTATAGTGAGAAATTGACCAATGAATGATATTTCTCTTCCTAGCACACCTTTTCCAACATCCAATGGCTTATTAGTAGCAATCCTAGGACTAAAACCAACATGAAGACCCAGTTGTCCTGAATTCCAGGCAAATTCTTGAATCACTGAATTTTCCTATCTTATACTAACAAATACAAGTTAGTATTGTCTGGGTTCTTTAATTAAGTTGCTTGAAAGGTAGCATAATAATATGAGGAGTAAGGAGGCTTAGAGGTATAGAGAAAGCTCAGCTGAGTGGAAAGGGCCATAACAAGATTTAGAGTACCCACACTCTAACCCTGCTCCTCTATTCCAAGCAAACTGTGAGAGCCTTTTCTTATTAGGTTCTGCCACTCTGGACCTTCATTTGCCTCAATTTTAAATGAGAGTTTTGGATTAGATGCATGTGCATCTAACATTGATGTTTCTAATTACAGAAAAAAAATTTCTTTTAGTATCCATGACTTCATTCATGCAGTCCTTCATTTAATAGTTATTGAATCGCCCTCTCTATGCAGGGCAACTCGGTAGGCATGAGTGCCAAAGAGGATAAAGTACATGACTCCCACATCCTCAGAGAGAACCCTTTAATTAAGGAGGTTAACAGATATGCAATTAGTGATAACATAAAGTGAAGAAACCTATATAGTATAGGTGTGAAGAAAGGGTATTGTACTGAAAGCATGACTGGGCTTATTTCCATTTGTAATGATGGCGGGCAGCCTTGACAGAGATGTCATCTGTGAAACATGATAGATGTTGATGAATACAATTTAAACAGGTGAGGAATTGAGGGAGGAAGGTCCAGACAAAGACAACTCTGAAAGTGTATGTCGCCTTAAGACAATGGCTGATAGTTTGGTTTGGTCAAGTAATATTGTACTTTAAGAGAAGTAACTGACATCATTAGATATGTAAGTTGGAGCCTGATTGCAGAGTATATGGACTATCATATTTAGAAATTTGAACTTCATCTGCTAGGTAATGGTTAAGTGTTGAAATATTTTTTTAGGTAGAGGTAGCAACATGATTAATTTATTTTGAAAAAATAGAATTCTGGTAGATAATAGTTGTAGACAAATTGGAGGACAGTGAAGTGCAAGTTCAATTAGGAAGCAATAAAGATCCCAAGTAGGTCAGTGAAAATTGAAGTGAGGAAGTGGATTGGAGGCAAAATTAAGAAAAACAATTGATAGGCTTTAGCAACTAACTGGGTACAGGGGCAAGGGACAGGAGAAGCTGGAGATGAATATGTTATGTCTCACTTAGGCAACTAGACACTCCTAGTTACAAAGGGGACAGAGAGGAAAACTTTGGGAGAAAAATAAAGGGTTTCAGTTTGGAACCGAGGAGTGAGAACTTTTGAGAGGTCTCATTGTGATGTCTAGCTTGATGAGTCTCATATGTTTGGACATTGGGGTCTGGAGCTAGGAAGAGAGACTTTGAAAGTCACTGGTATATAGGAGACAGTTGAAGTCACGTAGCATGGTGAGAGTCATAGCTCAAAAAACTAAGAACTTGCAGAGTGGAATCATTTGAAGAACTTGAGAAGTTTGAGCCATAAATTTTATACTCACTGTTGGTTCTAAATCAGCTTTAGTACTGCTTTGAAGAAAGAAAAAGGCAGCTTCTGTTGTCAATATATCTATCCATGAAAATAAATTATGATATAGGCAAGAAATTAGAGTTTAATCAGTATAAAGGAGTTAAAATATAGCCCTTGTCCTCCTCAAACTATATATTTGGATCCTCTGAAATCCTTGATATTGTGATATTGTGTCTCTGTCTTATAAAACTATATAATTTCAACCCCTTTGGCCTGGAATGAAATGAGCTGTCTTTACGTTGCTACAGAGAATAAAGCAAGTTGATGACCCTAAAATATGGAATTGACCCATTGATCTGCATCTAGAGTGACTAGGATAGTATCCTATATGTAGCAGGTGCTCAATCAGGTTTTGACAAATGGACAGTTATTGTCATATGAATAATTTAGTGTTTATAAGACAGGGATACTGAATGGGGGCCAAGATATTGGGCTCCATTTTGGCACTAGGCTAAGTCTTAGTGTGATCTCAGGCACATGTAGGGAGGCTCTGAACCTCAGCATTCTCATCAGTTAAATGAGAAAGGTGGCTCTGCCTCTGAGGTCCCTCTCTGCTCTTTAAAACAAGGATTCTATGTCAGTCAATGAAATATAAGTAGCCTATTGATTTTTCATTTGTTTGTGTGTTAGGCTACCTCACTAAGATTTTTACAGAGAGTTAGGTAGAGAGAGTTGAAGCTTCTACTTCTGACTCCAAACAACTTAAAGTATCATAATTTTTTAAAATGTTTTAGTTAGTTTTGAGAGACAGAGAGACAGAGCATGAGCAGGGGAGGGGCAGAGAGAGAGGGAGACACAGAATCAGAAGCAGGATCCAGGCTCTGAGCTGTCAGCACAGAGCCCGATGCGGGGCTCGAACCCACCAACCATGAGATCATAACCTGAGCTGAAGTCAGACACTTAACTGACTGAGTCACCCAGGTGCCCCAAAGTATCACCAATTTTAAAGTTATTAACTTTATGGTAGTCGATTCCTAAGCTGAGAAACTCTTTTTTTTTTTTTTTAAAAGATGATACAATTGAAATAAGCATAGAAACCTCTCTAAATGCTTTGCTCCCAGGTAGGCTCCACTTCCCACCTTGCTCATCATCCCTCTTTACTGAGGAGAAATATGTTCATCTCCACCATGTCCCTTCCAGGACTGACTTCTGACCATAGGGATATATCCATCAATGTGGTCTCATTTTTTCTTCTTTAGGGGGCTTGGAGGACAGGTATTTCTAACTTTCTCAGGTCTTGTTGAGTGAAATAGGAATCCAGCCATGTAGTGTGGCATCAAAGTCCCCACACTGACCCTGTACCCAAGGGGGTTGCTCAGTGTCATCCCAAAGAGGCAAGCCCAAGTGAATTGCTATAGGTAGAGATTTCTGGGGTATTGAATTCTGTGGGTAAGAATGAAGAAGATCGAATTGGAGAGGGGGTATACATGAGGTAGAGCAAAGAACAGCAGTATGGAAAGCCTGGCTGGGAAAAGTCTGACAAGTCCCAGAAATGGGGTCAAGTCCTGAGGCTAGGATAGTCTGAATCACTAGTGGGATACTTTCACTAGCATGTTAGGTTCACTTAAAGGGCCTGGTATGTGATGAATGGTTTAATGGCTTATACTTATTATGCTGTAAGAACAAACAAATATTCAAAACAGCTAAACCATAAAGGGAATTTGGAAGATCAAATAGCTGGAAAGCTCAGAGGTATGGCTTCATCTAGATAGCTCAAGTTTAGGTCATCAGCATTTATTTTATCAGATCTGTTCCCTTTTGTTTATTTTTTAATAGTCATTGTTGACTATTTTAATTTTAATAATAAATAGGAGAGCACATCACTTAAGGAAAAACAGTGAAGAAATGGCACAGTGAAGTTCTATGCACGGTGGATTATTTGTGGTTATGTGAGCTGCCATTCTTGTTGATACAATGATGATGTTTATATTGGCTTTATCACCAATCTAGCTCTTTTAATTGTGGATAAGCCTTATGTCTTTTCACCACCAGGAGCAGAAGAGAGGTGAACACTACTTCACTGTGGAAACCACAGCATGTCAGAGGCTCTAAGCTGGTTAGGAACTGATGGTTGAGCTGATCTTTGTGGCCAGAGACCTGGCCAAATGATGTGATGATTGCTTCAGGCCAATGGGGTCTCCCTCATTTGTGGAAGTTGGTTAACCGACCTGAAACACATTGGCTAAGATTAGGTGGGCATGCATTCCCAAAAGTAAAAGAATGTCAAGGACACAAGCAAGATGACCACTCTAAGTTATCAATGTTATTACTGGTTAATTTGAAAGAATGCTAATCATAGTCTGGAGTTAGTTTTATTTCTCCCTCTCTGTCTCCCATTTCTCTCTCTGTTTTCCTTGTTGAAGATAGAGGTAAAGTTGTAAAGCTGCAGAAGGAGCCAAGGCAAAATGCATAGATAGAAAAAGTTTAAGACACAGGGAACCAGTACATCAATGTCACCTGAGACTGCTGGTAACTTGAAATGTGAGAGACAGACTTTATTGTGACTTCTTAATGGCTACCTGAAGCTCTATGACCACTTCTGGACTGTACTCAATAGTGTATTCATTGTTTCAGATTTATTTTAGCTTCCAGGAAAGAATCATTGGCCTGAATACTTCATTTTCCAACCAACCTCAATAGCAATGATATTTGGCAAAATTTTTGCATGTTGGCTTTGTTTCAAACCATCAGCCTTCCATCAACACATTTTGTCTCTGAAGGCAAAATCAGAGTTTCTGCCCTCTACATTTTTATGAAGGTTCTCATCTCTGGGGATGTTATATTCAAAGTTACCAGATGTGCAAATACAGCCTCAGGCTGAATCTGTGGCCCCATTATAATCGGACTTCCTGTTTTGACAACTCTCTGCTCATACAAAGAGGAACAGGTAGCATCTTGAAGTGAATTCACTGCAACCATTTGGAATGAAGCCTTCCAGGTGCAGCAACTGACAACTAACTCAATAGAGAAAATGACAGAATTTGCAGCTTGGAGAGTCACCTCATAAATCTGCTGTCCCACTTTTGGTATATACAGATTTTAATTTGGACTTGATTTATTAGAAATTTTCCAAGCTACTGAGAAATTAAGCATGGACTGAAATGCCTTTCATCAAAGAATTAATGTCAGGATCACTGGTGATGTAACATAGAGAAGAAATTATAGCTCGAATATAATGAAAAAAAATACCTTATTTAAAATCAAGAGAATTGAGTTCTAGTTCATGAGTTGGCCCTGAGCAGCTGTGTGACCTTGGGCAATGTCCTTGTAGGGTCTCATTTTCTTTACTTGTAAATAAAAGGCTACAGTTGGAGAGCCTCCAGAGCTAGTAATCTATACCACTTTTGCTTTTGTTGCTAACAAGCTAAGAGAAAAAGGAGATAGAAAAGAATGATAAAAACACATCAGCCCTGAATCTACTCAACACTCACCACCATAATGAAATATACAAAAAAATTGCAACAGAAAGGAGAAAAAAATCCATTGTACTTTATTTTTCACTCAGTTACCTAATTTCACTGAACAAACAACCTCTAGTTACATTTACATATACCTAACTAGCTAAATTACATGGAAGCTTCATTTCATTTCAGAGGATCTCAGAATTTTTATTCTGTATCAGTACATCTGTGGAGTAGCATCCACTAACACTGTTTAACCTGGAAAGTGTGTCTTTTGTGGCTGGGCCACCTTCTTAGGTCACATCAACCACTCATAGTGTAGGGACAGTGGTAGACATAGAGATGTACCACCTGGGACCTGGGACCTGGGACCTGGGACCTCATTTACAAGACCCAGTGCAAAAAAAAAAAAAAAAAATGCAGGGATCCATTTTTTAATTGTCAAGAATTTCAGGACAGCAACAGCAGAGCATTGACCCAAACAAAGGTCTCTTTAAGCAGGGGGCCCTGAGTGACTGCAAAGATCATACACCCATAAAGCAGGCCCTGGTACTACCCGGATGTCCTTTCAAAGAAGGACTTGTTGCTTCAGCTGTGAGAAATGACAAAGATGGCCCAGCTGCAGTGAGCCGCCTTGCTCAAGATCACAAAGTTTCTTGGGGTGGACCATATCCAACTGTGGCAAGGGTAAAAAGGGCTGGTCTCTTTAGCCCCATGTGAGACAACATGGACGAGACCTGTCGGTTCCACACCTTCTCGAGGGTCTGCTGAGACTCTGGTCCGCATCACAGTTTACTTGTTTACTCTACTTATTTCTGCATCCCCTGTCTGGTCCACGGGAGTTGATTCCAAGTGTACTTCCTGCACACTGCACTGTCTCGGAGTCTGCTTCTGGAGACCCCATATTGTTATTTATTTTAAGACTAAGAACTTTGAAAAATGGGGCACTGGGTGACTCAATTGTTTAAGCATCCAACCCTTGCTCTCAGCTCAGGTCTTGATCTCAGGGTTGTGAGTTCAAGCCCCATGTTGAGCTCCATGCTGGGCGTGAAGTCTACTTAAAAACAAACAAAACAAAACAAAATAAGAATAGGAACTTTGAAAACAATGCATTTTTAATTAAAAACCTATGAAAAGAAACTATACAGGAGAAAATAAGAATAAAATCACACAAACGTTCACATCTAGTAAGGATCAACATTTGTGTTAGTTAAGCCTCATCTCAGGTTTCACTCTGTGCTTATGTATGGATAGGAGGGTCTGATGGCTGGTAGATAGATAGATGCAGATAGGTACAAATAGAAATAAAGTAAACGTGAGAACTAAATAATGTCACATATTGAGTCCACACAAGGATTCAAAGCAGTATTAGGCACATAAGTGGTAACACCCTTAAATCTCTCCCTGCCTGCTCTTTTCCTGTACATGTATCTCAATCACAATTCTATTATATCTCTGTATCCCCATTGCGAATATCATTGAATGTTCACATATAAATGAGGTTCCTGGAAGAAGTTTACAACAGTAAAGGAGAGAAGTATAGGAGGTGCTAAGCCCTTTTGTTGCCTCTCAGTTGGTAGTTCCTTTACTATAAGATGTAATAGCTCCCATGTGTTAACTATAATAACAACTGATCCTTCAAGATCAAAATCTGGAGGAGGAAAACGTTTCAAGTTAGTAGCCGGTGTAAGTTATAATGGTCATTGGTGCCATTGGCCTGGATAATAAGCTTTTGCAAGCTGAGAAGCCTTAATCACCAGCAAAACCATAATAGAAACAGAAATATAATTCAGAATTCTCTTCTTGGAAGCTCTCTTCACTGAGCTGAATCATAAGAAAAACCATTTCAGGTAAGATAATTTGTTGTAGGAATTGGGGCTACCCCAACATTGCAGGTTTCTTTAACAGCCTTGCAACTATAATGGTACCTGGGGTCTTTGTCCCTCTTGAAGTGCATCCTCCAAATCTGAGGGTTTGGCTGAGTTTAGTAGTGTGGATCAAGACTCAGAGACTTTGGAGGTCCTTGCTGACAATTTATGATCATTGCAGAGACCCAATACACAACCAAACAATACTAGACATCAAATATCAATTCGAAAGAAAGCAAGCTAGTCAAAATGATTGTGTGTTTATCTGAAATAAGAACAGCACTTTGAAGCAAAGCAAATATGAAACATCTTCTTCTGCCCAGATGATGTCCTGGGAGAATGCTTTGCCAGATGTATGTTTAAAGTTAGAAGGAGTGTTCTAGAGCCTCACACTAAAACTGTCTTGGTGAAAAGACAGAAGAGTTCAAGGAGTCTCTGCAAACGAACTTGACAGCCCCTGAGTAAATCCTTGGGAAGTAGAAAACCACCAGAATTTGAAATCCTAGCGAGTCATTAGTGGACCATGTGCTGTGCTGATTGAAGCTCTGTGATGCCGAGCCATGTGGGAGTTGGTATGAAGCCTAGCCCCACCACATTTCATGTTTAAGAGTGGGCCAGTCACTTACCTTCTCTAACCCCCAAATTCCTTATCTGTAAGTGGTGACGAAGACACCACATCAAGTATCATTGTGAAAGGGTGCTTTCAGAATTCAGCCACATATGGGAAAGAGGGAGAAAAAAACAAAAACAGCAAAACTAAGTAACATGAAGTTTGAAGCTTTGGAAACATTTTCAGATCCACAGAACAGTGTGAAACACAAAGTGATCCAGGGAGAAACGAGACACGTAAACCTGGATGCTTAAAAGATAGGAGAAGGCTTTCAATGCAAATAAAAATATGTATAGGAAAATCTATAAAGAACACAGCCCCACACAATTCTTACCAAGAGTGTTGTTTTGGAGTTCAATAATTTTATTTAATTAATTTACTTATTAACTTATTGAGAAATAGAAAGCAGGACAGCAGGAGGGGCAGAGGGAGAGACAGAAAGAATCTTAAGCAGGCTCCATGCCCAGACTGATGCAGGGCTCTATCTCATGACTGTGAGATCATGACTTGAGCCCAAATCAACATTTCGTCACTTAACTGATGGAACCATCCAGACACCCTTGGAGTTCAATTATAAAGAGAACATCACAACAACAGCAACAATGGCTGGACATTAACAAGAGCTTATTATGCATAAAGATGTCTAAATAGTCACCATGGATGTCTTATTTTATATTTGTATATTTTATACTTTATCTTAACCTATATTTTATAATTATGTTTGTAGGTATTCCTATTTATTTTATATTTATAATGTTTATATGAAATGTATTACTTATTTATTTATTTCTATTTAAAATTTTACTTTCATAATGGGCAAGTCTCAAGACATTGGATTTTTTTAAGGTTTACAATGTGATGTTTTGCTACACACATACATTGTGAAGTGATTACCACAACCAAGCTAATTAACATATCCATCACTTTGTATAGTTACCATTTTGAAACAAGGGTGAGAACACTTAAGATTTAACCTCTTAGAAAATTTCAATTATACAACACAGTATTATCAACTATAGTCTGTAGGTTATGCATTATATCTCCAGAAATTATTCATCTTCCATAACTGAAACCTGCCCTGTGAACCACATCTCCTCATTTTATTATTATTGTTATTAACCCTATTTAACAGATGTGGAAACCAAGGCACATGTTCAGCAACATGCTCAATGTCACCAGCAGAAAATGGTGGCTTGGAGTTACCAATTTGAGTCCCAACTGCTCAATGCTTATCCCCCATCTCCTGCCTTCCCCTACCTTCAGGAACTTATTTGGAATCTTGGCACTACTTACTACATGCTAGTTGTGTGGTTCTTGGCCAAACAGTTATTCAATTTTTCTGAACTGCTGTTTATTTATTAAATAATGAAAATAACAACTTCATCCTTGCAGTGTTGTTGTAAAGTAACTGTTATTATTAGTGTTTTTATTAATGTAGAAAGTATTTACTCATATTGTTGTTGATTTTATTGTCTTTTAAGGAACAAAAACACTTTTCATAACACTTTTCAAGCAGAAATCACTCTCCTGGTCCAATGTTTTCTGTTTCCTTCCTCATCTGTGGAACGTACATTTATATGTTCTTCTTGTATCATTATTTAGTTTTTCCCCCTGTACGTTGACTAATATACAGGTTGACAAAAATTTAAATATCTATTATAGTCTCATCTCAAGCAGTAGTGTCTGTGAAATCTCAGAGCAGATAAGATGCTTTGGTTTTTGGTTGTACTAAAACAACCAAATGACTATCACAATTTAAAATTTCCACTCTCTCCTGACAGGCTAGCCTGTGCACCTGCAGTGGTATGGGCACCATGCTTTGGAAAATGGCGTTTAATCAACCTTCAAATAAGTGTGCTGAGGCCCAGAGATGCAATATGCTCCTGGGCATGCACAGAATTCATGGTTAAGCTTGGAATCCACACCCCACAAGGGCTCACCAATTATGCAAGATGGCAACTCTGTTCCTCAAAGCCAAGTTGCTGGCCCATGGACTGAGTCTATTCGGAAAGTAAGTATGGGATTGTTGAATCACTCTGTCCAAGGGGAGAAGCCGAGTCCCTTGTGTTGTGAAATGTGTCTCTGAAACTTAACACAGATCACACATTTTCATTCCTATTAAAAATCATGTCAGAGTTTCCTTAAACTGGGCCTTGAACTGTTGGCTAAGTTTGAATTACACATGCTTTGGCACTGTTTAGAAGGAAATGTTTGGATAATGTTCCTCTGCTAATAGAGAAAGACTTTCAACACTCTCATGGAAATGTTACTGAATTGGAATCCTTTCCTGTTCGTTGTGTTTAGAAAGAAAGACACGGTGTTGTTTTGTTTTGTTTTGTTTTGTTGCTGTAGAAATAGTAAACACATACAACTATTACTATGTATGTCAAGACATACTCATTCTTGTGAAATGTCCACGTGTGATGCTACTTTTCAGACCCAGATTAGCGTTCAGAGTAGTGGTTCCCTGTGCCCTTCTGGATACGGTCTTTCAAAGTCTGACAGACCAGTGAGATGAAAGAGGTCAGGCTTTGGAACTGGAAAATCAGCTCTGATGCTAAATAACCATATGACTTTGCACATTCATATGACCTTGGATGATGAACTTACCTCATCTGAATTTTACTTTCTTTCTTTGGAAAATGAAGATGATAATAGTAATGCCTGGTCAATGAAAGTCACACAGATATTATGAGGGTGAGGAAAAATATGTATAGAAGAGTCATTTATCAAAGGCACAATGCCATGCAAATATTACCAAGGATGCTAGTTTGGAGTTCAATTATAAAATTGGCATGCACTGTAACACACTTTTCAAGTGTGAAAAATGTAGGTTGAAAAAAGGGGATATGTGCACTTATGCTCTCACTCATTTTTTCTTCTATAAACTATGTCATTGACTCCTCCAATTTTTAACTTTTTTTTTTTAAATTTACTGGGCTTATGCTGAGGCAGAGATGCAAAGGAAAGGTTCCTGGTGAATTGTTTTATTACTTAGTTCAGAATAATAACAAGTTGCCAAATTCATTAAATTGCATTTTAGACTGGTACAGTATAATTTTCACTGTGCTTGAAAAAAATAGAAACTACCCTTTTAATTTTTATTTTTGCCAAGAAATTCATGTGCATAGTGAAAGTAATTAAATATTATGAAAAAGGCTCTAAGTGAAATATAGCAGAAACCTTGTCCATCTCTTTCTACCCACAAATCCACTACCTTGAGGTACCTAATTCCAGCTCTTAAAGCCATTATTTTTGGCATTTATCTCCAAAACTCTAAATAACATGTTTATACTTTTATTTTCATTGATTAATTGTGAATGTTATCTATTGACTTTGTATCATGATAGTTGATGAGTATTTACCCCTCTTACATCCAGATCTCTGTATTCTTTCCCTACTTTCTCTTAAATAGTCATGGAAGATTAGAGCTGACTACAAAATCTGTGTCACCCCTTCCATTTGGGAGATAGGATCTATTTCCTTCCCCTTAAATATGGGCTAGCCTGTAACTGCTTTGATCACTGGGATGTAACAGAAGGGATGCTATGCTAATTCTGAACCTAGCCTTTAGGAAGACTGGTAGTTTTGCCTTGATCCTCTTGGATTGATTACTTGTCAGCTCTTCTTTGCTAAATATGAGAACTCTGAAGAATTTTAAACATGTTGTCCCACAGAAATTTTACAGTCAAGCAAAAGTATAAGAGAGCCTTTATAAAAAAGATTTATAGATACAAATATCATCTCATGTATTAGACCCTAATAAGATTCAAAGGAAACCCATGAAGTTTTAAAAGAGTCAGAAAGAGCTTATAATAAGAAAAATTGTCAGAACATCTAATCTCTCAGCAAGAGCCAGACTAGAACATATATTATTAAGTGTCCTTCTTATGGAAAAAGAAAGATAACTCATGACAGAACCTAAAACCCAGAGGGCAGAGTCAATAGCCATGGTGAATATTCTCAAGAAGCAGAACTGGGATGGAATATAATAACTGGCAACATGTGTCTAGTTAGATTTCAAAACTTCTCCAGATTAGTGACTGCAACATGAGTCTTAATCTCTTCTTTTTAAACTGGAGTGTCTATGGTAGTTATTCTGCCTCTGTTCCATCACTGTATAGTGGATGTCTCGGGGTCATATAACTTTCTGTTTGGCTCCTAAGTCTTTAGATTGAAAGGACTGTACTCAAAGAACAGTGCCTGAAGAGTCTCACCATTTTTTCCCTTATTTATTGATTTTCTCCTCTTATAGCAGTGTTGACCGGTGTCTGATTAGATTAATGGAGCATGGGGGGACTGATGCTATGCTAGTCTACACCTCACACTTGAGAGAACTGCAAGCTTCTGCCTTAGTCACTTGGATCTCTGAGTATATCATATGAAATAGACCACATAGAGAGTCCCTGAGACTACATGGAGAGACAAGAGGGTCCAGTTCATCTGGGGAAGGTCCAGGCATGTGAATAAAACTATCTCATATTCTCATTTTTGCTGTTTTTTGGAAATAAAGGATGGTGCTTGGTTTTCCCCATTTGCTACTCAGAGTTCTACATAATCTGCATTTTCAGTGTCTTACCCTAAACTACTAGACACGGTGATTCTGCTTTCAAGACCTGTCTGGTTATCATTTCTCGAAAGAATAAATTCAAGTCTCTTAGAGAAGCAGGAAAAATTAGCTAGTTCTTCATATGGTGGGAGAGGGACTATGGGTGTCAAACCCACATTTAAGTCCCAGATCTTATCTAAATTTTTCATAGTACATAGTGCACCAATTTTGAACATTTCTGAGATTCTTTGCATTTAATTAAATTACTTTTCACAATCATTCCCTGCTCAGGTGTTTAGGTTCAGATTTGCAGTGGTATTTTAGTATATAAACAACATAGCAAATGTATGCCATTTATATAGAGACTCATGTTAAGAAGTCAACAAATTGTAGCTTTGCTTACATTGTTGTCTCTATCTGTATTGTAAGGGAAGTAACTATAGTGTAGGGCACAGGAACTATACTGTCTGGATTCAAACCTTTATTCTTTTATTTCATAATTGAGTTGAGCAAGTTACTTCTCCTCTTTTTGTATTCTTTGCATTAGTGACCCTGTCTGTAACAGTGGGACCAATTTAACTATATCTTAGGGTTGTTATGAGGACTATATATGGCAATCAATATAAATTGCCAAGCTCTTAGATAATATTGAATGAATATTAGCTACTCTTATTAATAACATCTCTAGGTCCTCTCCAACTCAGTGATTCTCAAATGAAGTATCTCTATAATGACATTTATTTGATCAAAATAAAGTATTGAATGTGATGGCAGAGTTACTGTTTATTCATGTCCTTGACAGCTCATTCATCATCTCTGTGGGTTGTCTGGATGGCTGGCTTTTGAGGCTTCAGCTTCTAGGTCTTTTATTTTCTTGATCTGAGAGGCTAGTGTGTACAGAAGAACCACAGGCTAGTTGCATTGCCAGTGTATTTGTTATTAAGCTGGGATATAGAGTTTTCTCCCAGAAATCTGACAAGACATTTCACATTGTTATGGTACCAAGGGTTTTATAAGTCATTTGCTATTTGTAATGGAATGAAACCTGATCATTGTTTCCTTTAGGTGGAACTTTATTAGCAAACAAAGCATACTCCAAACCACAAAAAGAATGTTGCCCTTTAAAAGTAGTTGAACCTTGGAAACAAAAAAAAAAAAAAAATGACTCAGTCAACCTTAAACAGAGGCATACACTTGGGTCTCACTTTGAGCAATAAAAGTCTTATGTAAAAATCAGTGTGACTCCTCCTTTAAAAAAAGACAGGGATAGCATCCAATTGTCTTTTGGTTATTTTTAATTTTCAGTGGGCAGTGGTTACTCACTGACAATTAAGGAAACAAAAATTTATTAACATCTTCAGAGTCAGTTATGTTTCTCATCACTGAGGATATGTGGTTCCTCTCCCCAAGGAGCCCATAATCTAGTGGGGAAAATTGGCACAGAAATAAGTAACACTCAATGTATTTAAAAGACATAGAAAATTTAGTAATCACACCCCCTCTTGTCATCTACTCCCTTCTTTCATAATGACTTACTCCTTTAGGGTACCTTCTAAGTTTTTCCTTTATAATGGTTTTCATTCATTCATCAACAAACCAACATTCTAAGTCTACTATTTCCAGACCCAATGTTAGTTCTGGGGTAACCAAAGCAAACAAGTCTATGTATTAAATAAGTAATTCCAATAACATTGAATATTTAGAGACGTGGGACTATGTAGAATGAGATCTGTATACGATCAGGGAAAGCTCTGTGGGAAAGACAGTAAAGTTGGGATGTATAAGACAAATGGGATTTACTCAAAACAGAGGGACAGGAGAAGGGCAAAAGTGCAAGAACTCAGAATATTGGGAAAATGGAATAGAGATCATTTGGCCAGCAGTGAAAAACTCAGGATGTGGAGTTGGGGGAGATGAGGCCAGAGAGGCAGATAAGGGCCACATTGTGGAAAATCTTATATGCCATATTAAAAAAGTGAGAGATTTATACTAAAATATACCACATCTTCCCTATTTATTTATCTATTGATGGACACTTACATTGCTTCCATATCTTGGCTATTGTAAATAATGCTGTAATGAACATAGGGGTACGTGTGTCTTTTCACATTAGTGTTTTTATCATCTTTGGATAAATGCCCAGAAGTGGAATTGCTGGATTGTATGGCCATTCTAATTTTAATTTTTTGAAGAAACTCTTTACTGTTTACCATAGTGGCTACACCAATACATTCCCACCAGCATGAGAGTTTCTTTTTTTCCAGATCCTCACCAAAATTTGTTCTTTCTTATCTTTTTGTTAATAGCCATTCTGATGTCTGCAAGATGATATCTCATTGTTATTTTGATTTGTGTTTCCCTGATAATGAGCCATTTTGAGCATCTTTTTGTGTCTGTTGGCTATCTGTTTATCTTCTTTGGAAAATGTTTATTTAGGGACTCTGTCCATTTTTAAATCAGATTGATTTTTCTTATATTGAGTTTTATTATTTCTTTATATATTTTGGAACTTAAACCCTTATCAGATATATAATTTGCAAATATTTTCTCTTATTCAGAAGATAAAAAAACACTTTAAATTGTTATCTGACTTTGGGTAATTTCTTTTATTTTTCCATACCTTCATTTTCTCATCTGCAAAACAAGCATAATAACAGTACTATCACTTTCTTTACAGAGTTGTTGCAAAGATTAAGTGAGGAAATAATTTAAAAATACAACTGCCCTTAACACATAACAAGGGCTCAATATGTATAATCTACCCTCATTTTTTTTAAATGTGAAATTTATTGTCAGATTGGTTTCCATACAATACCCAGTGCTCATCCCAACAGGTGCGCTCCTCAATTGCTATCATCATCATTATCATGAAAGCCTATCCTTCGGAATCCATAAAAATGAATGGAAGGAAACTGAAACTCATGAAACAACTTTCAAAAGTGTCAGAGAGTTAGTGGAAGAGACAGGGTATCCTTGAAAATTTTTGAGCCAATGGTTAAAAAGGTGGATGGTAATAACTCAGGAAAGACTCATCCAACTTCACTATGGAAAATGAATTAGTGAGGGTGGAAAGAGAGAGAGAAAGTCAGAAAGAGAGCACATACCACAGAGCTAATAAATAAATTAGAAACAGCAAAGAATAAAATAGAGTGGTTGAAAATTGAATGGCTGTCATGGACCAAAGTCTTGGTATAATCACAATGAACAGAGAAGAAAGAAATAATGACTAAGCAAATAAAAAAGAGATGATAGATGTGGAAGGCAGGAAATAAAAGGGTAAATGGAATCATGCAATGAACTTAACAAATGAAAGAAAAGACTGTTAAAGATATAATTCAAGCAAACTTCTTGAAAGCAATACAAAAGTGAATGAGTAGATAAAAAATAATATTCTGATTGACTAATATTGGGAGGCATTCTAATGGAATTATTGGTTGTCAGAGATAAAGAAAGAATGCTTCAGATAGCCTGGAAGAAAAAAATGAATAGTCTGGACTTCTTTTTCTTGGCAATAACATTCAGTGCCAAAAGATAATGGATAAATACCAACCTGGTTTTAATAACATGAATAGACATTACAGTGATGTTAAGCACAATTACTCAAGAAATACAATAACCAGGGGACTTACAACAAAACAAATAAAATATATAATTAGGGTAGAACACACAAAGTTTAAAAATGAAAAATCTGTGTTAAAAGACCTGGAAATGATATTAAATTTACTTAACATATAACTAAAACTTAGGTAATTATGAATGCAAAACAGAATGTGAATATTATAAACCTTGATAATATAAAAATAATAATATAGATTACATAGATTAGAAGTGAAGAAAGGCTAGGGTGGATGAGTTGTAGGCAGGCTGGGCTCACTACCTGATCTGACATGTTTCATAGTAAAGAAGAAATTAAAACTTTCTGAACTTAAAGCATTAGTTAAAATAATTAAAAAATCCAACCTTATCATAATTTTGTCTCAAATTATTTTTTTCTTAACTATAGAAGAATGTTTTAGTACATGGTATTACTTTTTGTGAAGGAATTCTTATGTGGCATTCAACAGTTTAATTTTACTTGTTTATTCAAATTAAGTTCAATATTATAAATTTTTTAGAAATTAACAAATAGTATTTATCAGAAATGATTCTTTCCTCTAGAAACAATTCCACTTATTCATGTTTTTATCCTTTTCACTATATTTGCAGAAAGTGATACCTAGAATTATACTAATCTAATACTACTAATAATACTAATAAATTATAGTAAGAGCAGCTAGCACTACTTACTGAGTGCTTTCTCAATGCAAGAATTTTCCTGAGCACTGTGCATATAATACTTCATTTAATCTCACAACAACAGGGGCACCTGGGTGGCTCAGTTGGTTAAGCCTCCAACTTGGGCTCAGGTCATGATCTCACAGTTGGTGGGTTTAAGCCCCGCATCGGGCTCTGTAATGACAGCTCAGAGCCTGGAGCCTGTTGAGGATTCTGTGTCCCCTCTCTCTGTGTCCCTAACCCACTTGCATCCTGTCTCTGTCTCTCTCAAAAATAAATAAACATTAAAAAAATTAATCTCACAACAACATTAAGAGATAAGTACCATTATCATCATCCCCATGATAGAGATGAGAGAATTGAGGCATAGTAGAGATTGGCAAATTAGCCAAACCAACACAGGTATTGATGCTAATGCCAGGATTCAAACCTAGATAGTTTTTAATCACTAACACTAAACATTAACATCAGTAGGTACTGAGATTTTAGGATTACTTGTTTCTTTTTTTTTAATTGAAGTATAATTGACATACAATATTGTATTACTTCAGGTGTGCAGCATAGTGATTCAACAATACTATATATAACTCAGTGATAAGTGTAGTCACCATCTGTCACCATGCAATGTTATTATAATATTATTTACTATATTCCCTATGCTGTACTTTTAATCTCGGTGGCCTATTTATTTTATAACTGGAGGTTTGTAGCTGTTAATCTCCTTCACCTATTTTGGCTGTTCCCTTCTGGCAGCTGCCAGTTTGTTCTCTGTATTGAAGAGTCTGTTGGTTCTGTAGAGTCTACATACAAGTGAGATAATATGATATTTGTTTTTCTCTGATGTATTTAACTTAGCATAATACACCCTAGGCTCATCCATATTGTCACAAAGGACAATATTTCATTCTTTTATATGGCTGAGTAATATTCCATTATACACACACACACACACACACACACACACACACACACATAGTGTTGCTTGGGTTCCTTCCATATTTTTCATACAGTGCTGCAATAAATACAGGAATGCACATATCTTTTCAAATTAATGTTTCTGTTTTCTTTGGGTAAATACCCAGTAGTAGAACTAGTGGATCATATGGACTTCCTTTTTTTCTAATTTTTTTAATATTTATTTATTTTTGAGAGAGAGAGAGAGACAGACAGACAGACAGAGCATGAGTGGGGGAGGGACAGAGAGAGAGGAAGACACAGAATCCAAAGCAGGCTCCAGGTTCTGAGCTGTCAGCACAGAGCCCGATGTGGGGCTTGAACCCACAGACTGTGAGATCATGACCTCAACCAAAGCTGGACACTTAACCAACTGAGCCATCCAGACACCCCATGGATCATATGGACTTTCTGCTTTTAATTTTTTTGAGGAAACTTCATGCTGTTTTTCACAGTGATTGCAATATTTTCATTTTTGTAGTTCCTTACTTTTTGAATTTTACATTATAAATATATATTTATAAATGCATATATATTTTTTGTGTGAGATTATGTGTATTATATATATATATATATAATACACACATATATATGTATATAATTATTCACATGTGAAGGGGAAAAAAGGAAATGCATGAGTGGAGAGCTCTGAGGGAAAAAAAGTTGAGGGAGAGAAGAAAAGCACAGAGAGGGGTGCCTGGGTGGCGCAGTCGGTTAAGCGTCCGACTTCAGCCAGGTCACGATTGTGCGGTCCGTGAGTTCGAGCCCCGCGTCAGGCTCTGGGCTGATGGCTCAGAGCCTGGAGCCTGCTTCCGATTCTGTGTCTCCCTCTCTCTCTGTCCCTCCCCCGTTCATGCTCTGTCTCTCTCTGTCCCAAAAATAAATAAAAAACGTTGAAAAAAAAATTAAAAAAAAAAAAAAAAAGAAAAGCACAGAGAGCTGGCAAATATCTTTAGGCTAAACCTGACTTGCTAAAAAAAAAAAAGCCTTAAAAATATCAGGTAAGGGGCACCTGGGTAGCTCAGTCAATTAAGCATTGGACTCTTGATTTTGGCTCAGGTCATGATCCCACAGTTCATGAGTTCAAGCCCCACATCAGGCTCCATGCTAGAAGGAGACTTCTTGGAATTCTCTCTCTCCCTCTCTCTCTCTCTCCCCCCAACCCCCTTTCTCTCTGCCCCTCTCCCACTTATGCATGCATGTGCACATGTGTAAGTGCTCTCTCTCTCTCTATTTCAAAAATAAATAAATAAACATTAAAAAAACACAAAAGCATAAAACATATCAGGGAAATTCAATATTCAATAGAAATGAATTTTCTATATGGTACTAAAGTGTGAATCCACTAAGGAATAATAATCTACTAAAAGCATCTGAGAAGATAATGAGAAAGACACATGTCAAAATTTGGATTTGCAGAGGATCAGAAATAGATAGCCAGCCACAGGATGTGGGGTAATGATTGAGAGTTTAGCAGAAGATAAAAATTAAAGTTGAAGGTAACTGGGAAAGATGTCAAATCTTGGGAGTTCCCAGAACGTTTGTGAAGGGTTTTCCACAAGATATAGGATCAGTTATGATGAGGTTCAATTATTCAAAGGATTCAGAGACACTGGTATATGAGTCACACACCCGTTCTCACACCAACACTGTCTGGTACTTTATTATCCCCATTCTGACATAGAGGAAAGCCAGTGAGGCTTAGAGAAGGGAAAAGTCCTGCCCAAGTGTACCTCAGCCAGCTTAGTGGCAGAGGATGAATTTACATCCAAGTCTTACCATATGCAAAGTCTAGAATCTTTCACTATTTCTTCTTCTGAGTAGTGGAATATGTTTTGTTATATCACCTCAAGAGATACAAAACACATCAAAAGTGATATAAGCTGTGGCTGCTGCTGTATTCGCAGCCAATTCAATCTCATCACTTCAGAGAAACTCTCAGATCAGCCCAGTTATTCTTCAAGTTGGTGTGAGCCTATAATTCAATAACTCTCCAGTGTAAAATTTAGTTTGATGCAAATTCCCAGGAGGTGTCAATGAATTGCCCACTATGTGATTAAAGAAGAAAAAAATTGATCTTAAAAAAATGAAGAAAAAATCATTTGTGATGAACAAGTATAGAATTCTCAAATCACTCTGTTGTATATCTGAAACTAATATAACATCGTATGTCAACTACCCTTCAATAATAAAATTAAAAAAATTGAGATCATGACTATAGCCACATAGGTTATAAAAGAGAGATGTCCATCAAATAGCATAATTCTGTCCCTTGTACATCCTGAGGTTACGTTAGAATCCCATGATGCCTTCTTTAGAATTCAGTCATTTTCCTTTGTTGACTCTATCTACACCTCTTATATGGCTTGGAGTTACTGCTGCTCTGAGATTTGACCACCACCACCAACTGATGCCTGTCTTGGACAATCCCTGCCTCTCTTCCCTTCCTCTGGTACCTCTGGCAAATAAGTGCAATACTATGAGGCATACATTATAAATATACAGTATCTGTGATATAATTTTATGTTATATTATACTAATTACTGTATTATTGTTATTAAATGAGGTAAACTAGGCTCTTGTGCTTAGCCATCTCCACTTCTGGAACATGGGCCATGGAAATTATTCAGATCTCCTCCGTGCTTCCAGGGAGAGCCAGGAAAGGATGATGGGGGCTGCCTCGAGAAATTCTTGTGCCCAATCAGGCTGTGTACTCATGCATACCATCTTGTCCTTGGTATGTGGAATGGAACCATCAATGGTACCGCCACTTTCAATGGCCCCGGGAAAGACTGGGGGTATCTGTTTCTTTAACTTTCAATACTCTACCCTTAAATGAGGGTTTCTTTTTTTTTTTTTTTTTTAATTTTTTTTAACGTTTATTTATTTTTGAGATAGAGAGAGACAGCATAAACGGGGGAGGGTCAGAGAGAGGGAGACACAGAATCTGAAACAGGCTCCAGGCTCTGAGCTGTCAGCACAGAGCCGGACACGGGGCTCGAACTCATGGACCGCCAGATCGTGACCTGAGCCGAAGTCCGCCGCTTAACCGACTGAGCCACCCAGGCGCCCCAAATGAGGGTTTCTTCATAACCCCATGCACTTCATATCACATTCCATTCCCTTTTACTTCTCTCTCTGTCATGTGATTAGTTGCCAAAAACTAAGAAGTACTTTTGAGTGATTTTATTATTTATTGAGCTCGTAGAGTGAAGCTGGACAAAATTCTCTAGAAATAAGACCTATGGAACTGTATGGGAGATGTCTAACTCTTTATGATTTCGGAGTTCATGCATTTTAAGAAGTCTAATGGACCCTATCAAATATCAAAATGGTGGAAAAGCCCACAGAAATGTTAGCTTGTAAAGAAATTTAGTATCTATGAAACTAAACTAAGAAAAATTAATTCTGTGTGAATTTAGTGGTTTAATTGTGCCTAGATTAGTTAATTAGGTAATTAACATAAGAATGTGCTTTTCATATTAGATCTCTGTATATTAATAATGGAACTGTTCATAAGAAGAGCAAACCAGGCATAGAGAAGTGCTAATTAACTTCAGAAATGGAAACTTTCAGTTGCTAAAGTACTTTCTCCTTGTCTCCTTTAGAGACGTGGCCTAGCACACTGCTGGACCATCTTTTACCTTGTAGATTGCATCATTTTTCACCCTTTTTTTTTCCTTTTCACATTCTTTTAAAAGCAACTATAAACAGAATCAAATAATTTTTCACACACCTGCCATGAAATAATCTATATAATTCCTTCCTTGGCTTTCTACAAAGAATTTGGGTAATTCTTCTCACCTCTATCAAGTTGTAAATCTCACCAAAAAGGAACTTAATTCATGGGTTACACTTGTTAGTACCAACATGGGGCTACTGATATACAGACTCCTAAAAGTCAAGTTGTTTAAATAAAGAGAAAATTATTTTCTTAAGGTAACAGTGCATTCAGTTTCACTTCCACTTTCTTTCCTCCTGGGTCGGTTGTGCATGGTCAGAGGCCTGGTGAACCAGCCTTTCCTAGCCCAACAAAGTGCAATTGCCTTCTTAAGGCAGAATGGCATTGACAGTTCTTCCTATATTGATTTTATGACTGGAGCAGTGGTTGAGGATTCAAAAAGACTGAATAAACAACATTTCTCTCTCAAGTTCTGAAACTATTAAAAATAAAATAAAAAATGGATATAAGCAATCAAAATATCACTTTCATTATTGATAAAGGTGACATTGGAGATAGTGGTTTATACACGTGAGTGAGTGGATCCATTATACTGAACTCAAAAATCATATAGACTTGCAGGGGCACCTAGGCGGCCCAGTCGGTTGAGCATCTGACTTCGGCTCAGGTCATGATCTCAGGGCTTGTGGGTTCAAGCCCCACATCGGGCTCTGTGCTGACAGCTCAGAGCCTGGAGCCTGCTTTGGATTCTGTGTCTCCCTCTCTCTCTGCCCTTAACCCACTTGCATTCTGCCTCTGTCTCTCTCAAAAATAAATAAACATTAAAAAATTAAAAAAAAATAAAAATAAAAAATAATCATACAGACTTGCCTACTTAATTATTCAAAAACAAGGAGATATGAGAAATTATATAGAAGAGTTTGCCCCTAACATAGAGAAATCAAGGAGCTTAAAAGGACTCATGTTTTGGCAAAGAAAGATTAAAAAAAGATAAGATGTTTATAAGTGAATCTTTAAAAGTAAAAGTCACTTTGAAGTACACAAAATGTTTTTTTTTAACATTTATATTTGAGAGATAGAGAGAAACAGAGCATTGAGCAGAAGGGAAAGACAGGGAGACACAGAATCCGAAGCAGACCCCAGGCTCTGAGCTGTCAGCACAGAACCCGAAACAGGGCTTGAACCCACAAACTGTAAAATCATGACCTGAGCTGAAGTCAGAGGATTAACCAACTGAGCCACCTAGACTCCCCAAAAAAGGTTTTTTGCTTTTTTTTTAACATTTCTTAAGGATGCCAAATTCTACAGATCTGGGACTGTGAAAAAAAGAAATTTAAGGCTTTTGATATTGTTGACCAGTGTGCCATTTTTGAGCTCTTTTCCTTCTAAAATTTTCAGAAATTTTTTCTTAGGAAAAATTTCTAAATTTACAGCATAGTCATTGGAGGTATGTACATTTTTTTTTGATTTGGATGCTAATAATTATTAAAATCAATTTATTTGTGTTACATAACTTAACATATTTTTATTGACTAATTTGAAAAGATACATGCACCCCTATGTTTACTGCAGCATTATTTACAGTAGCCAAGATATGGAAGCCAAGATATGGATATGTTCATTGATAGATGAATGGATAAAAAAGAAGTGAAATATTACGCAGCCATAAAAAAGAATAAAATCTTGCCATTTTGAGACAAATACCATATGATTTCACTTATAATATGTGGAATCTAAAAACATAAAACAGATGAATAAACAGACAAAAAGCAGAAACATACTCATCAATACAGAGAACAAGCTGGTGGTTTCCAGAGTGGAAGGGTTTGGGGGATGGGAAAACGGGTGAAGTGGAATGGGAGAAAGAAGCTTCCAGTTATTAAATAAATAAGTCATGAGAATAAAAGGTGTATCAAAGGGAATATAGTCAATAGTATTGTAATACTATTGTAATATGACAGATGGTAGCTACATTTATGGTGAGCATAGCATAACATGCAGACTTGTGGAATCACTATTGGGTACACCCGACCTTAATGTAATATTGTTTATAAACTACACTTCAAAAAATTATGTTGGTTGAAAGCTTTTTGCCTACTCAGTATTCTTTATTTGGTGTTTCTTATTCGATCTGTCTCTCGCTATCTCTCTTTCAGTCTCTATTTCTCTTTGACTCTTCAAAAATTCAACTCATGGTATTATCACTTCCAATGCTCATTTTATTTTATTATTTTCTATTTAATAGTCTATGTTTTTATATTTATGTTTCCATTTCTGTTATTTACTCTCTTATTTTGGATTATACTGAGTAGTTTGGTTATTTATTCTTTCCTGTTTTCTAATAAATGCATTTAAGACCATCTCAACAATTTTGTACTTAGTATTTTTTTTTAAATTTTATCCCACGCTCTATAAATTAAGTTTTGATTTAATATTAAAATAATTTAGGGGCGCCTGGGTGGCTCAGTCGGTTAAGCCTCCGACTTCAGCTCAGGTCATGATCTCACGGACCATGAATTTGAGCCGTGTGTCGGGCTCTGTGCTGACAGCTCAGAGCCTGGAGCCTGTTTCGGGTTCTGTGTCTCCCTCTCTGTCGGACCCTTCCCCGTTCATGCTCTGTCTCTCTCTGTCTCAAAAATAAATAAATGTTAAAAAATAAAATAAAATAAAATAATTTAGCTTATCATTTGATATCTTGCTGAGTTATCAAATAGAATAGATTGTATATGCAATACCTCTGAGTTTTAATTCTGGGTATCTTTTCTTAGAAGTAGCTCAATAAAGAAGTTGATGCGGAATCTTAGAGACAGAGGCCCCAAATTATTAGTGGAATAATTGAAAATCTCAAAACAGCCACTGTACAACTTTGCTAGAAGCCAATGATGATATATTTAGTGTTTATGGCTTGTGTTGGAAAATCACATAAATCTTATTGTATGTTTAGGATTGCGTATGCTCTTTCCATGTTCCTCTAACGTTAACATCCCATTAAAAAATAAATGTATGGCCTTCAACGTGGCTCACAAAGTCTCGCATGCTCCACATGCCAAACTGTTTCCAGCCTTGTAGTTTTCCCATCAATATACTGTTACCTCTTCACTGTTCTAGGTACAGGGGAGACTGTGATAAAGAACACCTACAATGCAACTTCTCCCAAATAAATTATTATATTCTAGAAGGTTAGAGAGGCAAGAAGTTATTTAAAGGAATGATTAAGATTGCTTCAATTCTTTCAGAGTATTAAAACATATTAAAAACATTTTAATAACGATGTGAAGATATAATAGACCTCCCTCAGGAAGTAAAGTGAGACCAGAAAGACAAGAAGAAACTAGTCACTTAAGTGTCCAAGAACAGACTTTCAAGCAGAGGGGTTAAGTAGAAAGAACAATAAGTAGAAAGTCCCAACGACAGGAAACCTGTAGGCTTGAGCAAGGAGATGAAGGAAAGCCAGGAGTGTAATTAACAGTGAGATAGAGCTGCAGGGAGTGAGACCAAAGAGGCAGGCAGAGGCAACCACTAAACTTATAATACAACCACTAATACTTATAATAAGAGTAATGCAAAAGTAACCGATGAAATACTGAGTCCCATCTTCAAACTGGAGAAGATTTAAAAGCTTGATAATATCACCTTTTGAAAAGGAAGATTGATGACAACTACTTGTTGTGGTACAGGCTGGTATGGCAACTTCGGAGAGTGAGTTTCAAAATATCCATTCTTATGATCCAGTACCCCAGAAAAACGATCTCATGTATGCGCCAGGAGGTTCATCGCATTGCTGTTGTCAATAGTAAAACAAGAACAACAGTATCGAATGGAAAAAATTTAAGTGTATCTTCATTGGGAAGATAAATAAAAAGTTATGGAATTGTACACAGTGAAAATGCTATATCAATGGAAATGAATAAATAAGAGCTTTAGGTAGTCCCCTGGATGAAGCTCATAAATAATGTTGAGGGACAAAAATGTTACAGAAGAGTATGTACAGTGTAATTCCATTTATGTACATTTTTTGTCTTTTTTATTTTGGAATAATTATAGGCTCTCAGAAATTTCAACAGGGGTCAGTGAGATTTAATGTACCCATGGCTTGGATTCCCTCAACAGAAATATTGTATGTACATATAGTACATTATTAGAATTAGAAAGTTGACATCAGCCTAATATAATTAACTAGAATAAACACCATGATCAGATTTCATCTGTTTTTATATGCACTTGTTTTTTTTTTATGTCTATGGTTTACATGTATAAGTTCTATGACATTTTATCACCCACATAAATCTGTATAACAACTGCCACAGTCAAGATACAGAACTTTTTCTTCACTACATAAAAAATTCTTTATTCTATCTCTTTATAGCACACCCTTCTTTTAAATCTTGACTAACATTAATTTATTCTCCATCTCTACAATTTTGTAATTTTGAAAGTGATATATAAATGGAATAATACAGCATACAATCTTTTGAAACTGGCTTTTTTTTTATTATTCAGCATGATGCTCTTCAGATCCATCTATCTAATAATTGGTTTCTTTTTACTGCTGAGTAGTATCCCTTTGTGTGATGCACCAGGGTTTGTTTAACCATCTACTCTTTGAAGGATATTTGTATTGTTTCTGGTCTGGGGCTATTATAAATAAAGCTGCTATGAATGTTTGGGTTAAGGTTTTAATGTGAATATGTATTTTTAATTCTCTTGGGTAAATACCCCAGAATGGAATTACTGGATCAAGTAGTGAATGCATGTTTCACTTTAGAAGAAAGTGCCAAATTGTTTTCCATAGGAGCTGTACAATTTCCATTCCTTCTAGCAGTGTATGAGAGATCCCACTTCCTCCACGTGGCCTCCAGCATTTGCTACTATCAGTATTATTTTGCACGTTTTAATAGATTTTTAGTAGTAACTCATTGTGGTTTTAGTTGGCATTTCTTTAATGGCTAGTGATGTTGAAAATCTTTTCATATGCTTATTCACCATTCATATATCTTTCTGACAAAGTGCCTGTTCAAGTCTCCCCCCCACCTCCCATTTGCTAATCTGATTGTATTTTCCCCCCACTATACATTCTGGATAGATGTCCTTTGTCAGATATGTGATTTTTCAAATAGTTTTTCTCATTCTGTAGCTTGTCTTTTTAGCTTCTTACCAGGGTTTTTCACAGAGGAAACATTTTAAATTTTTATTAAATCTAATTTATCCACTTTATGTTTTTTAGATCTCTCATAGATCATTGTGTCTAAGAATTCTTTGCCCAACTCTTGGTTATAGAGATGGCTCTCATGTTATCTTCTAAAATTTTTATAGTTTAGCACTTTTTAAAAGTTTATTTATTTTGTGTGTGTGTGTGTGTGAGAGAGAGAGAGAGAGAGAGAGAGAGAGGTAAAGGGAGGAACAGAAAGAGAGGGAGAGAGAGAATACCAAGCAGGCTCTACACTGTCAGCGCGGAGCCCAACGTGGGGCTTGAGCTCATGGATCATTGGATCATGACCCAAGCCAATACCAAAAGTTGGACACTTAACCAATTGAACCATCCAGGCACCCCTACATTTTACTTTTATATCTGTGATTTCTCTTGAGTTAATTTGTGTAGAATTAGGTTTAGTTCGAGGTTTATTTTTGCCTTTTGATGTCCAATTGTTCCAGTACCATTTGTTGAAAACAGCATTGTTCTTCCTTGAGTTGCCTTTGCACCTTTGTCAAAAATCATAGTTGTATATTTTTATGGATCTTTTTTTCTGAGTTCTTTGTTCTATTGTCTATGTGCCAATCCCTCTACCAATACCATACTATTAATTATCATACTTACATTTTAAATCTTAAAATGGGCAATTGTGACTCTTTCCACTTTACTCTTCCTCTTCAAAATAGTTTTAGGTGTGCTTTGCCTTTACGTATATAATTTAAAATAAGTTTGCCTATAGCAATAAAAATTTTGGTTGGGGGCACCTGGGTGTCTCAGTTGGTTAAACATCCAGCTCTTGGTTTCATCTTGGGTCGTGATCTTGTGAGATGCAGCCCCACATCGGGCTCTGTGCTGACAGTGCTGAGCCTGCTTGGGATTCTCTCCCTCTCCCTCTCTCTCTTTCTATGCCCCTCCTCCAGTCACTATCTCTCAAAATAAAAAAAATCTTTTAAAAAGCTAAAAGTCTTTTGATTGGATTTTAGTTGGAATTGCCTTAAATCTATATATTAACATGGTTAGAATTGGCATTTTTATTAAGTTTTCCAATGCATTTATGCAGTATGTCTTTTTGTTTACTGAGATCTTATTTTCTTCCCTTCATCAGAGTTCTATAGTTTTCTAAATATATATATATATCCTATTTGCATTTTGTTAGATTTGTGCCTAGATTTTTATTTTTTAGAGTGATTCCAAAAGGTTTGCACTTTGAATTAGTTTCTGATAGATTATTATTATTTTTTAATATTTCAAAGTTTTATTTAAATTCTAGTTAGTTAACATACAGTGTAATATTAATTTCAGTAGTAGAATTTAGTGATTCATCACTTACATGTAATAACCAGTACTCATCACAACAAAGTACCCTTCTTAATGCCCATCACCCACTTAACTTACCCGCCTACCCCCGGCCTGTCCTCCAGCAACATCCAGTTTGTTCTCTATAGTTAAGAGCCTCTCTTATGGTTTGAAACCCTCATATCTTTTTTTAATTTTTTAAATTTTTTAAAAATTTATTTATTTATTTTGAGAGAGAGAGAATGCAAGTGGGGAAGGGGTAGGGAGAGAATCCACACTGTCAGTGTGAGATCATGACTTGAACCAAAGTTGGAAGCTTAACCGACTGAGCCACTCAAGTGCCACACCCCCCATCTCTTTAAAAGAAAATTTCCCCCTATGTTCATCTGTTTTGTTTCATAAATTCCACATATGAGTGAAATCATCTGGTATTTGTTTTTCTCTGGCTGATTTATTTTCTTAGCGTAATAACTCTAGCTCCATCCACATCATTGCAAATATTTTTTTTTAATGGCTGAGTAATATTCCATTGCATATATATATATATATATATATATATATATATACCACATTTTCTTTATCCATTCATCCGGCAATGGACATTTGGGCTCTTTCCATAATTTGGCTATTATGGAAAAAGGTGCTATGAACATTGGGGTGCATGTACTCCTTTGAATCAGTATTTTTGTATCTTTCAAGTAAATACCTAGTAGTGAAATTACTGGGTCATTTTTTTGACCCAGTTCTATTTTTAACTTTTTGAGGAACATCCAAGAGTGGCTGCACCAGTTTGCATTCCCACCAACAGTGTAAGAAGGTTCTCCGTTCTAGTTACTCTCACCAATATCTATTGTTTCCTGTGTTAATTTTAGCCATTCTGACATGTGTGAGGTGATAACTCATTGTGGTTTAGATCTCATTTGTATTTCCCTGATGGTGAGTGATGTTGAGCATCTTTTCATGTGTCTATTAGTCCTCTGAATGTCTTCTTTGTAAAAATGTTTATTCATGTCTTCTGACCATTTCTTAACTGGATTATTTGTTTTTTAGACATTGAGTTTGCAATGTTCTTTAGAGATTTTGGATATTAACCCTTTATCAGGTATGTCGTTTGAAAATATATTCTCTCATTTCATTGGCTGCCTTTTAATTTTGTTGATTGTTTCCTTCATTGTGCAGAAGTTTTTATCTTGATAAAGTTCTAATAGTTCATTTTTGCTTTTGTTTCCCTTGCCTCAGAGGGAAGAAGATGTGTCTAGTAAGAAGTTTCTGTGGCTGATGTCAAAAAAGTTGCTATGTTCTCCTCTAGGATTTTGATTGTTTCCTGTTCTTTCATTTAGGTCTTCCATCCATTTTGAATTTATTTTTGTGTATGGTGCAAAGAAGTGGTCCAGTTTCATTCTTCTGCATGTTGCTGTACAGTTGTCCCAATATTGTTTGTTTAAGAGATTTTTTTTTCCATTGAATAGTCTTTCCTGCTTTGTCAAAGATTAGTTGACCATACAGTTGTGGGTCCATTTCTGGGTTTTCGATTTTGTTCCATTGATGTATGCATCTGTTTTTGTGCCAGTACGATACTGTCTTGATGACTTTTGATGGTATAAAGAAATGTAGTTGAATTTTGTGTATTTATGTATCTTGTGACATACTACATAATAGGATAATATCCAGATAAATCAGTTCTAAAATTAATATGGGAATGGTAACTTAAGACACAGGAGCAGTTGTTTCACTGGACATTAAGGCATAATATATGAAATGATAGTAATTGACACAATATAATGTTGGCATAAGAATAGGAAAATTAACAGGTTAATTCTATATTCTCTATTTTAAATAGAGAATCCACAGACTTATGCATATATTCCTCAGACTTAATGTATATATTTCATGTGGAGAGTGAAATTTCAAATCATTGAAGAATAGATGGACTTGTCAATACATGATTTAGAAAAATTTAAGGATTCTCATTTTAAATTTATTTTAGAAAAGTTGATTTATACTAAAACTTAACTTAGAGGGGCGCCTGAGTGGCTCAGTTGGTTGACCATCCGACTTTGGCTCAGGTCATGATCTCGTGGTTTGTGAGTTTGAGGCCCGTGTCCGGCTCTGTGCTGACAGCTTAGAGCCTGGAACCCGCTTCAGATTCTGTGTCTCCCTCTGTCTGCCCCTCTGCTGCTTGCACTCTGTGTCTCACGTCTCAAAAATAAATAAACATTAAAAAAAATTTTTTTAAATTAACTTAGAATGCATTCTCACAAAAATAAAAAATAAACAACAGATGTCTTCAAGTAAAAAGTAAATAGAACTATTAGAACAAAAGTATTAAAAAAATAGAAAGTAACATTTTCTGATAATTTGGGAATTGGAGAGCCTTCCTCACAAAGACATGAAACTCAGACGACATAAAGGAAAGGAATAAGTGTAACCTTTTAAAAATTAAAAACTTCTATTTTTTTAAAAAAGTCATCAAAATGAAAATGAAGGAACAAATGGAATTGTAAGAAAAATATTTAAAATAATACAGATTTAATATGCAGAATATGTAAGTAATACTTGTAAACTAGTACTGAAAAGACAACACAATTAAAAGTGAGAAAAGATACGTGAACAACTTATTGAAAACAATTATAATGATAAATATAATTATTTTTACTAATAAATAGAAATATTTTTTTCTATCAGTTTGTCAAAAAAAATAGAGAACTGGTACTTTCTATGATGTTAGGGAGAGGATAAAGCTATTCTTAAAAAATACTATGGGAAAGTAAATTTACACAGCCTTTATAGAGGCAATATTTAAAAAAAAAGGGAGAAGAGAAAAGATAATAATATGACTAGCTTAACAGAAATCAGGAAACATTAAAAAACAAAATGAAAATGGCATAAATAAAATAAAAAATATGTGACTACAATAAAATTCAGTGGGTTAAATTACTATTTAAAGGACAAAGACTCTCTTTTAAATACCTTTTTTTAAAAGTTTATTTATTTATATTGAGAGACAGAGAGAAAACACATGCACAGGGGAGGAGCAGAGGGAGAGAGAGAATCCCAAGCAAGCTCAGTGGTGTCAGTGTCAAGCTCAATGTGGGGCTCCATCTCTCAAACCATGAGAGCATGATCTGAGCTGAAATCAAGAATAAGATGCTTAACCAACTGAGCCATCCATGTGCCTGTCTTTTAAATATCTTTTTAGTTAAAGAAAGGAAAATTGAAGCCAATTGCTTCACAGTTTTCAGTACTTGGTATCGATGCTGAGAAGAGTCACAAGGCAATAGTCTGATTTTGGGTTTTTTGTGTGTGATTTATGCTTTATCTTTAGAAAATTAATCATTGATGTTGTTCATTTCATAAAGATGTGTTACTATGTGAACCCTTTTTGTTTGATTAATTATGCTGATCTGTTAGCCCTTTTAATTTGAAGAGTTACTCGTAATTTAATTTTGAGGTTATTCTGAATTAGGTTTATTTATTTGTCTTAATTTCTTCTCTTCTTTTATCATTCTAGGACCTCACCTAAGGAATTCTGTAATGATTCTTTTTATTTGTTTTATAATACTTTAATCGTGTTTTCCTTGGTGTTTTTGTTCTATGTTCTGAAAAATTTTCCTTATTGTATTTTCCAGACATTCTAATTTTTTAACCCAGGGTTATATTCTCTAAGAGATAATCGTTTTCCTCTGAAAATTTAATTAATTTTTCATTTTATTTGGTATCTTATTTGTAGATATAATATATTTTTCAATCTCCCTTTAGACACAACTTAGAGGTTTTTAAAAGCTCTCCACTGTTCAAGTTATTTCTGTTTCCTCTCATTGCAGCACTCTATTTCTTCAACTCTTTCTCTTTCAGGATGTTGTTTTTCTATATATACCTAGTAATCTTTAGGTTTATGTTTACATTTAAGAAGAAAGTCTGAGTAGCTACTATGGGTTTTCCCTTCATTTTTTCCTATAAGATTTTACATCTGTGTAGATGTTTTGATAGAAAGGAGACCTCAATGCAAATCTTGTTTTAGGATCATTTGGTAGGAAACGTGCTTTAGGGCTATTGTTTTCCTAATGAAGGTTGACAAATTGATTATTTTTAGCCAATACCCACATAAGAAGCTTTAGATTTTTTCATGTGGTTCACTCAATTTCCTCAGACAACAAACCTCACTTCATGACTATGGGTAAATGTCAGTCCACTTTTGTGCTATGCAAAGGGAGAACCATAGTTAAGTGGATTTTGAGTGATTTCCCCTATATTCAGGTCCACCTCTCATCCCAATCTTCTATTGCACATGTTGACCTTGACTGGTCTAGTGGATTTTCTGAGTCTTTATGAGCAGAGGAGCCCTCATTTCCTCTGTAGCCTCCTTCAGTGTATTTTATATTGCTACTTTGAGTATCTATACTCATCTTTATCTATAAACTTTTTTCTATCTTCGTCTACTTGGCAATTCACTGAAATCTCTCCATTGTCATCAGTAGTGATTCCTCCAGTCTTTTCTTTTCTGAAATAAATGTATTCCTTTTTGTACTTCTTGAGTTTTATTTCAGTGGAGTCTTAGGAGAGACAGAAACTAAATGTAGAAATTGAGTCCCCCATCTTGAAGCAGACAGTACTTGTCTATGGAGTGATGAGTGGATGTTCAGATTACGAAAAAAAAATGTTGAGTAAATGAATGAGAATTAAACAGGATTTGGAAACAAAGCAAATATCCCAGTAGAGAGTATAGTCAATTTAGATAACAAAATTAAAGTAAGATTTTTCAAGATATGATAAATTTAATTCAAGAAGTGTTTTTCAAAATGTTTTATGTACTTTGTTCTTTGCTTTGAACAGACACTCAGTCCACAAGGTAGAATTAAACTTAACACATTCTGCTTTGGCTGTACAGTGATTGCAGAGTAATTTTTGTCCCAGTGTTCAGCAACAACGCTTGAAGATCCCATAAAGAAGAATTTCTTTGCAATAATCTGTCTAAATGTCTCTTGTTCCTTTCTGATCTCATCTCTTGCTTACTCTTTATCCAAAGGATCTTGAATGCATTTTTGGAATAGATTCAGATTCTGGATCTCATCTTCTTTTTTCTCTCTTTCATAAACCCTACAATCTGGCCATGTTTCACACATTTATCTATTTTTGAGCTTTCTGACCTCCATGCTACTACTTGCTTGATCCCTCCCCCTGGAATGCATTCCTTCATTCTGATCCATAATCAACACAAATTGGGGCGGTTGCCATGCTTACAAAGGTATCCCTAACGACTGTATCCTCCCCACTGGTCATTTTTTACTAATATGCACTGTGCCAGTTGGACTCTTTCCTCAGAATTTGAGCACAAGGACAGAGATGTCAGATTGTGAAATGCAACTAAAAAGTAGTTATTTCGTGGCTGCTTCCTAGAAAGAAGAGTCATGTGCCTCTGTTGCTGACACATCCAGACAGATATATCCTGGTTCTTGGTCTTCCTCAGGCTTGACATTCAACTCTTCCTTGTTTGTTTGTTTGTTTTATTTAAATTTATTTTGAGAGAGTGTGCACATGTGTGAATGGTGGAAGGGCAGAGGGAGAAGGAGAGAGAGAATCTGAAGCAGGATCCATGCCCAACATGGAGACCGAGATCTCATAACCTTGAGATCAATGACTCTAGCCGAAATCAAGAGTCGGACACTTAAGTGACTGAGCCACCCAGGCATCCCTCAATTCCTTCTGAATTCCTTTCCAACAAATCCTTTCTTTCCTTTAAGATAACTATTCAAAAGTTCCCTCTCCCCCCTTTTTTTGGTGCATACAACCAAGGAGCTTTAATCTACATTAAACCCTATCTCCTCAGATCCACCCTTGCCTGCCATTTAAGGCCAAATTCAAAGTCTTTCTTTCCCTGTAGGGAACCTTCATGGCCTTACACAAGGAGAAGCCTTCTCCAGCCTCTGGAATTTCACAGTCATTTGTTTTCACCTCTTTCATAGCAATCACCACTTATCACTTGCCAGAGTATATTAAAATCTGATGAATATCACTCCATGTGAGAATAGTAGTTCATTGACAGCATGAGTTGCATTTTTTTTCTCCATGGTTCCTGATAGGATACTTGCACAAAGCAAATGCTGAATAAACAATAGTTGGCCTATTAACTTGCACATTAGAAAAGGGCTTCCATCTAGGCATAAGACACAGAGAGTGGCCTTTGTTCAGAAGCCATTTTATGATTAGCAGCTACCTTCTTCTTAAGTGTACCTTTGTGCTAGTTCATGCTACTCTCTAAACTTTCTGCTAAGTAGATAACATTGCGCCCACTTTCTAGATAAAGAAGAAAAAGTACAGAGAAGTGAAGTGTCTTTTCCAAGGTTGCATAGTGATTCAGAAGTGGACCTGGGCTTGAAACTTAGTTCTTTTTTTTTCCCTAATTAAAAATAAATTAATGTTTATTTGTTTTCTAGAGAGAGAGAGTGAGAGAGAGAGAGAGATACAGAGCACAAACAGGGGAGGGACAGAGGGAGAGGGAGACACAGAATCCAAAACAGGCTCCAGGCTCTGAGCTGTCGGCACAGAGCCTGACCTGGGGCTCGAACTCACACCACAAGATCATGACCTGAGCTGAAGTCGGACGCTTAACCAACTGAGCCACTCAGGTGCCCCTTGAATCTCAGTTCTGATTTATGTTCTGCTTTGATATGGCTCGCATGTTCCCTTATAAAAGGCTGCTTCTTTCCCAGCCACACCTACAATTTCTGGGTATTTAAAGAAGCAGGAATGCTGGAAGCAGGTGGAAGGGGGCAATTCCTTGTCTGAACTGCAAGCACTCATTCTTTCAGCTGTGAAACAGACTGACAATTCTCATGACCAGTGATCTTGTTGTAATGAAAGAATAAATGCAATCAGGTTCTTCAGCCTTCATTATTCCACAGTGAAACAAGCCGTTACTGCAAGAGAGATGTTTTGAAAGATGTCACTGACGAAATGTCCCAGAGGGATTAAACAAGCGATGGAGGAAAATATTCTAAGTTATTCAACACCTGGAAATAAGAAGAAGCGGTGGCTATTTTTAGGCCTGGCCCAGTATCCATGTCAGTACGAACATCTACAGACACTTGCATGTTTGTGGGCCTATTATACTACAGATATTGAGAGTCAGTGAATTACAGTTTTAAACTATTCCTCCAAGGAAGGAATTTTTATCTCCATTTTAGAGATTAAGTAACTGAGGCTCAGAGAGATTGTCTGGCCCCTCTGCATACAGACAGTGGCAGAGTCAGAATTCACAGGTAAATCCTATCTCATTCTCTGGTGCTTTTCACTGTGGGGCATTGTGTCGGCAGAAATCATGTAACTCAAGAGTAGTAATGGAAGTCACAGTCAAAAATGGTAGATCAATCCTACACAGAGTCTGTTGATGAACAATTCTGTGTGGTCTCCCAGTCAGCCCTCTCCTGGGGCACCACGGTATAACCAGGGCACAGGGTTGCAAGAGCACCTCGCTTCAGGGATCCAGAACAGACTGGGTTTGGCCACTCACCACTGACAAAATCCAAAGGCAGAGAGAGATAGGTAGAGGCGAAACAAGAAAGGAATTTATTCCAGTGAGGCCACCGCCGGGAAGACAGTGCAGTAACATCTCAAAGACGTTCTCCAAAGTGCTGAAAATACCTTGTGGGGGGGAGGGGTGCGTTATGTAGGGAAAATGTGGGACAAAGGTTGGTGAATATCTGCAGGTGGGCAGTAAAGGTCAGGTTGATCATTGTTTCGGGGCCACTCACAGGGGTCTTGCTGATGTCAGGGCTTAAGGGGGTGGTTTAGGTTCCCATCACAGGATGCTTTGCCTGCGGGTCTTTTGCCTGAGTTAACAGTTAAGCTGGAAAGAAGAGCTTAAATCAATTAGAAAGTACAGACTGAGGTCATAATGAAGAGAGTTCAAGTCCTCTTTCAAACGGGTTTTCCAGATCTCTTCCTGGGCACGTTTTATAAAGGATGTACGCAAACATGGAGACAAGCTTGCTAAAAGAACCAGAGAAGAAGGGATTATAATTCATATGACTAAGCAAACAAAAAAGACATGAGATTAAAATAATCTCCAGAGGCACAAATGCTCTGAAAAATAGTAAAAGTGAAAAACAGTAAAGGTGAAATTGCTCAAGAGAAGAGGCTTAAAGATAAATTTCATCACTTCAAGAAGGAAGAGGACTGACCAGACAGCTGCTCACTGGAAAATAACTGAGGGTTTGCTTGCTTGCCAGCTTTATGGACACCTGCAGAAGAGTGGCAGATTGAACAAGCAGGGCCTGACTGCTATAGCCCCTCATTTGTGTGCAGTGCATGGTTCCAGATGAGATACACCATTCCTGTGCTTTTTGAGGAACATAAACTAGAGACTGAGAGATTTTGTGCTTACTCATTTGCACAGTCTGGTTCTGCTTGGAATATTTTTGTCCTTGTGTCACCAAGCAATGTCAGCTTACTCTTCCAGATTGCCCTTAAATGTTTTCTCCACTATGGGGTATTCCTTGTCGTCCCCAGGAAGGAGCCACTTCCATGAAAGTAATTGCCATAGGCTGAATTTGTGGGGGTATCTGTCTGTCCACTGGGTGGGGAGCCTTGCCTGATAGATTTATAGATTTTCCAATCCACATCTGGTGCCACATGACCCTATGAGGTGCTCCACAAGCATTGTAAGTCATTGTCTTTATGTATCAGCTCATGCACCATGCGATACATTTTCTGAAGATTTAATTAACACCCGGTATGTCAATGAACCAGCAATGGCAACTCAAGATTTTGTTTATGCCTTGGGCCTTTAAACCTCTCTTTATCCACGTAACGTAATAAAAGGGAATGTTTTCTGCGTGTGCTACAATGCTTCGATTCAAATCAACGCAATCTGAGCTATGTCAAATAGTATATTGTGAAATATTGGATTTCACAGAAAGACAGAGGTTCAATTTATTTTTCTGCTGGTGTGCCCATCTCATCAGAAGAATAGGCCCAGCACAGATTTTTTTCTAGACATGATACCTAAGGAAGATGAAAGTGCAATTACATTCTGCTGTTGCGTGGCAGTTTGAAAGGAGTTAGAGCAGGTGTTTGAGAGAGAGAGAGCCTGGAGACAATGGATGCCCCACAAACAATGAACTGTGGGACACGCAGCCGGTGAGAGAGACGGGTGATGTTTAAATGATGACAAGCAGCAGTGGGCCTCAGAGTCATTTCACGTGTCTGTCAGGCACCGGCCAAACAATAATTCTCTGTTTGTTTTTTGGGAGTCCGTGAACTTACCGAGGAAACACTTTCAACTCGACTGAACATAATTGCTTCCTGAAAATAGACTCTGGCAAGTGAATTGAGACTACCCCCCTTCTAGACGTAGCCTTTTAGAGTTTTTAGAGTTTGCAAAGCATTTCCCCACACACTGTCGCAAGCGTTGTTTTGAGCCCTCTGCCAGGTGCTGGCAGTCCTGCACTGAGCAGAATCGGACATGGTGTACGCCCTTGGGAAGAGACCAGAACAAGTGAGGCAGGTAGATATTAAGCAAGTAATCACACAAGGAAGTGTGCTGTTGAGATTATTTTTATTACACCGGTATTTAAAAACCTTAGGTCCATTAGAGGTGCTTCCCCAGCAGCTATGGCAGTAAGCGGGTTCGAAGGATGCCCAGAGAGCCACTTCTCCTCACAAGAGGTAGCTCATCTTTGCAGGACAAGACCTCCCTCCTTACAAATCTCTGTGCAGCCTGAACACCCTCACAATAGTTAGCCATATTATTTTGGTCTTTGGCTGATCTGAACTTTGGCTTTCCCTGGGGCTTTTTTCAGGGTCAGGTACAGGGGTTACTTAGCAGTAAGAGAAGATAATCACACCAGGTTCTTGGCGTCAGTGTGTTTTCAAGGCTTGGCAAGGTCACCGACCATATAAGGTGCAGTGACTAAAAACAGCACCCACATCAGCTTCTGCTGATCCCATAACCTTCTGAAGGATCTCATTGGAGATAATCAAAGACTTGTCTATTGTGTCAGTCATCTAAGGAGTCACTTGCAACACTAAATAGGCATGTGGGCAAGGCTGGGCGACCAGTAAAATATCTCTGGACATTCTCCCTTTGTCTGTAAATGGATGGCTAGGCCAGGTGGTTCTGAGCCAGCTATAGCAGCAGTATGTTTCAGTGGCTTTTTGACACAGTCTTTAACATTTATAGCCCTCATATCTTCAGCTCAATCCATTTAATATATCTTACTTAGACACTTTGACTATTAGTCTTTTTACCTATTAGATGAGTTGCAATGCAGGTTTCACAGCACTGGGAAAATCAATTAAGATGTTAAGTATGAGTTTGTCCTCCTTATTATCAACCTCATTCTGGTTCTCCTTGTTTTCGATCTTTTTTCACCTGTCCTTGTTACCCTCCTCCTCCATCATCAGTCACTCTATCCCTTCTGTTTACTTTCAATGGCCCTGAAATCCTTCCATCTTATTTGTCTCTGATAGCGTTGCATTTGGAGCTTACATCACATGATTTATTATACAACTTGCAGGTCATTAATGCCTATTGTCACTCATTGGTAATTTATATATCGAACATCTTCTAAGTACAAGGCCCAGAGCCAAGCCTGGGATAGAGTAGAAAGTAACACTGCCCTCAAAGAGTTTACAGTTTTCCAGGAAGGCCAAGTTCAAACATGTAATTTCAATAATGAGTGAAAAGTGTTTGATAGGACATTCAGCAAAGGGAACCTATTGTTTATAGGTTGAGATATGAATGGTTCATTCCACATTAATTCAACACATATTGACTTAATTCCACTGTGTACCAGTGCCTAAAATAGGAGGTACTCAGCATTTAACAAACAGACAAAGTTCCCTGCCCTTTTGAAAGTTTCATTCTATTGTCCACATGCCCCCAGAGCATGGAGAGGGAAAAGAGTGGAAGAGAAGAGACAGACGTTGACCAGAGTATGCCAAGTTCCAGTTAGAGCCACCAGACGGGTATATAGATAGTTAGGCCATATGAGTTCCTCCCAGGACTCCTTTCAGTTAGTTAGACTTTAAGACTATATCATTCTGAAAACTATTTCTGCATTTGTTCTGAAATTATCATGGAGGATGGTGTCTACCACACAAGGGAGCAGCCCCAATAGAATGACCCATATGGAGATTAATTTTGAAGGTTGAGACAGGAAAACTGTTATTGCCTCCAGGAAACTGTGACCTTCCTTCCTGTAGTAATGAAATTTAGTAACTTAGCACATTTCCCTTATTACTCTGGCTGCCAGAAAGCTCAGGGACAAATTAGTCATCAATCTTTAGGTCTCAAATATTTGCTTCCCATTTACTTGTTTGTTTTAAAGTTACATTTTGTTAACATTGCTAGTATGCATGTCCTTTGTTTGGTTAGTCTAACTCCCAAATACGGGCTCTGGTTAGAAAACTATCAAGAATGAAGACTCAGAATTTTGTTCTTTTTGCCTTGTATTAATATACCTCCAATAGCATGTGATGTGACAATAATGCCAGGGGCCCAGAGGGAACAGATTATTCTTCTCTCTCACATGAAGCTTTGACATTTCTCTTTGTTTATATCTTCACTTTTATTTCTCTACCAGCTGAGTTTCTTTGTTCATACTTCTTTCCCCATGCTGACTTGGTTTTCCTTATGGCTTTTTCTCCCTCTCTCCTTTTCTCTGACTCTTGCTTCTGATAATTCTGGATACCTCCTTTTGGATTTTGCTCATACTACTCGCTACTTCTGTCTCTCTGTTTTCCTATTTTAAGTTAATGAGTGAGGTATCTGATTGAAGCCTCTTTTGATATCTGCGTGTAGGTGCAGATGTCACTGGTTATTTTGCCCGTAGGCCAGGTACCCACCGAGGTCTAATTGGCTTTTGCTAGCTAAGTTCAGGCCGTGTGGGACAAAATAACACTGGTTGTTTCTTACCACAGCTGGAGAAGATATGTTTAAAAGGGCTAAGGGTGGAGCTGGAACGGTGATATCTTTAGTTAAGTGGCTTTCGTGATGCAGCCTAAGAAAAGGGATAGAGAACCTTGATAAATACACCCAACACTGCAATGCTCTTGCCTGGGCTGTGCTATCTGCCTAGAACTTGGAGTCCTCTTTTTTTCTGCACCTCCTTTTTTCTTCAGTCTTTTCACCTGCTGATCTTGTACTCATCCTCTGAGACTCAGTCCGCTCATTGCTGATCAAGGAAGGTGGACTTAACTTCTGTCCTTGTGCAGGTCTTGCCACTCTGATCTCAGAGAACCCTGTGCCTGCATCCGTTATAATCTTTATCCATTTTGTTAGTTGTCTTTTCCTTTATTTGGTTCCCCTGATAGGGCTCCACGAGGCTAAGAGAGTTAGCTTCTTATTTATGTATGTCTGGCCCACGCTATGATACACTATGAGATGTGTCAGGCACCGAGGCTCTCCTTCTGTCCCAGGTCAGGATGAAAAGCCCTTTTCTGGAGCAGGTATTAATCGGGTGCTCACATCTGTGTAACAACTCTCCAGAATGAGATTTAAAAGTCCTAGTCCACACATTGAGACTACAACCGAGCATTTCTTTCCATGGACTTCCTGAAAATTTCTTCTTTTGCCATTTTCTTATCCCTTTTCTAGATCCACCCTCTGTGTCAACTTGTCCCACATTTAATCATCACCTCCTTATAATTCACCATCCTTTCTCTTCTAGGTTTTTGCATATAACCCCTACTGATCTCTATTGAATTCTAAGCCTCTGTTGAGCTCCTCTGCTGAGGAGGTTTGTCTTGGAAGGTGTGGGGTGTGAGACCCAGCTCCACATCTCTGTAAGTAGGTGACAGCAAACAAGTTACTTGATTTCCTCATCTCTAAAGTGAGAATCAAAATTCCTTTTCTTCCCACTTCAAGAACTGCTAGGACTATCCAGTGACATAAGCACAGAAGAAGGTTTTTAAATTATTTGCCAATGTTAGTGACAACTATTATTCAGCTTCCTTTCCTAGTCTCATCCCATCTCTCATCTTTGTTGCTGATTTACAAGCTCTGACTTCCAGAAAGGATTTGAGGCAATTGTCTCAGCAATATACCTTTCTAAAACCGTGTGGATTCAATTTAATAAATATTGATCTCCTGTTATATAACTTTATTGAGCACTTGCTATGCCCTGGGAGCTGCATAAATCGTATCACTGAAACCACACACAAAACACTTGAGGGAAATACTTGTATTTACCTTTGTTTGCCAATGATTATGTTGAGGCTTACGGGTGTTAAATAACTTGGTCCAGGTTGTGCCTATAAGTTATGGAGTCTGGATTTAACTCAGATATTGATGAGTCCAAAGTCTATGCCCTTAACTGTTACGCTATACCACCCTTCATGTCCTGTGCCACCCCCCCCACAAAACATCACTGTTTTGATGCCCCAGTAATATTATAAAAATAGTGGATGAGGTTTGTACTTATAGGCACATACACTCAATGAACCTGCCCGTGAGTTCTGTGTTGCTTGAGGACGTGACTCATTTTCTCCCTGGAATTTTCATCTCACTTGTCATTCTATCTAATTAAATTCTAAGCTCCTTAGAAAAGATTGGAAGTGATATCTACATACTGTATTCCCCACCTAGTTCATTTTTTGACACAAGTGAATGTAAAAAGGTAATTACTTTGTAATATGAGGGTTTGAAGTTTATTATGTCATACATCACAGTATTTAATTTTGAAATTCAGAATCTTACATTCTTTTCCTTCAGAAGAAGAAACCATTGACTCATAAAATGGAAAGTAGAACTCTTGGGTTGTGAGGGGGTGGAGAAAGTCCCCTAATCAAGAGTTTTCATTTTGGGAGGTGAGAAGAAGGAAGCCCAGATCAAGGAAGTAACTGGTCTTGAAAAGACATGGATTTTGAGTGGTTCAAATTCTTATCTTATGATCCATCATTGTGCATCTAAGAATAGCAACACAGAGGAGTTAAAATGAGAGTAGATTAGAATAGGGGAGACTCAATACTGGGTTTTGCTGTCCTCACCTGCTATTTGATACTGGGTGGGCTACTTCATGTCTTTGATCCTCATTGAGTTACACTAGAAAATGGAGAGCAATGTCTAGTGTTAGGTGATCATCAAAGCCTATCAGACTTAGATGTTCTGCTCATTGAGGTTGACATTGTGTTCTATAAGGTGAAGAAAACAACACAGAAAACTGAAGGAATTTCATTAGGAGCTCCATGTTGAACATGCACATATGTACAGATACAGCAATACTCGCTTCATGAAGCCAAGCACAGCATACTGATTTTATTCTGAAAGGCATGAAAATGATAACTCACATTGTACAAATTTAAAAGCATAAAGATCATTAGAGGTGGCATTATCAGGTCACTTCCTATGATAAAAACACGTCGGGGGCACCTGGGTGGCTCAGTTGGTTAAGTGTCTTAATTTGGCTCAGGTAATGATCTCACAGTCTATGAGTTCAAGCCCCACATTGGGCTCTGTGCTGACAGCTCAGAGCCTGGAGCCTGCTTCAGATTCCCGCCCCCCCCCCCTCAATAATAAATAAATAAACTTAAAAAAATTTAAAAAAAAATCATGGAAGTAGCCCTTGAAGGACCACATAAAGAAGTGTGAGGACTGTGGTCCAAACAGAGAGGCTGGAACAGGAAAATGTGGAAAGTGGGAATGAACACAGGCAGGAAAGGGATGGAGAGGAGATCATATAACGGGTGTGAAAGCCAATTGTGAGAATGGTGATTAAAATGTTTTATGTTGGTGCTTATATTCAACAGGAAGTTATGGAGTTCTTCCTCTGTGTGAGGGCCTGTGCTAAGCTGCAAAATATGGCATTGAACAGATCTTTGACTAGATCTTCCATTGGGGAAAAGGGAGCACTAATTAGAATGATTAAAAATTAGATGTGATATACATTGTGGAGGGAAAGCCCCAAGGGCTTGGAATAAAAACAGAGGGCCAGTCAAGCTGTTCTCTGTAATATTTGCCACATTACTCACTCTCTCCTTTGCCTCCATGTTCTTTAGGGCTCAGAGATGGCCATTCCTGCAGTCCTGCACAGCTTTGGATGTATAGCTATGTAATTACACCTTTTCCCTCTGTTATATGGTGAATTCATAGAGACCAGGGATGATGCTCTACTTATATTTAAATCTCCAATGCCTAACCCAGAGTTTGACATACACTAAGCAGAATGAGAAAATAGAATATCATCTTTCCTCCTCTGTGAAAAGCACATCACAATCCTCAGATTTTCTCTAAATGGGCCCTGCTGTGATAGTTCCAATGCTTTTGTGAACTATCAAGCTAGGATGCATTCACATAAGGGCCAGCCTTCTGTGTCCCAGCACTATATGCATACTGTTGCTTAGCAATTCTGTGCAGGAAATATTACTGATCAGCGGGCAAACACGAGCTTGGTTTGAAGACAGAGCAATAGTTTAATGCATGCACGAATGTTTGGGGATTTCTCGTGCTGTAACATCATTAGCTGCAAAGAGATGTGGAGAAACAAGAGATATCTACGAGTCTCTGATTATTGTTTTGGAATATTGCATTGCCATTTCTCCTTTTCTAACTTGAATCTTAGGTTTGTAATGAGGAGTGGATGGGATTTCAGAGGAGGATTAAGTAAATAAGTCATATTAAAATGACAAAATGAGTAAATAGAATATCATGGAATGAAATGTAAATTGGACTTAGGCAAACACTTTTGTAGAGCCTTACCATCCAACCCTATCCGACCGCTTCAGATTCCTACAGTGGCTTCCGCGCGCAGTTCTATTACATGTTGCCACTCAAGGGCATTTGATGTTTTCTCTCTCTGGAAATTCATTTGCATTTAAATGATTTGAAATAATCATAAAAGCCAAGTGCTATGAAGTTTGAAATTAGTTACTGTCTATAAATTGCGATGCCATTAAAAGATGATTGTGGAGAGCTTTGCTGTCTCAAATGTAGGCAGATTAAAATCTAACAAAGTACACCTTGTTACAAACCTGTAAAGAATGATGGGATACAGAGTTAAATTGATTTATTCCCCTACCAGTGCCTGTAAACTCAATGCACTTGAGTTTATTCTTAGAGTAACAAACTTTTTCTTCTGGCCTGTATCTGTCCTCTTTAAATCTATGGATGTTTTATAGGACTTATGAGATTCCACCCTTATCCTTTATGGAAAAGTGAAAGGACGGAGAACAGGGTTACACTTTGTTTTTAAACCTGAGGATCTGGGCAACATGCTTTAGAAGACAAGTTTGGATACCAGCAGGTACATGTTTGAAAGCCTCTGACCAAAGTTATCTCCAATAAAACTCCTAATCTAGCCATCCTGGAAGACCCATGCAGCAGTATGACAGTGGCTAAAAGTTCAGGCTCAGAGGTCGGAAATTTAGTTTCAAATGACAGTTCTGAATGTCACTAACTATATGACCCTGGGTAAGTTGTTTGATCTTTCTTATTCCAAACTATGAATAATAACGACAATATCTATATTATAGAATAATGGGTAGAGCAGAAAGAAATAAAGAACATAAGAATTTAATACAGTGGCTAGGGCATGGAAACTACTCCACAAATGTTAGTTGTAATTTTTTACAAGGCATGATAAAGATGCTCCATCCTTGATTTTGTGTCCTAGTCTGAATACTTGAGATGCTTTGACACATGGTGTCAATACTATTTGATACTTTTTCCAACAAGTGAGGTAACATTTTTGTTCTCTCCTTTCAAATCTGGCCTCTTGATTTTTGACCAATAGAACACAGATGAAAAATGGCACCATGCCAGTTTCTGTGCCCAAGCTGGAAGAGACTGGCAGTTTCTGCTTTCCTGTTCTTGGCATGTTTATTCTTGGAACCCAGCCAGCATGCCATGGGGAAGCTCAAGTCACTCCAGGGAGTGCAGAGCCTCAGCCTGTGCAGAGAAACTAATAGCTAGCTAGATTGCTTTCTTAGGGCTTCTGTTAAAAACTACCACAAACTGCATGGCTTAAACAACATAAATGTACTGTCTGACAGTCTGGAGACCAGAAATCTGAGATTAAGGTGTCAGCAGGGTTGGCTCCTCCTGGGGGCAATGAAGGAGCATTCGTTTCAGACTTCTCTCTGTCTTGTAGATGGCCATCTTCTTTCTGTGTCTTTCCAGTCTCCCCTTTATATATGTCTGTGCCCAAATCTCCCCTCCTTATAAGGATATAAATTATATCAGATTAGAAGCCACACTAATAACTTCATTTTAACTTGATCACCTTTATAAAAATCCTATTGCAAAATAGGATCACCTTCTGAGGTACTAGGGGTTAGAATTTCAACATATGAATTTTTGGAGAATACAATCCAATCCATAACACTTACAAGAAAGAACTTGCCAGTCAAGTGAGTATGCTATCTTGAAAGTAGATCCTTCAGCCTCTATAACGCCACGTGAACCTGGCACACATTGCTAATTCATGAGAGAAATAAATGATAATTTTTCTAAACCACGAAGTTTGGTGTGAGTTGTTATGTAGCAATAGATAACTCAAATATGCTATCATTTTTACTGACCCTTTTGTTCAGTTGACCCATTTTATTCCTGGCTGCCTTAGGTAGGGTTTATAATCCAGTTTTGGCCCCCAAGAATGAAACCTCAGCTCTGTATAGAGTTAAACTATACAATCTGCTCCCCATACCCCGTCAGTCCAAAAGGTTGAGTTTGGACAACTGGTCACCCACCTAAAGCAACCCTAAAGTCTCTTAAGGACACAACTTGTTACAAGGAGACGCCACTGAGACAACTCTTGAGGAAGACAGGCTAGTGTATCAGACAAAAAGTGAGATTAAGGTTAATTTTGCAAAATGAGTCACTGCTTCTCTTGACCTTTATTATCCTAATGTCTAAAATAGCCTGTTCACATAACTAGCCTAACCAACATATTCCCATGGAGATGACCCCTAATGGTATCAGCATGAGTCTTCTTCAACTTCATTCTTGTCAATTTTCCATCACCCTTCCTAGATTTTTCTCTTTCTATTTAAATATAACACTAAGGAATGGGCAGGCCTTGTGTGTGTGTGTGTGTGTGTGTGTGTGTGTGTTCCTGTCCCCAAGCAGGAGTGAAGATAGTCCCTTCTACCTGAGGCAACCAGGAGTGGGAACATCAAATGACACATTTGGCCAGAGTCTTAGAGAGTACCAGGGTGGAAGCTGAGAAGACCCACGTCATATATCAAGTTCAAAGGACAGGACCAGAGTTAAACTGGAAGAAAAAATGCTCCTCCAATTTCTCTTTGGTTTTTGCTGTTTTCCCATCAATTTTTCTTCTTGGAATAGACACTGAGGGAAGATGGGGAAATCTAATTGCCTTGGAGGGTTTGAGCCCAGGGCTCCAGGCAGAGGAAATCCTGGAACCTCCAGATACAGGGACTTTGATCATTGATCCCCTGTGGCTTCTGAGTGCTGGTTCAATTGCAGGAGATGTCACAGAGATTCTGTAAGATTGAAGACTGTGGACAGGATTACCACATTTTGTAGAGTCGCTCAAACTACAGTTACTGATTAGAAGGTACATTTTTGTAACTATGGAAATTTTTTGCAAAAAAAATATTTATTCTTAAGTTCAAAGGCTGGAGTCATAGTGAGAAAGAAATAATTGAGTGACTCACAGGGATAGTGCTATGTATGATTATCAGCACACAGTAACTAAGGGAGAATGTGGTAATTTTTTTTTTTTTTGGTGATTTTGATCACCTTAGGACAGCCAACCAGATGTCCAAACCTAAAACCTTTCTCTTTAAAATAAGCAGGGTGATTGTCTAAGGCAAAAATATCTCCTAGTTCAGACTACCATTTGCCATGTAGAATGTTTGTGTAGCTTTCTTTTTCCTTAGAGTTTATTTTATGTAGATGATCTTCTCCCAATTTAAGATGTAGCAATTCTTCTGTACCTGAAAAGCAAAGAAGTTCTCCATTTTAATTGGTTAGTTTTGGCCTTCATAGTTCATGAAGAACCAAACTCACAGTTTTGGGAACCAAACTCAAGGGTTTATATATTGACAGATGGCATGATTATACTCATTAAATGTGTTACATTCCTATAGATTTTCCTTAAACACAAACTTGTCAACTCGTATGTGATGAAGTAAGTCCAGGGATAAACAGAAGGGAACCAGTGAGTGTGTACATTTTTTTAAAGAACTCAACAGAATAAAATGTATATTTTTACAATAGGCTATAAAAATCATATTCCCATCCACCAAAGAGATAGTGCATGCAGAGGGACATACAGAGGAGCAAAAGGGAGGTTTGTAGATGCCCCTGTGGCACTGACCTCAAAAGGGAGCAAAACAGGAGCTGATATATCAATTGCTTCCTTCATAGTTAGCTTTTCCTGTATTAAATATTTACTTGTGATATTTGTAGACCTGTGTTCAGGGCCAGAAAATTAAACCTTCTGACCAGAGTTACAGTCAGTATTGTGGTTATGTGTAGTCAATATGTGATTGTATAATTTGAATCCCCAGCCTCACAATCAGATAAAGTAAAAACAATACATTACCCCCGGTATAGCTTCATTCTTCTCCTCTAGTGAGAAGAATGCTTTATTCACTGGTAAGACAAGACAGACTAGAGTAAGCCTAATAGAAGAGATATTAAAAGTTCACGAAAAAATGAACTCAATCTGGGTAAGCCTTATGATACTTAGAGGAATTTGACACAGCCTAGAAGGATGAAATTAATTTTAATACTTAGCGCCCAGACTGTGAACTCTTCCAACAGATAAGAAGCTCCTAGAGGGCAAAGAGCTGTTTATGTTTATGTCTAAGAGTTATGGACCATTTATGTCTAAGAGTTATGGAATTTTCATGGGAGAACTCCAGCAAGCTTGTTCCCCACAACTCATTAACCAAAATTGGGTCACAGACCTCCCTCAAACCAATCATTGCTAATCAGAAAAGGATTGCAATGTTTGGGTGAAATAAGTAGAATTTGTCTCTGAGTCATATGGGGAAGGGTTGAAACAAAATCAGGTATTCTTGTTTGGCAGGCAACTAACAGTGCTTGACTCATTGTCCAATATATACTCAATTTGAGCTGAGATGGAATAGTAAATCTGGGCAGAAAGTTCAGCATTAGCAAAGGTAGAGGGAGATCCCATGTTATCCCTTTTGTACTATTTCCATTGCTTCCTCACTGTCTTCAATCTCTTCCCCTCCAGTCTCTCTTCCAAATGACTTCCAGAGTGATCTTTCTAAAATGCTAAACAAGTTGTCCTCCTATGCTCAATAATATAAAAATACTATAAAAGGGCTTGAACTTAGGTTTTTATTCCTAGTCCAATATTTTTTTTCCTAAAAAAAAATAAAACTATGATGTTTCCTTTCTTTAATTATATATTTTTGTAGTAGAACCATAGCATGATGTTTTAGTCTATTCTGGTTGCTATACCAAAAATATCATAGACTGGGTGGCTGACAACAGCAAACATTTATTTCTCATAGTTCTGGAGGCTGGAAAGTACAAGATCAATGTGCTGGCAGATTTGGTGTTGGTGAAAACCCACATCCTGGTTCATAGATGGCTGTCTTCTGCCTATGTCCTCACAAGGTGAAAGGGTGAGGGACCTCTCTGGGACCTCTTTTATATGGGCACTAATCCCATTTATGGGGGCTCTGTGTTCATGATCCAGTCACCTCCAAAAGTCCTCACCTCCTAATGCCATCACACTGGACATCAGGTTTTCAGCATAAGAATTTTGGGGGACACTAACGTTCAGACCATAGCACATGCCAAACTAGAAGAGGAGAAGAAAAAATACGTGTGTTTCACAAGCAAACTGGAGTGCAATATACACAGAATTGGACCTGTGCATCACTTCCAAGCAGGCTCTTTAATGGTGTGACCTAGGAAGGGGCATGCATTGAGAAGATGGGATGTTTGTTGTTGATTTAGAGGCAAAACATCAGAGACTCTACTCTCCAAAGGGATTTTTAAAATTTTTATTTATTTTTACTTTTTTAATGTTTATTTATTTACTTTTGAGAGAGAGAGAGACAGAGACAGAGAGCACAAGCGAGGGAGAGACAGAAAGAGAGGGAGACCCAGAATCCAAAGCAGGCTCCAGGCTCTGAGCTGTCAGTGCAGAGCCTGATGCAGAGCTCAGGCTCACAAATCATGAGATCATGACCTGAGTCAAAGTCAGACACTTAACCCACTGAGCCACCCAGATGCCCCCCCAAAAGCATTTTAGAACTCATCCCATCACCACGGTAGGAAGACAGTGTGTCTGGTGGAGAACAGAGCTGATGTCCCCAGGGAACGACAGATAGCAGTTTCCTGGAAGGAGATGATAGTTGTTGGATCCGACAGATAGCCGTTCCTAGAGCTAATGAGTCAAGATTCAAAAAATTGGTTTTCATAATCCCTTTGTTTTTAAATAACTACAGATTCACAGGAAGTTGTGAAGGTAGTACAAAGAGGACCCGTGTACCCTTCACCCAAATTGCTCATGGCTATATCATATATAATTGTAGCACAATATAAAAACGAATAGTTTTATATTAGTCCTACATGAGCATGTGGTTTTATGTCATTTTATCACATGGGTAGATCTGTGTAATAACAACAGAAACAAGACAGAGAATTATTTCACCACCACAGAGATTTCTGTGATGCTTCTCCTATTAAGTTATTATCTACCCTCACTTTTCCTTCAATATCCCTAAGCCATTAGTGGCAGCCACTAATTTGTTTTCCATTGCTATATTATTTCATTTCAAGAAGGTTCTATAAAAGAGAAGAAATCATACCTAAAGTGAACTTTGCTACTGGATTTTTGTTTTTTGGTTTTTTTTTTTTCACTCAGCCTTGAGAGTGACCTTGAGATCCACCCAGAGTGTTATACCTAAAGTGAACTTTGCTACTGGATTTTTGTTTTTGTTGTTTTTTTTTTTTTTTCACTCAGCCTTGAGAGTGACCTTGAGATCCACCCAGATCTCATGTTAAATGTATAAATAATTCTTTCCTTTTTAACACTGAGTAGTATTCCATGGTGTCTTAATCTGCTCAGTCTGCTAAATGGAATACCATAGACTGGGTGGCTTCAATAACAGAAATTTATTTCTCACCGTTTGGGAGGCTGTAAAGTCTGGGAAGTCCAAAATCAATGTGCTGGCCTATTTGATGTCTGGTTAGACGTCTCTTGCTGTTTTGCAGAAGGACACCTTCATGCTAAATCCTCATGTGATATAGAGAGGAAGCAAGGCTCTGGTCTCTTTTTAAAAGGGTACTAATCCCATTATTAGAACTCTGCCCTCATGACCTACTTGTTTCCTGAAGGTCCCATATCTAAATACCATTACACTGGGGGTTAGGATTTCAACACAGGCATTTAAGAGTAGATGCAAATATTTAGTCCATAGCACATGGTATAGATGTACCACACTCAACCACTAACCAGTTAAAGAAAATTTTGGTTGTTTCCAGTTTGGGGCTATTATAAATAAAGATGCTATGAACTATCATGTAAATGTTTTTGTTCAGAAAAAGAATTTTCATTTCTCTAGCATAAATGCCTAGGAACACAGCTGCTGCATCATAAACTTCATGTACACTTAGTTTTTGTTGTTGTTGTTGTTTTAGAAATTGTAGTGTTTTCAAGAATGGCTGTGCCATTTTATGTTCACGTCAGAAATTTATGAAAGGTCTACTTTTTCTGCATGTTCATCAGCACTTGGTATTGTTATTATTTCTTAATTTTAGTTATTCTAATAGGTGTATAGTGATATCTCATTACGGTCTTAATTTACATTTTCCTAATGACGCAAAATGTTGAACATTTTTATGTGCTTAATTTCGTTGTATATCTTCTTTGGTGAAGGTATGTCTTTTGCCCAGTTTCTTTTTTTTTTTCTTTTTTAAGTATAATTTATTGTTAAATTGGCTTCCATACAACACCCAGTGCTCATCCCAACAAGCGCCCTCCTCAATGCCTGTCACCCATTTTCCACTCTTCCCCACCCCCAATCAACCCTCAGTTTGCTCTCTGTATTTGAGAGTCTCTTATGGTTTGCCTCTCTCCTTATCTGTTTCTAATTTTTTTCCCTGTCCCTTCCACCATGGTCTTCTCTTAAGTTTCTCAAGATCCACATGTGAATGAAAACATATGGTATCTGTCTTTCTCTGCCTGACTTATTTCACTTAGCATAATACCCTCCAGTTCCATCCATGTTGCTGCAAATGGCAGGATTTCATTCTTTCTCATTTGCAAGTAGTATTCCATTGAATATATAAACCATATGTTCTTTATCCATTCATCAGTTGATGGACATTTAGGCTCTTTCCATAATTTGGCTATTGTTGAAAACTCTGCTATAAACATTGGGGTACATGTGCCCAATTTCTAATTGGATAGTTTTATTACTATTGAGTTTTGACAGTTATTGATATATTCTATAGATAAGTCCTTTGTCAGATATGTAGTTTACACATATTTTCTCAAATCTGTATCTTGTCTTCTTATTCTTTTTTTTTAAATAATTTTTTAACATTTATTTATTTTTGAGAGAACAAGATAGAGCATGAGTGGGGGAGGGGCAAGGAGAGAGGGCAGAGGGATGCTGATTCTGAAGCAGGTTCCAGGCTCTGAGCTGTCAACACAGAGCCTAACATGGAGCTTGAACTCGTGAACCATGAGATCATGACCTGAGCTGAAGTCAGACATTTAACTGACTGAACCACCCAGGTGCTCCTCATCTTTTATTCTTTTAACAGAATTTTCACAGAGCAAACATTTCTAATTTTGAAGTTCCATTGATCAATTTTTTAAGTGGAATCTTATTTTGCTGTCATGTCTAAGAACTCTTTCTCAAACCTGATGTCCAGGATTTTCCCCTATATTATCCTCTAATTTTTTTTATTGTTTTACATGTTACATTCTGTGATCTATGTTGAGTTGATTTGTGCAAAAGAAAGATATGAGGTTTAAATTAAAATTTTTTTTCTTTGTTTTTGTTTCATTCTGTTTTGTCTTTCCTGGGAATGTACAATTGTTCCTTCTGCTAAAAAGGCTATCTCTGCTTTGTTGAATTGCTTTCACATATTACATTTGTAAGTACTCCTTATATATTAAGGATATGAATAATCTGTTATGCAGACTGAATGTTAAAAATCGTTGACTGTACTTGTGTGCAGCTATTTCTAGGTTTTCTGTTCTGTTCTATTGGTTTATGTGTCTATCCTTCCACAGACACCACACAATCTTGACTATGGTAGCTACATAATAAGCCTTGAAACTGAGTAGAGCAATTCATTCTACTTACTTTTCTTCCTTAAAATTGTTATAGCCATTCTAGTTTGTCATTCCATATAAATGTAAGAATGATTTTGTCTATATCTATATAGTCTTGCTGATGTTTTATAAAAATTATGTTGAACCTGCTCACCAGCTTGGGACAACTGGCATCTTTACTAATTCTCTTTTGATCCATGAGTATAGTATGCCTCTCAATTTATTTAGAACTTCTCTGATTTTTTCCATCAGTATTTTTTTTTTTTTTGGTTTCTAGCATACAATTCCTGCCACCACTAGAAATTTTGCTAGATTTTCACACCAGTATTTTATTTTTTATTGTATTTGGAAGGAGAAATAGGAAAGTTTACATCTACTGAAACTTCCTGGAACTGGAAGTTTCCCTATATTGTTCTTTGAGAAACATATAGGCAATACATAAGACTGACAAACTAATGAATAAAAGCAATAAGCACACATACACCATGGGTGACACCAAACCATGTGGGAAAACAGCAGCATGGGATACTTCAGAGATAATCAAGCCCCACATTGGGCTCTGCACTGACAGTGTGGAGCCTGCTTGGGATTCTCTCTCTCTCCCTCTCTCTCTGCCCCTTCCCTACTCATACTAGCTTGCTCTCTCTCTCAAAATAAATCAATAAACTTTAAAAGAACTGCATAAGTGTGTGTGTGTGTGTGTGTGTGCATGAACATGTAAAGCATGACTAATACCATCCTATATACACTGCATAACATATCTTTTTTCACTTTACAATGTATCGTGGAAAACATTTCCATATCAGTAATAGAATTGCCCCACTTCATTTTAGCTGGTTTCACAGCGTGCCATAACACAAGTCCAGAACACTTACCACCAACTGCCAAATCCCAAAGCCCCAAACTGATCTAGCAGCAAAACTGACTTGAGCTGATACGAAAATATTTTTCGTTTTGGTAATCCCACTTAGCTTCATGGGGTATGCTTCAGAAGAATGAGTATATTTGATAGCTGGGTGCTTTTAAGAGTCTGCTGGAAATGGGAGTATATATCATACCTGGGTTGTATTACTTTACTAAAATAAAAAAGGAAAATCTCAATTCTGAGTCAAAATAGGCCCTAAGGGTTTTGGACAAGAGATTGTAGACATTTATCATGTTTTACTGAACCTGCCCCTATTGAGGAACATTTTAATTGTTTCCAATATTTGTTCTTACAGACAATGCTAATGCACACATGGTTCCATGCCCATGTGGGTTATCCATAAGGTAAATTCTTGAAAGGGGAATCCCATGGGTCAAGTGTTTGTATATTTATAATTTTGTTCAATTTGACCAAACTGTTCTTATGCTCCCACCAGCACTAAGAATATCCATTTTCTCTGTCTGTATACTTTTCATGTCTACAGGGTGCAGTCAGCTCTCAGTCATCCGGTACTTCGTTAACTTGAACCCTCCATCAGCCAGGGCCACAGGCTCCTGAGCTCATGAGACTTGGTGACCGTGAGGTTTAATGACACAAGGGTTTAATGACGAGAAGAGTAACTGGCTTATCAGGTGGAGCTGACTGGAGCCCCACTCTTGGAAAATAGGCAGCCGGGTATCCTAGATGAGGTTTAATGACGAAGTCATGTGACTGCTTTTTCAACCAACAAGCCAGATGCTAGCCAGTGATAACATTGTGGGCCACAAGGCTTGTCTGAAGTGAAATGATTGTGTCATTTATTGTTTTCACAACTGCAGGATTATCCTTGGTCATTGAATCAGAACACAAGTCATTGCCTATCTAGTCAACAAAGCTTACTGTTGAAGGAACACAGGGTCAGGAAAGGATCTGGGTTCAAACTCTGCCTTAGATGCCCAGCAGCTGTGTTAATTTAGTCAAGTAATTTGACTAGAGATTTGGGGTTCTCATCTATTTAATTAGAATAGCAATACTGACATTTCATTATTATAATTATTAGGGTTGAGTAAGATGAATTTATTTTAGATACCTGGCATATAGTAAGTACTCAGTAAATGGCTGGTTTTTATTTTGAAGTTCTGAGTTAAGAGGCTCTAGCTGCCTGTTAATTTTTAAAATCTTATAATTTTTAAAATCTTACAGTTAGTCTTTCATTAGATCTTTTAAAAAGATTGATTTGAACAAGCTTTGGTAAAAATGAGTGAATCTTAAGGAGATTTTCCAGATTGTGTTATAAATAAATTCATTATTTTTAAAGTTTATTCAGGAAAGAAAACAAATATATAGCATCAGAAATTTAAAAGTGGGAAATAGTATATATGGAGAGGAATTTTATGAATGATAAAAGATATATAGTTACATTTTATGCTAAAAATTGGAGTAGCTCAATGGAATGAATACTTTTATAGGAAAACATATATGACAAAGTTTAATCATGAAGAAGTAAAATATTTGAATGGCAGAATACTCAGAAAAGATAAAAATGCATTGAGCCTATTGATGTGTTAAAGGAATAATATCATATGTCCCAGAAGAATTTTCCCCAGACTCAAGAATGGTTCAACATTAAGAAATTATTAATCGACATTTATTGCAATAGGAGAGAAGAAATAGGTTTGAACTATCTGATAGGTTGCTATAAGTCTATTAATAAAATTAAACATCTATTTTTTTATTTTTAAATTTTTTTTAGTAAATTGATCATGCAGGGTAATAACACTTCTGTAACATGATAAAATGTGTTATCAGAACCTAACAGTTAATGTAATGCTTACTAATCACTGTTATACTGAGCATTTGCTACCTGCTAGGAACTGTTCTAAGTACTTGTACATATATTAGCTCACTTAATACTCAAAGTAGTGTTATTTTCCTCTTTTTACAGATAAGAAAATTAAGGAACAACAAGGTGAAGTAAATTTGCTGACATTCTATATTAGGAAACAATAGAGCTGTCATTTGAACTCAGGCAGATTGGCTTCCAAGCAGGATTTACTATTCAATAAGCCTTTATGAGTATTACAAGCAACTTCTACTAAAATCCAGACAAGAAAGATATTAGGTGTCTGGCATCAATATTAATATTCAACATTTTGGGAAGATTAGAGAAAAATACAATAAGATTCTATGTGTCTGTATATACCTTCCTTCTTGTAATTCATATGTAATATATATATTTCTCTATCTTACTCAAAATAGCATTAGAATTTTAAAATACATAATTATTAATTAACAAGAAAGATGTAAGATTTTGACTTTGATGAAGAAAACTACAAAATTGTATCCAAGTGTGTGAAAGAAAACCTAATGGACTTACTTATAATATTACTAGATAATAAAACTCAGTATCTATTATGTAGTTCTTTGAAAAAAATAAATTTAATCATATTTCTTTAAAAATTGTTTTAATGTTTATTTATTTTTGAGAGAGAGAGTGAGACAAAGTGTGAGGGGGGGAGGGTCAAAGAGAGGGAGACACAGAATCGGAAGCAGGCTCCGGGCTCTGAGCTGTCATCACAGAGCCTGATGCAGGGCTAGAACTCATGGACCACAAGATCATGACCTGAGCTGAAGTCGGACGCCCAACTGACTGAGCCACCCAGGCGCCCCTAATCAAATTTCAATCAAGATTTCTACTTGACAAATTGTTTATCTAGATAAATAAATGCATAATAATATCTAATAAAGTTCTGGGAAAGAATATAATGGTATGGGGAGCTATGTAGGATAACTTAGGGGATTATTCTACCAGAGACCTACTACAGAGATACAGAAGATATAATAGAAAGGTAGTGGCACAGACAGAGAGAGGCAGGTAAATTGATGGGAAAGAACAGAACATACAAAAAAAGACTTTTATGCGTATAAGAAATTGGCATATGAGGCACCTGGGTGGCTCAGTCAGTTAAGCCTCTGACTTCAGCTCAGGTGATGATCTTACAGTTTGTGAATTTGAGCCCCACATCAGGCTCTCTGCTGCCAGGGCAGAGCCTGCTTCAGATCCTCTCTCTCTCTCTCTCTCTCTCTCTCTCTCTCTCTCTCTCTCTCCTCTCTCTCTCTGCTGCTTCCCTGTTCATGTTTTCTTCTCTCAAAAAAAAAAAACATTAAAAACAAAAGAAATTGGCAGATATTAATAGCAATCCTTGAAATCCCTGGGGAAAGAGGGACAATTTGAAAAATGGTGAGACGGGGGCACCTGGGTGGCTCAGTCGGTTGAGCGTCCGACTTCGGCTCAGGTCACGATCTCGCAGTCTGTGAGTTCGAGCCCCGCATCAGGCTCTGGGCTGATGTCTCCGAGCCTGGAGACTGCTTCTGATTCTGTGTCTCCCTCTCTCTCTGCCCTCCCTTGTTCATGCTCTGTCTCTCTCTGTCTCAAAAATAAATAAATGTTAAAAAAAAAAAAAAACATGGTGAGACACCTGGATGCAGAAAACAAAGGCAAATCCATCTATCATACTTTTAGTTAAAATGAATTCTAAATGGATTTAAAGTATAAATCTAGGGGCACTTGGGTAGCTCAGTTGGTTCGACATTCGACTCTTGATTTTGGCTCAGGTCATGATCTCATGGTTTGTGGGATGGAGCCCCACATTGGATTCTCCACTGACAGTGTGGAGCCTGCTTGGGAGGCTCTCTCTGCCTCTCTCTGCCCCTCCCCTACTCACACTACTTGCTCTCTCTCTCTCTCAAAATAAATAAATAAACTTTTAAAAATAAAGTATACATATAAAAAGGCAAATATTAAGAACCATATCATGAAGATGTAGAGAGATATATAGAAATCCAAGAAGTTGTGAAGGCAGACATCACAAACTGATGATATCTGGCTCAGCACTGCTGACAGATGCATTCAGCTTGGCCAGGGGAGGGATTTCAAAAAAGGAAGGAAGGAAGGAAGGGTGGAAGGAAGGAAGGAAGGAAAGAAGGAAGGGAGGAAGGAAGGAAGGAAGGGAGGGAGGAAGGAAGGAAGGAAGGAAGGAAGGAGGGAAACATGAAACAAATTGAGATGGAAGCCCCAAAGACACAACATTTCTCATTTGTTTCAGTAGCAAAACATTAGGTGGTCTTATATATAATCCTTTTATACATGTCTGTTACCAGCTTGGCTTCTGAAGGCATTTGTTTTTTTGTGACCCTCTTCCCAATCATAAAGGAATAGATTTAAATATTTTAGTTCAAACAATATGTGTATGTATATATGACATAAGATGATACAATTAAAAGACAAATAGAACTAAGTAAAATCCTTAACATGAATGACAAACTGAGTGGTAATATCCTTAATATATAAAAAGTACTTGCAAATCAATTTACAGAAGATAAAAAATAAACCCTCAATACAGTAATGGGTAAAGAACATAAACAGGTCAATACAAAGATATATAGAAGACAAATAACAAAAGCAAAGAAATTTTATAGCACAAGAGATCTAAGAGATGAGTATAATATGATTATTTTGACTATAATTTTGGCAAAAGTTGAAATATTGGCAATTTTCAATATTAGGAAGTGCAAGGAAGAAACAGCCACCTCCAGATATTCATGGGGTATAATTTTTCTATATAAAACTTGACAGTGTATATTAAAATATAAAATATGCATACCTTCTGACTCAATAATTGCACTTCAGGAAATTTTCATTTAGGGATGCCTGGGTGGCTCAGCAGGTTAAGCATCTGACTTTGGCTCAGGTCATGATCTCACAGTTCATGAATTGGAGCCCTGCATCAGGCTCTGTGCTGACAGCCTGGAGCCTGGAGCCTATTTCAGATTCTGTGTCTCCCTCTCTCTATGCCCTTCCCCCACCCATTCTCTCTCTCTCTCTCTCTCTCTCTCTCTCTCTCTTACTCTCTCTGTCTCAAAAATAAATAAACATAAAAAATTTAAAAAATAAAATTTCATTTAGTCAACAAATAGATATTGAAATTGTATTATATGCTAGATACTGTAGTTTGATACGGGAGATAAAAAGATGAATAAGATCTTTAAACCTCCCTCCTTTTCACATGGAGTTTCCATTTTCATGGGAATATATCCTAAATAGATGATTGGACAAATATACAAATATACAGGTACAAGTATATTTTTTTCATATACTTGAAGAGCTAAATTTGGAACTCAAATGTCATCAATAATATGGATTGGATAAATTAATTACTTCACATTCCAGAAAAGCACTCTAATGCAGCCATTTACAAGGTGATAGCAGAGCCAATTGAATTGACATAGAAAATGTTTATGATGCATTACTAAGGGAAAATGCAGATTATAGAACTGTACAGCATGGTCTATCTACCAGTTGAAATGAATCATTCCTAAATATTATAGTGGTGACCTCTAGGCGGTAGAATTATAGACAGTTTCACTTTCTTTTTACTTATGTGCATTTCCTATGCTAAACATAATTATACGTGTTACATATCAAAGTGAAAACTTCATTTCACTAAAATTACTCTCGTCTAACACATCACCCACTTTTTCCCTGTTACATAATGTCTTCCTTTTAGAAAGAGGCCAGGTACTCAGCTGGGTATGGTGCGGCGGTAACAGAGAGAGGTAGTGTGTGTTCCCCCCAGACCAGAAGTAGCCAGAGGTGATGTGAACAGCAGCTGAGGACAGATCGTGCCTCAGCTAGGTGTGCTTGTCTGGCACCAGAGCGTGCAAACTGGCGCTGGGCAAAATTTCAAGACTGATGGAAAAATCTATCACCCAAGGAGATAGAGAGCCCTGGTTCTTTAAGTGACAATGCCAAAAATCAGCAGTCCAGAAGCCTGAAATTTCCAGGAAAGCCTCATAACGGTCCAGATTTTTTAGGCTGGAAAGGATTTTGGAAAGGAATTAGCTCAACAATTTGCCTTTGTCATTAAGTAACCCGAGGCTCAGTGAAGGGGGAGGGTGGAAAGGGCACGTGAATAACTTTCGCCATGAATTAGTATTAGGAACTTCGTGTGAATTACTCTGGTTCACGTTCCCTTGAAAATTGTCCTGCTGTTCCTATTTTCAACTCCTACAGGAAATAAAACTCAGAATGGGTTGAATTGTTTGAGGCCACAGAGTTAGCAAGAGATAGGCGGGCTCATCTGCTCCCACAGCTGGTGCCCTTTAACCCACCCCACACCACGTAGATCACTGAGGGCAGAGGAGATGGCCCTTCAGACTCCCAAACCAGGGCTCCCCTGAGAGTGTTCTTACCATAAGAGTTTCAGACCTATGAAGTGGGCTCTGCTTTCTCCTGGACGCTCTGCCTGTGTTAAAATTCCTTCATCCTGGGCCCTGGGGAGCTCCACGTCCCAGCACAAATTAGGTTGGATGGCCACAGTCTGACACAGCTAGTTCTGTAGGGGCACATATCCTGGGGAGCCACTATAGCCAGGTTCTGGGGGGAAGGCCCTTGTCCTGTCTTGTTCCCTCCTCTGGAGAGGCTACCTAAGTCTGTCAGGGCATGCACTCAGTTAGAATTAGAGCTCCATGGAGGTTTCCAGCCATGATCTGATTTTATCAGTTCAGGGCCTCCATTCTCAAAGTTGGCACTATTGACATTTGGGGCCAGAAAATTCCTACTGTTGGGGACTGTCCTGTACATCTTAGGGTATTTTGACAACATCACTGGTATCTACCCATAAGACGCCAGTAGCTCCCTCCTCCAAGTAAGTACAAGTTGTGACCCCCCAAAAATGTCTCCAGACATTTACCCTGAAGGCAAATCTCCCCCACTTGAGAACCACTGGTTTAGGAAAATGTCCACATTCTTCCTCCTCCCAAAAAACCCTTAAAAAAACTAAATGAAAACCTAGGAAAGAGAATCTTACAGTTGTTCTGTTGGACTTATTGCTAGATGCTAGTCAGACCCATATCTGTCTCTTGTGTGCATACAGAGATGGCCAAAAGCTGAAGGTTCTACCTGATTCAGTGAGATAATCCTTCCTCCTTTTCTCTTTTTGGCCTGTTGTTACTCGTCCTTGTCATTCATCTGCCTCTTGATGTTTTACTTTCTGAGCTTTTACATGTAGAGAAGCCCCTCGTTTCTTAGATTTCTTTTTAAATCCTCCTCCCCGCCCCACCCCACCCCTACACCATCACCCTCCCCTCTGTTTTCGCAGCCATTTTTTCCATCCTTTGTGAAGACCAAAGGCTGGCTGAGGCTGGGTTCAGGGACCTGCATGAGGGTTGTGTCCAATCTTTGTCACCCTTGCATTGTCACACAATCTCGAACTACTCACAACCGCTTTCTGAGAGCCAGTTCCTCATCTGTAAACTGGGGCAGTCTTGCCTGCCTTTCTTACTTTACTAGATTGTACTAAGGGTCAAATGACAGAGTAGATGTGAAAGTGCTTTGCAAAGAATAAAGTGACATAATTTATTAAAATTATCATTATTCTGACCAATTGCCCACATCACTTAAATTACAGATGGTACAGATGGGCATTTTATCATGTGGCCTCAGCCCATCCCTTCAGCCTTGCTTGGCACAGGGAAGACACCCAGACCAGCAGCCTGGGAGCTGGCTCTGTGACCTAGACTTGCCCTGTGTTTGTCACTGCCCTTCTTTGAACTCTAGGTTTCTCGTCTGGCTCAAGCAGAGGATCTGGCTGGATGCCTTGATGTCTGCTCTTTCTCCCTTGCAGATTAATCTGTGGGATGAGGTGTTGCCTCCAGGGCAGTTTTACAGTAACTGGCCTCTTCAAGATTACCTCAAGTTTTATTCTCTCTTCTAAACTGCATTTGGGATGCTGACACATGGAATAACAGTGAGCTGCTTTCCAGGAGACCCTTGAAGGGGAGAAGGATCACATCAGAATTCCCTCAAGAGCACTTTTCAAACTGTCCAATTCCATATTCCCTTCTGACCTCTTGGATGGCAACATATTTTAGGTTCTACTAAAACAGAGTAACATTTGATGAGATATGGAAGCAAGATAAGAAGACCATCCCCCAGGAGTTTCTGTAAGATTACGTGGGAAGTAGGTAGAAGACCACCAGGACAGTGGGTGGAAGGTGTGACCATTACCAGCTCACTAATGCCGTTAGGATGTAAGAGAGCAGGAGCCAAGGGGTGGCTGGGCTGAGGTCAAGGAGTTGATGACAGGTAAGATGCAATCCTAGGGCTCATCACTATGCAAAAGAATTTCCTGAGATGATAGGAATGTTCTAATCTACTTTCTTTCCTGCTTGCTTTTCCTTCCTCTTTCTTCCTTCCTTCCTTCCTTCCTTCTTTCTTTCTTTCTTTCTTTCTTTCTTTCTTTCTTTCTTCCTTTCACAGCCTTATTGAGGTATAATTGATACACAGAAAACTACACATGTTTAATGAGTACAATTTGATGAGTTTGGATGTATGCATACACTCATGATACCATCACCACAATCCAGGAATTAAAACATCCAACACCCCCAAGAGTGACTTGTGTCTCTTTTTGTTTTCCTTTTCTTTTTTTTCTTTCTTTCTTCTCTTCCTTCTCTTTGCCCTCTCCTCCCCTCCCCTCCTCCTCCTCTTCCCCTCCCTCTCCCCTTCTCCTTCTCCTTCTTCTTCTTCTTTTTAATTTTTATTACTTTTTATGGTAAGAAACTCAAGATCTACTCTCTTAAAATTTTAAGAGCACAATATGGTACTGTTAGCTGTAGACACTATGTTGTGTGGCAGATCTCTAGAACTTACTGTACTGAACCTTTGTATCAACTGAGCCAAATCTCTCCATGTCCCCCTCCCTCCACCCTCTGACAACCACCATCTACCCCTTGCTTCTATGAGTCTGACCATTTCAGATATCTCACATAATTGGAATCAATGGAGTATTTGTCCTTCTATGACTGGCTTATTTCTCTTGGCTAATATCCCCCAGGTTTATCCATGTCATCACAAATGGTAGAATTTCCTTCCCTTTTAAAGTCTGAATAATATTCCATTGTATTTATAAGCCACATATTCTTTATCCATTCATCTGTCAAAGGACATTTGTGTGGTTCCCAAATAACATTTGGTTATTGTAGTCACTGGCCACATGTAATACTGAATACTTGAAATGTGACAGGTGTGACCGAGGAACTGGGTTTTTTTATTGTATTGATTTTTGGTTAATTTTATTTAAATTTATTTTTTTAAGTTTTATTTGAGAGAGAAAAAGGGAGAGACAGAGTGTAGGAGGGGCAGAGAGAGGAGAGAATCCGAAGCAGCTTCTTCACTGATGTGGGGCTCCATCTCATGACTGTGAGATCATGACCCGAGCTGAAATCAAGAGTCAGACATGTAACTGACTGAGCTACACAGGCGTCCCTCATTTTATTTAAATTTAAATAGCCATGTGTGTCAGTCAGCACTGTACTCAACTTTCTGGACACCAGGGGCCAAAAATAGGGGATGTAGTGCTCAGTGAAGGGAGAGAATGCTATCAATGCTGGCACTAAAGGTTGGGACTCCTGTCTATCAGAGAGCGGTGAGATGCCAGCTGATATAGAGCTTCTGGAACACTCATGAAAAAGAAAATGGCTACCAAAAAGTATATTTACCCACTGCAGTGACATTTATTTGTATCTCCTTTTATCTAGTCCCTATAATATACCAAATCTACAAATGAAAACAAAAAAGCCAATCAATCATATCCATCCTATAGATCAGCCTGGAAGGAAGAAAAGAGGGACATTAGGGCATCTAGTCTAGTCTTCTGGTTGAGCTAGAAGAGAAAAAACTTGGAGCTCAAAGAAAGGAAGTGACCAGCAAGTGTAGGTCACAAATTCATGCCTCCAAACACTCAGCAAGTGTTTTCCTCATCATCTCCAACTTCGAATGTCAAGATAAGAATGTCATGTAGACAGATATGTGCTGTCTTTGATAGAAGCTCCGTCAGCTCCCAATATTTAAAAAAAATGACCTTCTGGAATCTACATATATAAAAAGAGAGGGGGAAATAACTAGAAAAAGAGGGGGATAAAAAAATCAAAATTTAAAAAAAAGCAAAAATCCAGGATGAATATTTATGATATGTTCATTCATATTTTCTCCAAGATTTGAGGAGATATCAAATCAATAAAGAAATAAAGGTGATGAAATGGAGTGATTTAAAACCAAAACATTTTAGAAAGTTGAGAGATATGATTTCAGATTCGGAGAAAAAGTAATGGAGACAGTGGGTAGAATTGGATTCTACAAGAAAAGTAAATATATCAGTATTTGAGAAGTTGGTTTAAATATACTTCCATTATTCAAAGGAAATAATGGACATATGATGAAAGAGAAAATAAATGATATGTAGGATCAGATGAGAAATGAAAGAAATCATAAAATGAGGCTGAATAATTAATGATCAAATCAGAAAGTGTCACCCATGAAATTAATGTTATGAGGCTCATAACTGAATACTTACATAAGGCCTTGTGACATTCACCAGGAAAAGGGAAAGGAAACAGAATTTGTAATTTGGGCAGGAAATAAACTGGGAGTATACCTACAACGGCAAAAAGTTTCCTGCTTTCAGTTCACATGACCACAGTACTAAATGGGACAAGTCCATTCGGATGATTCAAGCATGACACCACCTATTTAAACACCTTCTGTTTCCTTCCAATGCAGTTAGAATAAATTACAAACCCATTACATGTTTTGAAAGAAAGAAATTCAAAGTCAATGTCCCCAGGAATTTTTATAGTGGATTTCCAACTCTTAAGGAATAGATAAGTCATATGTTATCTAAATTATTCCAGATCAAAGTGTTTTATGAGGCAAACATAACCTTCTGAACTGTGAAAGACAGTCCAGAAAACAAAATTCCAGTCCAATCTGCTTATGAACATATGGGTTCAAATTCACACACACACACACACACACACACACAAGTTACAAAAGAAATCTATCATAGTATTTTCAGGAATAATGCCCATTATTTACTTAAGAAATAATTTAATCTTAAGAAATAAATTGACAATTTTTCCACAATTCTTGACACACAATAATAATAGCTCACATTTAACGAGCACTTACTCTGTTCCAGGTACCGTGCAATGTTATTACACCCTCATAACACCCTTTTGAGGTAGGTGTTATTGTCCCCATTTTATAAAAAAGAATAGAGACACAGAAAGGTAAGGATTTTGTCCAAAGTCACACACATAGTAGAGTTGGAGGTAGAATATGGATACAGGCAGCCTATCCTTAATCTTGGGGTTCTTAACCCTTGTGCTGCACAAAAGGCATATGATAAATATTTGTTCACCTACCTTTTATTATGTCTGCTAAGGTTATCTCTTGCTTCCCCCCCCCCCCCCCCGCCAAATGTAACTTCTTAATATAAAATGCCTTATTGTGACTCACAGGTTTCTGTGGCTTCACTGGTAAGTCCCACCTGGGGGCTGCCATGCAGCTTCAGTGACACTGGAGCTGACTGTGGGCTGCACTGGACTCCCAGAGGCTTTTCCACAATATGTTAGAGGCCCTGATGCTGTTCGGCCTCTGCACTAGGCTTGGGCTTCTTAGAACACAGTGGTCTACAGGTAGCTGCCCATATTCAATAGCCATTAGCTTCCTAGAGGTGAAAAGTGGAAGCTTTAGGCCGACTGACGGCATCCAGAGTGGACATAGCATCACTTCCACCACATTCTAGGGACAAGCAGTCACAGGCTCCCACTGGATTCAAGAGGACACAGAGGACATAGGAAATGGGCTTGCCCCTGGGTGGGGAGTGGCTGTGGCACAGGACAGATGAGCATGTGTGACCTCCCACGGTTACTATTTTTATTTCATAAAGCACTCACTCAATGCAAAAGCAAAGCACCATGCGATGTTACTCAGTGAAAAGGAGGACTCCTTCCTTCCATATTTGCCCTCTTTTAGTTTTCCCCAGCTCTCTCCAACTTGTTGTCACTTTCATTACATGGTTATGCGTCCTTCACGGTCCTTTGTGGACATATAAACAAAAGCAAATGTATATCCTTCTCCTCCTGGTTCTTACACAAAAGGGGGCACACTGTATACACTATTTATCATCTTCTGTCTTGGAGAACTGCCTTTATTCGTATGTACAAAGAGAGAAAAACTGATAGAAGAATAGAAGGAAAGGAGGGAGGGAGTAAAGGAGGGAAAAGAAAGAAGGGAGGGAGAAGAAAGGATAGAGTATAGATTTTAGATACTAGATATCAGCAAAAACATGGAGAGTGTACCCTGCATTATTGACAGCAGTTATCTCTCTATGGAGTGATTAATGTCACTTTTTTTTCTCTTCAGTTTTCTGCATTTTCTAAATTTTCTGTAATGAACATATGCTACATGTAAGGTAAAAATGTTTTCAATGCCCAAACCACATGATTCAGTTTTTACACTGCTCTGTATTTTGTTGCTGTGGTGGTTTGCCTCTTTGAGAAACTGACCTCCAACTATGGGATAGATAGGAAAAGAGGACTGATGAGGCTTTCTTGGGGGATTTCTCAAACACACCTGCATTTGCTTAGACAGGTGTGTTGTGCCAATTTCCTTTTTCTGCAACCTAACCTTCCCTTAAATCCATGACCTTACTTTATTATCATGACTATAATCATTGACTTATGTACCTACCACATGCAAGGTAAGGTACCCCGTTATATATTAGGATCCAGAGATGATGAAGAAGGACACATATGCATGTGTCTGGGCTATAATTTGAGAAGTGTCATGGTAGCAGCCTAATTTGGGATCACAAAAGCAAAGACCTATCAGCTTTGCCAAGACGATTTCAGTCTTGCATAATGAGTGCTATTTGAGCTGGATCATCAAACAACCCATCTTTGAGAAGGGTAGGATAAGGCAGTCTACATAGGAGCTGTGAGAGCCACTGGGGAGCTTGGTGAAGCACCTTTGTGGGTGAAGCGGAAGTAAGAGATGCCGTAAATACAGACCAGGATCCAAGGACAGAAGCGCTTGTAGTGAAGATGAGAAGTTGCACGGTGTGCCCTTGAGAACCAGAGGGACAGCCAAGGGAGGAGGGGAAGGTGTGTCAGGCACCAGATCTGTCTCTTCCCTGTTCTAGGTGCCTTTTGCGCAATACACAGAGTGTTAATATTTGTTCTTGTAACAGGTACTTTCTGACTTCAAGGAAATAGATCCTTAAGGTTTTTATATTTAGTTTACACTCTCTGCAAACTCAGAAGACATTGTGTCTGCTAAGGTTTCAGTGAAGGTGACTGGACAGGGAGGAGGCTGGGTTGAAAGCTCTCCTGAGACTCCTCTGGGGTTAACTTCCCCTCCCAGAACTAAAATAAAAAATAAATCATCACACTGACTTGTAATTCTTGGTGCCCCCACTTCCCCACGGCTAAGAGCCTCAAGAAACTAAGCAGGACTTGCATTGGTCACCAGGGTACTCAGCCCCATGCTTGGCCCATCCTGAATACTCAAAGCAAGTTGATTAGCACACACTGTGCAGAAGCATGACCAAGGGTTGTATCCCTAAAGGACTAATCTGCAGGAATGAGTCTTACACCAGCTTCGTCTCCCTGTTGGTCCTCATGGGTATCTCTGGTAGGTGGGACACTAGACAGTGGGTGCACAGAGCTGGTGCGGCATTTAGGTGGAAAAGCCAAAATCATGATTCCCACTCTCCTCTTTTCACTGGAAGCCACTTTTCTCTAACAGCCAGCAGGGAAGGGGAGGAAGCTTGTCAAGGCCATGGGACCATCTGGGGAGCCTGGCTTGTCAGAGGTGTTTAGTTTCTGTCCTTCAGGACCCACTAGGGAGATAGGGGACTTAGAAGCTGCTTGAGCCCCTCACAGTTAAAGGCACCCCCTCTGAGATTCCACGGGTTCATCCAGTGCCTCACCAGCAAGTTACTGCTCAAACCAGAAGCCTCCCTTAATTCTTCACTGGACCTGCACCCCTGTATTTTCTGAATCAGCAAATACTTTGTGTTTAAGGATCTTAGAACCCTGTGGCAGGACAGAGAGAACACTGTTTGTTTTTTGTTTTTGTTTTTGTTCTTAATTCTATTAATTTATTTTGAGAGAGTGAGGGGGTAAGGAGGGGCAGAGGGAGAGAGAGGGAGAGAGAGAGAATCCCAAGTAGGCTCCACATTGTCAGCAGTGCGAGCCCCATGCGGGGCTTGAACCCACAAAGCATGAGATCATGACCGGAGCAGAAATCAAGAGACAGATGTTTAACCTACTGAGCTACTCAGGTGCCCCAAGAACACTGTTTTTTAACCCATATGACCCTATTTTTGATATCTTGTAGTGCCACATGTCTGCTCTGTGACCTTGGAAATATATTTATACATGTGAGCCCATATTGATTTTATCAGTAAAGAGAAGGTACTATTGGGGCACTGGGTGTCTCAGTCAGGTAGGTGGTTGAGCATTCAACTCTTGATTTCGGCTCAGTTTATGACCCCAGGGTCGTGGCATTGAACCCTGCATCATGCTCCGTGCTGAGCATGGAGCTGCCTCATATTCTCTCTCTCTCCCTCTACCGCTCTCCCCTACTCGTGTTCTCTCTGTTGCTAAAATCAAACAATTTTAAAAAATTAAAGAGAAGGTATTATCCACTGTGGGATTGTTGTGAGAACTAGCCAAAACTCTTTGTAAATGTCTGCTTAATTATTATAGAGAGAGGGTCTAAATGATGACTCAGCAAGGCCTAAATTCAAAACCCCATTTCTACCACATAATCTCTAGGTAAGACTTTAGGACAGTTTCTTACCCTTTAGATACTCGAGTGTCCTCTTTCTGAAAAATGACTTTCATCTTGTATATTGATTGTAAGAATTAGTGGAAATGCAGATAACATGCCTAGCACAGTTTCCAGTGTATGCCAGTTACCCAAATATGACCACTCCTCTTTTTACTTCTGTGGGATGTTGCCTTTTCTCTCCCACTATTTAGATGGTAAAGAGACAATAAAGGCTCCTTGAAGGCTGGAGGCATGCTTGCTCCTGGATATCTCCAGTTCATGTACTGAATAAATAAAATGCAAAGGTATGCTGAATAATTAGTTCAGCGACCCTGGGGTGTAGGAAGAATAAATCCATGGCTGGGTTCCTATAATATTTAGATAACGGTTAACATTCCCTGAGTGGCACAAGCCAGGCCTTGTGCAAGCTGTTGCTTCTGTCACAGCCATGTAGACACAATGGTGTCATGAGGTCCAGAAGCGGGCAGTACCTGCCAGACTCAGGGTGTTTGTGCATTTCCTTTGCCTGGGATATTTGTCCCATGAGTTTCCATCTGAATGTTTCCTTCTTGCCCTTTGAAAGATCCCTTCTTGCTGAAAGATCACTTTGCGGAATTTTTCCCAGCCCATGCTCTCAGAATTAGCATCTTGTCCAATGTGCTCTACCCCACTTGTTTGTTTCTGCCATATAACTTACCAACATTTAAATTATAGGAGAGTGTATTCTTGAGTTTTACTGCCCAGAATCTCCTTGGTTCAGGACAGTTTGAATTTAGCTTTTGAGAGACCATGAGCTTTTGGTGGAGCTGACTTCATCCCAGGATTCCAGGACAGGATTGCATGACTTAGAACAAAGCAATCATTGAACTTGACCCATCTGCTCATGGTGATGGGTTCAAGGATATCTCTCACTCTCAAATAAGAATAGTGTAGCCACATGAAACTCAATTCTAGGCCATAAAAAGTGATTGTAGAAGTAGCTTCCTCTTTCCTATGGACATATTAAGAAAGATGTACAAGCCAGAGCTAGAGTAGCCATTTAACAGTGAAGAAAGAGAGGAATGTGTGTGCGTGTGTGTGTGTGTGTGTGTGTGTGTGTGTGTGTTCATGTGTTCTTTATGATTATCATTTAAATACCTGAGTCAATCTATACCTAAACTGGACCTACTGACAAGAGCCTTCAGTTACATACCCAATATACAACTGATCTTTGAACAATACAGGGGCTAGGGCACTGATTCCCTGTGTAGTTAATAAAAACATATATAACTTTGACTTCCCCAAAACTTAACTAGTAATAGCCTTCTGTTGACTGAAAGCCTTACCATTATATAAACAGCCAATTAGCACATACTTCGTATGTTATGTGTATGATATACTATATTTTTATAATAAAATAAGCCAGAGAAAAAATGTTATTAAGAAAACCATAAAGAAGAGAAAATTCATTTATAATGCTATGCTGTATTTATCAAAATTATCTGCATATAAGTGGATTCACAGAGTTTAAACTCAAATTGTTCAAGAGTCAACTATATTTCTTTTGCTTATCCATTTTGAGCTGATTTTTCTGTCATGTTACAAAAATCATCAAGATAGATGTACTTGTTTCGTGTCTGTCTTTAATACTAAATTAAAGCTTCAGAAGAGAAGGAATTCATTCTCTATCCTAGTTATATCACACATACCTTGTATAGTGGTAGTTACAGAATAAGTTCTTAATAAGTGTTTGTTGAGTGGTAAATATGGTATAGTGCCAACTCCCAAAGGGCTCCAGGCTTCTCCAGATGTGGTCTCATTCAGACGTTTGTAGTGTTGAAAAGGCCCGCAAACAGCTGTCTTTCATAATAGTGACAAGTGTGGAGCATTCAGAATACCGGCATTAGCTTGGAGATTTTTATAAAGAGTTTTGTACCTGGGGAAATCTAAAGGAAGGCTCCATGTTGAGGCAGTTTCAGAGCACCCAGGATAGGACAGGAATGTTTAGCTTCACCAGAAGTCCTGCCTTTTCCTGCTGCTAAAATCACTCTGGGACTGCTGACACTGAGTCAGAGAATAAGAATTTTCAAATCAAAATAAGCCCTAGGGATCCTTTAGAGCTCACTGTCCTGATACAGAAATGTATGCTCGAGTAGCTTAAGAATTGGTCATCTGTGGGGAGCCTGGGTGGCTCAGTCCTTTAAGTGTCTGACTCTTGATTTCTGTTCAGGTCATGATCTCACAGTTTGTGAGTTCGAGCCCCACGTAGGGCTCTACACTGACAGTGCAGAGCCTGGTTGTGATTCTCTCTCCCCCCTACTCTCCCTCTGCGCCCCTCCCCCACTCATCCCTTCCTCCCTCTCTCTTTCTCTGTCTCTCTCTCTCTGAAAATAAATAAATAAAGTTAAAAAAAAAAGAGAATTGGTCATCCAATCCACACACTTCCCTCTACACCACAATTCTTTATTGCCCCTTCTCTTCTTTCACCCTCCTTTTCTTCCTCCTATTTCTTTCGTTTAAATATCGTCACAGATGACTTTTTCTTTCTCTGCCCGCCACATCTATACTGTTGGCACTATACTTATGCTGGCAAATATAACATGATGTTTGCCTTAGCACCTCACAATCTATTAGAAGATGGAGAAAAGGCAGCAGTATGTGGTAATTATTAAAGGCTGTTGAAACCCCTTTGTAGGGCATTGTATCTGGTCTGCTGGCTGAGGTGGTTGGTCAATGGATGGTTACGGGAGACTATGAAAAGGCAAAGCGTGGACTGAGTTCTGCATTTTGCCTCAGGTAGAAGTTACCAGAACATTAAGATTGGAGTTAAGGTGACTTTAAAATTAAACACGGTAGGAGTCTGGCCTATCAGATGGGTAGTGTTGAGAGATGAGATTGTAGAAGTACATGGAAGTTGGGTGTGAATGCTCCTGCTGGTCATGCAGGGACCTCTAACATTATCACAGGGACGGGAGCCTTGGAGAGGTTCTGAGCGGGGAAGAGACATGGTGAAATGGCCATTAGAGAGTGACTGCTCTAACGGCCCAGAATGACGGGTGGCTAGGACAGGTGACAGGAAGCGCAATAGGAGGCCGCGTCTGAAATCGGGGTGGGGGTGAGAGGCTGGTGAAGGCTGGCGAAGGTGTGACAACACAGACTGCTATGACAAGACACCCTGACAGTGATGCTTCACTAGCCTCCCTCCTCCCTCCTTCCCTCACCTTTAATGATTTCTGGATGTTCTGAAGTGGAACCTGGCAGATGGCATTTTAAGAAAAAATGACTTCACAGCCCCAGGTTCTGATGTGATTTATATATTTTCCTACCAGAAGGAGACGAGAATGCAGTACCTTCTGAGGTAATTAATGATTCAACATGGTGCCTTTGCAAAATGAAATTGAAGCGGCTGGGAGCCTCATTTGCAGCCATAAGAATTCAAAGGACACAAGAAGACTGATTTGTGATTGTTGCTTTTCCTCAATAAAAATTAAACTGATTACAAAGAGCTGACAATGAGACAATGTCTTGCGGAAGTAATGTTTCTGACATTTCGCTGAGTGTTTACCGCAAATATTCAAATTTATCATTCTTGACATTCTTTAGAAAAACAGAGATAAAATATTATTTTGGTCCTGCAATATTTGCTTGCATGCACATTTATATGCATGCATAATTGATGGAAAATTAAAAGATTTCTGAGCTCCCCTCATATTCATTTTTTTTTTAAATTAAGGGCTTTGATGAGAGATCATGGAATTAAGCCCCTGGAGCTTGCACTTTGGATATAAAAAGCATTTAAAGAGTGATATCTATTTTCTGTAGAGAAAATGTGCCTGTCATTAAAACCCTGAGATTTTTTTGTGAGTTCAACTTTTGGAGAAGAATGATTAACAAAAATAATAATAGATAACATGCATATGGCCCTTAACAGCTTATAGATACGATCTTATTTAAGTATTTCGATGATCATTTTGATAATATTACTGTCCCACTTCACAGACGGGACGAGAATTCTTCCCCCTATTTGATATCAGGCAAGTCCCCAAGCTCTTGAGCTTAAGTTTTCTTGTCTGTAGTTGGAGCTGATTGCCCTTGTGTCACGGGGCTACTGTCGGGATCACGGGATCCAAATAAAACACAACATGACCACTCGTTAGCAGTACTTGTTGGTATTATCATTGCAACCACAGAAGACCATATTTTATTTTTATTATTTTTATTTTTGAGAGAGAGAGAGAGAGAGAAAGAGCACAGGGTAAGGGACAGAGGTGAGAGAGAGAGAGAGGGAGAGAGAGAGAGAATCCTAGGTAGTCTCCCCACCGTCAGCATGGAGCCCAAGAGTCAGAAGCTTGACTGAATTGAGCCATCCAGACACCTCTGCAAGTCATATTTTAATTCTAACTTTCTTATTTCCGTTTTAATAATCTTGGGATCATCCTAAATCAAATCATTCTATTGTTACATAGGCTCTTCCTTCACGATATGCTCTTTTTGTTTTCCCTTTATTCCACTCTTTCTACCATTGGCACTGGACACATTTTCACAAGGTTTCTCTAATGCCACTTACCTGGTCACTCCACCAGCCTTTCCATTCATTTCATCCTCCACTATCACTCTATGCGGACCTTCCAAAACATTAGGTTTGGTTATATTACTTTCCTGATGAATTCTTGTTGTCTACAAAATTAAGAATATATCTGATCCCTTCCACTCAAGGGCTCCTGTCTCCAGTGACCTTCTAATTTATCCCTAAATGTTTGTGTGTGTGTGTGTGTTTTTTTTTTTTTTAATGAACGCTAAAACAAGAACAGCTTTCACTGATGTAATGTTTTGTAATTTATCAAGTGTTTGGGGGTGCTCATGACATTTGATATGAAAATGTCACACTCTTCTGTCATTGCCATTAGAGACATGTTTAATTGTATTACATTGGGAATATCATGGTGTTGTCTGATGGAAATATGCATTTTAGCTCATATTCTTGAAAAATGTGACTATTTCTAAATAGGTAGATTCATGTTAAAATGGCTACAATTAAAGAAAAAAAACTGACAATTCCAAGTGTTGTGGAAGATGAGGAGATACTTGATTTCTCATACATTTCTGTTGAGAATGTAAAGTGGTACAGTTATCCTGGAAAACAGTTTGGTAGTGTTGAATAAAGTGAAGAATGTATTTCTTAAATGACCTAACAATTCCATCTCTGAGTATGAAACATAAAGTAATGAAAAGTTTTGCACACAAACCTGGTCACAGACGTTCAGCTTCATTGATAGCAAAAACAGCAGCTTTGTGTGTAATGGCCAAACCCTGGAAACAACCTAAATGTCCTTCAGAGGCTGAGAAGTTAAACAAACTCAGGTACATCCATACAACAAAGTACTGCTCAGCAATGAAAAGGAGCAAATTATTGATTCATACAACAGTTCGGTGGCTCTTCAGCACAATAAACTGAGTAAAAAAACCAGCCAATTTAAAATGTTACATACTGTATATAATCAACATTCTCAACATCACAAACTTAGAGAACAAATGAATGGTTACCAGAGGGTAGAGGGAAGGCGTGACAATAAAGAAGTATTAGGGATTTCCTTTATGATAACAGAATAGTCCTGTATCTTGATCGTTCTGGTGGTTTTACAAAACTATACAGGTTATGAAATGTCAGAACCATCCACACACATAGACATGAACACAGAGATGAGTATATATGGAAGCTGGAAAATTCCGAATATGGCCTACGGTTTAGTTTGTATTATTAGGGAGTGAATGGTTACCATGGTAAATGAAGATGCTATGTATCATTGGAGGAAACGGAATGAAAAAGATACCGGAATGTTCTTTACTATTTTTGCATCCTTGATGTCAATCTAAAATAATTTCAAAACTTAAAAAAAATGTTTTAAAATGTGACAGAGGTCGTAAAAATATTTCCAAAACCGTAACAAAGACTAAAAAGCAAATTATGCAGAGAGAACTTAGATATGAAACCGTCTGACCAGCACAGGGGAGGGCTGCCATAATACCGTCTTAATTTTCATTAACAGCAACAGCCGGCATGTTAAAGAGAAGCAGGGCTTTTTAAATTTTATTTATTTATTTATTTTGGAGAACAACTCATATAGACTCAGTCATTAAAGTCTATATTTTGGGCATTTGCTTAAGTGTAGCCTAAGAGCTTTCTAAAGCAAGAAGTACTTGTCTCCACACAAAGAGTAGGGAGACATATTTAACCTGTGACCCAAAATAGAAAGCAATCTGAAAAAAAGTCAGGTTGTTCTACTACAAAGGTAATCTGTGAGCTGATTGAGAAGTCCTAGTCTAGAAATTGTTTTCAAACTCTTGAAATGTTAGAGAGGGGAAAAAAAATCACACTCACAGTCTGACACAAAGCAAGTTGGTCCCATAGGCTCGATAAACTGAGCCTCTACTGGGGTGATAGATGTTACAGATTATTTTTTAAATCTTTTTTTTTACAAAAAAGAAACCAGAAACTACCAGCACACACAATATCCTCTAGAATTTGTATTATGTAGCTTGGTACTATAACCCATGTAGTAGCAGAGATTTCTTATTCCTAAGGGTGAATTTAATCTCAATCAGTGGATCCTTTTGCAGTCATTCATTCATTCATTTATCCATTCAATTTATTGCCCAATATTAGTTGCTTCTGTATTATGTGTCATGAACTATGCCAATAACTGGCAATACAACAATGAACAAGAAAGTAAGAGTTCATGAAGCCATTATATTACCCAATAGTTAAAACGATAATTGCAATTGTGACAAGTACAACACAAGAAATGGGCATGATGTTATAAAAACATACAAGTATGCTGATTGATTCTGGAGTTAGTGATAGCTTCCTAAAACCAGTCTCTTCCACGGTATTTCCAATTGTTGTGGAAAGACAGCAGGGATCCAGTGGAGTAGGGATGTTTGGTCTCAAGGAAGTGTCTCAATCCCAGTCATGATCCAGGGCGAGAGGCGTCCTTGAAGAGGGGTGTAAGAGCTGGAGGGTGCAGGCTGCTGATCTGGAATCACGGTGGATAATTTCACTCAGAAATATAGAGGGACAGGTTGCTAGGTTCTGTGAGATTTTTTAGAGTAGCACGTCTAATAACTTAGGTAGTCCTGAGTGATACTCAGTTCCCTGATGAGGAGAGAGAACTGGGGAGCCAGCAGACTTGTAGTTGGAAACATAGCAGACATCAATGAACTGAGCAGAGAGTATGTACATAGTCCCAGGAGGCTGGTATCTGATCTGGGAAACTGGCTGGAAGGAAAAGGGTCCTCCCTAAGGCTGAACTTGAAGCCTGTGGGTTAATACCAGCTAATACACATGCCCTTTTCAACTTAGAGTAATCCCTCAGCCTCCTGACTAATTTCTTCAACCTTTTCCTCCATCTATAGGCGGTATTTAATCCTAACTTCAAGCAGGAAAAGCTCAAGCTGTGTGAGCTTTTTTTTGGCCAGCTTTTGAAGATCAGTTTGATAACTGACTGACTGCTTCTTTATAGAACTTAAAGGTAAACTGGTTCTTCCAGTGTGATCTTGTTTGCCAAGGAATAAAAACAACTTTCCCAGAGGCTATTAAGTGGCAACACTGTCTAGGACACTTGGAAATGACCTTTCTGACCAATTCTGAACCACCTTTACTCAGCAAACTGTACTCTGCTTGTCTACTCAGGATACCAACAACAGAGCTCCTTAATATGGTACCAAAAGAATCTTAATTTTTCCTTTACTAAATTTCTCACCATGTTTCCTCTGCAAAAGTGTGGATGTCTGGATGTCATTGAGAATGCTGATATCCAAGAATTACCAAGATAAGGGTGCAGGTCAAACTCCTCCATTCCACCATGAATAAACAAAAATTCAAAGTCATGCAGAAAAAAGGAAAAGACAAGTGCCAAGAGTTTTAGTGGAGGAAGGCACTGCCAGGTGGGGTGAATAAGGAGTGTTTCAAAGCGGAGGTCTAAATAAATAAAACATTAAAGACTTGGTAATGCAGAGGCCATGCAGTTACATTACTCAGAGTGCCTTGCAAAAGAACCTGCCACACAAAAGCAGGGTGGATTGCCTCACCCTTGAGTCCATACAGCATCCACCTGAGGCCATGATTCCCAGCCAATGACTAATGGGGCTACTAGGGCAAGGCTATTTCTTCCCAGTGTGTGACCCCTCTAATGAACAACCTTTGCTCCCAGACTCCCCTTGACCTAGTTGAAATTTTCTTAGCATTGTAGTGTAGTCTAAGGATTCTTTATATCTCACCTTCTTTCCTTCCTTTTTCCCTTTTATGGGTGCAAGAGCCACAATCATAGTCTGGAGACTCTTCTCACTTCTACGCACACAGCAATTTATCCTTCACAGGTGTTCCTGCGGACGGATTTATTTCCCCAATAAATTTCTTGTACTTCTAATCCTGTCTTGGTGTTCGCTTCATAAATGGCCTGATTCAGATAGGATTTTTGGATGATTGATTTGATTAATGGTTGGATTAATCAGCATGATCACAGCTCTGCTTAATTTGATGGACTTTTCCACACCCAAGTCTCAGTCGTGTATGCCGCCTCCTTTGGTTTCTTAAGAATTGAAGCTGAGAAACATCTAGACTGTAACAGCACTTCAGCTGGTCTGAAGGGTTAACATGCTTCAAGGTAACATACTTCTTGCCTGCCGACTTAAGGTCCTCGATCTCTAACAGCACTCATTAACTTTCTTGAGACTTGCAGACCACTGGCCTTGGGAAATGAAGGACCAGACTGTCCCCGGACCAACGAGGTCAGCAGGTCTGTTTGAAGGCCCCTTAGCTTTCTGATTAGCTCAGCAATCTCTTAGAGAAATGTTTTTCTTTTTCTTTTTAATTTTTTTTACATTTATTTATTTTTGAGAGACACAGAGAGACAGAGCACAAGTGGGGGAGGGGCAGAGAGAGAATGAGACAGAATCTGAAGCAGGCTCCAGGCTCAGAGCTGTCAGCACAGAGCCTGATGCGGGTCTTGAACTCACAAATCATGAGATCATGATCTGAGCCAAAGTCAAAGACCCAACTGACTGAGCCACCCAGGGGCCCCAGAGAAATATTTTTCTTTTTTAAGGACATGAAAATGACTTTACTGACCTCCCTTTGAGCATCAGTAGGCCTTGACCTCCTTTGCAGAAAGAACAGAGTACTGTTGCACAACCCTCCAGCTACCAAGGAATCAGACCTTTTTGCACAACACCCCACTGGGCACCAAGGAACTACAATTTCTTGCACAACCTCCAAGCACCAAGATAACTCTGCAGCTGACTTCATTGATTCTGAACATAAGCAAGAAATGTCACAGACCACTACACTCCCTTAACTGATTAAATCAATTTAAAAAATCTCCGGATGAGGAGACACCTGGGGGACTCAGTCAGTTAAGCATCTGACTCTTGATTTCATGATTGCTTAGTTCAAGCCCCATATCAGGCTCTGTGCTGATCGAGCTTCTCTCTCTGCCTCTCTCCTGCTCATGTGCCTTCTCTCTCTCTCTCTCTCTCTCTCTCTCTAATAAATAAATTAAAACAAAAATTAATAAAAAATTACATAAAAATCTCTGGGTCAGGTGGAAACCTGGGCATTGGCCTTTGGACAAGAGTTTGCCTTCTCCCTAGGTGGCTGGCCTCTTGAATAAAGTTCATATTCCTTTGCAATCAAAACTCATCTCTTGAGTATTGGCCTTTTGAGCCATGGGCAGCCGAGGGTTTCAGTAACAGAACCTGCCAAGTGGAAAAGAGCAGCTAACACTGAAATCATCTTGTGTTCTGTCTGGGCAGTGGCCTTTGAGACCTCTGTCCGGCTTACCCTCGGATTTCCCTCAGACCCTCTCAACCCCAATCCCATCTAAGGAGCAGAATCTGCCTCCATTCTTTATGGACAGTTACTGCTTTTATAAATTTTCAGAACTTTATCCCCTCAGGCTGGTTCTGTCCCAGGTACTGGACCTCAGGAGACATTATCTTGGCCTCTCATCAACCTATTCATTCATTCATTCAATAAATCCTACTGGAGGACTTATAAAAGTGACAGTCATTTAATGCAGTGAAGAGAGTAGACTGTGGAGCCCAAATGCCTATGTTAAGATCTCAGCCCTACTGTTTCAATCAATAGGACTTAAATTCCCCATGACTCAGTTTCCTTATCTATAAAAAGGAATAATAAACTAGCTATCCTATGGAATTATAGTGAGAATATAAATTATAATATAAATAAACATTTAAAACAGAATCTGCTACACAGAAAGTATTCACAGGGTGCCTGGGTGGCTCAGTCAGTTAAGCGTTAGAATCTTGGTCTTGGCTTAGGTCACAATCTCAGGATTCGAGAGTTCAAGCCCCACTTCGGGCTCTGTGCTTATAGCACGGAGCCTTTTGGGGATTCTGTCTTTCCTTCTCTTTGCCCCTACCCCCATGTTTCAAAATAAATAAATAAACTTTAAAAAAGAAAGTATTGGGGCACCTGGGTGGCTCAGTCGGTTAAGTGGCCGACTTCGGCTCAGGTCATGATCTCACGTCCGTGAGTTCGAGCCCCGCGTCGGGCTCTGTGCTGACAGCTCAGAGCCTGGAGCCTGTTTCAGATTCTGTGTCTCCCTCTCTCTGACCCTCCCCCGTTCATGCTCTGTCTCTCTGTCTCAAAAATAAATAAACATTTTAAAAAAACAAACATTAAAAAAAAAGAAAGTATTTACAAAAAAATGATTATTAGTCATTATTTCTATGTACCATAATCTGTGCCAAGATTTGAAGATACAATAGTTAATAAAAGAGACAGCCCGTGTCCTCAAGGAACTTTCATTTTAGTGGAAGAGGCAAAAAAATAAATAAAACAAACCCAAAAGTAAACTAAATACTTTTTAATTAAAAATTATAGGCTTTTTCAGTGTTAAGTACTGTAAAGGGAAGGGAAATCTAGGCTGGTATGGTGCTACACAACTGGGGGAGTCAGAGGCAGCCTCTCCTCTGGGGAAGAGCATATCAGGAGGAGACAAAAGCATGTGTAAAGACCCTGTGGCAGAAAGAAGCTTAGAGTCTTAGAAAATGGAAAGAAAAAGGTGTCTTAACAAATATATGCATCCTAGAAATCTATGCTGGCACACATTCTAGACATACTCTAGGCTGGCTCCTTGGGGCCACCTGCACACTTTGGCCTGGTTTCCTGCAGAGGTTTAGTATTGTTAGAATCCGCTTGACCTTTTACATATAACAGCCGCATCTTTACTCTCACATTACACACAGGTAGGCTTTGAAGTCATTGCTCTAATTATTCCCTGCATATGATCTGCTTTGTCCCCGTTTGTCCCACAAGCTTGTCCCTTTGTTTCTCCAACTCATCACTCTGAGAAGCATCCAACTTGGAAGAGCTAACGTCTGGATCCAGCTCCCTAAGTCCCCACCATCACTTGACCTGGGGCTAACAGCTTTATCCACCTATGCTCCAGATTATTCATCTGTAAAATGGGACTTAAAAATATTTTCCAATCCACGAGGCTATTGTAAGCATTCGATAGCTTAGCACAAATAAAATAGTCCTAAACCTGAAGCCTATAAATGTTAGCTATTATTATTAAAAATTTTTTAACGTTTATTTATTTTTGAGAAAGAGAGAGAGCATGAACAGGGGAGGGTCAGAGAGAGAGGGAGACACAGAATCCGAAACAGTCTCCAGGCTCTGAGCTGTCAGCACAGAGCCCGACGCAGGGCTCGAACTCACAGACCGAGAGATCATGACATGAGCCGAAGTCGGACGCTTAACCGACCGACCGAGCCACCCAGGCGCCCCACTAGCTATTATTATTAACACCATCATTACTGTTTTATAGGCTCCCGCTCTTCCTTCGGGCTCTATCCTTGGGGACACTGTCAGTGATTCACTGGATCTTAGTGAGCTTCTCCTCCCTCTGCACTCATGGACAGTCTCCCATGGACTTCCCCAGCCTGGGTTTTGGGCCAGCCAGGAGAGGAAAATTCTGAGTGGCACTGGGAATGCTAAGTGCTCACATGCACTCATCCAAACACACCCTCTACCTCTTTAACTCCTCAGTGCCACCTGAAATGGTGCATCTGTCTTCCCTGTATGTTCGATTTCTTGCTGTGTTGATATTCTTCCCTATGTTCCATCATAAATGATAATTCTAGGGAGAAGCAACTGACATTTTAAATAATCATGATCTTCAGCAAAATGGCACTAATTTTAATGCTTTCAACTGCTGCTCCTTTTCAAGGCACAAAGCAGCCAGACTTCCTTTTCACTGAAGAGATTGCTAACATGATGACATCCAAACCATCAGCTGCCTCCCACACGGATATTGACAGCTGGGGTGCTTTCAGTGTTCTCCACAGCTATCGCCCCTCTCCATTTGCCTCTCGTAAATGAGATTGAAATGGTAGCATTTCACTCCAGTTGAGACCAGGGGGTTCTGCAGATTGACAGATATAATTATCATGTTCACTTCCCGGCATGTGGTATCTAAGTAATAGTCTCCATATTTATCCAGTGTTAATCAGGAGAGAGTCCAATCAGTTGGAGAGGGTGTTTTCAAACCAGGCTCTGCCTAGAGAACTCATCCAGTAATGATGGTTCTCATTTCTGATATGAGGCTGGAGTCTTGCCCCAGTTCTGTCTCTGAGCAACAATTAACACCCAAAGAGCCGGGGCCTTCGTGAGAGCAATGGGGTCGGTACAGAGGACCTGCAAAGAGGCCCGGCTCCATTCATCCTGAGGAGTTGGAGCTATGCAGGCACTTCCATCTCCAACGAAGAAATCAATGATTGATAAAAGCAAGAAAATAACATATGCAGTTTGGGAATTTAGTTAGTAAAAGCAGTAAGAAGGGTACATCAACACATTCCTTTGTTGTTGGTTTATTTGTTTACTTGTGGCAAAGGAATGGGGATCATGGTTTCGGGTGCTATGATGAACTTGAAAGATGATCTAGCCTGCCCCCTTTCTTCCTTTTTATAATGAGAAAATGTCAGACCTTTTCCACTAGCCTTGGGTCATTTGGCTAGACAGGGGAAGCCCAGAATTTACATGGAGGGAGAAGCCAAGACATGAAGCAGCGTCATAAATGGCTGGTGCATTCGTCACAGCTATTTTGATTTAGGCCGTCCTTGACTTGAGATGGAGGCACCCTTCCAACATATGTGGTCTAACGCCCATTCTCTGACACCCTGAGAAGGACAGTCCAATCTCTCCTTGGATGTCTTCCATGGTGTATGGCCATCCAAAAATCAGGAAGAGTCAGAGATGAAACAGGTAAGTGTCAAGGCTGGGCCAAGGAAGGAGCCCACCTGGGTGCTGCTCCTATTAATGGTAATGATCTTGGTGGTAGTAACAAGCAGTAGTGATTCTGGGAGGTGGGAAACAAGCCACTATTGGACCATTGCTTATTCCAGGGCAGGTAACTTCCAAGGGCTTTACAAGAATCATCTTATTTAAATTTCTCTATAATTCCATGAGTCAGGTGATTTGCTTTCTTCAGTTAAAAAATGAAGCCTAAAGTATTAAGAGAATTCTTCCAGGGTCACCAGGGTGGCTCAGTCGGTTAAGCGTCCAACTCTTGATATTGGCTTAGGTCATGATCTTATGGTTTGTGAGTTCAAGCCCTATGTGGGGCTCTGCACTGGCAGTGAGGATCTTGTTTGGGATTCTCTCTCTCTCTCTATGCCCCTCACCTGCTCATTCTCTCTCTCTCTCTCTCTCTCTCTCTCTGTCTGTCTGTCTCTCTCAAAATAAATAAGTAAAACTTATTTTAAAGAAAGAATGGGGGGTCTGGGTGGCTCAGTTGGTTAAATGTCCAACTTTGGCTCATGTCATGATCTCAAAGTCCGTGGATTTGGGCCCCGTGTTGGGTTCTCAGTGCTGACAGCTCGGAGCCTGGAGCCTGCTTTGGATTCTGTATCTCCCTAGCTCTCTGCCCCTCCCCCACTCACACTCTGTCTCTGTCTCTGTCTCTGTCTCTCAAAAGTAAATAAACATTAAAAATTACGAAAATTAAAAAAGAAAGAAAAAGAAATTTCCTCTGGGTCTGGCAGTGGACAAGTGACAGAACTTCAATTGTATAATTGAAGCTTTTTCTTAGCCAAAATACCATGCTGTCTTTCATGTACCACGTGTGCTCAGATCACTAGTTCAAGGAAAACGTGCAAGGGAGGGAGAGGGAGAGAACAAAGGGGAGTTTGGGCCTGGTGTTTCTTTAGGGAAAAAGTCCATAATAAACAGTGAAAGATCGCATGTGCTCAGGCAGAAATAAAAGCTCAACCCAAACAGAAGTTAAAGGTAGATAAACACAGCCAGCTAATTCTGATTCTCCAACTGCTGTGTGTCTTCTGGGGAGGTTCATCAAATGGCCCACTGCCTCCTTGTCTGTTTATTTTGTTTTGTTTGTAAGCTCACTGAGCAGAAACCAGTCTCTTCTCTGTGGCACACCCATAAAAGTTAAATAACACTTCTCTTAAAAAAACCCGGAGAGGGCTCATTCCGTTTCCTTTAGAGACCTAGTCACCACTATCCTGCCTCTAGTGTGACCATCTTAAATAGGTTTTATTTTCCCAGTGGGTATGGTAAGTCTGCTCCAATTAGTTGGGATGTTTTCCTAAAAGAAGAAAGTGGGCAATCCCAACCACACCATATATTTTAAGCTACCTGGAAAGGGAAGAGTGAATGTGGACATTCCTTTAAACAATAGTTCTTCATGTCCAGGCACTGTTCTAAGTAGCTTACCTGCTTTAACATATTGGCCGCTCACAGCAATCTGTTGAAGCAGGTGTCATGATCACCCATGGTTTAGAGAGGAGGAAACTGTAGTGCAAGAGGGTATATGCTTAAACAAGGCCATAGTGCCTGTCTGCAGCAGAGGCAGGGCGCTCATTCATCTTGCTTTAGAAGCAGGTACAGGAACTACAAAGAGAATGCCATTTATGTGTAAAGGTGGACAAAGAAGTCCTCTCTGAGGAGGGAAAATCTGAACTGAGACATGAAGCATGTGGAGGGGCTGGGAAAAGAGCATTTTGATCAGAAAGAACAAGTACAAAGGCTCCAAATTAGAACTACCACTTTCAAAGAAGAGCAAAGATGTCATGATCGCTCTAGGAGGATATCTGAATAAACAGCAGAGCTGAAATTCCACTTTACACAGTGTGCTTTCAAGCCCCACCTAAACCGTGCTGCTAACTGACACTTTAAAACCTATCAAGTGCTGCAGAGACCCTCAAGACATAGAACCACCCATTGATTTTGCATTTTGGAGATCTTAACAAGAGTAAATCCATGGCATAGTGGAAGAAACCACATAGGCAAGGTGGGAAGAGTAAATAGGAGACTGGGAAGAATAGACAGCAAGTGTCAACATCTTTCCCAAAAAGTTTTGTTTTGTTTTGTTTTTGAGAATGCTAGAGGAGAATGCGAGATCAAGAGGTTTGTTAAAGAACAACAACAACAACAAATGTGTGAATGCTTGATAAGATTGATCCCAGAGAGAGGACGAGTCATGAAAAACAAAAACAAAAACAAAAATGTGTGAATGCTTGATAAGATTGATCCAAGAGAGAGAGGATGAGTCATGATACACAAGAGAGAAATTGATTATGTCCAGAAACATTGGTGCATGATTTGATTCTTAGCCTTTGGCTAAAAAGGATTTATGGACATCTAGGAACTATGAATGTGTGTTCCAACCTGTTTATCTTGTTCCCATACTGTGCTCATCCCTCACTCAGTGAAGCCAAGCATGATCAATATATAATATACATGTTGCTTTTATTGGCAGTGTTTTTTTTTTCCCCAAAGCTCATTGATTGATTCTCTCCTTTGTGATAATTAAATGTAATGATCAGCCAATTAACTTATTATCTCATTCTTTCAACAAATATGTTTGACCATCTTCAATATGTCCAATACTATAATAAAAGGAGTGATATAAAGATGGAGAATATAAGCATGAGATGGCTGCTTCTAAAAAGATCTCACTCTTAAGGGATACAATGCAATATAATACACCACACATAGCACTCCTTTGCCCAATCAGTGTAAGTTTTCTTTTCAATCTGTGGGATTGGAAAGAGACAGGTATGTAAATCAGTGAATCAGAATTTTAAGCATTTTTCAAGCTCTTTTCCTTTATCTGCTGTCCCTTTATTTTTATCTCTTCTTTTCTTGAAAAAAAAAATATATATATACACACACAGAGAGAGAGAGAGAGAGAGAGAGAGAGAGGGAGAACAGATAATGAGCTTTTACAAATAAATTAAAAAACCGGATTTCCCAATTAAAAACTGGGCAAATGACTTATACAGACACTTCACACACACACACACACACACACACACACACACACACACACACAAAATATATAAATGACCAACGAACTTATAAAAAGGTATTCAGGATAATTAGCTATCAGGAAAATACAAATTGTAACTGCAAAAAGTTACCAATACACAGCCTCTGGAATATCTCAAATTAGAGAGACTGATGAAAAATGTTGGTGAGGATATGGACCAGCTGGAATTCTCACACATTACCAAAAGGCGGGAGTATAAAGTGCTACAAGCAATTTGGAACACTATTTGGCAATCGTACATATATCTACCTAAAATGCAGAAATCTTCACACCTAGTTATCTCCCCAAAATAAATAAAACGTTATCATCACACATTTTTCAAGAATGTTTACGGCAGCTTTATTCACGTTAGTCACAATTTAAATGTTCATCAAGACTTGATGACCAAGTTGCGGTACGGTGATACAAAGGAATACTATTTCTTAATGAAATGGAACAAACTGCTGATATATATAAATAACATAGTGTATGAATCTCAAAAATATTATTCTGAGATAAAGAAGCCAAATGCAAAATAGTACACTATTTTGGCTAAGTATGATTCCACTTATATGAAGGCAAACCCAATCTATGGTGAAAGAAAGTAGGACAGTGTTGGCTGGGGCTCCTGGGTGGCTCAGTGGGTTAAGTGTCTGACTCTTGATTTAGTCTCCGGTCGTGATCTCATGATTCACGGGACTGAGCCCCGTGTTGGCTCTGCACTCGTAATGCCAAGCCTTTTTGGGACTCTCTCTCTCTCCCTCTTTCTCTGTTCCTCCCCTCTCTCTCAAAAATAAATCAATGAACCTTAAAAAAATAGCAGTGTTTACCTTTGAGGTTAAGATTGACTAGAATGAGCACAAGGGAATCTTCTGCTGGAAATGGTCTGAATCTCGATTGAGGTGGTGTGACAGTCGTGGCGTAGTGTACAGAATTTCAAGAAAACCTCACAACCTTTGTCTTTGGTGTGGCCCCTATGATTTCCTTACAGTATAGGACACAGGAGAGATTATTTAGATGAACATAATATAATCGCAAGAACCCTTCAAAAGCATAGAGTTTTCTCTATTTGGTAGCAGGATGAAAAATCAGAGATCTTTGAAACATGAGAAAGATTTTTTAATATCTTTTTAAATTATTATTTCTAAATTTATTTACTTATCTATTTTGAGTGTGTGTGTGTGTGTGTATGTGTGTGTGTGATCGGGGCTCATGTCACGAACCATGACATCATTACCTGAACTGATGAGTCAGACCCTTAACCGACTGAGCCACACAGTGCCCCGAAACAGGAGAAAGATTTAAGGTACCTTTGCTGATTTGAACATAAGGGAGGTCACATGACAGGAAATGCAGAGGGTCTCTAGAATTTGAGAGCTGACTGACAGCCAGCAAGAATTTGGGGACGTCAGACCTACCGCTGCAAAGATTGCACTCTATCGTCAACCTGAAGCGTTGGAAGTGGATTCTTCACCAGAGCCTTCCAGTTAGAGCCTGGTCAGCTGACAGTTTGATTTTGGCCTTGTGAGAGCCCAAGTAGAGAACCAGACTGACCCCACGCACACATCTGACCAACCGTAAGACAAATAAATGGGATCTGTCTAAAACTGTTAGCTTAGTGGTAATTTGTTATTAAGCAATAGAAAACTAACACACTTATGATCACCATATGTACATATTACCTCTTTATGTGCATATGTCTATTTCAAGGAGTTTAGGTGGATCTAGAAACATGTTGATTTTTAAAACACAGATGACAAGCTGAGTTTATCTCATGGATGTAGGTGGAAGAAGTGGCCTCTGCTTCCTCAGCTGGTAAGGTCTAAGAAGTTGATGCAACAAACATAGGACTAGAGCTCTTCGCATTACTAGAAAAAAATAAATTTATGTTTAAGGGCATCAATATTTTTGTTTTTCTAAATGTGCTCCTCTCCAGTTTTCCCTTAGCTAATATTTATTGGGCTCTTACTATGTACCGGCAGTTTTCTAAAGTTCTTTCCACATATTAACTTATACAATCCTCACAAAAAACCTGGAAGGTAGATAGGTACTTTTGTCATCTCCAGTCGACAGATACCTCCAGGATAACAGATAACTTATACAGTGAGGTGGTCTTCTTCTGGAGCTCCAGCTTTTCACTATAATGCTATATCTTGCCCCATTAAAAGTGGAGTTGAGTTATCTTTCTGTCTTTCCCTCACACCCGAAACTCAACCCATCAAAACATCCTGATGGCACTCCCCTCTAACTATATCTTACCGTATTCAGGCTACCGTCATGTCTGGCCTGGACGATTGTGACAGCCTTCTCACTGCCCTCCCTGCTTTTGACCTTGACCCATCCCCCTGGCTCTTTTCTCTCCTTTCTCCTTTTTTCTCTCATTTCTCTCCTCTGCTTAAAACACTCTGATGGCTCCAAGTGGAGTTAGAATAAAGATCTTGGGGTGCCTGGGTGACATAGTTGGTTGAATACCTGACTGTAGATTTCAGCTCAGATCATGATCCTGGGGTCATGGAATTGAGCCCCACATCAGGCTCTACACTAAGTATGGAGCCTGCTTAAGATTACCTCTCTCCATCATTCTGCTCCTCTCCCCCACTTGCACTCTCTCTCTCTCTCTCTCTCTCAAATAATTTAAAAAAATAGAATAAAGTTCTTACAATAGGTTTCAGGGAACATTTGGCCATATCCAGAGATGTTTTTGGGTGTCATGCCTTGGGGGCAAGAGTGCTCCTGGCATCCAGTGGGTTGGAGCCAGAGATGCTATTAAGCATTCTACAATGCACAGGTTACCACCCCAAACAGACAATTATCCAGCTTACAATGTCAGTAGTGCTGAAGTGAGACTCCTCCTTTGCTGGACATAGCAACAGATTCAAAGCTGAGAGTATCACATGCCTTCCAGTCCCAGTGTTTAAGAGCTCCTGGGCTCTCACCAGATTGCCATGGGGATACAGCACTGTGCATGCCAGGGAACCCCAAGACGAGGGCTCACTTCGGCATAGAACAGTGAGCTTGCTCAGGGACTGAGGAGACTCACTGGGAGCTGAGACAGAGATCCTGAGATTCGGCAAGTGGCAAATTGAATTTTGAAGAGTGATGATAAGAAAGAGGAACATTCTTCAAGGACATCATACAGGAGTGGCTGCTGCTGTTTTGACCTCCTGTTCTGCAGTTCCCGATCGTTGCTCACCCACACTGAAATGTTAATGACTAACATGGTAGCACATTTATATAAGGATCGATTTTTAGCAACATTCTTTTCTCATAAAATAATACAAGCTTAATGTAAAAAAAAATGGGAGATAATTTTTTTAACTAAGAATCTAAAAGAACTTGGAAGGAGAAAAAAATATTTAATTCCACTACTCAGAAATAACCACTGATACTACTTTGGGGTGTGTACATGTGTGTGTGTGTCTGTGTCCGTGTGTGTGTGTGTGTGTGTGTGTGTGTGTGTGTGTGTGTCTGTGTGTATAAGGGCAATGTTTTATCACGAACATCCTCTCATGTCATTAAAATTTTGAAGACTATTCTATAATATTCTACTTTATGGCAGTGTTGACTTTCAGATTCTTCCCCATTTTCCTCATTGAGATGGACAGCTCCCACTTTCATGATGAGTTGTCAGAATGAATGTAGAGACTGTTTATTCAACAAACACTTATGAGATGTTTTCTATGTGTCAGAGCTTATACTAAGTGCTGTGTGTAAAACATGAATAAAATAGGACTTCTGCATTCCAGATGAATCAACTAGCAGCATTGGGTAGTGTGTGGGCAGAGAGCTGATGAGAAGCTGGAGTCAGCTTCTGCAAGGCTCTTGAGAATCACTGCTTTGGTGGTGAACTTAGCCAGAAAGACCATTTTCAGGGTCCTCCTGCTAATCCAGAAGCTTTCACTGAGCCCCACTCCCTTGCCTATCCCAACTGCGTGTGGGCCTCTAAATCCCTGTACAGAAAACTATCCTACTTGGGTTACGTATTAGTCTTCTAGGACCATTATAGCAAATCACTATAGACTGAGCAGCCTAAACAACAGATTTATTTCTCACAGTTCTGGAAGCTGGGAAGTCCAGGATCAATGTTCCAGTCAGTTTGGTTCCTGTGAGAGCTCTCTTCCTGGTTGCAGATGGCCACCCTCAATACCGTCACGTGAGCCTCACCCTCATGACCTCCACTGGCTCTCATCACCTCAGCAAACCTCATCTCCAAATACCAATCACACTGGGGGCTGCAGCATATACATTGTGGAGGGGCACAGTTCAGTCCTTAGCAGGCTACCTAAAGTGTATTTATTTTGTGATTTGTAAAATCTTAGTTGTATTCCCTAAAAAAAAAAATGTGTTCATGCATAATGGAGATAATCTGTTATCCAGCCAGTGTATATTATCCCTTTATCACTTCCTGGGGGATCATGTTACACATGTTATATATAACATATTACTCTTTAACATTGGTTCACATGTTTATTGCACAAGAATTTACAAATTCTCATTCTATGCTGGTTGCTGAGGCTAGTGGCAGAGAGGTGAATCTGATCTTACAGAGCTCAGAGTCTAATATAAATTGGAAGGTTTTTTTTCCAAGTTTCACTGTTAAACAAATATTTCACTGAATATTGTTTACATCTACCTCTGCATCTAACTGGCACATGTGTTTTAAGAAGAATCGTGTGTGTGTGTGTGTGTGTGTGTGTGTGTGTGTGTGTGTGTGTAAGCTAACATGCACTCTGTAGTTTCTTTGAAACATTGACAGTCTGTTAGTACCTTCTTTAGGAGAGTCATGTCTTTGGGACTGGGATGCTTGTCACATGAGTCTTTAAATGCCCTGCACCTTTCACAGAGGTGCATGCAGGGTAGACATTCCATGATACTGATTGAATAAATGAGGAAGACATTGGCATTTCCAAAGTAGTTAGCTCAGACCCCCATAACAAAACACCACAGACTTGGTGGCTTAAATTAGAGAGGTTTATTTTCTCACAGTTCTGGAAGTGGAAGTCTGAGATAACAGTGGCAGCCTGAGCATATTTTGACAAGGGTATTCTTGGCTTGTCCATGGTCATCTCCTTGCAGTGCCCTCACATGGCAAGGATACAGAGAGGGAGAGTAAGACCTCTGGTGTCTCTTCTTATAAAAGCTCTAATTCTATTGGATCAGAGCACTAACTTTATGACCTCACTTAACCTTAATTACTTCAGTAAAGGCTTTCACCAGATACAGTCACACTGAGAGTTAAGGCTTCAGCATATGACATTTTTTTGGGGGGGGGGGGTGGACACAAACAGTCCATAACAATTCCCATTTTACAGATAGAAAATTGGGAGGTGACAGGATGTCAACTGTGCTTTGTCCCAAATGCTAACTCGTTCTGATGGGTGGTGGCTTCTTGGAGCCTGAGAGAGGAGGGATTCTGGAGCCCCACAGAGGCATAGAGGAGAGCTGGGCACGAATCTGTTAACCGTGTGTGTAGGAGCACGGAGCAGGAACGAGCAGCTGGTGTTCGCCATCACTCTGCCTGGCAGTGCACAGCATTATCTTACTCTTTAATACTCACACCCTGCAAGGCAAGCGTTTTCTTTCCCAGACTACAGTGATTGCCTTAAAGCTAGGGAATTTAAATATTTTTACCAGAGGACAGTTAAAGATAGAACTTCTGTTTGAACTGGTGTAAATGCCTTTTTATGGTACCACTGACTTAACTTGGATTCCTTTAATACTGAGGATATGGCAGTTTATCATTTCACAATACATTAAAAGAAAAACATATTCATCAGTCAAATCACAGTGTTCAAGAAAGTAGGAGCACAGCTGATTTGCAGAGATCATTAGAATTTAGTGAGATATGTGTGTGTGTATATATATATATATATATATATATATGCATATATATATATATATATTTGTGAAATTCTTTTGTCAGTGAGGTGTTACTAGACTCCAGTATATGAAATAGATGAAAAACAGAGTTGAACAGGACAAAAGCTCCCCTTTGCCACTCCCAGATCCCTGGAAACATCTCCAGGAAACCCCAGAGCTCCATGGGACATAATTTATAAACCACTCATCTCGCTCACCCTCTTTATTCAGTTGAGGAAGGCACCAATTACTGAAGGTCACACAGCTAATTAATGGCAGGACCAGGCATCTAGCTCTGGCCTCTTGGTTCTTAATGCGATGCTGCTTAGAATACACAGGTGTTGAAATATTTTTAAAAAGCATCTGTCACTTTGAGGCACAAGTTCCTCTGGAATCACAACTGAATTATGTAGGGCACGTGAGGTTTCTTGAAAATCCCAAAGAAAACAAAGGGAAATTGGAAAAGCACTGTGGGATTGACTGCAAACAATTGAAATTCTTCTCAGTTAAATGTCGAGATGAAAAGGCCAAGACAAGCACAGTTCTGCAAAGAGGAGAAATGAAAAGTCAAGTCAGAGAGCTTTACAGATGTCGATATTCTGCTGAGAAGACTTAGTTCCAGAAGAAAAGAAAAGCTCTGGTTACTGAGCACATGCCAGTGTCTGGTTCCAGTATAAATGCCCAATCTGACTCTGGCTCAACTTGGTGTGTGTTTAATGAATATTTCAGAGGTTCCTACAGAGCTGAAGGACTTTTGAGGTCAATGAGGCCCATCTACCACCTCATGCAAGAATCCTGTCCATAGCAACTCATATTCAGGTAGGCTATCAGCTCTCACACTTTGTTGGATAGCTCTGAACACTGGAAAGACCACACTGATATAGAGAGCTTAAAAAGAAAGGGGAAAGGAAAACCCTTTCTGTGAAATTAAATTCACCTCATTCAATTTTCCCAACAATCTGTTGAGGATCGTATGATAGTCATGATTTTACAGATGGGAAAAAATGAAGCTCAGAAAAGTTAGATAATTGGCCCTATGGTACATAGCTAATTATGTCACACCTGGCACATGAGCCTAGGTCTGCCTAAAGTCTTTCTACTGTTTAGGAGAGACGACTTGTGAGCACAGATATTATTTTCTGCTTTCCTTCATGGGCTAGCCATTGGAAAACATGCTCTAGACTCTCTTATTCAGCACAGGTGAGCCCAGAAAACTGTGATCAGAGGTGATGGGAACCATGTCCAAGGCTGGTCCTTAAGGGCACCTGTTCCTTTCCACTAATGGGGGGCGGGGAGGAAATGAAAGAAAGACAGCTCTGAGGATCTTGAATGGGATAAAGCTACAGGATGAAAGGAGTTTGGGTCCTTAATGACTTCATGGAACCAAGCCAGTCATTATTTCCAGTTGTGACTATGGAGTAACAGACCCTGTGATTTCAGTTGTTTGTTAGTTCTTGCAGTCAAACACCAGGAGAAGGTGCCTATAACCACAGCCGCATGGAAATTCAAGCCAGCATTGTGACTTTCCAGGCTAGAACTTTCACCAGGTCACCTACTGCATAATTATGGGCTAAAGTGCACATCCGGATTCCCATCACATTTTGATGAAATTGGCAATAACTGTGATAGGGAAATGTGCTACTAGACCCCGCCCCCATTCAAGGCTGAAAAGCTCATTCCCCAAGATGAAGGAAACATTGACAGGTTATAGCTTGCATTTGAGCCTCTGTCAAAAGATATCTCTTAGATAAAGAAATCCACCTCAGATGACATCATAACTCCTTCCAAGGCACATCATTTATCCAATGATTAGTCCAGTGCTGGAATACAAAAGACCTGCCACCTTATCAAAACTCAGGGCAATTTTGTAGGGTGTACCAGTTCCAGAGCCACTTACCCTCCCCCACCCTCAACCATGAGATTGGCAGAAGCATTTGTTATCACAGTGTCATAACCCAAGATCTTCTTCCCCTTGACCCTAGTGAAGTGTCCAAATTTTGTAGTTAGAAAAGTAATTTTTTTTTAACGTTTATTTATTTTTGAGACAGAGAGAGACAGAGCATGAACGGGGGAGGGTCAGAGAGAGAGGGAGACACAGAATCTGAAACAGGCTCCAGGCTCTGAGCTGTCAGCACAGAGCCCGACGCGGGGCTCAAACTCACGGACCGCGAGATCATGACCTGAGCCCAAGTCGGCTGCTTAACCTACTGAGCCACCCAGGCGCCCCAGAAAAGTGATTTTTTAATGATTATATATTTCTAAAAGCATGCCCTTAGGATAAGTGAGACACAATTTTTTCTATAAAAGGAAAGAAATGATAGTATGTTCAAAGCCATGTGACTCCAGGGTATTGTGGAACTGCTTTAATCTCCTTTGTGATATTTAGTTTGCTCATTTAGGCTTTGCCTGGTAATGATATGTTTAGATTTAGTAGGAAACCATTGCCCTATCTCAAATATTGTGTGCCCTATGACCCTATCACTCTTCTTCCTTATCATCACAATTAATCCATTTCCTTTCTGATGTCTCTTCTGTGTCTGGCACATATGTATTGTCATTGTTCACATCGTATCATCACAGTCTACTGATTTAAATTGTGATTATCTATTTACATGTCCTTCTCCACTCATCTAGGATTTCCTTCAGGACAAAGAAAGACAGTGTCTTATTAATTTCTGACCTCCCCAGGTCTTAATATTAAGTGCTCCTCAAGAATGACTTCTTCAATGTTGATGGAATGAATTCGCATCATACTGCTTGACACATAAAGACCAATTGCAATGGTTTTATTTACCACTTTTCACTCGTTGTCTTGCTTAAAACAAACATGAAATGGAGAATTTTATAAAACCCAATCTAGTCATAAACTTGAAGAAGACATGAATGTAAAAATATACTCTGTTCATCTTAACAAAGGGGAGAGGCTTTCTGAAAGAATAGCAGTTAGCCTGAAGGAGGAGTTTGAAGATGGAATTTTTCATCTATTTGGCCTTGAGTAGGTCTGTCTTCCTTCATCCTTATCAACTCCCTCCACGGGTATTAACATCTCATACCCTAAATTTATAGAATGAGGACAATGTGGTTTTCCTTCTCATGCAAACACAGGGCCTAGTGCATGGTAGGGTCACTGCATAGTAAATATGTGCTTAAGGAAAGAAAGAAAAAGATAAATAAAAGAAGAAAGGTAAGAAGAAAGGAAGATGGAGGGAGGGAGGGAGGGAGGAGGGGAAGAAGGGAGGAAGGAAGGAAGGGAAGTAGGGAGGAAGGAAGGAGGAGAAGAAGGGAGGAAGGAAGGAAGGGGGTTAAGGAATTAGGGCAATGTTTAAAAAAGTAACTTGAGGTATATCTTATAACTTTCTACTTTTCTCATACACATACTTTAACAAAATTTTCAACTATGCCATACTGTCTCTCTGATAGATTAAATCTCTTTTAGAGGTATAATAGATATAAACATATAATATATGTAATATATATAAAGTAGGTCAATTCAACCTAACTAGGAATTCAGAGGCCAGTCTAGTCATGCTTGGTGCCTCAGTCTTCCTAGAATCTGGCCTTCTCTCCATCTATGGTCTGACTCCTACCCTCAAGCAGTTGACTCCGTGATAGAACTGGAGACAATCTGGTGTTCCTTTAAAAAATTAAGTAGGAAAAGAATAAAAGCCCAGATGGTGGGTGTGTGAAATCAAACCAAGCCGTTAAATAAAAGATGTTCTGATTCCAAGTAAAATAGAACAGAATCTGCTATAGTAAGGAAAAGGCATATAAGTTAATCCTCAGGGCAGGGACACACTGAAGTATGAAATCTGATATCTCACCAAAAGCTCCAAGGGTCAAAGTTATACAAACAGTCAACCCTACAGAGAATGGAAAGTCTCATGACTTGATGCTCCTGTCATTAATTGCTGAACTCCCAGTTACCCTCATGAAACATTATATAATTTTTGCTCTGGGCATGGAAGTAGCAGTGCTTCAAAATAAACAAGACAATCAATTAGAATTAATCTGTTAAACATTACCCTGCCAAGACAAGCTGTAGAAAGTGGAAACAAAAATAAAACAGTGTTGGGGAACAAGGGATACATTTCTGAGCCCAACCATGATCACTAATCTCGCAATTCATAAGGTCCAACTGCTAATATGTCCATCCATCCATCTAGTCTGAATTACTCCCCTAGAGACTGGTTGGACATGCTCAGGCACTGGCCACTGGGTTGAGGCTTGGCCGCAAAGTTCTGAATGAGGGATGCAAATGGTCCAAGAATGTCTAAGCAAGGGGAGCCAAGTTTAAAAGTTAGAGGCTGAATTAAACACTAGTTTCAAAGGAGAGAATACAGCACGATGATGAAGCCTCATGCGTAATACACGTAATATATCCAGATACTGGTGGGTGTCTCACTCATGAAAGTTTTGGCTTCCCTCTAAGGGCTATCACATGTGTATTATATGGGCTCAAGTGGGCTCACCTACCTTAACAAGTCAAGTGTTGAGATGGATCGATCTATTCATCCATTATTCTGCCATCCATCCATACTTTCACATACCCACCACTTCTTCAGTTCGGCAAGTTGGATTAGGAGGAATGGACCGAGACACGGCAAAATGCCTGCTGATCTGGCCCTATTCGCCTATAGCCATGCAGCACATGCTACCAAAGTTGAGGAAAGGACCAACCAGTTTGTACTGTGGTATTAGCTTTGTTCTTACCATCCCATTAAGAGGTAAGAAGACTTTTCATAGTAATTAGACAGCCTGGTTGGTGTAATTCAATAGCAGCAATACTTTGATTTCCTCACCCGTAAATGGAGCCGCAGAAGAACTTTCGCAGGGCTCTTGTGAAGGTTAGGACTAACAAATGTAAATAATGCCTACCACCATTATTACTTTAAAGAGTGCTTGTAAACAGTAATTTATATTTTAAAGAGTATTATCACAGACAGTATTTCATGGGGTTCTCCCCAAACACTTGGGGATGGATGCAAATAAAGTGCATTTCTTATCATTTCATAGCTTAGAAAATACCGGACAACCTTTTTTTTGCTCTCCCTGAAATAATTGAGCTCCTCCAGGGCAAAGCTGGGGCTTTTTCCTACCTAGTCTACCCAGGGCAACTAGTAAGCAGTAGACAACCGAAAACAACCAGTTGAGCCATCTAAGTTGCAAAATCCCCCTGGATGCGTCTCTGATCTACCCCCTTGTCTGCCTCTCTTTGGCCACTGCTCTGGTTTAAGGTCTCACGTGTCCTCTGGATTGTTGCCATAGCCACCCAGCTAGACTCCCTGCTGCTGCTGGATCCATTTTTCTCTAGTGAGTTCAGAGTCATCTGTTCAAAATTAAATTTGGTCACCCTGCTTCTAAAGCCCTCAACGGGCTCACCCTTGCACCAGGAGGTAACCATCAGTCCTCACTCTTGCTCATCAGGCTCTTACCAAGGGGCAGTTCTCATCATTGTTGCTGAACAACACCAGGTGGCAGGTGGTAAGCGTGCCCATCCCCTCTACTGTCCCAGCTCCCCCACCTGGCATAGAGGATTCCCCTCTCTCTCCTCACTCTCAGCCGTGAATACTGTTCTCTGTGGGACCTGCCGGGTGAAGGTCCCTGTGCTAAGCCCTGAAGGCAGAGAGGATGGGAACATTTCAGGGGCAGAGGATGCTTTATTTTCATTCCACTGTCTTTAAAATTTTAATAAATGGGAATTTCTGCTCAAAAACATACACATCACAGGATAAGCTTATTCTTTCTGCACCCCAAGCAAACCACATGGATCACATGGCAGTTGATCATTTTGAGAAGGATTAATGGCAACAGCGGGAACCCTAGTGGGCATTTTTGCTACATTGTATAATTTTAGTCCTTGCAACAACATGTGAGCTTATCATGACAATCTAATTTTACAGATTAGAAAACTGACCTTCAAAATGTTAAGTAGCTTTGCTAGGATCATCCATCATGTATGGGCAGAGTTGGGATTTAAATGCAAATTAGGACCATGTTTACAGTGAAACATATAAGTATCAAATCTCACTTGTGAAAGACATCATAATTCTTACTAGCCCTTCTTTAAGTGAACCCACCTTCTGTCCTTAGACCAACCTCACCAAATTTTCATCTACCTGTAAAAGGTAATATATGTAAATTCTCAGGGATATTACAAAGCTTTTCAGGGGATACTTATATTTCCTCTGGAACACTATTGCATGTTCTGTACCTCATCAGGCAGTAAATAGTTTGCTGGCTTAATTTAATCGATGCTGGGATAGAGAACGTAAGAGCGATTATGTTGCCACATGAAAGACTATGACACCTGAGAGGGGCTTCCTATGTGGGCAATGGAGACCAGAGAGACTTGGCCAGACACCTAGAAGGAAGCACCAAGTGCAACAGGAGGTGGGAATGGTGCCAGAAAGACCTGGGAAACACTGTCTACATTGAAATGATTGATTTCTTTATTCATATGCTTCCTCCTGCACCATCAACTCCTTGGAAGTGGGGGCCATGTCTTAATTGAGCTGGATGCCTAGTTCCTAGCAGTGCCCAACACAGAGTATGTCTTTATTACACAATGTGAGACAACTGGTGACTTCTAGGTAAGATGAAGATTCCAAAAGAGTAGAGTCTTCATGGATAGTGCTGGTGCCTCATAATGCAGGGGTTCTGTGGGATCAACTCCTGCCTCTCTATACAGCCTCATTCACAACATGCACCCTCACTCACTGTGCATGCTCCCACCACACTGAGCTTCCGCTAGTTTCTGGAATAGGACAACGCCCCCTCTGCCTTAGGGTCTTAAGGCACAGTTGCCTGCCTAAGATGATCTTCTCACATTCCACTGCATGACTCTCTTCGTCTTAAGACCTCAAATCATACCCTTCTCTGACCCAGCTTTTGTTCCTCCCTCCTTTCATGAGCTCCCAGAGAATGACATGTTTTACCCACAGCATTTACACAATTGTAAGCTCAATCCTCCCATAGTAAACCTTTGTCATTAGCTATTTCTTGCACTAGACTAAAATCTCCATGAGGTCGAGAGACTGTCTAGTTAGTTGTTGCGTTATTGTTGTATTTATTATTTACATTATTATTGCTTGCCACAGCTTTAAAGACACAGTAGGTACCCATCACTTGTTGAATAGTTGATCTTCAATAAGCTATGTGCCAGAAATTATGATGCCCAAAGGGATAGGTAAATGTCCCTGCATTTATGCTCTCTATGATTGAAATAAAGAAGATGAAAACCATGGGGAATTGAGTAGTATAGAGAACAGAGGACTTGTGGTGCCATGTACTAGATACTGTGTTAAAGGGGATGGGCATTACTTTTTGTTTAATCAAAAATTTAATATAGTCATGTGCCAAGGGCTTTATACGAGATCTAATATGTGAGTAAAGAACATTGCTGCGTTGACGGTATTAGATATTCCTACATACAGCCTACCACAGCTATCGATTCAAATAAGACAGAAAAATCTAGCACGAGAGTTTTATAGCTAAAATGGTGGGTGCATCAGTTACAGTTGTTGGATGGTGTGTGCACATATTATGTTTTATGATTCACACAACCTTTTCTTAATCAATCATCAATGCTCTTGATCCTAAGGGTATTAAGATACAACGCACGCCTCTTGAGAGTGAAGATCTGTTGATGCTCACTCACCAATGGGAGCCATTTCTGTGAGGGTTGGGATTCTGCAAAGGGAGTTGACAGGACGATTTCATTGGTGCACGTTCACAAAAGATCTTAAATTTAGATTTTTTTTAAATGTTACCTACAAATAGAGGTCACTCTGTGTGTGTTTGTATTTATTGTTCATAATCTAGTCTTGACATTTTTTTTTAATCTTTTAGTATCCTGGAATCCTCAAATATATCCTACGTCCTGTGTTTTTGAGAGACCCTGTGTCCATAAAGGACCCATTCAACAGGCACTAGAACCAGCAAGGCTCTAACTTCTCCTTCCTCTGTCCCCAAGAGTCTCTGGGAGCACGAGTGTCACACTCATTTCAAATTTCAGTGCCGTTTTTCTCAGCTCTGTGTTTACTGGTGGATCATGTCACCTCTTTGGGTGTCAGTTTCTCCATCTATTCAATGGCAGTGCAAATTACATTACACAACCCCTATTCCACAATTCTGAAATCCGGGAAAAGTCCTGAAATCTGAAAGATTTTCTTTTTCATAAGTTTGGGGCAAAAGCTATTTTTGTCAGCAAAACCTTTTCTGAATTGGCATACAACTATTTGTCACCGTTTACCACACTTTGTCTCAATATTCACAACACGAGAGCAGAAATATTAACGCGATTATGCTGGAGATGTTATATATTACACAACATATATATTATGCTTTTGTATAACCATAAACTTCTGAATCTCAAAAGCCTGCAGGCTCCAGCAGCTTTATGTGAGGGATTGTGGCCCTGTTCTTCATGGTATTCTTCTTGAGTTTGAAGAAGATAGAGTCCTTGGCTCATAGCAAGAAGTCAACAAATTACATTCACTTTCACAAGGTATTCTTTGGGCTCTCCCTCATTAAACGTTAGCACCGCTGCCCCTTTGCTGTCTATCTGGTTGGTAAACATCTGGCTTTGGATCAAGCTTTCATTCCACTTGTGACAGAATATAATATTAGCAATTGACTGTGTAAGAGAGAGGAGGAGGAATACGAAGAGAGGAAGAAAGATGAAGAAAAAGAAGTGAAAATATAAACAAAACAAAACCAAGGATAGACCAAAAAGAGGCAAGGATATAAGAATGAAACATGCCTCAAGGTGCCTGGGTGGCTCCGTTGGTTAAGGGTCCAACTTTGGCTCAAGTCATGATCTCATAGCTCCTGAGTTTGAGCCCTGCATTGGGCTTGCTGCTGTCAGCAAAGAGTCTGCTTCGGATCCCCTGTCCACCTCTCTCTCTCTGCCTTTCCCCTGATCTCTCTCTTTCTCTCTCTCTCTTTCTCAAAAATAAATACACTTAAAAAAAAGAATGAAACATGCCTGTAACCCCATGAGTGGAATGGGTTTCCCCTCATCAGCCCTGTAAAACTGTACTCTCTTGAGTCTCTGGTGATATCCATGTTGCCACATAAAGACTATTAACAGGACATATTACCTTGGTATGATTTAACATCTTGAAAGCCTTTACAAAATTTTGTTCTTTTCATTTCCCTCCTAGTTTTGCTCCTATATCTCAGTCTCATTCACATACTTTTCTTCTCTTTAGCGCTTCCATCAGGATCCCACCTTCTTGTCTGCTCACCTTTAGCATCTCCCTGAGCACTCCAGGGAAGAATTCCTTTCTCTTGCCCATAGTATACCTGAGCAGTTCTAGAGAACTAGTTCCCTGCAGACCCTGATTGAGTCGTTTTGCCAAAAAGGAATGAGAAACTCTAAAAACAAATGATGAATTCATGTAACAATAGTAACAATTGCAGGCCTCCGGTGCACCTGAGACATTGTCCCAGGTGCATTCACATTGTGTCATTCATCCACACACCTGTCCCATGACATTAGAATAATTTGCACCAAGGAAAGAGAGGTGAGTGTCAGTGTGAGCAAAGGAAAGAGTGCTCGCCTTGGGAATAAACCCGGTTTCAAACTCGTCCTGTGTCTCTTGACAACTGGGTGACCCTAAATATGTTGTTTAAACTTTCTGATCAAAACAAGGATAGGAATATTCATATGGATGGTAGGTAGGTACAAAAATAAAGGACAGAGAAATAGGCCATAACTAAAAAAAAATCATACAGGCCTTGCTGGTTGATGGAGAGGGATACATGGCTCAGGAAACACACCTTTGTTCCAGACGGCCTCGAGAAGGTCTGATGTTGCTGATTTCATCCATCACGAGGCTATGATTTAAAGACGCTAAGTGAATTTTTAAGGCAAAACTCTTGGCACTTCATTCTTAAAGCCTTAACACGTGCCTGGATCCATGTGTCCACTTTAACACCTGATAATGCCAGTGTTTCTCTTGTCATCGTGTTCAGTGATGTCTTGCCATAAAAACCCATTTATTTTAGGATTCAGGTACCTCTGACTGGATGGAAAGTTAGTTATAGGACTCTGTAAGGAAGCAGGGTCTGAGAGATCCATAGAAAGAATTTACCCTAAAGGAATAGGTAGCCAGAATGCCCAAGTAGGGTCTAAGGAAAGGAAGTGAGTGGACAAAGGACTGGGACTCCCATGATCCTTATCTACCTTTGGCCACCTTCTATTCCCTACCTACGATGCCCAAATTCCAGCTACTTTGGGCATGGGAAGAAGAGGTCATAGAAACAAGGCCAATCTCACTAAAATCTCTCTAATTCTTAGAGAGAGAAGACATCCTTTTTTACTTCAGTGTGAGGGTGAGGGGCTCAGGAGTCTGGTCCAAGGGAAGATGTTTTTGACGGTCTCTGATCATGACAAAGCAGAGAACCGGGAAAGAAGACAATCTCAAGCACCCCTGAAAGGCGTGCTGAAGCAGCTGTGAAGAATGTGAAGCTATCTGTATATTCTTCTGACCCAAGTGAAGGTGGCAAAGTTCTGTTTTCTATACGTAGAAATGGTGTGCCTCTATAAATATTTTTACATATAGAAAGTTTGTATTTTGGTAACCATTGGGAAAAAAAATCCCTGGATTAGAGAAATCCTGAAAACACGCTGATACACAAACTGTTGGACCACGTGCAGATAATGAGTGCAATTATGTCGGTCGATACAGCGGCAATCAGCAGCGGTATCTGCTCACTTTGTAAATGGCTAGTGAGGACAAGCTGTATGCAGCTGAGTCGAGAGTCAGGGAAACACCCGCATGAGCAGGAAGGTAGTGACTCCAAAAACCAGCACTGTGAAAGACCTAGTTTCAGCCACCAGATAGCACCTTTAGGAGCTTATGTGCTGCTTATTCAAGAAGCTGGGTGGCTGGCCCTATAAAGAAATCCCTTGCCAGCAAGAACTCTTTTCCTAAGGTAAAGCTAGACCATGCCTTATCATCCCCGGCCTGGTTCCTACTTTTTATTTCTTTCTATTACCATATTTGAACCTCAATTCTCATCTGTGACTCCAGCTGTTGTCTTCTGCACTGGATTCTTTATGCCGTGTGCCCCAGATGCCAAGAAATTGGCTTTGCATCAATACCTGTCCTTGTCCTCGATTCCCAGACTGTGTTTGACGTTTGCCTGCAGCTCAGTTGGAATGGTGACCTCTGAACTACCCTTTAGTCTTCCTGTTCTCCTTGTGGAAGGTCTTCGCTTGTACATGCACATGCAGTCCCAAATTCGGCATTGAAACAGGGCAAAAAGATTATCCCTCCCACCCTATCCTTCTCTTAAGATATCTCTGGGCTTTTCTTGTCCACTTGAGGCTACTGACAAATAGTCCATTAACCCGAGTTTACAACATATTTGCAAATAGGGGTTGAGGGGCAGCCTGATTTTTCTTGAGAGTAAAATTCCATAGGGTAATTCTTTGAATGAAATATTATCACTACCCCTATCAGAAGGAGAGAGAGAAATCTGATCAGACTTAAAGGCGGAAGAACCCAAGCCGGTGGAGAAGACACTGCCAAGAACACAGAAGAACTTGTTGATGTGATCTGAAGTAAATGACTCTAAACCTACCCAGCTGTCGATTGTAATCAGGGCATTTTGCTCCTGAGGATGGTTCACTGATACACGTAAACACATACAGACCCATAAAGGGTGCCCTTTTGGTGAGTAAGTCATTATTAGCCAGTGATGAACCAGTTGCAATTGTACCTGAGTTCTTCAGTACTTCCCATAAGAACAACAGTGACAGACATTTATATACATGTATAAAAGCTCTAAAACCAACCAAAGCAGTAGTATTAATAGTTACAGCAGAAAAAAAAAAAAAGAGTGGCATTTCCAGTGAACCATAGAGCACTTTAAAGAAGACTAAAGACCTAACAAAGGTTGTGAGGACCTCCTATTTAACTTTCAAGTCTCCAAGGGCCACCAATCATCCTCAGTCCATTTCAGGTTATTTCCTGAACTGTTACTTCTCTACAGTCTATAAAAACACTCTTTCTCCCTTCATCTAATACCCTTATTAGGATTGATTTATGTCTCAACAAATTAGATTGGTGTCGGCATCTGGCTCATATGGCTCCACTCTATTTGTAGGAAATCCAGAGTCATGGGAAACATCTGGCAGATGTGTTTCAGGGTATTCTAAATGGGTGGCTATGGTGACCGTTAAGAGTCCTTTAAGGGAGGTTGTAAAATTTCTTCTCTCTTGATCATCATTCCACAGACTAGAAATATTCTTCCATGCCAAAGCTGACATGAACTAAAGAAATCCTTTAATCTAATGGATTCCTTGTGCTAGCAAGGAAACTGAGGCTCACAGACACTGTGGTATGTATACATCATCCATGTTTAAGAAATTTGAAAAAGTGCTGTTTCAGATGTCATAGTAGAGATAACAAGATCGTTCTCAAACATTGCGTGCTGCCTTTTTTACCCCTCTGGGCGCCTGGCACGCTCCATGCATGCCTACCACATTCACATTTCCTAGCAAATAAAAGTTTCACTCTTCCTTATGCGTTTGCTCAGAATAAGTCCTTCATACCACAATATTTGTTTCTGTGGAAGACGTTGTCTTGTCTCCACATGTGCTGTAGTATGTTGGTTGTTGGCCTCACCGCTGAGTCCAAATGACAGTGTGTTTCCACAAGCCCTCTTTCTGAACCAGACTCTCCCAGCCATTTTGTTCTCTTTGGTGAAAATCTTCTCTTGGGGCACTCAGTATTGTCTGCTCACTCCAGTAGAGGGAGGGGCACTTTAAAATCATTTTGATACGAAAACGTGTTTCTTGCATGCATTCTGAGCTAAAAGTGGATCAATACTTCCCCTTCCTAAAAAAAAAAAAAAAAGCATTACAATGACATTTCCAGTATTCATTCCATAAACAACCATCTCTGTGTCCTTACTGACCCACATCAATTGTAATTTAAGGTATTTCCCCTAACCACATCCTGCCTGCTACCATGTAAGTCCCAGGGATCAGTAGAACTTACATGATTGTACCAATTGTACATGGCAGGAAAAATGAGGAAGAGAGCTAGTATTTATTGAGGTTTCCATACATGGTGTGTGGGTCACCCCATCCCCATCATGTGGATATTTAGTTGTTCCAGACTCGTGTATTGATATATTTGTATTTGGTATTTCTATTTGGTATTTTTGTCAAAAATCAATTGACAATATTCATATGAGTTATTTCTGGAATTCCTTTTTCTCTCTGTATGTCTTCAATTATCCTCAAAAAAAATTTTTTTTTAAATTTCAGCACGTAGACCTAGACATATTTTATTAGTTTCATATTTTTATGTTACTTTATTTATTTTTAAATTTTTAAAAATATTTTATTTATTATTGAGAGAGAGACAGAGAGACAGAGAGAGACAGAGAGAGACAGAGTACAAGCTGGGTAGGGGCAGAGAGAGGGAGACACAGAGTCCGAAGCAGGCTCCCGGCTGTGAGCTGTTAGCACAGAGTTCCACACGAGGCTCGAACCCATGAACCGCAAGATCATGACCTGAGCCGAAGCCGGACGCCCAACTGACTAGGCCACCCAGGCATCCCTTTATTGGCGACTTTAAATGATAGTGTTTTTATTTTAAATTCTAAATCTTCACTGCAGTTTATAAAAACAAAATTAATCATTACTATTAATCAAAACATTATTAATTACATTAAATGACATTGCTAAAATCACTGATCATTTCTAGCTCTTGTAGATCCCTTTTGATTTTCTACACTGATGGTAAGTCTTCTTTAAATGGACTGTTTAGCCTTTCCCTTTCCAATTGGTGTGCCTTTTATGTTACCCCAATACAAAGTTGAAGAAAGATGAGGAAAGTGAACATACTGCCTTGTTATTGATTTTAAGGGAAAAGCATTCGGTCTTTCAACATTGCACATAATGTTAGCTAGAGGCTTTCTGGTAGACGCCATTTACTAGAATGAGGAAGTTCCTTTCTATTCCTAATGCTCTGAGGTTTTTTGTTTGTTTGTTTGTTTGTTTGTTTCGTTTTAGTCTCATAGGGTGTGGACTTCCACCCGATGTTTTATTTTGTAATGGTTTAGAGGTTCATATTATTTTTTTCCCTTCATTCTGTGAATATTGTGAATTAAGTTGATTTTTTGAAATGTTAAATCAACCTCATATTCACCAGGATAAACCAAACTTGATCATGCATTATTATGCTTTTATATATTGCTGGATTTATTTCCTAATATTTTTGCTATGAGTATTTGTGTAATAGCTTTATTGAGGTACAATTAAGAAATAAAAATTGTATATATTTAAGGTATGCAATTTGATGTTTGATCTGCACATATGCATTGTAAAATTATTACCACAATCAAGCTAATTAACATATCCATCACCTCAGATAATTACTGTTTTCTTCTTCTTTCCTTTGTGTGATGAGAACACTTAAGATCTACCCTGGCAGCAAATTTCATGCATACAATACAGAATCATTCACTATAGTCACCATGCTGGGCGCTAGATTTCCAGGGTTCATTCATCTTTCATAACTGAAACTCTGTACCCTTTGAGCAACAGAACCCCATTTCTCCCTCCCCGCAGCTCCCCCCCCCCCCCCACAAGCACTATTCCACTCTCTGCTTCTACAAGTTTGACTATTTTAGATTCTACATATAATTGAGATCATGCAGTGATTGTCTTTCTCTGCCTGGCTTATTTCACTTAAAATATATAATCTCTTCCAGGTTCATCCATGTTGTCACAAATGACAGGATTTCCTTCTTTTTAAGGCTAAGTAATATTTCGTTTTATATATATATATATATATATATATATATATATATAGGCATATATTATACATGTTATACACACACATACACACGCAGACCACCTCTCTATTCAACTGTCAACAGACATTTAGCGTGTTTCCACATTTTGGCTATTGTGAATAATGCAGCAGTGGGTGTGGGAGCGTAGATCTCTCTTTGAAGTCCTGATTTTCAGTTCCTTTGGATACATACCCAGAAGTTGAAGTCTATGCTGAGGGATATGGGTCTGAAGTTCTTCTCACGATGGCCTTGTCAGGTATTGGTATCGAGGTAATGATGGTTGGAAAGGATTCTTTTGTCCTCTATTTTCTGGAATGTTTATATAGAATTCACTCGTGAAGCTCTTTGGGCCCAAGGTTTCCTTTGTGTGGGAATTTTTAATATTATGAATTCAATGCTGTTAATAGTAATAGGGGTATTCAGATTTTCTATTTCTTCTTGAATCAGTTAGGGGGATTTGTGTCTTTCAAAGAATGTTTTGCTTCATTAGTGTAGTTTAAGTAACTGGTATCATTTTCTTCCTTTATCATCATTTTTTTTTGACGAAACTATAATGATTTCCTTCTCATTTCTGATATTGACAATTGGTTTCTTCTCTCTTGTTTCCTTCATTAGCCATATAGTCTAGCCAGAATTTAATCGTGTATTGATCTTTCCAATAGACCAACTTTTGATTTCATCGATTTTCTCTAATATTTGTTAGTTTCTTGTTTCATTGGCTTTTGTACTTATTTTTATTATTTCCTGCCTGCTACTGACTTTAGATTCTCTTCCCTCCACTTTTCTAGGTCCCTATTGTAGAACTTTTATAATTGATTTTGTGCCTTTATTATTTTGTCATATGTGCACTTCAAGCTTAAAATTTCATTTTAAACATTGCTTTAGGTGCATACATATATATATATATATATATTTTTTTTTTTTACTTTTTACTATTTCAAAGTATTTAAATTCTCTTTGATTTATTCTTAGATTCAAGGGCTATTTAGAAGTGTGTTGTTTAATTTCTAAATATTAGATGTTTTCTAGACATGTTTTAAAAATTATTTTTAATGCAATTCAATTGTGGTCAAAAGACATACTCAATCCTTTGAATGCCTTAAGATTAGTTTCATAGCCAGGTGTATGGTCTCTGAGGGAATGTTCTTTTTGTGCTTGCAACAAATGTTTACTTTTCTGTAGTTGGGTGGAGCTTTCTGTAAATGACAATTAGTTCAAGTTGGTTGATAGTCTTATTCAAAACTGGTCTGTCTCTTCAAATTTCTCTCTACTTGGTTTATTGATTACTGAGAGAAGAGTGTCAAAATTTCCAATCATAATTGTGGTTTGATCTATATCTACTTTTGCTTCTATCAGTCTTTGCTTCATATAATGAAGCATTTTTATCAAGTGCATACACACTTAAGATTATTAGTTGTACTTTATAAATTCACCTTTTTATCATTTTGAAATTTACCTTTTTGTCTCTGGCATTATTTTTTATTCTGAAATCTATTTTTTCTGGTATTAATATATCCAATGAGACTTTCTGAAGATTATTTGATGGTTTATATTTTTCTAATTTTTTACTTTGAAAAACTATTTATGATAATATAGTGGAAAAAAGATTCTTAAAGACAATTATATTTTGACATTGCTCTTTGATCCAGTCAGGAAAACTCTGTCCTTTAATTAAAATGTATAGATAATTTATTTAAAAAAAAAAACCTTGTTCAATATTTTTATCTTTTTTAAATTGAAGTATAATTAATATACAGTGCTAGATCAGTTTCAAGTGTACAATATAATAATTCAACAATTCTGTACATTATCTCAGTAAGTGTGCTCTTGATCCCCTTTATTTTTTCACCCATTCCCCCACCCACCTTCCCTTTAGAAACCACCAGTTTGTTCTCTGCATTTAAAAGTCCTTTTGTTTCCTTAGATAATTTGTTTTGATAATTTAATTTTAATATAATTGTGATATGGTTTAAATCTACTATCTCATTATTTTTTAATTTATCTCATATATTCTATTTTCCTTGCTTTCTCTTTCATAGTTTTCTTCATGAATGAATTGACTATTTCTTTAGTGTTTACTTTTACCTCCATTACTGACTTATTGGCTATATTTAGTTGTGTTATTTAGTAATTTTTCTAAATTTTCTAAATTTTTCATTTAACCTGCCAAAGTCTAACTTCAAATGTGTTAAGAATTTTATTAAGATATACTTCTTTTTCCTCCTCCTTTCACTTAGACAACGTGATACACCACATTATAAAAGAAAGAATCAGAGCCATATGATCCTCTCAATAGATACAGAAAAACCATTTGACAAAATATAGCATCCATTCTTGATAAAACCCTCAACAAAGTAGGCATAGAGGGAACATACTTCAACATCACAAAGGCCATATACGAAAGACTCACAGCTAATATCATCTTCAGTGGGGAAAAACTGAGAGCTTTCCCCCTAAGGTCAGGGACAAGACAGGGATGTCCACTCTTGCCACTGTTATTCAACATAGTATTGGAAGTCTTAGCCTCAGCAATCAGACAACACAAAGAAATAAAAGGCATCCAAATTGGCAAGGAAGAAGTCAAACTTTCACTGTTTGCAGACAACATGGTACTCTAGAAAAGCCAAAAGATTTCACCAAAAAAATTGCTAGAATTGCTGATGCACAAATTCAGCAAAGACTTAGGATATAGAATCAATGTACAGAAAATTATTTCAGGGGGTGCTGAGTGATTTATTCAGCTGGACGTCTGACTCCTGGTTTTGGCTCAGGTCATGGTCTCATGGTTCATGGGTTGGAGCTCTGTGTCATACTCTGTGCTGACAGCACAGAGCCTGCTTGAGATTCTCTCTCTCCCTCTCTCTTTGCCCCTTTCCCACTTGTGCACATGCTCATTCTCTGCCTCTCTCAAAAAAATAAATAAATTTTAAAAAAGAAAATTATTTCATATATTTCACTTCATATATTCTATAAATCCCTTAATACATTGCTATTATTCTTACACCATTTAATTACCTTTAAAAGGAATTAAAACATGAGAATAAAAACTGTTTTTAACTTTTTTTTTTAACATGTATTTATTTTTGAGAGACAGAGAGAGATACAGAGCATGAGCAGGGGAGGGGTAGAGAGAGAGAAGGACACAGAATCCGAAGCAGGCTCCAGGCTCTGAGGTTTCAGCACAGAGCCTGATGCGGGGCTTGAACCCATGAACTGTGAGATCATGACCTGAGCCGAAGTCAGATGCTTAACTGACTGAGCCACCCAGGCACCCCGAGAATAAAAACTTTTTTTGTATTCACCCAATATTTGCTATTTCAGTGCTCTTCATTCCTTTGTGTTCATCCAATGTTCCATTTGGTATTATTTTCCTAAAGCCTGACAAAATTCCGTTAACACTTCTTATAGTGTAGGTCTTCCGGGAATGAATTATCTCAGCTTTAGCTTCTCTGACAAATTCTTTATTTCATCTTTATTATTAAAGAATATTATCACTGGATGAAGAGTTGTAACTTGAGAGTATTTTTGCAGTACTTAAAAAATATCTTCCCATTAGTTCTGGCTTGCAGTTTCTGATGACCACTTATTTGAATCTTTGTTTAAATATAGATGACGTATATGGCTTGATATGAGATTTTTTCCCCCTATGAATCATGTTCTGCAATTTGGTTATGACAGATTTTGATATTATTTTATTTGTATTTATCTCACTTGATGCTCACTGAGTGTTTTGGATAATAAATGCTATCAAATTAGGAAAACATTTGGCTACTTCTTCAAATTTTTTTTTAAACATTGCATAATCCCTCCTTTAGACACTGTGGTTACATTGTATGTTGAGCTGTCTGATACTGTTCCCTGGCCCACTCATGCCCAGCTGATTTCTTTTCTTTGATATTTTATTTTCTCTTCATTCCTTTTTGCATGATTTATATTGATATTTTCCAAGTTCACTGGTATTTTCTTCTGCCATGCCTGATACCACATTAATCCCATCCTATTTTTTAATCTTACTATTAATTTCACATATTATATATTTTCATTTCTGACAGTTCTATTTGGTTATTTTTTTGTGCCTTCTATATCTTCCCTTGTCTGTATTTAAATAATCTTAGATGGTTACATAGTAGACAGTTTAATCTCTTTCTTGGCTAATTCTGTCTTCTCTTACATTTGTCTGCTTCCATTGACTGTTTCCCCCCCACCCCCCACTCCCCCGTTGTGGTTTATTTATTCCTGCTCCTTTGCATGTCTAGTAATTTTGACGGGATTCTGGATGCCATGATGTTTCATTGTGTATTGCCTGGGATTTGTTGTTTTTATTTGATGAGCATTGGGCTTTGTTCTCGAACACTGTTAATGATTTCCAGTTCAGTGTGAGTTTTTAGGCTTGCCTTTAACCATAGTTAGGGCAGATCTGAACTGTCTTTACTTTGCGGACTATATACTCCCAATAATAAGATGAGGCACTTCTGGGCTTTCTCTTGAATGCCCTGAGTTATCAGTACTTAGTACCCAGGTAGGTCAGAACTCAAATATCCTGCCCTGAATTTGGCAATGGGACCATTATGATCTCTCTGTTCCTTGCCCTTCTTCACGGAGTTTCACCCTAGACTTGTGTGCTTTGGTGTTCAGCAACAAGCATAGCTATACAGACTTCTGGAACTTTCTCTTCCTTCCTTCCTTCCTTCCTTCCTTCCTTCCTTCCTTCCTTCCCTTCTTTCCTTCCTTCTTTCTTTCTTTCTTTCTTTCTTTCTTTCTTTCTTTCTTTCTTTCTTCTTTCTCTCTTTTGCTCCTTCCTTCCTTCCTTCCTTCCTTCCTTCCTTCCTTCCTTCCTTTTCTGCTTAGCTCCCTCCTTTATGAACCCCTGCAGCTCTCATTTACCTCAGTCTCCTTGAAGTCCAACCTTTGTTACCTAAATTCAATGAGACCAGCATTCTATTTTTGCACTACTCCTCCTTCTATCCTTGCTCTGTGATCTGACCTGTGCTTCTAGTCAAAATGCCAGGATGATCATAGGACCCACCTTACTATTGTCATTCTCTTCAGGGGCCACAGAACCTTGCTGACTTTTTTTTTCAATACCTGAAAATAATTGTTTTATGTGTTTTGTCTAGTTTTCTAGCACTAAATGTTAAAAGAATAATTAGGACTTTGTTATTCCATTATGGTCAGAAAAGAAAATAGTTCGTACATTTTTCAATTTGCCCCACTTGTGCAAATAGTTTGATGATATTATTGGTGGTATAATGAATGACTGAAAGCCACCAATAAAATAGCAAGTATCGGGTGAGTACTATAATGAGATAGTTAATTGATACTGCAATACTAGATTTACTAAATAATTCAATTCAGCAGTCTCCTGAAACTAATTCAGTGCATTAATAGAGAAGTCTTAAAGTCTTAAAATATTCTCATGGACTTAGGTTAGCAGGAGTCATCATCAGGACATAAAATCACAAGAACATTACCATACATTTCTTTATTCTGTATTTATATAAAAAGCTGATTTTCAGTAAGAACAGCATCAGAAACAATCGCTAAGACATTTTTTTCAAAAAACACATGCTCCTTGAACATAAGATATAATTTATTATTGAATACGTGCCCTGAATTTGAAAGTATTTTTCAGTATCTTTCATAAGACCTCTGGAGTTACGTTATATATAATATATAATGAATATGTCATATGTTACATAGGCAAAAACTTAAGTGGTTATAAAAATAATCTTAGCTAACTTTGTGTTTCATTTTACCAGGAAAAAAAAATAGTAGTAGTTGTACTTCAGGAATTGAGATTTTGCTTTCAATACACTTTTGTTAATTAGGTCTAAACTATGTCATATGGGCATGTAGAACTCATGAAGAAACATAACTTATCAGAAGGTGTCATAACAATGTCACAAAGCACCAACCAAGAAACACTTTACCTATTTGTACTTTTACAAAGCTTCGTGGTGGATATGTCCCATTTACAGTACTTACCAACTCAGTAATATTAAGGAAATTATTTTGCCCTGAAAGATACCCTTTCAGTGTCTCTGTCCTCTTCTTTAAAAATGGCAGTTATAATGATTCATACCCTGTAGACATACTGGGAAGGCTAAATGTGCAAGTAATTGTAATGTACTTACACAGACTGTCTCCCATAACAAGTAGTAAACCCACGTTGACCCTATTATTATTGTTATTAAAGCTAATCCTTCATTTGTGTCCTGATATTTTTATTTTCTTCATTCTTTTCTCTTAAATCATCATTTGGCCTTGATGAAATAAAAGCAAAACCTCTCCCTTGACCATGTGTTTCTCTGTTACCCCAGTCTTTCTCCTTTCTGCACTGTGATTACCATTCTATGATTCTTGTGCTTTTATTTTCTCCTGAACCCTCACCTCACCCTCAGTTACCCACCTGTAATACCAAACTTTCAGTCTTATCTTCTTAGAATCAAGGGTTTTCTTTTTTCATTGTTGAAAAGTTTTCTAATTTGTGAAAGAGCCATGATAATATTTCAAACATGTCTCAGTCTCCCGGATGGAGGAGATGAATGTGACGATACTGAGGACACAGAGTCATCCCTTTTGGGTTCATCCAGGCCCCAGCTCTGGGCCACACTTCACCTTCCAGAAACACATCATGCATCCTACTGCCATCTTCTCTTCTGTGCTAGTTCCTCTACCTGGAAGGCATTTGACGCCTTGGAGGAATGTCATCTCACTCAGGAAGACTTGCTGACTCAGATGTTCCTCTTCTGTGCTTATTTCATTTGTCACAATGTAACATAATTTTCCAATTATGGCTTTTTTTAAAACCCTGTAGTGAATGAGTTTCAAAAGCAGGGATTGTGACTCATCATTGTATTTTGAGCACTTTACTAAATTTCTGGATCTAGTAAGTGTTCAATAAATGCATGTACGTGTAAACACTTTACTAAGTAAAAGCTTAATATGTGTCTAAATTGTACTGCATTTTTACCATCCAAATTATCTCTTAAAATCCTTCTGAAAGGATTGTGAATATTGTCCTTGTGATGAAGAAACTGAGTCTGAAAAAATCTATATAATTTTCTCCAAGTCCAACTAGTGACCAGAGAGTGAATCAAATGTGTAGAGCTAACATTTTGTCTGTTCCAGCTATGCATAGGTTTCAATAAAAGGGTTCTCTGTCTGAGCAAGTCCCCCTGTTGTTTTCTGTCCTTGTGATCTAGCCATGTCCTTCATGGTGAGCCGCCCAAGGTTAATGGCGTGTTCATTTATGTGTTTACTTATGTGTCTTCTATCTCTAACGCTAGATTTCAAACTTGTCTCTTCCATGACTTGATTTAAAGAGTGCAGCTCATGTTTGTTCTCTTCACTGATGTACCCTAGCACTTAGCAGAGCTCCCAGCACCCAGCAAACACTCAAGATCAAGGCAAATCGTATTTATACCGACTTCCTTTTTTGTTGTTTTACGTTTTCTTTTTTTCCAAACACAATGCCATTTTTAGGGTGAGTGGGAACGCAATGCAAAGGACCTTTAAGCCAAATTGAGCCCAAATAGCTTTTCCACCAATTTCACCAACTACTTGGAGTAAAACATTTAATCCCACATTTTTCTTCTGTCAAATGGTGCTAACAACGCCTAAATGTCATGGCTAGTATAAGAAACCATTAAAATAATAAATGCAATCAGCCTCAGTTCCAGAACATACTTTGTCCCCATCCCTTCAAGGATGTTTCATCCATATATTACACTCAATGTGGAAAGAAATTTCACTTAAATTGTGAAAACAAAATTGTCATTTTAAAGAACAAACATATTGCTGATTAAAATCATCTGAAAGAAGTTCTAGCCTTTAAACTGAATGAATTCATGAAATGAACATTACCACAGTTTTCTGCCTGTGCTCTGGATAGAATTATTATGAAGGGGGAGATTTTTTTAAAAAGAGAGAAGAAATTCCAGCTGGCCCCCATTTATGAGTTGAAGGGAATGCATACCAAGAACCTATGGAGATGCGTTTAGCAAACGTGGATGGGGCATCTATTATGTGCCTCGTGCAAATTGCCCCTCATCTAAAGGTGATTGTCATGCCCAGAAAAAAGCCGGGAATTTACATTCCTTTTCTGCATGGTTTGGGGCAAATATGCATCCTTTCATGACTTAAGCTTTTACACTTGTAAGAGAAAAAAATCATTCCCAGTCCATCTTCACAAAATGATGGACAATTCCAAGCAAAATGTATGTGAAAGAGTCATTCCTCCATTCATAACACAAATATTAACCAAGTGACTCCCACATGCTAAGTGTTGGCAATACAAGGGTCGACCCCGCATACAAGTTCCTATCTTTCCCGGATTTACACAGTTGCTAAGACAGAAAGTAGCTGACAAATCATGAGTATTTCATAGAGGCTCAAGGTGGTAGAAGAATTCAGCCTAGTTGCAATACTGTGGTAGCAGCATGCATTCATTTGCCCGGCATTATCAAGGGTCCAATATGTAACAGCATTTTATTAGCAAAACCCAATTCTCCTAGTGAAGAGCATCAATTTCTCAACTCGAGCTTTTAGTTTGTATGGTCCAGCTTCCAATGAGCTGGTATAATTTCTGGGACCTTTAGAATGAATTTTCCTAGACTCAAAGTATCCTTCAGAACTATTTAAAACTAGTTATACTATTAACACTGACTTGATTTTAACAGAAAAAAAAATCCATCTTTGTATTAGCCAGGGTCATCAAAGCATAGTTCTCTAGGGCTGAGGACTCTTCATAATTATTGGGTAATGTACTCCTGGTTTCCTTTCCAGGGGGAAATCCAGATTGGGAGTGTTTATTGGTTACTCCATAGATAGATCTCCTCAAAGGTCAAATTTTGCATTGCAACAGATAGTTTTATGAATCAGCAATGTAGTCATTTGATGACGGCTGTACTCCTTTACGCGCTGACACATTTCCACATTTCCTTTCTACCTGAGCAAGATTTAGCATAGACACTATAAGGCAGGTAGAAATCAGCTTTTGTTGAATTAATTGTATTTTCTGAATTCCAGGCTCCCAAAACAGTCTCTGTGTAGCTCTCTCTCAAACCGTTTTCCCACTGTATTATAATAATCCATTGTCAATGCTTGTCCCTCAAATCTTATTTCCACTACTTACCATCTGTCCCATCTCCCTATCTTGTAACACGATGGTAACAATATGTGTCTCACAGGCATGTGACTATGAAATGGTACATACAGTGCCCAATGGAACTATGAGCCCAGCCGTCTTTTTTCTTTTCTTGTTGTTTCACGTAAAAATGGGTCTAGTTAGGGAGGGAAGGTACGTGTGGCAGGGAGGATTTGAAAAAAAATGGCTCTTGCTAACTCATGTGGTGTGTGTCACCAAATGGTAGACCTGTTCCCTTCCATGACAGACACTGTCATCTCCAGGCAGGCTGGTGGTTTGTACCGTCAGATTTTATTCTTTTTAATTTATTTTTTTAATGTTTATTTATTTCTGAGGAAGAGAGAGAGACAGAGTGTGAGTGGGGGAGGGGCAGAGAGAGAGGGAGACACAGGATCCAAAGCAGGCTCCAGGCTCCGAGCTGTCAGCACAGAGCCCGATGTGCTCCTAGGTCTGAACCTATCAACCAGGAGATCATGACCTGAGCCGAAGTCGGACGCTTACCCGACTGAGCCACCCAGGTGCCCCTGTACCATCAGATTTTAAACTCTGCAGTTCTCAACATAAACACAAGAAGGAGCCAACAATTTGGAACCACACCCACCTACACTATGAGGGCTCTGGGTCCAGGGCTCAGAAGTTTGCTCACCTTGGAAGCTCAGTTCTAAGATAAACCTGACACATAGTTGGTGCTCAGTAGATATGTGTTAAGTGGGAAAAATACAGACTTGAATATTATTACAAGATAAAATAAAGCGTAGTTCTAATGACCATGTTGACAAATATAAGAATGAAGTATTTGAGAAACCAGGCTATTCTGCTGAATGGTGTTTTTTACATAATAATTGACAGTTTACCAAAGCAATTTGGTTTTGAGGTACATTTCACTGTGCAAGACCAAGTTTGTGATTTTTGTTCGTTCATTTGTTCATTTTTGTAGTTGCAAGTCAATGAATACTCATTATCATTAAAAAATTAATAGTTTAATAGCTAAGTTAATTTTATTAACTTAGCAGAAAGAACTAAGGAGTTAGTGATTGATCTATGTTTAAAATTCACTAAGCTGCCAAGTACTCTCTCACAAGTTATTTGGAAGGAGAGGATTTTACCGGGGAAATATGAATTTTGAATTTTTAAAGGTCAGGAATGGAATTTCTTACGTCTCACTTTCCTGCTTTGTAAATGGCATTAGTGATTTCTGCCTCATCAGGTTATTAGAAGGATTAAATAAAATAATGACTTGTTAAATGCACTAGGCACTAAGTAATTTATCCCTCTTTCAAGAATGATTGTCTGCATTGTAAAGCAAACATCTATTATAGAGTGATGGGGATTGAAGTAATGTATATGAAGTGCATTTTAAATAATAAATTGCCACTAAAAATATAATAAATAAATAATAAATGGCCATTAAAATGTGTCATTATCAAAACTGAAATTATCAACAGAGTGGAAAATATTTTATTCCAAATATTCTAAAGTCTTCATTTGAGGCGTTTAAAAAAAAATTGCTTTGGGCATAAATGGGTTTATTTTTAAATTTTAAAAATAGGACAAGTATCAAATTAGACTCCTTGCACTATTTTTAGAACCCACAAAATTTATGTTCTGACTGACAAGGTCTGTGCCAATTTTCTACCAGATGGGATTACCATTGCTCGCTTCTAAATCATGTGCAAAAGCAGATTTTACTGCTGAGTAAATGACACCTGATATGGTCAATAGGGCACTCTTGAAGGAGAAGAAAACTTTTTTTTTTCTTTTGTGACCACAAAGATATTATTTAATACATTATCCCTCAAGTGTGCCCCATATTAGTAGAAGCCTGGAACTGTCCCCAAAGCATGGAATAACAGTTTAGTCGCAGATGACCTCGAGCATATAATATTACAGTTGTAGCTCATTTATCCAACATCACTGGAAAATGTGCTTTCTGATGAGGCAGTTTTGCAAACTACTGAAAGCTGTACGTGCGTTCAATACAACAACTCAATTGGGTTAATTATTTGAATGGAAACTTTATAAATGAATTTTCTCTTTCCCTACTCGACTGGCTAAAATGCTATCAATTTTTATGTTCTGCTGTAATTTAGGGGCATCCTCCTGGATGCGAAGGGTGAAAGCCTGTCTTCCCTGCACCAAATGGCCCCAGTTTGCTGTGCTTGCAAGGATCATGTCTGGCCTTTTACCGGTTTTGGCTTCTCTCTCTGGCAGATCAGTTTCAACTTGTACTGATGCTTCATCCACCGCCACCCACCCGCCGTCTCCTGCCAATACTCTTGAAGGGTGCTGAGAATAGAGTGTCTGACCTCACTTTCCCCTGGTGTCCTGGTTTTCTTTCTTTTTAATCTTTTAATTTTTTAACTTTTTTATTTATTTATTTACTTATTTATTGAGAGAGAGAGAGAGAGCGCGCGCGCGCGCATGGTGTGGGGGAGGGGCAGAGAAAGCAGGATTCAGAGAACCGGAAGTAGGCTCTGGGCTCTGAGCTGTCAGCACAGAGCCCCATACGTGGCTCGACTCATGAACCATGAGATCATGATCTGAGCTGAAGTTTGATGCTTAGCCAACTGAACGTCCCAGGCGCCCCCGGTTTCCTGGTTTTAGTACTGGAAGCCCACATCCTACACCCCTTAGATCAGGGACACTGGGCCAATTGTCACTCCACTTGGAATTTTCTTAATCAGATCACAGTATGTTAGAAATCATCTACAAAGGCTGAGTAAGTAGAATCCAAATAAGAGCCTGGGGTCTCCTTCATAAGTACAATTAATGAGTTCTGTCAGATGGGTTATCACTGTAATTTTAAGGCCATTTTTTTTTAATTTCCATATTCATCCTAAGCTTAGATCTGGATTGCTGATATTATACGGCCTCCATTTCCTTCCAGACGGGGACCTGTGACCCATATCATCTCAACCAACTCCAGTCAGTTGGATTTTGCTAGTTCATAACCAGTTGCTTAGATGTGCCTAGATGGTGTCCACACAGTGACAAATAATTGGTTACAGAGTTACAAGAAAATCCGAAATCTGGCATTTGTGACTACGTGAATGAACCTGGAGGACATGATGCTTAAGTGAATTAAATCAGCCACAGACGTGCCAATATTGTGTGATTCCACTTACACGAGGCACCTAAAATAGTCAAACTCATAGAAGCAGAGACACAATTTGGTTACCAGGGACTGGGAGGTTGGGGGGGGGGGGGGCGCGGTGCAGAAGCAGGAATGTGTTCAATTGGTATAGAGATTCAGTTACACAAGACTAATGAGTTTGAGAGATCTGCTGTATAGCACGGTACCTAGAATCAACAATTCTACACCATGTACTCAAAAATGAGAGTTTAGACCTCCTGGGCTCCCCATTATGAGAGTATTTAGAAATATACTGCTAGAAATTTAAAACTTGAGTGATTACAGACATTTATGGAAATGTATGGAAAAACATAAGTTTAAGATAGAATTTGTCATAGACCTTGCATTTGCAATGGGGAATGGGGAGATATTGCCCCTAAAGGGGTGAAAATTGGTTCCTGGTGAAGGGGGGCAGGGTTTTCCTCTTTTCATGTGCAAAGCACAAATATATATACAGTACGCAAACAGGTGCAGAGTATCTATGGTAGTGAAATTTCATGTCAATTAATTAGGAAAAAAAAAAGTCTGAAAAATCTCCTAGAGGGTGTTAAAAATAATTTTTTTTAAAGGTAGAAAAAGTCCTAGACACTAAAGTGACATAGGTTGTTTTCAAAATGTAATGCAGTTCAAGTGAGTTAGGTAGAAGCACTTAAAATGGAACCAAACTATGTGTAAATACTTCAAAATTGCATTGTTTACAGCCGGGGAATTCTAGCTTGCACTTTACTTGAAAGGCAAGGACAAAGATAAAATCTGAAAAGCATACTTGTGCGTCACCATATAAAACCACTCCCAAATTGCAAGAACCGCTGATATGGATAATAAATTGTATTTATTAGGGATTTTGGAGGCTTTGGAAATGCTTGTAAATACACAATCTCGTTGGATTTTTACCACAACTTCATGAGGTCAGTATTAATTGGCACCCTACTGTATGAATGAGGAAACTTCTGCTTCGGGAAGCGAAGGAGGAGAAGTCAGCCCCCATTCTTTTACCTTCAGAATGTTGCCTTCCTCAGTAAGTGCAAACATTTAAAGTATTTTCTTCTTGAGTATGTATTATAACAGTGTAACATCAACATTTGTATCATAAATCACTAAAGCAACATAAATTGTTCATCACAATTTAGAAAATTCACTTTTTTCAGCCATGTACTATAATATTTTAACACTATATTTTTTATATGGTAGCAATAATATCATATCACAACATAATTATTGCTAATTTGAGTACTTTTCCTTGAAGTGTGTATTGAATGACTGATAGTTTTCATTAGTGGACTTTTTTTAATGTTTTTTTTTAAGTTCATTTATTTATTTTGAGAGAGACAGAGACAACACGTGTGGAGGAGGGGCAGAGAGAGAGGGAGACGGAGAATCCCAAGCAAGCTCTGTGATACGAGATGCAGGGCTTGAACTCACAAAACCTCGAGATCATGACCTGAGCCAAAACCAAGGTCAAACGTTTAACCAATTGAGCCACCCAGACACCCCTAAAATGTGGACTTTTTAATTGAGACCTGACCATTGATACTACCTCATATCTGCTTCACAGACAGTGCTTTGTCAGGACCCCACCATGTGGCATCTGGGGAAGATGGGCCCTAATACATGAGTCAGATTGAACCTCTTCCTTATCACTAAGGCTGTGGCAAGATGGCTTATTGGGAGACTTCTCTGATCAGATGTTTCTATTTTAACTGAGTTTCTTCAATAAAGAATTGGGAGATCAATTGAGGAGAATCAAAATACCCTTATGAGTTGGTCATCTGACACTCTGCTTCCTGTGTGAATCTGACATTTTCCACCTAAGTAGAGGCCATGATTGTCTGGACAACCATTACTCAGGCTACTATGGTTCCCAATTTCTTTTTGTTTAGTTAGTGTTTATAATTCTGAGGCTCAAGTAGGTATGGAATTGCCTCCCCCGTCAGACTGGAAATTCCTCATAGCAAGCAAGGGCCCATATCCTATCTGTCTGACTGTCCCAGTGAGTATGTATATATTAGTTTGCTAAAGCTTCCTTAACAAAGTATTGCAGATTAAGTGGTTTAAACAAGAAAGACTTATTCTCAAAATTTTGGAGGCTAGCAGTGCACAACCAAAGCATCAATAGTGTTAGTTTCTTCTAAGGATTTTTTACTTGTCTTATCGATGGCTCTTTTTACCCTGTGTCTTCACAGTCTTTTTCTGTGTGTTTCTGTGCCCTAATCTCTTCTTCTTTTTTTAAATTATTTTTTTAAGTTTATTTATTTTGACAGAGAGAGAGAGAGCATGCACAAGTGGGATAGGAGCGGAAAGAGAATTCCAAGCAGGCTCCATGCTGTCAGCGCAGAATGTGACACATGGCTCAACCTCATGAACTGTGAGATCACCACCTGAGCCGAAATCAAGAGTCAGACGCTTAAACAATTGAGCCACCCAGGCTCCCCCATAATTTCTTCTTGTAAGGATACCAGTCATATTGGATTAGGCCCACCCTAATGACCTCATTTAAGTCTAATTGCTCAAGTAAAGATTCTATCTCCATGTACAGTCACATCCTGAGGTTCTGGATGTTAGGACTCCAACACATGCGTTTTTGGAGAACATAATTCAAACCACAACACAATCATAATAGAGGGTCCATGGCACACTTTTTTTTTTAAATTTTTTTTAACATTTATTTATTATTGAGAGACAGAGAGACACAGAGTGTGAGCAGGGGAGGGGCAAAAGAGGGGAAGACACAGAATCTGAAGCAGGCTCCAGGCACTGACCTGTCATCACAGAGCCCGACACGGGGCTTGAACTCACAAACTGAGAGATCATAACCTGAGCCGAAGTCGGTCGCCCAACCAACTGAGCCATCCAGGTGCCCCCCATGGTACACTCTTAATACATGGGTATTGATTGTTTTTACAATCTTATACAAAACACCACAAGATAGTAGGGGAGCTATATATTTTCCTTTTTCTTTGATAAGCCTGATTCCTGAAACATACTATATTTGCATAACATGTACATTTTCAGATTGATCAAGTTATTAAAACGTAGGCAAACTCATGCAAATACCACCACAAGTCAAAATACATAATATTGCCAGTTCCTCTCTGATTCTGACTTCTAACACGGTAAGTTAGTGTAGCCTGTGTTTGAATTTCATGTAAATAAAATCATTGACTTCTTTCACTCCCCATTATGTGAGACTCATTCATATTCATGCATGCAGTGGGAATTTGTTCACTTATATAAATATATGGTATTTCATGCTGTGAATATACCATAACTGGTTTCTTCTATTTACTCATTATGAATATCAGGGTTGTTTCCAGTTTGAGGCTACCATGAATAATACCTACTATGTACATTATCATATATGACCATTTTCACATGTATCCATCCACAGTACCTTTCAGCATATACCTAAGAGAAAACATGCTGAGTCATGGTATTATTATGTTTGTTTTTAGTAGGTAATTATAGTTTTTCATTTCTATCAGCAGTGTTTGAGACGCCCAGGAAATTCACACCCTCTCTAGCACATGGTATTGTCAGTTTTCAACAGTGGGTGTGCATCACCTCATTGTGGATTTTATTTGCATCTCTGATGATTTCTGAGGATGAGTGCCTTTTTGTATGTTTATTGAAATTTGAATATCTTTTGTGAAGTATCTGTTCAAATCTTTTGCCTATTTTTAATGGAGTTATTTTTTTTCTTATCAACTTTTTAGGAGTTTCTGTATACTTGAGGTGCTAGCCTTTTGTTCATGATATTGTAAATATTTTCTCTCCCTCTGTGATTTTTTTTGGTTTTATGTTGTTTTAGTAGCTTTAATGAGGTCTATATGGACAGACCATACACCACACAAGTTTACAGTATAAAATTTGAAGTAAGTATACAACAGTGCAAATATTACAATGGTCAAGCTTCCATGTGACCCTTGGTAATCTCTCCCTCCGGCCACTCTATGCCCCTTTCAGTGTATATATTTTCCTTTGACCTGACTTCCATCTCACCGATTTTTGTTAATTGGGTTTAATCTGCCGTTAAGGGTTTTTGAAACCATGTGACATTGACATTTGGGCTGGCTAATTCTTTGCTTGGGGGACTACCCTGTGTGCTGAAGGATGTTAAGTAGCATCTGTAGTCTCTACTCACAAGATGCCAGTAGCACCTCCCTTTTGGTTTACCCCCAAATGTCCCCAAACATTGCCAAGCATCCATCCAGGGTCAAAATCATCCCTGTTTAAAAAACACAAAACATATCCATTAGGTTCATAGCGTTACTTGTTATATTGCTACATTTCAGAATTTCCATAGGATTCCCTTTTCTATAATTTCCAGCCTTCTGTTGTTTTTTTTTTTTTTACATTTGTTTATTATTTATTTTTGAGAGAGAGAGAGAAGAGGGGCAAAGAGAGAAGGAGAGAGAGAAGATTCCAAGCAGGCTTCTCACTGTCAGCACAGAGACTTATGTGGGGCTCAAACTCATGGACCATGAGATCATAACCCAAACTGAAACCAAGAGTCAGAAACTGAACATACTGAGCCACCCAGATGCCCCTAAAATTTCCAATTTTCTGTTCATTCTGTTTATGTGTTTCTATTTCATTAGTGTATACTAAGAATTATAAAATATATCTGAAAACTCCAAAACAAGATCTCCAATGATTTCTTTTTTTTCTATTTTATCTTGTTTTTTTAGTCAAATCTTGGTCTATCAAGCTATTTGTCTGCCTGTCATTTCTTAAGGGAAGAAGATATTATTAGTTTAATCAAACACTAAGGTAGCTGAACTTTAGCTTCAGTCCTTGTGGGGGCAAGCTTTTTTCACGTTTGCCCTGATTTCTAAAGTGTAGCCCTTGAAAGTATTAATAAAAAGCTTGTAATAATATAAGACTGTATCTTAATAATACTTCCATAAAAAGAAAAGAGGGGTACCTGGGTGGCTCTGTCACGTAAACATCCAACTTTGGCTCAGGTCAGGATCTCACAGTTTGTGAGTTCGAGTCCCACATTAGGCTGTCTGCTGTCAGCTCAGAGCCCACTTTGGATCCTCTGCCTCCCCCTCTCTCTGTCCTTCCCCTGCTTGTGTATGCATTTCTCTCTCTCTCTCTCTCTCTCTCTCTCTCTCAAAAATAAATAAATATTTTTTAAAAAGAAAAGGAAAAAAATACAATATTTACTAGGAACTTTTTTCTTTGCTGGGTCTAGAACTTTCATCTTTGCGTCCAGGTTCTGTGATACTGACCATTTGTGTCCAGCTTTTTAGTCTGGAGCCTCTGCTTTAAGAATGGACACTCATCTTATGGAGAAAAGCACCACCAAATGCAAGCTCACCTCTCTCCGCTTTACTTCTCTTTCAGATTTTGACTCAATATTCCCCACTGCCTCGCAAGCTCTGTGTGCCTTAAACAGATGCGATGTATTTTCCAGCCTTCTAGTTGTTCTCACAGGATTGGTTGTTTCAAAACTATCTAGATAGCCAGTGCCAGAAACCCACCGCGCACTTATTTTCCCTTTGTTAAACCTCTATCTGCAGAATTCTGGAATGATTTAGGAACTGGATATGCTCTTACGTTTGTTTTTGTTTTTGTTTTTTTTTCCTTCTGTACAGTTATCTCTTGTGTAATCAGTTTTAGTTCACAGCCGTAGTTTTATTTTCTCATCTTTTTGTTTTGTTTTTCCAAAAGTATTAAATGATAATGGCAACAAGAAGAGAATCCGAACACAAAATAAGGAAGAGCTAATCACCTTCCCCCAAACCTTTATCTCTCATACCCCGAAAATAAATAATATCAATAGCTTGGTCTATGACACTCCAACTTTTCCTCATGTTCACCTACACACACACACACACACACACACACACACACACACACGCTCATTCACATATGCGTGTACTCCTACATGCAGCACCCACAAACACAAAGAATTTCAAACTTTCTCAAGTTTATAAGAGTAGAATAATGTAAGTATATTTATGTATATTCAAGTTTTCTTTCCTTCATTAAAAACGTGTAATGTATTGTGGGCAACCCTTCTGGCCTTTTTGCATGAGGGTCTAGTGCATTATTTTTAAGAACCGCATAATGTCACATAGGATAGACATATCACACTTTTTTCAACTGCTGTCTTATTGAAAAACAATGAGTTTATGTCATACGATGCTGTAACATCCATTTATATAAATATATTTGTAGAAAAGACCTACCATCAGAGGATTACTGAATCAAAGGGTCTGTATATTTTAATTGTAATACATATTGCCCCATCACTTCCCAAAAAGTTTGAATCCATTAACATTATTACCAGCATTGTTGGTGAATCCATTCAGCTCCCCAAATTATCAGTTCTTCAGGACATTCTTGTGTTATTTGTTTATGTGTGTGTTTTTTTTTTTAATTTCAGGCAATCTGAAGGTTAAAATTTTGTTCCTTATCTTTAATTTGCAATTCCCATACCAATAAAAGACTGCTGGAAACCGAATACATATATATAGCCATTTTTTTTAGTCAATACTAAAATCTCTACTAACAATATAAAGTCAAAAATACCTACTCTAAAGTGCCAAGAAAATGGCAAGATGATTTCAGTGTAAATCTATAGAGAGATCATTAGAATGTCAAAATCAAAATTCTAAAAGTCAATACATGTTGAATATACTGACATCTGAGACTGACTCACGTTGTCAAGGTGAGGGAGGTTGAGACTATCTGGGGGGCATTGGGGAGATCAAGCTGGGGAGTCAAGCTAAGTTAGAGGCACAAAGATCTCCTTGCATGAGCTACATTATAAAATTGTGAGATTAGGATGAAATTGAATGTACAAGATTTCTCTCCATAGGGATTTATTCAGTGTAATATTCTAAATCTAGATTTTTCATCTGTCACTCATCTGAAATGAACAGCCTTCTCAAATGGAAATTTATTTTGTTATTACAGAAGACCCAGAGGGAATTGCTCCTGGTCTTACTCATGCTGGACAACTGATTTTTTTTTTCCCAATATCCATATGGCATCCACCCAAGTAGCTATGTATCTATAATAATTCATAAAGGATTATTTAAGTCAGGACTTTTTCTTAGAAATAACCGAGTCCGCATTTCATAACAAGAACCCTTTCTTCCTTATTGTAAACACTATTATACAATCTTATATGATAAATTCAATAGAGAGTTCTCGTTAGCGAATTAATTTGCATTAAGTGATCCTTGATACAATTCACAGGTGTGGCTAAAGGAATGCCCCCTGGGCTGCACAAGTCTCTATTTTCTTCTTATGGCTTGTTATACCCTTGTCCGACAAGTTGCTGCTAGAATGTCTGGACTGGGTTTCATAGCCTTTATTTTAACTTTGTTTAAACATTTCCTTAAGTTTTAAATTATTGATTATACTTTTCTTTCTAAATCTTTTAAAAGTTTTCTCTCACCTGGAACCTTATTATCAGCATTTAAATATCCTCAAGTATCTCAAAACATGAACAAAATCAATAATCTCTAAACCCACACCTGCCTCTAACCCCTGCTCTCTCCCACTGTCCCCCAACAATGAGCCTATCCAAGGGGGGGGGTCTCTCTTCTTCCCTTCCTCCCCCACTCATCCCCACTAACCCCAGTGTATCTTCACCCCCTTCAAATAATTCACACTAAGATCACCAACAACTTCCAGCAGTACTTGATCTCTCAATGGGCACCGTTCCTCAATCCTTTTTCCTTTGTCTCTTGAGCATAATCATTTCTTCCACTATCATGAGATCATAGTCTCAGTTTTTCAATCTAACGCTCTAGCTTTTGCAATGTTCCATTTGCAGGCTCATTCTCGTCAAGCAACCTTCATCTCTCAGCAGGTGCATGAAACAGTCTCTTTAGTAAGCCCCTCATCTTCACTCACCATCACTTTCCTCCCACTCCATAAGGGGTCCAGCATGACATTTCAAAAATGAGCATCTGATACCTTTTTTTCCTCTGAAGCCTTTTCAGTGGCATCCGATGGTAAGACCCAAGGCCACCACCTGTTACACAAGTCCAGCCTGGTCTGGCTCTGTCCCTTCTCAGACTCACGTGTTTCGTACTTCTCAGGATCCCTGTCTGACACCCAAATTCCGCCACATCCTGTTTCTGTGCTGTCTTGGCAACATGCACCTTTCCTCCATGCCACTCACCACAGTAACTAATTGTACATTACTGGGTGTGAATTTTCTGATTTCTGCATATGTGCTGGAAGCACCCTGAAGACAGGATCCGTTTGTTTGTTTGTTTTTCATTTGTGAGACTGTTTGATCATCGTGCTTTGGGGAAGTTAGAAAAAGCTCTTTAGAAATTTATTACTTAAAAAAGAAAAAACTTGCTTATTACTTTCATAGTAATTGATCTAACAATATTTCACAAACATTTTGAAAAAATTGGTTACATTTTATTTCCCTTAGTACTATTTTATCCATAGTTCAAACATATTTCCATATAATTCAGAAAAATGCGATTTAAAAAATACCTCTATAACTTTGTTTTTTCGCATTTGTAATTTATTTCATTCATTTGTGTTTTCTTCAATCATTGAAACATTCATAGTTGCTGGTTGTCTTTAATTTTTAGACTACCAATTCTATGTGTGGCATCTGCTGACTCTCTGTATTCTCTGGTTGCTTCTTTCTTTATACTTCTAGATTGTGAGCTCATTCATCTCCAATGAATTTACTTTATACTCCATGAGAATCTCTTGAATGAACTTATAAAGCAGGTCTATGTTGGTTCTGGAGATCTCCCACAGATTTCAAAAATACTTTGCTATTTTCATGTTATTTTCTTAGTTTGGGTTACTGACTCCAAATGTAGCCAAGAATTCAAATCCTATAATCTTTAGTAGTCCAAGTCTGGGATTTAGATTTCACCAGGGATACTGATTTTTTATTTTTATTTTTTATTTTATCCATCCAAGCTCCAGATCATAGGCAAGATTCTTCATTTCATCCATAATCTTACAGAAGCACTTTTTTTTCAAAATCTATATTTGAGGAGATGGTGATGCTTGAACATTTAGAATCTGGGTTCCAGTTTCTCATGATTCATAGTCCAGAGGGCTTGTCTTTTATTCCCATGAAGGCTTTAGAACACCATCCCCCAGCCATTCTGGCTTTTGATTAGAACTGTCATCTCTATGGCCGCTCATGGTGTCCTTATTATTTCTCTCTACATTTCTTCCACAAACATGTTGTGCTTCCTTGCTTTTGAACTTGGATATAAATATCTGTTTACCTAGAAAATATTTTATATGTATAATTAATTTTTTTCTAAAATCTGTTTTAAAGTTCATAAATATTCAAAATGTTCCACCAGAATTTCTATAAATGTATTGCAGGATTGGGTTTATTTGTGTTTAGTCTTCCACGTCACCTGAAATCACCTCTCTGGACTTTACAGGTAAGAAGGTTGAGATCAGCCTGAATTAAAACTTTGTTTAATGGTAATAATAAATTTTATTTTCTTCCGTATATCCAAAATACTATCAGTCCAGCAGGCAACCAATATATAAACATTATTAACAAAATAATTTATCATAGTTTCCCCCCACAAAAAGTCTTTGAAATCTAGAATGTATATTACAATTAAAGTATGGCTCAATTTGGATTAGCTCTATGTGATAATGGCTGTCATACTGGTCAGTGAAGAGCTATTGAAAATCTCTTCTACTTCCTCTATTTCTCTTTAGTGAAGTGTAGGTGACACAATGTTAGCTTTAGTTTTAGATGTACATGTAGTGATTTGACAAGTCTATACTTTATGTTTTGCTCACCACAAATGTGATTACCATCTGTCACCATACAACACTGTTACAATACCATTGAATATATTCCCTATGCTGTATCTTTTATCCCCATGACTTATTCATTCCTTAACTAGAAGCCTCTACCTCCCTTTCCCCTTAATTCATTTTGCCCATCATCCCACCCACTTCCTCTCTGGCAACCATCAGTTTGTTCTCCGTATTTGTAAGTCTAAGTCTGCTTTTTGTTTGTTTGTTGAGATTCCACACGTAAGTGAAATCACATGGTATTTTTCTTTCTCTGTCTGACTTATTTCACTTAGCCTAATACCCTTTAGGTCTATCCATGTTGTCACAAATGACCAAGGGTCTCGCCTTTTTGTGGCTGAATAATATTGCAATATATATATATCTCACATATGTATATGTGTATACATATGTATATGTGTATACCACATATATGTGTGTGTATATACGTATATATATACATACACATATACATACATGTATATACACATATACATGTATGTATATATATATATAGATAGATAGATAGGTAGATAGATAGATAGATAGATAGATATACCACATCTTTACCCATTCATCTATGGATGGACACTTGGGTTGCTTCCATATATTGGCTATTGTAAATAATGCTGCTTTAAACATCAGGGTGCGTGTATCCATTTGAATTAGTATTTTATTATATGTTCATTATAGGGGTACATATATCTTTTGAAATTAGTGTTTTTGTTTTCTTTGGGTAAATAACCACTGGTGGAATTATTCAATAATATGGTATTTCTATTTTTAATTCTTTGAAAACCCTCCATATTGCTTTCTACAAATTACATTTCACGATTCACCAACAGTGCATGAGGGTTCCTTTTTCTCTACATTCTCCCCAACACTTGATATTTCTTCTCTTTTCAGTTCTAGACATTCTGACAGGTTTAAGGTGATATCTCATTGTGTTTTTGATTTGCATTTCCTTGATGACTAGTGATGGTGAACATCTTTTGATGTGTCTGCTGGCCCTCTGGATGTCTTCTTTGGAAAAATGTCTATTCAGGTCTTCTGGCCATGTTTTAATTGAGTTATTTGTGGGGTTTTGTTTCATGTTGACTTATATATATTCTTTATATATTTTGGATATTCACCCCTTATCAGATATATCTTCTCCAATTCTGTAGTTGCCTTTTCAATCTGTTGATGGCTTCCTTTGCTGCACAAAAGCTTTTTATTTTGATGTAGTATCAGTAGTTTATTTTTTCTTTTGTTTCCCTTGCCTGAGGAGACATATCTAGAAAAAAAAAGTTGCCAAGGCCAATGTCAAAGAAATTACTGCCTATGTTTTCTTTTAAGAGTTTTATGGTTTCATGTTTCACATAGGTCTTTATGGATGAAAACTTTTTAAAGAATACACAGTTATTCATTCTTTCTTTTTCTTTTTGAGAGAAGAAGAGAGAAAGAGAGTCTGGATGTGCAAGCAGGGGAGGGGCATAGCGAGAGGGAGAGAGAGACTCTTAAGCAGGCTCAGCGCAGAGCCTGACGTGCAGGCCAATCCCAGGACCATGTGATCATTACCTGAGTCGAAATCAAGAATCAGATGCTTAACTAACTGAGCCACCCAGGCGCCCCCAAAACAGTTACTAAGCTGCAACATCAGACTCAAACGCATATTACAACAGTGTCTAGAATTCTGTCTGACAAATAACAGGGATTCAATAAAGGGTTAATGATTAAATGGCCAAATAAGACAAAGGAAATAAGCATTTTCTTCCTTTGGCATTGCCATCAGTTATGGTGAAGTAGCAAGGCTCTTGCTTTCTGCACTTCACAGTGGAACGGCACTCAAGAGGGAGAGCTGTCCTGGACATTTCTGAATTTGAGATTCTACCAAGGCACCCAAAGGAGAAATTATTAATCCCAGATGCTGTATCCATCAAGACAAGAGAGCTGAGAAGTGACACTGGCATACAAGGATAGCTCAGTTATTTTTCATTCAAGTCCCTTGCAAATGCTATATACGTTACTTCCCCAAACCATGCCAATTCTTCATCTATCCACTTGTCCCATTTAGAATGCAGCAAATATTAACAGAGGAAAAAGCAGCCAGCGGTTTAATGCAGTTTCAAGTGCTGACAGCATTTCAACTGATTTACAAAGATCTTTAAAGAAGAAAGATCTATTACAAGGTAACCCCCTGCTTTTCCAAGTTTGCATTATGTCACTTCACTTTTATAAAATACCTACATTAGCACTTGGTTTTGCTAACCAAAAGAACTCCAAAGAGGATTTTTCACACACACACACACACACACACACACACACACACACAGAGGCAAAATGCAAAATTAATGTTCAGCATTGATTTTGCAGTGAGATGAGCAGGTAGAAAGGTAGCAGGTACCCTGGGGCAGCGAGAGTGGCACTCCCCAGTGCCTTCTTTGGGAACCACACTTAGCATCTCAGCGTCAAGGGCCAGAGCTCTGAGCTGTGTCGGTGAGCATTTGGGCTTTATCTGTATTTACTGTGAACATTCATTAAGAAGATGTGTCCTATGGATCAGGAAAGCCTAAGAGAAGTGATGTTTTGAGTTTGGGAACATTAAAAAAATTGCCATATAAATTAATGGTAATTGCTTTGCTTAACACCATTTCAGTTTATGGAAAATTTCATAGGAACACCCTATTTTCTGATAGTGGTGAAACCTGTACCTGTATTATATCAAATGAGAAAAAAAAACACCTTTAATTCAGTTACACAAAATATATTAAATTATTCAGTGGAGAAATCACATTTTGATTTTCCAAAATGAGTATTTTATTTAAAACCTTTGGAAGAAGTTTTAACGTTTAGAGTACTGTTTGAAATGACTGCCCTGATTCCCAAACTTGTCTCAACAGCTCAGATCTCAACCTCCTACCCTCAATATATAGCACAGTGCCCACACTGATACTGCTAAAATATAGGTCAAACTGCATCCCCCTGTGCTCAACAACAATGAAAAGCTCCTTCTACCCGGAGAGTAAGAGTCCAAATTTTAGCAATGACCACAAAGTCCTATAAAATCTGGCCCCACCTCCATGGTCATCTCCTTTGACCATGCCTGTCACTTGGTTGATTCTACTCCAGCCGTGATGGCCTCCTAGATGTTTCTTAGACATACCTGCTGGGTCCTCCCCTGGGGCCTCCGTCCTAACTCTTCTCTTGCTTTCATTGTTCCTCCCCTTGAAAATTTCGTAGCTTGCACCCTTTTTCTACTCCATCCAGCCTCAGTCAGGTCAGATGTCATCCTCCTAATGATCTTCCCTGGGTAATCTATTTATACTTGGGATCGGTCTTTCCTGTACCCACCCTGGAACATCTGATTCCTCTCCCCAGTGTTCATTTTTCTTTAGAGCATTTATCACCATTTAATATCACACACACACACACACACACACACACACACGTTTTTAAAAATATATTGTATTTATTATCTGAATGTTCCAGCTAACAGGACAGATTCATGGATTTTGTTTTGTTTTATTCCTAATGTATCCGTGCCTCCTGGAACATTGCCTGGCACCTGTAGGCACTTTGTAAACACTGGACGCTGAGTAAGTGAATGAATGAGTGAAAAAATAGTCCTTATTGAATCTTTAACATGTAAGACATGTTTTCTATGCATTTCACATGTATGAATTAATTTAATCTTGTGAGTGTGTTCCTCATATATTCTTCATGTTACAGTTGAGGAAACAAAAGCACACAGATTGCATAACTGTTGCAGGACATCAAATGGAATTTTAAAGTAATTTCTCTGCTCTATTTCAGACAAATTTATATCTGAGTAAATTGACTAATTTTTCCATTTCCGTCTGGGCAAAGTGCCACTATTTTAACTTTTCATCCAAGCTTGTCTGCAATCAGACCCCTGATCATCTTCCTAGATAACTGGCTTATTCCTCACTTTCCAATTATACTGGAAGTTCCTAAGGGGGGGTGGGAGGATGGAAAAATGACAATAATGAGAGGAAGAAGCCTAGTATAATGACCTTTGAGCTCTCAATGTATGCCAGGGACCATGCAAATCTGTCATATGTGCATTAATCCTCACCAAAACCATGTGAGAATGCTGAGGCTTAGAGAATCTAAATCATCTTTCCAAGGTCATACAAGTAGTCAAGAACTAAGCCTATAACTTGACCTGGGCTTTCCTAGTTCTGTGCATGTGAGCCCCAACACAGTCGGGTGCTCTCCTCAGGATAACACTGGGTTGACATCAATGTGTTGACCAGGCTGCATTCCTTCCCAGAGGTTCTGGGGAAGAAGAACTTCTGAACTCATTCAGGTGGTTGAAAGGTTTATTGTCATTCCAGGTTGGGTGGGGTCTTCAGTTCCTAACTGGTGGTCAGCTGTGGGGCTGCTTTCAGAGCCCAGAACCTGTCCACAGTCCTTCCATGTGGCCCCCTTCATCTTCAAAGCCAGCAATCACATTTCAAATTCTTCTCATGATTCGAATCTCTGACCTCCTCTTTTTCTGACCTCTGACCCTTATTCAAAAGTCTCATGTGATCAAGTCAGGTTCATTCCTATCATCTCCCTAAATTAAGGTCAGCTGATTCTAGAGCTTAATTACATCTGGAAAATCCCTTTTGCCATCTACTCAACCATAATCATGGGAGTCATGGACCTGGGGACTAAACAGGGCACATGAGGGGGTGGGGATATTAACAAACTTCTTAGAACTCTGTTTATCATACCATCCCCCTGCCTTCACTTTCCCTTCACTGCATCAAACATCTACCCATTCTCCTGATAATTACTTTGTCTCTTTCTTGGAAAAATGCCCGTACACACACAGAATCCTGCCCATACCTATAGAAGGTCACCCATGGCCTTGACCCTCCCTCTTGCATTATTGTTCAGAGCCTGAAGGTAGGCACAGAGGAAGGCAAGAGCCAAGCCAGAAGGTTTTGCATGTCATGTGTACTTGCTTCCTAGGTCTGCCATAACAAATTATTACAAATTTAGTGGCTTAAAACAACACACAAAAGATATATTACAATTCTTCAGACCAGAAGGTTAATGGGAGTCTCACTGGCCTAAATACAAAGTGCCTGCAGGGCAGCATTCCCTTCTGAAAGCTGTATCTGAGCATACCTTTCCTGCCTTTGCCAGCTTCCAGATGCTGCCTGTGCTCCTGGCTTCAAAGCCCCACTTTTCTCACCCTTACAGCCCTCAATGTTGCCCCTCTCAGACCTCTTACATGGTGAGGCTCTCTCTCTAACCTGATTCAGAAAACGTTCTCCACTTTCAAGGACACATTTGCTCAGATTGGATAATCCAGAATAATCTCAGGATCTGTCCCTGGGATCACATCTGCAGAGGCCTTTTGCCAGGTAAGGTAAGCTGTTCACAGGCTCCAGTGTTATGATGTCGATATTTTTGCAGTAAGGTGTGCGATGTTGTTCACACCACATCATGCTAAGCAGTCTGGGCTTTCTTCTGAAGGTGGGTAGAATCACTGAAGGAGTTGTAGCACAAGGTGCCTAAGACAGATCTGCATTTCTGAAAGACTCCTAGGCCCCAGGCTTCAAATTAATGATGGGGAATGGTCATGTTAGCAAACAATAACTACCTTGCTACGGAGTACTAGCCATATTTCTGGCACTGTTTGAAGTATATTGCGATCCTCAGGGCGCTTAACCCTTATAAACCAGATGGTACTATACTAACAGTAACCCCATTCTGTGGATGATAAAAGAGACTCACAAAGAATTTAAGTAAATTTAAATTTAAATAAATTGCCCAAGACTGTATAACTAGCAAGTGCCAGAGTGAAGATTCGGTCCAGGCATCTGGCTTCCTGAGTCAGTGTTCTAACCACTACATGGAACTGTCTTTAACAGGGTAGAGCACCTCCTCCCAGCCTTTGGAAGAGGGAGAAAGCATGGTCAGGCATACTGGTCAGGGAATGCTTTCTAGATGCAGCAGGGCATGCGAAGAGACCACAGAGAAGGGGACCGACTTGCGAAAGTTGAGAGGAATGAAGAAGGGCTTCCACAAATACCTTCATGATCCTCAAGTCCAGGTCCTCCTTTGTCTATAAAATAGGATCCTTGGCCCCTATAATTGCTTGGCTCTTTAAATGTTTGAAAGAGCGAACCGGGGTCATTCCAGAACAATATGTGCTGATGGGTGTAGCCTTCCCCCCTTTGATTGCTGCTCTGCAAGTCTCACAAATAACTACCCACCTGAGAGCTCATCTCTTTCATACTGAATTCCATTTTGATTTTTCATCCCTCTTGATTCTCATCTCTTTGTGCCCAAATTGTATTTTCCCGAAGATGTTTTCAAAAGTGTTTTTGTTCTGATTTAATAGGCTCAGTTTTCAATGTTTGGGCTGAAATTGAGGAGGTGCTTTATGAAAAGTGAATGCATTTGAATGGTGAAGTTTCCTGTGAACAGAAATACAGTATTGTTCTACTCTGAAGTTCCTAAGAGCCAGCTCCTGTTATTTTATTTCTAGATTTCCTTCCATCTTCTTCTTTAAAACTTTTCAAAATGACATCAAACAGCCCTCCTCTTGCTATGAAATAGAGAAAGCCCTTTCATCTGTAGGTAGGCTGATGGTGAGGGAATTATCAAGCAGGGAAAAACTAAATCTATTGTTCTTATAAAATATATTAACTTAAAAAAATAAAAGAAACTTTCTTTGCAGCTACTCACTGTGAAATAGCCCCTCTGTACCTAGAATCCTTAAAATCAGAGATGGTCACAAAAGAGAGCCCATCAAAAACCAGATAGCGAGGGCATCCATGTGCACATCCTTCCAGAAAGGGACAACCACAGCAAAAGAGAGAAGGAGGAAGCACGTGTCGATGATCTATTTTATGCTAAGAAAAGCACTGTGTTATTTATCTTAGGTACCTTAAGTCATTTGGTCTTTTGAACACCCTCTGAGCAACCTACTCTGATACCCATTCGACGGGTGAAGAAACCAAACCATGGAGAATGTAGGCAAATTTCTCAAATTTTTTGCCAGTGACAAGGCCAGGGTTTCCATTCAGGTATTTCTTATATTAATAAATCACATCATTTACCTTGTTAACTTAGTACTGTTCTGAGAAATGACTATTTATGAAGGTTTCTTCTTCTTAAAAGAGACATAAGTGAACCAAGAGCTTAGTAAATTTGCACAGAGAGAAAAATAATCATTTATTGGACATCAGATGTGTTGAATATCTAATGTATGCTTGGACTTACACTTTAAAGCATGACTTAGTAATATATATACTTCCCATTGAATATTTTTTGTTGGGGGGAGTGGAGGGTAGGAGCAAAGGGATGGGGGGGGGGGGGAGAGAGAGAGAGAGAGAGAGAGAGAGAGAGAGAGAGAGACTTAAGCAGGCTCCACGCTCAGCACAGAGCCCAATGTGGGACTCGATCTCAGGACTATGAGATCATAACCTGAGCCAAAATTAAGAGTCAGAAGCTTAACCGACTGAGCCACCCAGGCACTCAAAAAGCTTTCTTTTTTTAATTATAGGTTAAAAAAACTAGCATTTCATATCCATAGTACAGCTAATACTGTACTGTTCAATTTTATCACACAGATAGTATTCTCTGGTATTTTTTTAAGCACTTTTGAGTTTGCAAACATTTCCTAATGCATTATCTCACTGAACTTCTTGTGCTTCGGTGAGATAAGCATTACTTGACCTCCTGTACTCTTATTAAGCCGAGGCTTAGAAGCAGTTCAGCAGCATGAGTAAGATAACACAGCTAATAATTTGTGAAGCAAGACCTAGAACATTGTTCTTCAGCTACCAAGACATAATTCTTCAGGCCATGTAGCCTGACATCCTAATTAATCTATGAATAGACACAGTGAAGTCTTACAAATGCAAAGAGAAGACAGACTCTGTAGGGCAGGCCAGGGCAGTTCCCAGTCAGGAATTTTTCATTCTCTAGCATTACCAAAAGAATCTCTGTATCTCTCGTCATGTATTAATCTGGTTGCCTTTGACTTCAACTTCAAACTTGTACCTTCAGCCTTCAGAATTGGTGTGTGTAGACCTTTTCCATGGTGTTGTAGGCTCACCTTTCTTCTACAGTTTTCAGTTGGGCTTGTACCTTTCCACACCAATATCCCCTACAGGGTTAGGATTTTCTACTATGGACAGGGACCCTCAGGATTCGAACCACACATACCTAGGCCAGTTGTGGGTCCTGCTACAGCAACAGGTCGGACCAAAAGTAGCTAATAAAGGTAGACTTCCTAAGGGGAGGCTTGTAGAAGGAGAAAAACAAATGTGGTCTGACAAATGGGTAGGATACCTTGAGAAAAGAGGGAGGACATGGGGAAGAAAAGAAGATTCCACAGCAGGAAAGGGACAAGGGTTAAGTGAGCACGGTGTGTATGGGGGGAGCGAGAGGCAAAACATCATTCATTAAATTCCAAAGTTGCTGCACTGCAGGCTTATTTATTTCCAGCTCTTGAATTATTTGCAAGCAGACACACGCAAACACACACACACACACACACACACACACACACACACACACAAAACATGTTACTAAAGGTTCACAGAATTTTTACTTTCTATTTAGAAACACATGGACGGGGCGCCTGGGTGGCTCGGTCAGTTAAGCGTCTGACTTCGGCTCAGGTCATGATCTCGAGGTCCGTGAGTTTGAGCCCCGCGTCGGGCTCTGTGCTGACTGCTCAGAGCCTGGAGCCTGTTTCCGATTCTGTGTCTCCCTCTCTTTCTGCCCCTCCCCTGTTCATGCTCTGTCTCTCTCTGTCTCAAAAATAAATAAATATTAAAAAAAAATTAAAAAAAAAAAAAAAGAAACACATGGACACAAAGGACTTTGGAGGATTTGGTAAAGATGTAATTATTCCAAATGCACAATTTTGTCAGCTTGCTTTTATAATCAAAGCACTGCATGAATTTCAAAGTAAATACAATCTTTGTTATGTTAGAAAGCTCTGAAGTCACTGTCTTAAAAAATAAAGTAGGGACAGCTTCAGCAAACAGTGCCAAATCTCAAAGACCCACTGTTTTGATGTATGACTCCTATTAGTAATGTCCTGAAGAAGTCCTACCTAATTCATACCATCCATTATCTCCTTGACGCCTTATGATACATAAAGATAAAGGAGGGAAAGGAAGAGATCTAGCAGGTATTGACCACCTACTAAGTGACAAGAACTAAGTGTGCTTCTCCATATTTTTCATGGCGTTATGTTCTCACAACTGTTCTATGTTGTAAATATTACAAGATGACAAAAAGGAGAAACAGGTTAAGTAAGTTTGCCAAGCTCAGATACCTAGTATGTTTTGGAACCAGGCTTCAAGTCTGTTTGTTGCCAAAGGCAATGATCTTCACACATTGTCAATTGCATGATATGATTAGCCAATATATATATTACTTTCCCCTTGGAAAATGTATATATAGGTTCAGAGAATGAATGTATTGTGACCTTGCTTGATTTGTTCTTTTGTTTTATTGATGTATTAATGAACTTAGAAGCAAGTGATAGTTTTCATCTTTGCTTAAGTTCAGGGATGAAATGGATTGGTGTGTATAAATAATAAGAATTGTCACTTAGATATCAAAAAACTAATTCCACAAATTATCTTTACAGAGAATAACAACAAAAACATTTTGCTCCTCCTGTGTTAGAATAGTCTAACATTTAATGAAAAATTCTAAGCGTCCATGGGTTAACATCATACAAGTGCACTGTTCTCTTACTTTATAGTCCAGATGGATTAGTCAGTTAAAAAGTGGCTGGGGGAGGGCTTCTAGTTGGCTCCATGTATTGGGAGATACATCTAAACCTATCCCTTAAGCATATTTTTAAACTTACTTTTACTCTTTTTCCTCTTCATCCACAGCATCCTGCTCCTTCCCCCTCTTGCCCTCCCTCTGAATTTAATGGTAACATGAAACTATCAGGATCCAATATACACCCATAATGAGAACTTTTTGCAATGCTGGAGTCTAATTGGTCTTTGTTGCTCAAAGGCTTTCTCAGCTTGGTTCCCTGCTGTTTTAAGTCTAGAAGCTGGCTTTTCTTTCAATTCAAGTTCTCAAATTTCTAGACTTTTTTACTTATTCTTGCTAACCAGCTGATCCTTTCCCAAATTAATTTCTTTCACATACTTTGAATAGTCAGTAACTACATGTATACATTGATAACATTCTGTGTTACCAGCCCATCCCCTTGAAGAAGTTGGTCTGTCACAGTGAAATATGTTCATCATCTTTCCAACGCCATAACATCCATTTCCTTTCCACCCACCAAGACATAGCCTCAAAGAGATATATTTTCTTAGGCAACTCCCTATTTCTGGCACCACATATTCAATCAGTCAGGGTTTGATCAGGAAAATACAAAGAACTAAGAATTTTGAACAAAATATTACTTGGTACAAAGATTTAGAGGCTTATAAAACTATTGAAGTACTTGAGGGCTTTGGGAATTGACACTTTTATATATACATTTGCATATTATTTGGCAAGACTTAATCTTCTTCCATTCAGTGTCTGTGGCAACAAATAGAAAAGACAGATTCATATGGCACATACTAAGTATTTATTGAATTAGTTAGTCACAGAGTCATAGTTCCATTCCAGAGTCTTGGGGATGAATTTAAAGGTCAGGGTTTCTGCCAATTGGATGCAGAATTCCATCCCCAGACCATTGGATACAAAAGAATAATGAAGGAAAGACAAATCAATATTCCTTGTAATTATTTTACTGCAGGTCCTTGGTATTTCTAAGGAACATGTTTGCATTGATGCATTTGTGCCAAGGGGGAAAAAACATCCATGATCTGTTCTTAAACCTCTTCATACCTAATGAGCCAGAGGGAAATTTTCAGTCTTTGTGGCCTAGCAGTGTTACTCCACTAAATAGGAAAATAGAGAAAGAATAGCCTGAAGGCATATAGAACCTGAAAGCCCACACTAGCAGAGATCACCATTCAGCCAATCCCATGGGGAAAGAAACCATTTTTATGTCTTTCATATCTGTAGAAACATGATTGTGATTCAGGGTTTAAATGATTCTGTCACTTATGAGCTGTATCATCTTGAGTAAGCTACTTAAATTTTGGAGCAAGGTATCCTCATCATCAAAGCTGGGAAATTCTCATTTCAAAAGTGTCGTGGAAATGACATAAAATTAACAAAATGAGTGCTCAATAAAAAGGTAGGAGATTTTACATTACTGAAGGATGAAATGAAGAGAGATAAGAAATTGGGGCGCCTGGGTGGCTCAGTCGGTTGAGCGTCTGACCTTGGCTCAGGTCATGATCTCATGGTCTGTGAGTTCGAGCCCCACATCGGGCTCTGTGCTGACAGCTCGGAGCCTGGAGCCTGCTTCAGATTCTGTGTCTCCCTCTCTCTGACCCTCGCCCATTCATGCTTTGCGTCTCTGTCTCAAAAATAAAAGAAACATTAAAAAAAATTTTTTTTAAGAAAGGAGGGAAGAAGAGAGAAATGGAAAGACAGGGGGAAATGGGGAGAAAAAAATATAAATAAAAGGAACCAGATAATGTGAAAACAGGAAATCATAAACCTAAATATAAAACACATAGTATTCCTAGCAAGCGGGTCAGAGATTAAGTTTACTGTGACTTACTTGCTGATGAATTCTCGTACTGCCTACGTATTTAGTTGTCTTTAACATTGCATTGTTTCAGTTCACTTCAATATCAAGGACTTGTAGTGCACACATCATGTCCTCTGCCAGCTATTGTCAAGTAGGTCATGCTGAGGGGCTGGAATTGGGCTAATGCAGATGGTGTCATGGGTAACTCCAGGAATCTCTACAAGGGTCATCAGAGAAAGCCCTCTGCTTGAACACCATGAGGGGACTGCAGACTCAGCAAAAATGTTACAATAGGAATGGACTGTGGAGGGATTATTTTTCCTTCATCGATGAAGTCCACACTCTCAACAAGATTGCCAGCATGTGGAAGCCGCCATGGAAAGGCCCACTCTTCAGTAGAGTGGTAGGAACACATTGTCATAGCTATAAAGCTGCTGAGAAGTGACAGTGTCCGAATATAGGGTATTGTAGACATTAACAATCACAAAATTACACAAATACAGAAAGACAGAATGGTATTTACTCACCTCAAAATAAACCCTCAGCAGTTCCTTGAGGGCTGACAAAGTACTTCCCAGTAGTTTCAAGGTATGTGTTAAATTATAATAAAAATTTGGGGGTGCCTGGGTGGCTCAGTCGGTTGAGCGTCCGACTTCGGCTCAGGCCATGATCTCGCGATCTGTGAGTTCGAGGCCTGCATGGAGCTCTGTGCTGACAGCTCAGAGCCTGGAGCCTGCTTTGGATTCTGTGTCTCCCTCTCCCTTCCCCCCACCCCCCCATACGCTCTCTCTCTCTCTCTCTCTCTCTCTCTCTCTGTCAAAAATAAACTTTAAAAAAATAAATTATAATGAAAATTCTTATTTTAATTAAACCCCTCATCGTTGGTCATAAAAATATTCAGGAGAGGTTATTAACACATCAAAAATTGTTTTGTTTCCAAAACAGCTGTTCTGGAAAATGCTTAAATGATCCATGGACCCTTTAAAAAGCACTTCTTCTTTGGGTAAGAAAAAAACAAGATGCAATGAGCAGGCTTTCATTTTGAACAGATCCAGCTTCAGTACTAATTTTTCTATTCACTACCTTTGAATGCTTGGATATTTTACTTAAACTTCACCTGTACAGTGGGGGGAAAGGTGGTGTTGGAAGTATTGACAATTAATGCATGGAAAACCCCTGTTACTGCGTACATGCTCACACTAAAGAGTAGCTCAAATTCCAGGGCACACTCTGAATTTCTATCACTGTGCCACATCCCGTACAACTCCTTTAAAAAAAAAGAGAGTGAGAGAGATCGATAAAATGGTTGATACCCCTCTTCAGTGTGGCTCTTTCTTTTTTTTTGTCTCGTATTCTTACTCTCTGTCAAACAAAACTCATTTTCTTTGCTCATCCCAAACATACAGTGGAGATTAATCAAGCCCAGTCCCCATGGTCCGGAATAATTTGGTTCAGAAGAGAGACCAAGAAAAGTCATGCTGTGTCATGCCTGAGACCAACTCTTATTGGACTGTGACAGAAAACATGGGGAGTAAAATTGAAAATGATTTAGAAGAAATAAGAAAGGGCTCCTCTGGGTAAGAAACAAGTCTTTCATGGCTTTGTCAGACTCCTGACATCTAATTGTGTTGATGAGCACCAAATCTATTGAATCATAGAGTCGACAAATAGAGCATCAATTTTTCATTATCTTGACTGGGTATATGTCTTGCTCTTCATTATTCTCAAGGAAATTTTCTCAGATAAGATGGCAACTAATTTTATCAAAAAATACAAATGCAGAAAATACAAGTGGCTATTTGATGAGAGACCTAAGCATCAACATATTCAAGAAGGCTTCTTTCTGTCAGTTTGTATATAGGCTACGAGTCCCCTTCTTCCTGCTTTCCTTTGTCAACAAACTTCTTACAAAGGAATTTTAAATATATGACCTCAGCTCTCTCATGTGGATCTTAACTTTCGGATGAAGCTTCACTGTCATCCACGCTATACAAACTCTTTCTCACAAGGTTTTTCTTATGCTTCGCCAATTGCCTAAGCCTGTGATTTCCCAGTTTGACCAGCTCCTCCTGACACTATCCCTTTCTCTGGCACTCATGATGTTGTTCTTTTTGGTTCCCTTCATGTGCTTTCAATTATTCCTTCTCCATCTTTGCCAAACTTGCTTCTTTATTTCCGCGCCCTTTCTCGTGGCATGCTCTCATATCCATTTGCTATACACTTGTCTCTCAATCTCAACATGTCTGAATCTCTCTCTCTTTCTCTGAGTCTTTTCTCTTTAAGAAATGCCCGGCAGTTGTATGAAGTTGGAAAAGGAGTCTTTTCTGTTACTTGTCCTCATTTTTTCAGTTCACAAATACCGAATGCCTATGCTTGGTAAATCATTGTAGTAGATGTTCAAGAAATTGCAATGTCTTATACTCCAAAAGTCCTTAGGCACTCCTTTACTGTAGTACATATAATAATAATTGTCTTATGTTAAAACCACTTATATGAATGCATTATTTCTTCTCAGTATTCTGCTTTTAGAATAGAAGTATCTTTATGTCCCCTGTAACAACTGATTGCCCATAGTTAATAAAAAATACTTGATGAATACATTCCAAAAATATATATATAACAAAATGTGTACTATGTATGCATTAAATATATATCTATAATAGAATGTTGTATTCAGCTGTAAGAAAGGACATATTGTCTTTTGTAATAACATGGATGGACTTTGAGGGCAATATGCTAAGTGAGATAAGTAAGGCAGAGAAAGACAAATACCATATGATCTCACTTTTCTGTGGAATCTGAAACAAACAAACAAACAAGTTTATCGATACGAAGACCAGATTGGTGGCTACTGGAGGTGGGGGCCAAGGGGTGGGGGTGAAATGTGGGAAGGTGGTCAAAAGGTACAAGCTTCCAGTTATGAAATAAGTGCTAGGGATGTAATGTACAGCATGGTGACTATAGTTAACGACATTGTTCGTATATTTGGAAGAGATAAGAGAGTAGACCCTGAAAGTTTTGATTACAAGAAGAACAAATTGTAACTATGCGTGGCAATGGGTGTTAACTAGACTCATCGTAGGGATCATTTTGCAATATATTCAAATACGGAATCATTATGTTGTACATCTGAAACTGATACAATGTTATATGTCAATTATATTTGTTCACTTAAATTTAAATTAAATTCAATTTAAAGTAATTTAAATGTGAAATTTAAAATTAAATAAATAATTATCACTTCAGATGAATGGCTACATTCAAATGCTTATATCAGAGCAAAATAGGTACCCCCAAAACCCATCTTAAGCCTGATCTACGCAGAGCCTAGATTTTGAAAGTGAGAAAGAGTTTTTGTCCTCTAATTAGCAACAGAGCTCGATTTCTAAGGCCACGAGGGTGGAAAATTCATAAGAGATAAAATTCCCTAGTTCAAATCCTGGATCTGACCCACACTGATTTTTTATGGATTGCACTTTTTATTGAACATTTTTGTTCCTCAATGTCCTCATTTATAGGATGAGGGGGGAAAATGCCTGTTTCCTACCTGTTGCTGTTACATGAGGTTTACATAGGAAAACATAGATAAAAATTCTTCGTAAACTATACAGCACTACACAAATGTATAATGTATAATAGAACAGGTTCTAAATATATGTTGAATTAGTGACTTAATAATGAAATCAAGCATTGATCTGTTCTGCTTCAACTTCCCCCAGCCCCCACCAGCGAAGCAGGTTTTACAGAACCGCAAAATAGATACAGAGCGTGTTGAGAGGTCCCTTATAGGTTTGAGGGTTGGGTTTTTTTTTAATAACTAGAACTTTAATATTTTTATTGCTTAGAATGTTTCTCAATGTATTTAGCTAGGCATTCCAAGTGGGAAGCGATCTCACGCTGAATCAAAGATGATTAAGAGCTGTGGCAGATGCTGTAAGTTGCCTACTTAACACCCATTTCCGTGTCTGACTCAACAACCTCTGGACTGCGTTGATGAGGCCAGCTGAATGGTGACTCAAGCCCCCTTGCAGAGAGTGAAGGTGAATGACATATAGGTAGAGGTAGAACCTCCTTCAAAGGTATTTACTCAACCGGCAGACACCCTTTTTGTTCTTCCCTTCTTTCCTTCCTCCTTCTTGAAGCGCGAATGTAAGTCTAGGGCTCCGGTGACCTGTCGCTCACAAGAAAACCTTACGATGAAAATCCAGGTGTTAAGGGTAACAGAGCAGGAAGACAGAGAAGTCCAGGTCTCTGATGCCACCATGTTGGCCACGAACTGACACATCTGACTCCGATATTTTGTGAAGGAAAGATAAACCCTTACTTGACTTAAGCCACTGTTATTTCAGATCTCTGTCACTAGCGACCGAACGCACACCCTATCGCCTATCGGAGCCTCTCCTTGATTCAGAGTTTTGTTTGTTAACGTTGAAAAGAAGAAGGAGATGTCAAATTAATTATTTTAACAATATAATATATTTTACGTATGTGTGTATGTATGTATTTGATTTTATTTAAATCCAAGTTAGTTAACATATAGCATGGTAATGAGTTCAATAGAATTTGGTGATTCATCACTTCCATATAAACCCAGTGCTCATCCCGAGTGCCCACTTTAATGCCCATCCCCCATTGAGCCCATATCCCACCCAGCACCCTTCCAACAACGCTGTTTGTTCTCTGTATTTAAGAGTCTCATGATTTGCCTCCCTCTCTGTGTTTATCTGATTTTTCCTTCCTTTCCTGTATGCTCATCCGCCATGTTTCTCATATTTTAGTGAAATATACATCTAGAACACATTGGAAAGTGAAAAGTAAAGAAATAGCAATACAAACTATTGCCACCGTAATATTTACTAAGTATAACACTTCCCGAAGTGGTATTTAAATTTTGTTTAAAATATAACAATGCTTCTCAAATTCTATGTTTTCTTCAAAGGCTTATAGAGTTTTGAATACTTAATTTTGTAATAATTCACCACCTCTATTCAAGATTATCTCTGCATTAAATAGTGCTGGCTTTCACTAAAGTGTTAATGAAATCTTTAGAAAAAAATTTTCAAACTTCAATTAACATTATTAAAATATTTGGTAGTGATGGTCTCAATAATTTGTAGGATAAACTTTCTGACTACCACGACTTTTACTCTAACAAGGGGGTCTGGCAAAGGACGTAATACTTCTTCTAGTATATATCTGACACTTTCAAGAACTGGTTCTTTGCTCACAGAATGTGCACACTCAAGAAAAACACTAGTTCAGATTATGTTGGGGGAAATTTATGTTTACTTACACAAGCCTGGGCAGAATGCTTACTTCATAAAACTTCTTCTTCATGGTGATTTCAAAGTAAATTAGTACTGTGATATTATGGACTTTATTGCTTCCCCCTAAAATTCACATGTTGCAGCCCTAACATACAGTATGATAGTATTTGAAGGTAAGGAATTTAAGGAGGTAATTAAGGCTAAATGAGATTATAAAGTGAGGCCCTAATCGACCTAAGGGCTGGTGTTCTCATAGGATCAAGGATAGATGCTAGAGATCTCTCTTCCTCTACATGATACAGAGACGAGGCCATGAGAGAACACAGCGAGAAGATGGCCACCTACATTCAAGGAAAATAGCCCTCACCAGAAATCAAATTTGCTAGCATCTAGATCATGGATTTCTAGCCTCCAGAACTGTGAGACAATAAATGTCTATTGTTTAAGCTACCCAAGCTGTAATATTCTGTTATGACAGCCTGAGCAGACAAATATATACAAAATACCATACAGTATACAGGGGAACATATGGAACTTAAGAGTAAATGCTAGTTTGAAAGTCAACATTTATCACACCTGCTTATTAATTGTTATTATTTTCTGATTTTAACCAATATGTTCCTTGTAGAAAATCTGTGAAAGTAAGAGTATGAAAGGAAAAAAAAAAACATAGACCCAGGCTAGCTTCCCTGCCAAAAACCTTCCTAAATTCCTAATGAAGTCTCCAAGGCAGAAGAGAAAAAATGACATGCTGTTTTGAAAACTTACCAACCTGAGCTCAGAATCTGAGAGAAAATTACATCAACTTTTTATCCGGTTGAACTGAATTAAAGTGTGCAAATGGTGTTCCATCTACGTCTGTGTTACCAGCTGCAAAGAGGGGGACAGTTTCCCTGTTCAGGTGGGGACATTTATCCCGTTCTCCTCCTGTTTCTAGGAGGATCTACCTTCAGAATGTGACACTGTAAGTCCCCCCTTGCCTGTGGGAAGCACAGGCTCGCTTCTTCCATGAGCCTTAGGTCTTGTGGAGGTGGCATCGACAGGTAAAGGCTTGAGTTTGTCTGCTCAGCCTGGAACTGGATACGTCTGTCTCATTCAGGGTCAAAAAATAGCAAGCCCATCTTACAATACCCAGTCCTGCAATGTTTCCTTTATTGGCCAGTTTCTCCAGCAGTGTGGAGGCTTCTTGCTGCCAAGCAAGGAGCAATGCCTGTGAGTCACATAATTTGGGCACAGTCCTGAATGTGTGTCTTTTGGCAACTCACTTTACCTCTCTGAGCCGACATTTCACATACTGCCTTCATTTTTAACAGGATGGACCTGAATATTAATTTTGTTTTTCTTCTAGCTTTATTGAGATAGAGTTAACAAATAAAAATGGCATATACTTAAGGTGTATAATGTGATGATTTGATATGTGTGTGTGTGTACATATGTGTGTGTGTACATACACACACACATTGTGAATGGTTTCCACAATCAAGCTAATTAACCCATCCATCATCTCACACACTCACAATTTTTAAAAAGCTATCTTTTAGGGGCATCTGGGTGGTTCAGTCGGTTAAGCATCCAACTCCAGCTCAGGTCATGATCTTGTGGTTTGTGAGTTTGAGCCCCACGTCGGTCTCTGTGCTGACAGCTCAGAGCCTGGAGCCTGCTTCAGATTCCTTATCTCCCTCTCTCTCTGTCCCTTCTCTGTGCTCACTCTCTCTCTCTCTCTCAAAAATGAATAAACATTAAAAAAATTTAAAAGCTTTCATTTATAAGATGAATAGGTTTTGGAGATCTAATCTACAGCATGATGACCTAGTTCAGAATACTGTATTGTATACTCAAAATTTGCTATGAGATCAATTATTTTTTTTAATTTTTTTAATGTTTATTTTTGAGACAGTGAGACACAGCACGAAGAAGAGAGGGAGACACAGAATCCAAAGCAGGCTCCAGGCTCTGAGCTGTCAACACAGAGCCTGATGGGGGCTTGAACTCACAAATTGCGAGATCATGACCTGAGCCAAAGTCGATGGCTTAACCAACTGAGCCACCAGGGTGTCTCTGTGATCAATTCTTAACCTACTTTCATTTTCATTTTAGTTCAATAAATATTTTTAATTAATAAAAATAAAAATAATAATAATAATAGCAAGCCCACTTGGATCCGAAATTTAGTCCAAATTCTCCACCAATTTTATTGTAAAAGAAGTGAGTTTTAATCTCAGTATGCCTGGATTCTATGTCAATTTTACATTGATTCAAAAATCAGCAACATAAAAAAATGTTGCTACGTAACAGTCCACTTAAAATAGCTAAAACCTTTCAAAAGCATGGTTTATGGTTTATTTTCTGTCAGGAAACAGAGTTATTGTCACTGTCGTGTGGATTCTCACCATGTTTCCCAATTGGCATCTCCCCATTCAGAAAATGCAAAGCAGAAATAATGCAAAGCAGAAATAATGCATCTGGAAATTGGGATAAGGATTTGTATGTTGCTGGCAGTAGTAGATTCCATCTTAAGATGAGTAGTAGGGAAGGAAATGGATACATTTCATCCAGGAAGATCTTTTGGGTGAAAATCCTTTAGATGCTGTTTTATAGGATGAGGATATAAGATAATCTGCTCTTGGTCTGAAAAGGGAACATGATTAGCACCCAACCAGAAATGGTTGGAACCCAGGGCAGCACGCCCGGGATATATTTTGGCACATGCTGAGTCTGGGTGGATATCCCTCTTTCAAAAATGAGTAAAGTAAATTTCTCAAGAAGTTGGTCAATTGTAATAAAGTATAAATTGTGAAGCAATTGGTATAACGATTTAAGGATCATGAAAAAAATGTACTGCAGAACAAAGTAAAGGAAATCTGTTCATCAAGACTTGTGAATAATCTCTGAAAATTACTTACAAAGGGAACTGTTTTTATGTTTTCAGTTAATTAATTGTGGAACTCAATGAAGCAGATTTCTACCAGAAGACTTTCCGTGAAATAAGAACATCAAATCGTAAGATATGAAAAAAAAACCAATATGGTGGAATTAAAGGGTGATGGTTGAAATATGAAAGTATTTTATTTGCACATAGAGTAAAACACAGAGAAGACTCTAAGTATGGAAAATAGATAAAAGACATTAGCTTAAATTTGTAGGTATTCTTTTGGAGAAAAAATGAGAACACTTAGAAGAAAAATCAATGATACATTTCCTTTTAAGATCCTGAGTTAAAGGGCCTAAACATAGAGCTTCAAAGTGTTAATAGAAAACATATGAAAGGATACACATCCAGCCATAATCTGGGGATTACCAGAGTTACACGATTAAAGAAAAAAAAAAGCAAAAAACCCTCCAACAACTCCTCAGGAAGTGATAGTCACTAATAGAAAGAATTGAGTATTCTTAGGCTTTTCTATATCACTAAATGTTACAGGACAAAGGAATAAACCTTCAAACTTTTGGAGAAAATATAAGGTTAGCAGAGAATGTTGTGTCAGCCAAATTATCATTCAAATTTGAAAAGAATAGAAACATTTTCAAATTACTCGAAAATATTGTTACGCAAAGGCACAAAAATATATGGTAAAAATGACCTTAAAAGTCACTTAACGATTTGCTTCAATTGGTGGAGAGACAAATCAAAATTAGAAACAACATAATGGTATGGAAACAACCTAAGTATCCCTTCATGGATGGATTAATAAAGAAAATGTGTATATATAGAAATGTCTATGTATACACAACTCTCTCTCTCTGTGTATACATATATATGTGTGTGTATACATATATGTGTGTGTGTGTGTGTGTGTGTGTGTGTGATAACACACAGACACACAATGGATTTGGAACATTATTCAGCCTTAAAAAGAAGGAAATCCTATGATTTGTGACAGCATGGATAACCCTGGAGGATATTATGCTGAATGAAATAAGCCAGACAGAAAAACTTCATGGCCTATATACTGCATGGTATCATCTATATGTGGAAACCAAAAAAAAAGTAAACATAAAAAGTTAAACTCATAGAAACAGAAAGTAGAAAATTGGTCACCAGAATCTGAGGGGTGGGAGAAATGGGGAAATCTTGGTGAAAGGGTACCAAATTTCAGTTTTAATCTGAATAAGTTCTGAGGGTCTAACACAGAACATGGGGACTATATCTGATAACATTGTATTGGATAATTGAAATTTGCTAAGAGACTGTAACTTAAATGTTCTCACCACAAAAAAAAAAAGGAGGTAAATATGTCAGGTGAAGGATGTGTTAATAAACTCCGTGGTGGGAGGAGGGGATTCTTTCAAAATGTATACATAAATCTAATCATCATGTTATACACTTAAAGTATGTTACAATTTAAGTGTTAATGATACCTCAATAAACCAGGAAAGAAAAAAAAAACACCATGAAGGAAAATCTTTGTTTTTAAAAAATTGTGGACCTTCCCTTGCTTCATATATACCCCAAATTCTACAATAACCAAGGTCATAGATTTGCAGAGTGCTCCTCCTTTGGGGAAAAAACTTAACCCTTTTTTGCTTTTGTCTTTCGGAGGTATGAGTATGTTCCTTAATAGGCAAGCTTTACCCTTGATGTGTTTCATATCATTAAAAAATTATTGACATTGTTCTTTTCCATTATTTAACTGTGGCCAAATGTTTGGGACCCAGTGCCAAGAAGATTGTCAAACGAACCATGTTTTATTTTTGCTCTTCTCTACATATGGCTATTTTCATTATCAAGGAGATGGAAAAATAAGTTTCTGCAACTATGGAACACATCTGAATTAATTGAGCCATTAAAAAAATCTGAAGATAAATAAACCAGGCAGGGGCAAATTCTCCTATGTCATTCGCTGTTTCACTATATGATTTGATTGCCAAGTATTATCCCAGATTTTAGGTCTGCATCTGTGAACAAAATATGCATAATGTTTATATGAGAGATTTTGTAGTGTAGTGCATGAGATAGATAGTATGTTAGCAGATGAAATAAGGGTACAGTTTAGGGTAATCACAAATGTCTTCAGAGCACCAGTCTGTTACTGTGAATCCTATGTTGGTTTCTTTCCCTTTTGCCGAACTATCAGTATAGGGAGCCAGATTTCTGCCAGGGAAAATAATGCAATGAACAGTTAGTTACTAGGGACATTATAATTGCGGTCATCTCTAGGTATGAAAAGTATGAGAAATTTTTATCTCTTCTCCTTCTTCTTTAGAATGTTTCCCTAAATACTCAAGCTGAGGTCAGAAAAATCAGAAAACTACACATATAAACATTCCTCTATCTCATGCTACGAAGGTTAAAGAAAGTGAAATAACGCAAGGTTAGAGTTGTCATTTCCCTTTTTACTTTGATGTCTTTTCCAAGTTCCCGGGATAAGTGTGTATTCCTTTAAAATGAGGGAAAACATTTTATTTATTATAGCCTAAGGAAGGAAGTGTGAGATGACAAGTATTAATATTTTATTTGTAAATGTTTAATATTTTGCTTCAACTTGCAATTGAAGCAAATATGCGTGTCTAATTTTTATACTTTTAATACTTCTACATAAGGATTTCCCCATTTTTTATGTACAAGCATTAAAATGTCATTTGAAGTGTCTTCATAAGATTTCCCCGTATGGATATGCCATTGTTGACTTTACCGTTGCTCTAGACATATGGCTGGGATAGCATCCTCACTGTTATAAATAACAGTCCCAGTTTGTACCTAAATATTTGCCTGGATCGCAGAACATTTCCCTATGACAGACTCTCAGACCTAGGAATATGGGATTAATGGGTGCAAGCTTTTTGCCCTTTTGAGATATGGCCCAACAGCTGTCTGTGAATGTTTTACATCTTTACAATCTCTGGGCTCCTGCACAGGCTCTGCTCCAGATCGCAAAGCACTCAACCTCTTGACATCTCACTTTCTTCACCTAGAAGGTAGGGCTAATACCCCCTCATAGTCCAAGAGTAAAGATTAAATGAGAGGATGCATTCATGGGATTTCGTACATACAGCATTCGGCCCCGAGCAGATGATAGGTAATTATCATTTTCTCTCCCCTTTCTTTGGGACGATAGTTATGTCTGCTGCAGCCCTCCTTTCCTTCCCCAAGTCCTCTCCAAGCCCACTTTTCATGCGGGCAATCAGAACCCCCTGGAGCGCTGCACTTTGTAGCTCCCTCTTCCTTTTTACACTTCTAGTTCCCAACTACATTGCTTGCATTCCATCTATATTAGAAGGAGCTTATCTTATTTCTTCACTCTATAAATAACAGACCGCTGATAAGAATAATAATGGAAAGTCAGATTGCAGCAGAGCAGAATCAGGGGGAAATAAAGGTAACATTGAGTGAACTTGAACAGGGAAGAAAGGATGCATAGTGGATAAATGATTCTATACCCAGAGGTGATGAATGCCAGCAAGCAATAAATTCGCAACGAAAAAGGAAAGAAAAAAAAAAAAAGAAAGGAAAAGGTCAGTGTGAATACTGACGAGTGAAAAGAAATCATGGAATAGCAAGAAAGCCAAACAGGTACAAAAAGACAGGTCTTGAGCTAAGAGAATTAAAAAAAATGCATCAGGGTATGCATGGACTGGGGGATCAAAGGTAGAGAGAGCAGGGGTGAGAAAGAGGAGTCTGTTATAAATGCCTTTCAGGCACAAAAGGAAGACCACGTCTGTGAAAGAGCCAGTGACGCCAGCAGAGAGCCGTGTGGATAAGGTATTGATGTCTGTGTCCCGGGGAAAACAGATAGGATTTTAATCACCTGTAGACGGACACAGAAAACAAGAGCAAGTATTAAAAATCAATTATCTAAAAACAACCACAAACTTGTGGGATGCTGGTGACTGTATAGCACCTGGTCTGAAGGGTTGAACCATAAACCAACAAATGTGTTTTTGCGTTTAGTTTTTTTTTTTTTCTTTTTTAAATAAAATTCTGAAAGTTGAGCCCAGCTTTGAGGTGTGTCCAGCCCTGAGTGGTCCGTGGCCACTATTTCCCCTGTGAGTGGTAAATCTAGGTCTATACGGTTGACTTCTCCTGCTCTTCCTTAGGGTATGTTAAAGAACAAAAAATTCAACAGATTAAATTCAAAGATCTAATTGGATTTATTAAGTGATTCATGAGCCAGGCAGCATCTCATCCAGCGAGTAGAGAGAGACTCTGAGGAGTTGTAGGAAATGAACAGTTTTTATAGGCAGGAGGGTGGGAACAAGGACATGATTAGCAAAAGAAAAGGAAGGATTGTTTGAGACCAGGTCATCTTTTTGGCGGAGAGGGAAAGGCAGAGTTATAACATGCAGATGACCTCACTAGTGCTGATCAGGAAATTTCAGATTGACTTTCAAAAGGTCACATTCTTGAGATGAATTAAAATTGTAATTAAGTCTTGTGGGGGACCAGGGACAAATGATTCCATTTGGGGCTTGTTGTTTCTTTTTTAACAGGGTAGAGTCCCTGGTAAAATTTTCAAGGACAAATTTTCAGTAGATCTCTCTCCGTCTAACGGCGGCTGCCTGATCTTCTTGAAATGCAGTTTGGAGAATGTCACCCCCTCACTTCAAAACCTTCAGTGACTTGCCAGGAACTGCAGAGTAGAGCTCAATTCCTGGTCTGGCACCAAGATCTCCACCGCATAGCACTAACTCACCTTTCCATCTGGACTGCCTATATTCCTAATAAGGTGTCTTAGACTCTGAAATCTAGTCACTTCAGTTCTATGCAGATGTCACTGCTTCCTTTCACTTGAATACCCTGAGAAGCAGCATCCAAAGGCCAAGCTGAGGGCTTCCCAAGCTTACATTACGGAGAAAAGACGACTTACCAGGCTCACTTCATGTGGATGATCCTTTAAGAGCCCTGGCAATGATTGACATTTTAAGTGCATGTGTGTGCTATCTCATATGATCCTTCCAGCAACTCCATGAGATAGAAATTGGTTTCCACATCTTACAGATAATGTAGAAATGAGTATGCTCATTTTACTACAGAAGAGTTAAGTAATGTGCCGAAAGCACAAGCTTCAAATTCTGAGTCATTCTCTTGCAAAGCCTATGCTTTAATGACGATGCATTCTTGAGATGTTCTTGAACCAAAGTGTTAATTCTTCCCTAATAATTTACACTGGTATTTTGATCATTTGGACATGGCTTTGTTTGTGCTGAGTCTTCAAGACTCTGTTTTTGAATATTGAATTCTGTTTTGAAACATCTCATGCAGTTCACCTCATGCTAGGAGGTCCTCTGCACGTGTTCTCTCTGAAAAATGGAGGAACTTGGTCATCGTCTTCTCTTTGGACTTTGGAGTCAGAGAGAGCTTAGTTTCAACATCAACTGTGCCACTTTCTAGGCTGCATATACCAGAGCAAGTGATGAAAATGATCTGTGCCTTCATTTCCTTATCTGTAATGGCAATATTTTCCCTGTCTATCCCCTAGGATTGTTGGAAGGACCAAATTAAACAATGAACATGACTCATCAGATATAAAGTGTTACACAAATGTTTAGAATACTTATGACATTGTCTTGCCATTGTCGTTGTTGTGCCTTGTAATCCAGGCACATACAAAAACTGTCCATAATCCTTGATTGGCCCTTTGAGGCACTTAATTATTACTAAAATGCCATTGGGTCTTATAATAATTGTTTTAGGATATTGAAAATAATTTCTGAAATGCTTCAATCCTGGGTTTAATTAAAGCTCAGGGATTTTCTGATCTGATCCAAAGGCAAATCATTATCCCAGGACTCACATATGACTTTATATTTTTCTTCACCCTTAGTGTTTTTATCTCTATAAATTTGTGAAAAAGAAGAATGTCAATAAGAAAAGTCAAACCAATGCCCCACAAAGTGATTCATTTCCAGATCCAATAGAGCCATCTAGGAATACGAAAGAATACATTTTCACTAATTTATTGCTTTGTCAATTAAAAAGTAATTGACTGACATTTCATTATAGCCTCTCCATTGTGAAAAAGGCACAGGAAAAGTTTTAATTTTTTAAAGGCTGGCCTTGTATTTCATCTAAGAAAATTGGAAAACACTAGACTTTTCAAAGTTTTAAAAGAATCTCTAAGCCAGGTTTCAATCTCTCTCTTTTTTCCCCTCAAAACTTGAGGTGAGGGAAAGACAACTTACTTTTTCTTGACTGATGTGTGTGGTTTAAGAAGATGATGAGGTTGTCAGGAATATTAGGAATAAATCTATAATCCAATGATGATAGCAACAGTGTTTATTTTTCAGTCCTTTATAGTTTATTTTTTCTTTTTTTTTTTTTAACGTTTTATTTATTTTTGAGACAGAGAGAGACAGAGCATGAACGGGGGAGGGTCAGAGAGAGAGGGAGACACAGAATCTGAAACAGGCTCCAGGCTCTGAGCAGTCAGCACAGAGCCCGACGCGGGGCTCGAACTCACACACCGCGAGATCGTGACCTGAGCCGAAGTCGGACGCTTAACGGACTGAGCCACCCAGGCGCCCCCAGTCCTTTATAGTTTAGAAGCCATGATTTGAATTTATTTTCATATTCATCACTAAGCAGTAGATGATATTAATCCCATTTATTCAGAGTGGTAAAATGACATGCTGAGGGAATCAGGTTTAAATACCTAAAACCTGAGCAAGTACTCTAAATATCAGAGTAAAGTTGTATAACAAGATCATTTTACACATAGTATCTTCCATCCTTTAGACAATAGTTTGAGAGAAAACCACTGCTTTCCTTTTGAAAGTTGAAGATATTGAGCCTGTAACAATTAGGCAGTTTCCCCCTTTATCACACATCCATTGTGGGCAAAGCCAGGAGGTAAATTCAGGACTTTCTGTATCCAGAGCTTTTCATAATTCATAGGGTACATGAATTTCCTTCTTGAAATGAATATAAATATCAAATTGTTCACAACTAGAATTTCTTGATAAGAGTATGTCACTATGGCCAGAACAGGATATTTTAGCCAGTTCCTTAGAGCCCAGGGCTTTAATGAGGGTCCTTGGGTGAGGGAAGCATTCACAGTGGCAGCTGGACTCCCCAGGCTGCCTGCTCTGAATACGTTGGAATGAAAAGCTCTTAAACACAGAGAAGTCACGTGGCAACCCTGCCAATCTCAGAAGAGCTCATGCACTTCACTCCTGGGAGGTCCCGGGTGCATGTTCTCTCTGCAAAATGGAAGAGTCTTTCCATAAGCAAGATAGGAGTGTAGCCTCAGGAAACAGAGCTGGCAGAGCCATTCCCAGAAGCCACACAGTGCAGAGAACCATCTCGTTTGTTGCTGAGGAGAGACTAATCACGGCACCCCACCCCTTAGGTACTCTCCCCGTAGCCTCAGCTTACCTCCTGTCATGGTCTTCATGGTGTATCCAAGAAATGAACTCACTTCCCCAGGAAGAGCCCCTGCACTGGGCATGGGGTGTGGCTGGAGGTCAGAGGCCTTCTCTTTGACTACTGGTCTGTGGGACTCTGGGGACTTGGGTCGGCCCCACCTGCCAGTTAAGTTGCAAGATCCCTGGCTGTGCAGTGCCATTTACTGGCACAAAGCCACCAAGCTTTATTTTTATGAACGATTTACTTGATTTCTACTTGCCTCTTGGGCTCTGAAGAAGACATTTTCTGTCTAAGTAGCCCTAACTACAGACATTACATACTTATGTCCCGAAGCCCATCCTCACTCCTTTTCTGGCCTGAGGGCAGCAGACTTGAACCTTGCAATAACTGACCTGATTATCAATATTATGCAACCACACAGGCCCATATTTCTGCTTTGCTCTCAGCCTCTCTCTCTCCCTCTCTCTCTCTCTCTCTCTCTGTGTCTGTTTCTGTCTTTTGTTTTCTCTCTTGAATTGCAATGTATATTGAAAAGTCTGGGTATTGGGCTTAGATATTTAAGAAAAAACTATTTAAATTTATATCAATATTTTCACACTTTTATATAAAATTTGCACATATTATGTTAGCTTCACTTTTAAATTTCTAGACACATTATAATTTGTGTTACTATTAAAAATGCTATTGTTGTTCTAATTGGTTAATTTGGCCTATAGAGACATTGTTTCCAGCAATGCTGTTAAACTCTTCATTTGTGTTTAGTAGGTGTTCCAAACATTCTTTTGATTTTCTATGTCAACAACCTAATAGTCTGTTAATATTGAGATCAATTCTTTGTTCTCGCATGTGCTTTGTAAATTGGAGTAGACTTAGATTTCTCATTTATAAAATGTAGTTGGCATGAATTTCATTAAACTTATTGGAAACTGTGAAAATTATTGGAGATAACATACCCCAGGTGCTTGGTTCAGTGTGGCTCTTGGCCTGGGTTGGAGTTCAGCCCCAGGGCCAGCTCTAGGGAAGGCCAGGGAATGTAGCTTAGCTGTGTTCCAGGAAGGAAAAGAAAGTGTTCCAGTCTTTGCCACAGTGCTTATATCCCTGTCCTCTCATTTGTAGAGATTCTTCTCTTACTTTTCCTAAGATTTACTTTGGATCTAATGACTCCATATTCTCTGCTATAGTTTTTTCTTTCAATTAGTGACATCTGTGCCAAAGGGGAGTGGTTAGAGAATAGAGGAAACAAATTTAAACTAACAAAGACTTTGATAAAAGGATCTTTTAACACTTTAATCTCTATGTGTCTAGAAAACAAAAGCTATGCACATACATGCACACATCGTATATGTATGGTGTTCAGAATAATTAAATAGGATTAATAAAAGAATTTTCAAGGATTTTTCTGTGTAAGTCCAAACTTAAATATTATGGCTTCAGCCTTAGACTGAAAAAGAAACTGAGTTTAGAAGACAAACCAGTAACCAACATGTCATTAAAGATGGACTTCTAAACAGAGTGATACTAAGGTTCATCCTACCAAATGGGTTCAAAAGGGACAAGTCCTCCCCAAATGCATGGCCTCCTGGCAAATTCACTGATATTTATGTAATGTGCAACTCTGCACAGCCCTTATATACTCTCAAATGCACTGTATATAGTTCTGGCCTCTCTGCAAAATGCCATACATAACTGAACACAAGGATTCACAAAGCTTAGGGCATCTGGGTGGCTCAGTCCATTGAGTGATCAACTCTTGATTTCGGCTTAGGTCATGATCTCATGGTTCATGAGTTTGAGCCACATGTAGGTTCTGTGCTGACAGTGCAGAGCCTGTTTGGTATTCTCTCTCTCTCTCTCACTCTCTGTATTTATTTAAAAATAAATAAATAAACTTAAAAAAAAAGATTCATAAAGTTCCATGCATAACTATCTGAGAAACACAGAGCTCCCCTCCAGAGATCATATAATTGTCACCAAGCACACATCTATAAACAAATACAAGTCTGTCCATAGAATGCATGATTTCCTTGGAAATAGGCATCTCCAGTGTATAACAATGGTCAAAACAGAGCAGCCTTCTCTGCTTTCCCCTCGGCCTGGGAGTATAGTGCACAGACTAGGCGCCATGCATAGCATCCGATGATTAATGAGATATGCTTATTAAGTCTTAAATGTTCTAACATGATTCCCACTTGTCTCCAACTTACAGATGACAAAAGGAAGGCTTAGGGAGCTTTGGGAAAGTTGTCAAAGATCCCCCAAGCTAACAGGTAGCATTTTTGTCCCATAAGCCCAGGTCTGGTTGTTGCAGTCTACTGGGCAAAAAGTGTGCCCGGATGAAGACATCTCAGATGTGAGAAAGATCAGGACAAGCCCTTGGTAAGGAGCAGCAGACACACTGTGGGATTAGAAAGCAGTTCAGCTCATCAGGCACAAAGGACCCGATAGAAGGAACTAGTGAGAGATACAAGTGGAAAAATAGATTGCAGTTCTTGGGAGCTGTATTAGGAATTATTGAAGATCAGGAAAACTGCACATTTTCTGTGCTCAGGTAGCCAAGGCATAGTATCAGAGGAATATAGGTTCCCGTCCTGACTACTACCCATTCGCTGTGTTTCCAAATGAGATTCTTAATTTCTCTGCACCTTAATTTCCTTATCTTAAACATGAGGCTAATAATGGCATCTGCTGATGAAAGGACGAGATAATTAAACATTATTATTACCATTATTACTAGGGAATCAATTTCAACACAGCAATTTTATCTATGGGACAGTGCAGGGGATATGGATCCAGAGGCCTCCAGGAAAATGCTATATCAACTAAATTCTGACTGAGTGGTTATTCACAGGTGATCAATTTCTTTGGCTTCAATTGACCCGTATGTAAAATGGAGGTGAGTGTAAACCATGCCACATCTCCTGCACAGGCTTATGAGGATCAGATAAAATTACAAGGAACAGAAAGTACTTTCTAAGGTAGAAATTTTCACCCTGTGGCATTCATCTTCACATAATGAGTTACCTGGAGTTCTTCCTACAGGTGCTAACCATCCTCATTTTCCCGAAACTGAGGCGATTTTCTGGATACAGGACTTCCATTGTTAATACTCTGGGACAGTCCAGAACAAACCAAGGCAATTGGTCACCTTATTCTTCTCTGAGGATCAGAGGGACTAAAGGGCTATTGAAGAAGGAGTTGCCGTGGACAGAACCATGGGAGGCATGTCACTAGAACCTGGAGGAGAAATTGGCTTTATGGAAGCACATATTCACAGCTGTGACTCATTGAATCCTGCCCGTGGTGTCCCTTAGTAACAGAACCTGGCCAAGGTCTGTCTGCACCGTCAGCAGACTCTGGACCCCTGGGAGCATCAGAGCTCCTAGAGTCACATGGAAGATTGACAAAGCATACCCTGATCAGCTCCTCCTGGAGCTTGTCTCCTCACTCTAGAGATCCCTTAGTGGTACTGAAATTTCTCTTTCTGTGGCTTATAAACAATAGGCCCATGGAGGTGTTTTCAAAGAAAGAGTGCCCCAGAACTAATAGCACCCTCGAAGCCTCCTACATCTCACCGAAGGTACAAATCTCTCATTTCCTTTTCTCTGTGTCTTGGGTTTTCTTCTCTGTCTCTGCCACGAAAGTGATGGTGTTCTCAATTCTGTGCTGCGTCTTCCCTGATCTTCAGCCAGGAGCACTGGAGACTCACTCAAACCCTCCTGCATTGCCCCCTGCTGAAGAACCAATCTCTTCCCCTGTAGCATGAATGATCTCAACCTGTTGTTTCACTTAAAAAAAAAAAAGTTTCTTCTGATAATATACGCACATGGCTTAAAAATGAAGGCAAAAGCAGTAAAATAGTGTTTATAATGGAAAGCAACAATTCCCACCTTACTTACTCGTCCTTCCTTCTAGGCCCACCCTGAAGAAGTGCAAAGATCGCTGCTGTTTTTATACTGCTCTCTCCTGATTTACCCGCTGTAGGTATATTCTGCTGTGGATGATGTCAGTCTCTCTCCTTCAACCCCCTCCACTTTTCTCACCCCTTTCTCCCAATTTTCATTCTTTTTGTTGGTTTTCTTTCTCAATTTATGAATGCATGCATTTGAAAGTTTGTTTCTTTTTCATGAAATATAAATGTATTTCTTGACTCCCCCTCTGCATAAGAATTCCAACACCCTTTCCCTCTCCTGCAGACTCTTCCTACTTCTGCCTTCCAACTCCCATTATCTTTGTTTTTTTTCAGTGTCAAAATTGGTATCACTACATCCTAATCTGTAACCACCTTCCATGCTTCATCTGTGTGTTGATTCTCAATGTTAACAATAAGTAATTTCCATAATTATGATTGTATAAATAACAAGGTAAATAAACTATGGCTCATTTCCTTTTGTGGTCAGTACTTACTTTACTACACTTGCAACTTGCCTTGGTCTATTTATTTATTGTTTCTTAAACTATTGGCCTTAAACATAACTTTTGGTGTGTTGGTTGACTAATTGTATCATCTGTTCTTTTGAGACCTCTTTTTTTCCCCCCTGGGGCCTCCCTCCAAGAATCCCCTCCCCCATTTTCATTGAATGAACATTAATTACCCTAAAGTCCCAAAGCTGTATTTTTAGGATTTTCTTTACTAGCTCTCCCAACATGGTTGCATGATCCTATATCCCATGTTCTTGGTTTTGCTGGAATGTATTTTCAGGTATTGTAGCAAAAAATCGCTTTAAGGAGGTCAAATTTTAGAGTCCTTTCAGGTCTAAAAAGTGCCACACTCATTGCTACCTGCAAAAGTGAATGTTAGTTTGGTTGGGTAAGGAGTTGCCATGCCAAATCCACATTTCACATACGTGTCCACTTCAGACGCCAATATCCACTGTCCTTCCAGGATTCAAGTCCTTAGTTCTCTCAACAACAAATATATTAATATCAGTAAGGTTATATATGCTTCATATTAAAAGCAGAATGGGATAAACCCTGCAGGAAAGCAGAAGAATTTTAGAGGTCCTTACCTATTCTCCGTGATTATATTAAAGGATAAATCATTTTAAAGCCCGGACATCTGCTTATAAACTTCAGTTTTTATCGCTTCTGTTTATTCTAGCTCTGTGCTTCTCAAACTTTAGAGTGCTTAAGAACACCCTTCATGATAAATATATGTGCCATGCTATGCACCAGCTTTAGAAAGGCAATTTAAAGGGTTTTCAGAGGTAATTCTTAACTATTGAAATATGTTGACACTAAATTACATCTTTTCATGTGTAAATATCCAAAATCAAGATGCATCTTGTAAAACAAGGGCATTTTATGATTTTATCAATGTTTTTATTTTGCACTTTTTATAGGTATATAAAATAACACAGCTTCCTGACGTTAATGGTGTATTAGTTACATTGAAATACGGTAGACTTCACAAGAGAACTCAAGAGAATTTTGGAGGCATTGCTTTTTTTGTGGTATTTAAGCCCTCACTCTTGCTCAACAAAAGCTGATGTCATGCTTCTTTTCAGGTAACATTCAGCATCTTCTTATCCTCAGTGTTTGTACAGTTCCTAGTGCTGCTCCAAATGAGGGTCATTTGCTATTTTCCTTCATCACACTTAGCGATCGGTGGCCTCTTTTCATGTGAAATTCCGTGTCAGTCAGCTCTTGTAAATTATCTTCTGTTATTCCTTGAATAAGTTTCTCTCCTCTGTTGTCAGTGATTTCTTATTCTGAAATTCCTTTATCCCCCTATCTATTAAAAGAGCTGGATGAATGCGCAAAGAAGAAAGGATTGAGAGATCCCAGTTCTGATTGTCTACAGTATAGATCCAAAAATGGGACTTCTGGATGATATGGTAGTTCTGTTTTTAATTTTTGAGGAGGAGACTTCCTACAGTTTTCTGCAATGGCTGCAGCATTTGCATGCCCACAGACAGTGTGCAATATTGCACCTCGAACTCTTCCTTACCTTCCATTCTCCATGTGCCCTGGCCTTGCTCTCTAACCTGCATCAGAGATGTGTGTCTACCCGTCTTATCTGCTTTTCTTTGTTTCTGTAGTCAAAATCAAACTGCTTGTGTATGTTTAGATCCCGTGTGTTTATATTTTCTTGACAGACCATCATATGATTTTCCCACATCATGAGGATCTTTCAAAACATTATATTTAATAACCGTTCAAATCATGAATTGAAAACTCATGAATTTTCCTGATATGATAGATTCTTTCCATTTTCATCCCATTCCCAAAGCATCATTTTTGACAGAAAAGATATGTATAAATATCCAATTTTTAAATGACTTTTATACTAAAAGAGTGAATATCACTCATTTTATACAACAGTGGTTTAGTAATTTTGTTTCTTATGGTTCTTATTGAGAGCACTACTTAAATGATTTTTTTTTTACAAGAATGGGTCAAAGAGCCATCTTCTTATAGGAGATTGATTTTCTGTGCTTCCTTCATAAAAGGCTACTTGTTAAGATGAAGGATTCCTGGGTCATGGCCATTTTCCCTAAAAATTCACCAGCTGTTGCTCAGTTGTTTTCTCTTCTCTGCTGTCGAGATGCTAAGTTCGAAACATCGATTTAATTTCTCTGGAAGTAACCTACATTTATCTGCCCTGGAGGGATATGGAATTTTTCTTGATTTTTTAAATTATTTCTTAATGTGATCAGAAAGTGGTCTGTTCATTTTGTTTCCCTGGAATGTAACGAGCTCTTAGCTTTCTAGTCTCCGTTATTATTGCTCCTAAGGAATTTTAATTTCTTACTGATCTTAAGGCAGCTTCTAATATTCCACTAATATTCTCTTTTTGGTCAGGTTTCTGGTCTCTCCTTTCGAAACTTCTAATTTTCTTTGCCATGATTTTCACCCTTTTGTTCTTTTGTTTTATTCTGGGAGATCATTTTTAGTTTTTGTCACTCAACAATAATTTGACAGTATGCAATGCCAGTTCTGTTAATTATGCTATCCAGGATAGGATTTAATTTCGTACTGGGTTTTGCCATCACCTTTTATTTCATACAGATCTCTTTCCACTGTGCTTTATTTTCTATCCCTCTTGCTGTTTTCTTTCCGGGTCCAGCTCTCTCTGATACTCAAAACAAAGAAAGTCCCTGAAAACCACCAAGGCTCCCCTCCTTCGTCTCTTTTAAGCACGCTTTCTGAAGATGTACACACAGTAATAACCCTGTGAGCCTGAAAGTAAAAGGAATACAGACTTTAATTATGTGAAAATTTCATGTGGAGCCACCTTGGGGACTAGATTTCCATTATAATTAGTGATATTTGGGAGATATGAATTCAGATTCAGATCAGCTGCTCAGTCCAGGAGGGCTGGTGTTGAGGAAGTTTTGCTAATGATAATGCCTCATATGAGGGTCAAATGAGTTTTATAAGTCGAGCCACAGAAATGAGAGATTATTAATGCACACTAGGGAAAAACAAACAGGATTTAACGGTTGAGAAGAGGAAAAGCAGGTGAAACAAATCGAAGACAAGGAACAACTTTTGCCAGGCAACTTTGGTGGGAAAAGATGAGTAAAGATGCCTCAGTGCCTTTCCGTCTACACTGGCAAGGTGGGAGCTGAGCTCGGCTGGTGTCTGAGGAGAGAGTTGGCAGTCAGCACGGCTCTGGTCTTTTCTGACATGGAATGAACATGTCATTCCTGACCATGGGCACTGATCTACAGTGTTTAGCTGTTCAACATGTTTTTTGGCCCAATGATTATTTTAGCATTAAGAGAAACATAGTACAGATTCTCCTCTCTATCCCAAAACAGACTATTCTTGTGAAACCTTTCACAAGCTAAAATGACATTGAGCAAAGACGCAATTACCATTAATTTATTTGGAAACATTTTGAGCATTCCCAGACCCTCAAAATCACTTTTGGTAGGCTTTTCTGGTACCTTAGGACACATCTTGTTAATAGATGCACACAATAGACAGAGGTAAAACCCAGATGCTCACAGACAGGGCTCAGAGCTCTGGCAGTTTGATGCTGAAATGTTGAGTGTGGTTCCCTGGGAAGGAGCTGGGGGTGCCACTCTCGCTGTCCTGGGGGAGGGTGGTGGTGATGGTGCACACTGCCTCTATATAGACTCAGTCACTCTATGGGGCGCTGCCTGGGTGGCTCAGTCGGTTAAGTGTCCAACTTCGGCTCAGGTCATGATCTCACGGTCCGTGAGTTTGAGCCCTGCATCGAGCTCTGTGCTGACAGCTCGGAGCCCGGAGCCTGTTTCAGATTCTGTGTCTCCCTCTCTCTCTGACCCTCCCCCGTTCATGCTCCATCTCTCTCTGTCTCAAAAATAAATAAACGTTTAAAAAAATTTAAAAAAACATGTTATATAGGCTCAGTCACTGTGAAACACTGAACACTGTTTTTGCTTTTTGCCTTATTTTGTGAAAGAGAAAATCCTTTGAAAATCTTTAGGTTAACAAAAACAAATACCAATGTGGGTTTTTCATAAAAATGAAGAGCATAACCCTAACTTTCTCGAAGTGGAGTATACCTGGATCGTTCCAGGGAAAATTGTGATCGATCTTTATCTGAAATATTGATTTGCAGGCTCTATTGCTAGAGACTGTCCACATGGGTTGATGAATGGATGGCCATTTCATGTGTGTCTGTGATGGAAGTGGAGTTTAATATAGAAGGTGATCTAATAAAATCTCTACTGGTTTCAGTCCTCGTCTCTCCAAAGATAGTCTATTATTAGTTGCTTTCAAGAAATAAAATGGAGCTACTTTAGTCTTCTTCTCACCTAACTTCCCAGCATCATTTGACCCTGAGGACTGTGCCTTTGATATAAAACCTCAGCTCTTACCCTCTATGGTGTTCTTAGGGATTCCATACAGCATTTTTCTATTTCTTCTCTGCCTTCTTGCTTTGTTTCCCTTCCCCTATTTCACCAACTGTTTCTCAATGTTAAATTTTAGGCTCACTATTTTGCTCTCTGTCTCTTAATAGACTTAGATCCTGTCCATTCCCTTGGCTGTAACCATATTCAGGCAATTCACCAAAGTGTATTTCAAAGCACATAGCCCCATTCTCAAATCATACACACATATCTAAATGTTTGCTTCACATTTTTTTTGTATTTGTATTTCTATTTTTGTATTTGTATTGATCCTATGGTCCAGAATGAACCACTTCATTATTCCCTAACAAACTATTCCCTCTTTTACCGTTTTTTTTTTTTATTTCATTATAAAACTAAACCATCTGTTGAATTAAGAAAGCCAGAAGTCTTGGGGCGCCTGGGTGGCTTAGTCGATTAAGCATCCGACTTTGGCTCAGGTCATGATCTCACAGTTCGTGGGTTCAAGCCCCATGTCGGGCTCTGTGCTGATAGCCCAGAGACTGGCGCCTGCTTCAAATTCTGTGTTTCCCTTTCTCTCTGCCCCTCCCCTGTTCTCACTCTGTCACTGTGTCTCTCAAAAATAAATAAACATTAAATTTTTTAAAAAGCCAGAAATCTAGGAGTCATCCTGACACAGCCTTCACTCTCTAAGTGTCCTAGATAATCTATCACCAAAATATTGCACAAACCATCCCACTAGCCCAAGGTAATGAGGCTTTTTTACCAACAGCCTCCTAACTTGCTTACCACCATCCATCCCCAGAAATCCAGCTGCAGCCGAGTGAGCTTTTACAAACTTGTATCTGCTCACAGTCTACCCAGTTAGAGCTTTTCAGTCCTATCATAACTCAGAAGATAAAGGCAGCACTCTTTCCTATGGATTATAAGGCCACACCTACCTCCTCAAGCTCCTTTCTGCCATGTTCTTGAACTGTAAGCACGAGAACACCGGCATTCTTTCTGATTCTGCTGCCTGCCTTGCTGCCCTTGATACAAAACATCCGTGCTCATTGTTCTTAATCTCTTTTTTTTTCTCCTGCATAAATCGAATTCTCTTATTTTTAAACTTTAAAAACATTTATTTATTTTGAGAGAGAAAGACAGAGAGAGAGAGAAGGAGAGAGAATCCCAAGCAGGCTCCACACTGTCAGCACAGAGTCAGATGTGGGGCTCGATCTCACAAACTGTGAGACCATGGCCTGAGCCGAAATCAAGAGTCAGACACTTAGCCGACTGAGTCACCCAGGTGCCCAGAATTCTTCTTCAGATTTCAGCTCAAATATAACTCTTCTAGGAAGCCAATAGCCCTCCCATGAAGCTAATTTCCCCACCTCCATAGCATAGCACTCTTCCTTTATGCTGTATTTGCCCACCTGAAATTTTATGCTTGTTTGTGCAATTATTTCATGTTTTACATCCTGATTACATGACTGCAAGAGCCATTTTGCTCACCCAACAGCTACCCTGGTACCTGGCTCATAACAGGATCTCAAAATGTTTATTGGAAGAATAATGAATGAATAATAATACGAGTGAATTGCATTTAGCACATATTGTCTCAAATCTTCAATGCACATTCACATCTGATATTGATTTCCACATATTAATCCTAGGAGTATCTCAGAGAAAAGGTAATTACCCTCACTTTTTGGCTGGTGAAGCTTAATAGTATATTGCATTGTCATGGGGACTGGTAAAAAGATGCTTGGTTCCTCCAGGCCCTGAATCTTTGTAAAAGCAGGAAGCCTGTTGAATGTGTTTCTCTGCACTTCTGGCTAAGAAGCTAACATTTTTTAAAATGCCTGTCATTTCAGGCATGTTGCTAGACACTTTTATGTAGGTTTTATTGTACTGGCTCTATGATCTTTTCAAATAGGTATTATAAGTCCCATTTTATAGATACACCAATTAAAGCTCAGAAACTTTAAGAGACTGACCAAGGTCATATGGCTCTCTTGAGGAGATCTGAAATTATTCTCCCTTAACTGGAGCTTTTGATGTTAAGCTATTAGGTACACAGGCAACAACAGGTTCATATTTATTCTGGGAGATCCTATTTGTTGACTTATAATCCATTTTGGCTCCACTGAGATCAATCCTCACAGCAAAATAATAATGCCTTTCCCTGAAACCAAAGTGACAGCCTTATTTGAGAGGGTTTGACAGGTTTCTAATTCTGACAGAGGGTCCCTCCTCTTTCCCTCCATTTTGTTCTCAGTTGCTTCAGTATAAATTGAAGAAAAAAAAATAAATCCCTAGGCATTGATCATGCTGTGATTTAATGTATTTCTGATGCTACCTAGTTTATGGAAATAGACAGAAAGCTCAATTGGCATCATATATTAAACAACTTCTTTTTTAATGCTTACTTATTTAATTTGAGAGAGGAAGAAAGAGAGCAAAGGAGGGGCAGAGAGAGGGGGAGATAGAGAATCCTAAGCACGGTCCACTCTGTCAGCACAAGTCTAATGTGGGGCTCGATCTTACAAACCAGGAGATCATGACCTGAGTTGAAATCAAGAGTCAGACATTTAAATGACTGAGCCACCCAGGCACCCCTATTAAACAACTTCTCCAAAATTGTGACATCAACCCTAAAAGGGACAGCACAGAAAACAGAACAGTTGCTTTAGCAAGGGAACAAGAAGGTAATGGAGTTTTACTATAATAATTACATACATATCGAGACGTTAATAGAATCCCCATCCATCCAAGCATGGAACTGGTAGCTACATAGCTATTCCACTGTCTCATGACCTCAGAACAGGTCTCCCCAAAGGAGGCACCAAATATTTAAATAACTGGTACCTTAAACACATATGTAGGAAGATGAAACTCTATTGGGTATGCTTGCTGGTCATATAGAACCAGAGACGTAGAGCAGATTAACAAATTCCTTTAGCAGGTGATTTTTTTGGCGAGGGGTGGCAGGGGAGGGAGGTTCAATGTCATGGAATCAGTTTAACCTTTGACATCAAATTGAGCTTGTTTTGCCTCTGTGACCTACCATGGAAAAGTGTATGACACTGCTCAGTTATTAGAAATCAAGGGATTATATTTCCCAATTTCTCAGAGATTGGAGGGCCATCTTAATGAAAAGGGTATAGCTCTCATCTCCTTCCTTGATATGCAATTAGCTGTCCGTAGAGTCTTAGATAACAATGACAACGTCAATGGCATATTGATATTAACACATTGCTGATAACAGTTGGCCCTAACTACATTCTGGGCTATGCTTTATTTTGCTTAGCCCTCAACAGAGCTATGAGCCTGATAGCATTATTTTCAGTTTTCAGTTGAGGAAACTGACTTTAGGAAAAGACAGTGACATGACCACGGTCTCACAGACACTGCGTGTTGCAACTGGGACTCATACCCTAACTGATTACGAAGACTTGGGATCTCAATTTCCTCATCTTCAGACTGTGGGTAGGTCAGGTAACATATACTTGTCTATTTAAAATACTTCCATAATAGGATGAAACAGACTATAGTTCTCTATAGTTCTGCCTCAGACCTACACAAAGCACTCTGTGGGATGTTTATTTGTTCTGGAGAGGGACACTGCTTCTCCAAATCCCCATTACACACCTCTTTTTGGGACCTTCTGTCTGAGCCAGTACATTAAGCATTCTCCTAGAACTTGGGCAGCCAGGAGCTGAGAGGGTCAGAATAAGAACTTCCTTAAATGCTTATCCTGCTGTGGGCAAGCTTCTTCCCAGGGATATGTGTCCTGTTTGTTATCGTGACATTTGTTTAGAGGCACTTGGACTCACAGATGCTCCCGTGCCCCCTTCAGCATTTAGCAGGTACCGCCTTCATTAAGCAACATTGCTACTGAGAAGACAGGAAGAGAAAAAAGATCCCTGCAGTCATTGGACATACATTCACAGAAAAGGTTTTATATGCCCCTTGCTATTAGATTGTATCACCTGCAATCTAAGAGTTGAGAGTTTTGTTAGGATCTTAGGAATAGCACATAGTAAGCATCTTTCCTTTACCTTATTCACCTGTCATTCTATGAGCTTTCCTTCTAAACACTCTAGAATTTGAGTATCTTGACCTTTTCAACTCAAGTGAACTTTAGCTCCATCTTCCTTTCAAAGAGCTACTCCTATGATTACACCTCAAACTATGTCAAGACCCAGAGCCACTCCACTTCTGAGATCTTGAACTTAAAAACTTTGTTCAGTCTCTGTGCCTTACAGCTTCCTCACTTTCTTACACCCACCATTTCTGTTCTATGACTCAAATGATCTTTTGGCCTTTCTATCCCTCTGCTTCATTCAGCCCGTAAGGCTCTTCTAATCTTAGAGTTTCCCAACCAAGCTAGACCTTGTGTTTGGTCATTCAAATTGCTCCCCCTTTTAAAAAATTTTTAATAATCTCAACTCCATGACATCTTATCTTCTGCCACATCCAAGTCTCCACTTGTCTCCATGTGGTTTCTTCTTAAAATTCAGCGGTTAAAAGAAACACTAAGAGCATGCAGAGCCTATGATGGAGAAAATGACAATGGTCATCATACTCCAATCCAGCGGGCTTCTGTCTCACCAAATTCCACCCCCAGAGCCTCTAAGTCATTATCATTTTCTAGAATCTCGATTCGGTTAATAACCATCTCCCTCATACAAAATGATCCTCCCCTTAGTTCACTGAAGCTATAAAGCTATAAATTACATCATTCCCATCCTCCCTTACACACTTAAGTGCACAATTACATGGCTTTCTATAAATCTTTACTTCCTTCTCTCAGGCTCAAACATGGATGTCCCTCTACTGTGCATCACTGACCCCTCTACATTGACTTTTCAGCTCACTTATCCTTTCTCTTCCAGGACCTTCCATCATCAGCACTGGTGCCTACAGCTACCTTGTTGTGTCATCTACTGATTACCTCTAGGTAATCTAAGGAATCATCACAGTCAGAAACTTAATTCCCTCCTTCTTTTGGACAAATTTCCCATTCGTCCTAGGCTGGTGCTTCTACTGTCTACAGAATATAGTTTTCTCATCCAATTTCTACACTGACCCCCAAACTACTAGGTCATATGTCATAAGCCCCCAATAACTTGCTTGCTCACTATACTCTTTTCCAATGGCAAACCTTACTTTGCTAATGGGTTACTTTAACTCTGCTTGTGTCCAACCAACCAAGGAATCAGGTCTCTCTTGAAGATTACGTGTGTTATTGGTTGACTACTGCTCTGGAACAAACAGCCCCAACATTTAGTGACTTAGTTAAATATTTATTGAACTCACGGTTCTTCAGGTAGGCAATTTTGAATGGACTCAGCTAGGCAGTTCCTCTGCTATCGTCAGAGCTCCCTCACTCTGTTGTCAGCTATGGGTAGGCTACAGGTTCTGATGATTTCCTTGGGATTTCCTACATCTCACTGGGACAACTGGGCTGACTCAACTCCACCCTGTTTATCTTGTTCTGGAGTGGACTAGCTTGAGGTAATTCACGTGATATCTGGGGAGACACCAGGTGACAACTTGGAAGAGTGCAAAGCATTCTGATACCTGGCACAATGTCATTCCTTCAGATTCTATCGGTCAAAACTAATCACAAAGCCAGCCCAGATTCAAAGGTCGGGAGATAGCTTTCATTTCTTGATGGGAGTTGCTAAGTCACTTTTTAAAGGGTGAAAGGATTTGTATTCAGGGCACAACAGAGATAAATTGGGGCATTTTTACAATGTCTCAACTACATTTCCTAATTTCTACTAGTAGTTTCTTTGAACAATCCTTATGGGGTGAACACAGTGAGAGGGGAGAAATGCCACATTGTTCTCAAAGGACAGCTCCCAGGGTCTAATGCAATCTCCTATTGCTTTCAGATAAGCTGAGGGGGAAGTCAGGTGATCTTAGCAAGGTTGTTCTACACCTTTCTATAGCTTCTCCAGCTTTAGATTTGTCTTCAGCTTTTGATTCCACAAATGTGCCCTGAGCTTTTATTATGTGCCAGATGCCCTTCTAGGTACTTGGGTTATGTGAGTGAATAAAACATATCAATCTACTGCCCATATGGAGATTATATTCCCAATGGGGGAGAAACAGTGAAAAATACATGTGATAAATAAGCAAATAACAGTTTGTTTAAAAGTGATAGATATCATGGAGAAAAGGAAAACTAGAGCAAGGTAAGGAGGATGGTAACAAGAAGATAGAAGAAGGCTAGATTCGGTTTCTTGAAAAGGTAAGATTTGTCCAAACTTGGAGGAAGTGAGAGAGTTAGTCATGGAGATACTTGGGTATCTGGAGTATTCTATGAAGAGAGATGTCAGGGGCGGGGAGAAGGAAATTGCACGGCATGTTTGAAGAAGAACAAAATGGCTTGTGTGGTTGGAGTGCAGTAAACAAGAGAAAGAGTCATAAGAAATGAACCCAGAAACAGGAATGAGGAAACAGGGGTTAGATTTTATAGGATAGGGATTAGCAAGCTATGACCCATGGGCAAAATCAGGCCCGTCTCAAGCTTTTGTAAGTAAAATGTTATTAGAACACAGTCATACCTACTTTCTTATATATTGTCTATGGTGCTTTCACACTAAAATGGGAGAGCTGAGTTGTTGGGATAGGGCCCACAAGCTCTAAATTACCTGATACTTTATAGTTCTCATGGAAAGTTTGCCAATCCCTGATATATGGCCATCCAAGACATTGAAAGCTTTGTCTTTTACTTTGATAGAAATAAGGAGCCACTGCAAAGGAATTACATGATTGAATTTGGATTTTCTAAAAGTTCACCCTGGTTTCCAGGAAGAATGGACTCTAGATCAGTAAGGGTACATAGAGAGAGACCAGTGAAAAGCTATCATGACAATCCAGGTAAATGATTGTGGTTTGGATCAGGACAGAAGCAATGAAAAGGAGTCAGAATTTGGATATATATGGCATGTAGAACAGTTTGCAAGTTTTCTAGCTGTAGGAAAAGCCTCACTCAATAACATTTTGCAAAAGCAAGAATAGTATAGGAGCACATCTGTAAGGTTTGGGCTGGACACCAGAACAAATGCTGGGACCCAGGAGAAGAGACTCACCCAAGATCACACGGATGCTTTGGAGCAAAAGAGGAGCAGTCCTGTTCCTGTGAGGTCTAGCCCAGCCGTCTATCAGCCCACCAGCTCCAGCACATTTTCCTGGCCTTTTCTTTTCCCCCACATCTCTTTAGCATCTGGTACAAGAGACCACTGGCTGTTCTTCCTTCAGAGCCTTTGGTTCCTTTTCATCAAGTTCAACTCTATGTCCCATTAACTCAGAGCCTAGCTCTCTGCCTATAGAAATTTACTATCTGGAACAAAATATGCATTTGCAGTCAGAAGACCTGGCTGTAATTCCTGATTCTATGACTTTGGCAAAGCTATTTAAACTCTTTGCACCTCAATTTTCTAACCAATAAAGCAGGGGCCTAATTGTATCTATTCCACTCCGTTGTTGCGATAATTAGCCATGATCCTCTCTATTTAGTGATGTCATAGCAATTAGTATCTGGCACATAGTAGAATCACTACAAACCCATGGATGGTTTTCCCATCATCATTTTTCTTTTCCAGGGGGTGTATTCTCTGATCTGTATGGGGAGGGTGTTTTTCTCTTCTCTGCAGTCGTCTTGGCATTAGGGATGTCCTCAGTTCACCCCGGCTGGCAGATTATTGCTTGCAAATTCCAAACTTTTGCAGACGTGCTGTGAGGAAGGATCAAGTAATATCACAGGCTTGGCTGGGAGACTGCAGGGAGGAAAAGGACATCCTGACTCAGGTTATTCATGAGGTGCCGCATAATCAGGGTCTGCAGACAGAGATACCAAGCACTGGGAGCTGGTTCAATTATAGAGCCATGCAGTGAGACAGGCCCGCTAGGGAGGGCTGGAGGGGATGAGCAGTTTCTGGAAGTAGGAGACTGTTGGGTGACTGGAATCACTACTGATGGGTTGGATTGAAAGTTGTATGGGGTTGGAGAGACACTGGGGAAACAGTAGCAGGACTGGAAAGTTTTTAATGGGAGGGAAAATGACTTGCTGAGTTCTCTCCCATTGAAAATGAAATCTTTTCCAAGCTTTCTAATAGCACAGCCTAGACAGTAAAACTGAACCATGGTGTGAGCCTAATTGCATGTCCCTGCTTTTCCCTTGTCTCCTTCGAGAAGCTCTGGAGGTGTGAATGGGTCAGTAGAGTGTGACTTTAATTTTTATGACTTTGCCACTATATGCTTTTCTTGTTCTCAAAGAGGTGCATGCTCAAAGAAAACTCAGAATCACAAAAGTAAAAAGAGATTCTCTCTCTCTGCCAACCCATATATCACCACTGCTAACATTTTGGTGTTTTTATTCCAACTTATTTCAGATGCATAATCAGTAGACACCAAATTTGTAATTAAAGTTCCTGAGGTTTCCCACAATCACATTTCTGCCAAAAGTCTCGTATTTCACAGAATTCTCCTCATAACCAATTTAGCCACTTGTTAAGTTTTATTGATTTTTTTTTTTTTTGTATCCCACTGGATGAGGACTTTTTTTCCCAAGGAAATAGAGTCACTACTTTTTAAAATTTGCACGGTAAGTTGAAAATAGCAAAGCTGTGTGATCAGAAATGTTAGGTAGGTTTAATAAAATTCCTAAAACACATGATTCTAAGCCATTCTTCAGCAGCATCACATATTAATATGGATGTGATCTTGGGGTTCACACATCCACAAATATCTACCATCATTTATACACATTTTTAAACACACACATAATTAGAATTGGTAATATATATGTATTTTATATCTGTTTTCCCTTTGCCACCACAGAAATTAATTGAAAACTAAAGTTTTTTAAACTGCATAATGGTTATCATGTCTTTAGGTCATTACTCATTTACACAATATTCTATTGCTAGATATTTTGAACACTTCAGATTTGGGCCACTGTAAGTGGTGTTGGAATGCACATTGTTGTAAATAAATGTTAATTGCATCTTTCGTATTTCCTTAGGATAGACTTCTAAAAATGAGATTAATTATTCAAAAGGTATAAATATTTTTAAATGTTCATATATTTATTGAGAGAGACAGAGAGAGAGAGAGAGAGAGAGAGAGAGTAAGTGTGGCAGAGAGAGAGGGAGGGTAAGAGAGAGAATCCCAAGCAGGCTCCTCACTGCCCAGTGTAGGACTTGAACCCACAAACTGTGAGATCATGACCTGAGCCAAAGTCAGATGCTTAACTGATTGAGCCACCCAGGCACCGCCAAACCTATAAATATTTTAAATATTTTAAAACTCTCTCTTTCTCTCTCTCTCCGTGTGTGTGTGTGTGTGTGTATCTACACATATATGCAGGTATGCTCCTTTCTTTGTATATATTTATAAGTATATAAAATATATATTATCTGTCTTTTTATCCATATGGGAGTCAAATTACCTCCCAGAAGTATTGTATAAATATCCCTCCTCCATCCTTGAGCCAACTGTGGGAATGTTCTTGGTCCCCTTCTCTATCAACATTAGTAGACTACAATAGACTTTTAAAGTAGCTACAACAATTTGACATAGAAAACTTTTTTCATGTTTCTTCAATTTTCATTTGTGTTACAATAGTAAAATTTAATATGATCCTTGTTTATTTGCTATTTTTTCTTCTTCTGTAGTATTCTGTTCAAGTCTTTGGCCATTGATTTTCTTGAAGTTAAGTGTGTTTCCAATTGATTTTTATAAGCTATTTGGACACTAATGATATTTTCTTTTTGCACTTTTATGGCAAATACTTTATGAGGTTGTTTCATGTTAATTTTGCACACAGCATCTTTGACATGTAAAATATGCATTTATTAAAATCCTTTATGTCTCCTTAACGATTTTCCCTAGGGTTCTTAATACTCTTAATCCCAGATCACTTAAATTCTTACCTGTATGTAAAAACACTTTCCTGCTGCATGTGGCCATATGGCGATGAGTTGAGGAGCTAAGGTGGGGAGGCTAGAACAGTAGTCAGGAGCCTATGCAGGAGAAGATATGGAACAATTATGAAAGCAGTACAAATGGCCAAGATGTTTCACTTCTTCGAGTCACTAGTGAGAGATTCTCTATCTTATTTTGTGTTGAGTAACAGTTACTGCTTTAAGATAGTTTCATATCATCCCACTCCAGAATTATCACAATGGCTTCCCAATTTTGCCTCCTCACTTCCTTCCGGTCTTTTCCAACGCCAATCCCTTCTGCACATTAAAGACACGGTAATCTTTCTAAAACACAAATCTGAAATTTTTCACTTCCAGTTGAATTCTCTGCCATTCACGTTCATGTGTAGTCTCCTGGAAGGACATCCTGCACCCAACCCTGGCCTCTGCCCCATACCCCAGCCTCCCGTCCATTTCTCTTCTCTTCGTGCTTGGCACTGTCCTATCGCTGGACTGCCTTAGACTTGCTGTCTCCGCTCATGGTGTCCCCCCCCACTTGAAATCCTTTTCTTTATTCTCACTCAAGCCAGGCAGCATCTCCCCCAGAAAGCACCTCCTTGGATCCACAGTTTGCTATATATTCCTCCTCTTTCTGCTTGTGTAACCCAAGGCTGAACAGTATCTGAAATGTAAACACAAACAATTCAGAGGAAAACATTCGATGAGCGCATGAGTGAGAGCGTGAGTCATTTACTCCGGGTGCTGTCAGGAAAGCGTGGCAATGAATATGCAGGCTGAGAAGACTTTTAAACATTAATTTTAGTGGGCACAGGGTAGGAAGGCATTTACATGTGTGTCTTGCCCCCTCCCAGGATGTGAGTTCCTGGTGGGCAGTGACAATATCAAATACCCTTCGTGGTCCTGACACCTACATGAGGATTGGCACATCCGGGTGCTCAGCCAGTGTGTTGATACATGGCTCTGATTTCCAAATAGTGGCAGGTTTCCCATTTATCCAGAAAACCAGTCTGCAGCAATTCCAGGGCATTATAAAGGGTAATGTGATCATCTCTGATCAGCTTTTACACTCAAGTTATTATTGAGCAATTCATGAAAATGTGCTGATTAACAAGCCACCAAACCGAAAGAGATTGCTCTTGATAAAACTCTTTTTAAGGAGTGAGTTTTACAGCCTGGTAGCCTAGAAGACGTGTGTCTAGAATATCTGAGAGAGGTAGTCTTTGAAAGTGTGGATGATGGAATGACAAGAGGTAGGAATTTGCTCAGGGGGAGAAAAGTGATTCAGGTTTTTTAAAATAGAAGAATGTTAGAAGAACATGAACAGAGTCATGACACGTGAGTCAGACACATGCCACGGGAGTGGAAAGTGACCAGGGGATGGAAGAAGTCTTGTATCTCACAATGAGGATTATGGATTCCATCGTGATGAGGACCTGCTGGGTGAAGGTTTCTGGCTACACCTTTTTACTACAAAGAAATGACTGAAATAGCAAAGGCAGTAGACTAAGGACTCTGAAGCCCAGAAGTAAGAACAGTCACGGTAGGTTGAAATATCAGAAAGGTTGGTCTGGGGGCGTCAATTCTTGAAGGATGCGTAGAATGCCAGATGAGGGAGATGACGTGTATAGTTTTGTTTGAGTTAGGCAGTCATTAAGTGAAGCAGTTAACAGTGGGATTTCAGGCCCATCGTTTGTTCACTCACAACTCTTTGTTGACTGTGGATTATAAACAACATACTCTTCTGGCCTGAAAAGGGTAGAGGAGCTAAAATTCTTCCTTTATTCTGGAGGAGACTTTGGTTAGCTAAAAAGATAAGCAAGAGTTCAGCTAACAGTGACCAGGTAGCCAGGGTGTGTGTATCTGTCGTGTTTTATGATTAATTTGCATTAGTTCTCACAACATCCCCATGAATCTGGTGTTGTTATTAATCTCTGGCTTTCATGCCTCCACACTAGTAAAGAGTGGGTAATAATAACACCAACTTCATAGGGATGGTGTGATCCCCATGAAGTAAGAATGGGTCTGCTTAATACCGTATTCCCAACTCTCACTCATTTCCCAAAACTGTCTCTCAGGCAATCGTGGCACCAAGGGATGGAAGTAATAAAGAGCCACATAAATAAAGTACACTGGGGACTTAAAGGAAAAAATGGCAAAAATATGGTCAGGACTTTGAGGTTGGGTTTTAGAGGGACTCCAATGCCTGAGAAAAGGTAGAGTGCTTTCTGAGCCTAGAAAAAAAAAAAAAAACTCTGAGGCAAGACAGAAAGGAAATTCAAGTCCTTGATTTAAAATATTGAGGAAAAAACAAGATCACCACAACCACCACAAAAACAAAACCATTAGAAAAACAAAAACAAAAACGCCCAGATGGGTAAGGCACCAGGCATCAAATCACAAGTCTATAAACTTCACACGGTGGAATTTTCCAGCAATGAATTCCATACACTTCTAATTTGGTGGGACCTCTCCCCCTTCTTCTCCTCCCACCTTATTAAACACAAGGTTGGAGTTTTACAGGCTTTGCAGTAAATGTAAGTCCTCATGGTACTCATGGTATTGGCAGGAAAGTTTCAGTTGTCATTATTTCACAGTTAGTAGATGAAAGTGAGCAGGAGAGGGGAAGCAAGAGAAGGACTTGATTTACAGCTGTCCTTTTTCCAAAGCGTCCTTGACAATCTGTTTTAGGATGCTCCTCAAATCGCCACAGATGCATTTGCCAAATGCTCTACTGCAGGGCAAAAACTCAGTGGGTTTTATGTGTTGCTGGATCAATGGACTATTTCTTGAGACTCTAACGTGGCTTCACGGTTTGCTAGAAACTTAAGAAAGAAAAAATAAGATGCTCATTTGATAGCTGGTTGCATAAAAGTCAACACCTGCTACTTGGATTTTTTTTTTAATGCCTGGTTAAGGGAAAATGTCAAGGGCTTTCCAAATCTGCATCAATTTGAATAAAACCATTGTTATACAGCTTGCAAAAAGTCAAAACACTTTGGGAGAAGTTAGAACAGATTTTTTTTTTCTTGCGGAGATTGACATAAAAGCAAAACCTCAGAGATCTTAATCTGAAGTAATCTTGTGAGAATTGCTCAGACCCATATTTACCAATTAAACTTATGTTCCAGAAGATAAAACATTTGCCGAATTAGAGTATATAATTTTATAGATAAGGGAATCTCTTCCCTTCATAAATATTTTATCAGGAAGTGAAAAATATACAAGCTGATACTCCCAATAAGGCCATGAATATCAAGGAAAAGTGATCTACCTTATGTGTCAAGGGATACAATTTTGATTGAAAATCCAAGTTCCATGATATGTTTTTCCTGTAAAAAGGATGCTATATATATACACACAAAAAACCATTTGTGTGTATATAGATATAGATATACCTACAAAACATTTGTATGTATATATGTATCTATCTATATACAAAACCATTTTTTAGATTAACAAAGTAGTTGCAAATGGATTTTGTGTGCAAAGTTAAATTAAAAAAGAAATGTAACATGTATTTTGTTTTCTTCTAAAAGATAAAAATTGAACCTGAAAACAGTTCTCAATTATCTCTCATTGTCGTCAGCTTGATAATTAGGGCTCAAGAAGATTTATATGGCCTTGTGTACTCAGAGATAAGAATCATGGTGTGTAGGAAAGACTTCCATAAATAGACTTTGCATTCTTATTTTTTATGAAGTGTTGGATAATGTAGAGAGCCTTAAAATTAGTATTTATATTGATAAGGGTGATTAGTAAGCAGTAATGAGGTTTTTTTTTTCCCAAGATGTACATGAGTCATTTAGGCAATATCTAGCTGAAAAACTGAATTTCAGCTTTCTCATCCTGGGTCATTAAATTTGCCTACAAATCAGTCCTACTAATTAATACATGAGAGCTATTAATATGAATGAGTTGACTGTTAAATTAAGTTACTCATCAAAAAGAGTAAGAGATCAAGAAGGTTTTCCAAACTTTTTGGTGCACTACTTGGTTATCCATCCCTAAGGTGATAAGAATTTCATAAAACCTTGTAAAACCACATCTGAGCCACAGTGCTAGGCTATGGAGCTCCCACTTGGAAGAGCAGAGAAGCTAAATGCTCAGGCTTGGAGCCACAGAGTCTTTTTGGAAGGAAGATGACAGGAATGGAAGAAATTACTCCACCCTTTCCATCTTGATTTTTGTCTTCTCTATTGTCAGTACCATAATTCAGTCCCGAGAGTCCTCCCCACCCTTGGAATAGCAGAACCAAGCAAAGTTCTAAGGAAGGATTATCAGCAGCCTAGGACCACTCTGCTCTAGGTCCTGGAGAGAGCCCTTTTCCATTCTGAACTGCTATATCTTCTAGAAGTAAAATATTATTAAGCTTTTGCAATGTTCCAGGCACTCTGCTAAAGGCTGTGGGTTAGTTATCTTCTTCCTCCTGACAAGAACTCTATGAAGTAGGCACCATCATTCTCTCCATTAAAAATGAGAAAACTGAGGCACAGAGTATTTAAGCAGTTTTTTTTTTTTCTGGTATGCGAGAGAGCTAGGATGTTAACATAGACAGCATGAAATCCACAGCCTTCGCTTTTAATCACCACATCTTACTGATTTCTAATTTCTATTATGATATGAATTGATGCTTGGAACAGCATCCCTGAAGGCCAGAGGCAAGAGCGCCTTATTACATTTTTCCTTATTTTATGTTTTCAAAAATTCTAATCTATTGTCATTATAGACAGCATTCAGAAATATGTGGATGGAATGTTAGGTTAAGCAGGACACACAGTATCTAACCTGTCTTCCATGACACAAGAGTTCCTGAATATCAGAGAGAGCTACCATGTTTTAATCTTTAGCTTTAGTTCTGGTCCTGAAGCAAAGTCACTTCTTTTAGACCTGGTTTCTCTGCTCATCTGCAGGGGAAATCCTCAGGGTACCCTCGCCTCTCCAACCTCTCGGCCCTTGTTATACTTTCTATTAGCTTGTCTATCCTCCACCATGACTTTAGAGGGCTGAGACCACATGTTATTACTTTTCTCATCTATCCCCAGAATCCAATACAATGCCTGGTCCAGTGAATATTGACTGAATTAAAGGATGGATAACTTCAGTTTTGACTTGTGCCTATGGGATGACAATATTTGCATTACCTCTCTCAGAAGGATGCTGTGAAACTTGGGTGAGATAATGAATAGGAAACTGTGCAGAATAAAAATGTGGTATAAAACAAGAAATTCTTTCTCTTAGGATTATTTGCAATCATTCTTATCTGTAGGTGAATTTGACTTGTCTGAAGAAGTCACACCCAAGGGAAGTGATTATTGGTAAAAATTTCCAAAGCTTTTTCAAAAACTAAATCACTTCATTCTTCACTCCAGTAAAACCTGGTCCTTCTTATGAAAGGAAGAAATAAGAGACGTTTGGCTTCCGAGGTTCTGTATAAAGCAGATTTTATAGAACCAGAAGAAATAAAGACTCAAAGCTATAATTTTAAAGGAAGATTCTCCAGCTACAACCCCCAGCATGGGGGATATGGGGCACCTACTATGCACAAGCCTCCTTAGCAGGCACTTTTATGCAAAATTTCACCCAACCCCATAATTATTATGTCAGGAAAAATAATTCAATTTTATAAGTAGAGGAAATAGTGGCTGAGAGGGGTTTACAGCTCATCCAAGGTCATATATCTAAGAGATAGGTACATTAATATTGAATCCATATCTGTATGACTCAAAAAGTTTAACACCTACCAAAAGCAAGGGCAATAAAAGCAAAAATAAGCAAGAGGAACTACATCAAACTAAAATGTTCTGTACAACAAAGGAAACCATTAACAAAATTAAAAGGTAACCTACAGCATGGGAAAATATTTGCAAATCATATATCTGATAGATTAATATCCAAAATATATAAAGAAGTTACACTATTTAATAGTAAAAAAAAATCCAATTAAAACATGCGCATATGAAACTGAATAGACAGTTTTTCCCAAACAAGATATACAAATGGCCAAGAGATACTTAAAAGGTGCTCACATTGAGCATCAGGGAAAAGCAACTCAAACCCACAATGAGATATTACCTCACACCTGTTAAAATGGCTATCATCAGAAAGATAAAAGATAACAGGTGTTGGTGAGGATGTGGAGAAATGGGAGTTCTTTTGCACAGTTGATGGGAATGTAAATTTTACAGCCAGTATGGAAAACAGCATGAAGGTTTCTCAAAAAAATTAAAAATGGAAAGACTATATGATCCAGCAATCCCACCTCTTGGTATATATCCAAAGGAACTTATATCAGAGAAATCTGTACCCCTATGTTCATTAAAACATTATTTACAACAGCCGAGACATGGAAGTAACCTATGTATTCATCAATGGAAAAATAGATATAGAAAATACCTGAATATTACTCAGCCATGAGAAAGAAGGAATTCCTGCCATTTGCTTAACATGGACGGACCTTGAGGGCATTATTCTAACTAAGTGAAATAAATTAGAGAGAGAAAGACAAATACTATGTGATCTCATTTATATGTGGAATCTTAGAAAAAAAAACTAATAGAAACAGAGAACAGATTGGTGGTTGGCAGGGCTAGGGGATGTGAGGTGAGAAAAATGGGTGAAGATGGTCAAAAGATACAAACTTCCAGTTATAAGATAAATAAGTTTTGTGATAAAATGTAAAGCATAATGATTATAATTTAAATTTTTGTTTTATATGTTTGAAAGTTGCTAATAGAGTAGATCTTAAAAGTTCCTATCATAGGACAAAAATGTTACTTTGTGAGGTAATGGATTTTGGCTAAACTTATTGTGGTGATCATTTCACAATATGTACATATATCAAACCATTATGTTGTAAGCCTAAAACTAACACAACATTTATATCCATTGTATCTTAATAAAACAAAAACTTAGCATGTTCTGCTCTGTCATACACCTTACCAATAACAACAGTACTCACCCTCCCCATGCTATTCTTACCTCCTGATTCTTCTTTGGAAAAGCCCAAAGGTGGTATTGGCAGACTCCGGAAGCAAGCAAGAATTTGTGTTTATTACTGTGTTTATGCATGAATTAGGGTAAATATACCTTATGTAATAGAAACCCAGCTGCAATTACCTTATGAATAACAGGGAAATTATTCATGGATATTGGCATACCCTGTAGGATAATTACGCTGTCAAAAGGACAAGGAAGCAAGCAGACCTAAGAAACATCTAGAACTTAGCATTTCAGTGCCATTAGAGTTGCTCCTCTGACTTCCAAGCCTGCTTAACTCCACGTGCTACCTTTGTTCTCCATCACTACAGACAGGACCATAGACAGCTCCCAGGCATCAAGTGCTTCATTATTCAATGAGAGAACACTATGACTCTGGGTCTCAGGTTCAGAATTGGTGGGAAGGACTCTAATTGGCCAATCAGAACCCCATGTCTCCCTTGCACCTTCAAACTGAGGCCGAGGACTTAAGGCAGAATAGATCATTCCACAGTATGAGAGAAGGACTGATACAAATCACTGGACACGTTCCTCTCCTCCACAGAACCCCAGTGTATTGGGATTGAATCAGACCAGAAAAGAACAGGAGGCATATTTGGGGGAAACTGTTTCCTAGATGCAGAACATAGTTGAAGTCCCACATAATTCAAGAGTCATTTTTTCCCTATACATATTTTTTTCTACCCAAAATTTTGGCTGTTGACAACTCAACTTCACTAGCATTTTTGCATGGCAAGTAATGTAAAAGTGGGAGAAGTTTTTCTACTTTATGTTCATAAAGTTACCATTTAATCCAGAATTGCCTGCTTTGGCCTCATCCAGGAAAAGTTAAATGTGAAGTTCCAAGGTAAGACACGAGACAGAGTTGTCAGAATCATAAGATTTCCATGTCTTATTGAAAACAGAGGATTCCTGGATTTATGGCATCTCATTTAGCTATAGAAAACAATTCTACATGAAAGGCATCCCCAAAGATATCTCAAAATGGTATTTGCAGCATGTATTCTTTGTAATTCTTATGTTAGTCACACTGAGTTACTTGTTAGAGATACAGATTTCAGACCTACTGGATCAGGATATTTATGAATGGAACTTGAAGTTTAATAAGGTGCTCATGTGATATTTACAAACAACAAAGCTTAATAGCCTCTAGTCTTATGCAGTAACTGCTACAAACTTGAGCTTGGGACTTTCATTTTTTCCTGGTGATTACAGGTCTTGGTACAGCCTTTCTTGAAGGCAATACTACTATACGTGCTGAGATCCTTAAAATGTTTATAACTTTTATGGCCAGTAATTTTATTGTGGTGATCTTTTTTGAGAAAGTGTTATGAAATATGGAAAAAATAAAGCATTAAGTAGAGATAATAGTCATTACTTACATTATGAGGGAAAAATGGAGACCATAAGATGAAAACAGTAATATCAATTTTGGCATTAAAATGGATGATTATAAGAAAGTATGTAGTAATTTAACAAATTGGTTAAATTTGATGTTAAGTGAGAAAAAATAGTATACAAGTATAATTACAGTTATGTGTGCCAAAGTTACAAAATATTATTATATCTGGAAAACACCTGAAGGAAATACATTGAAATAATAATGGCTCATTGATTATGAACATTTTTTCCTTCTCTCTGCTTTTATTTTCAAAATGTTCTACCATAAACTGTTGCTCCTCTTATAATAAAAAATTAAATGAAACTATTTTTATTAAGTGAAGGAAAATTTTTAACACTCAGGAATTTGAAAAAAAAATCCCACTTCCTGCCTGCCTCTGGGTATATGCATGTTATGCAACCACAACCCCATTAACTGGCTCCTGTGGTGAGCCCTTCCTTATCTTCTATTTTGTTTTCTGTGCCTGGTTGTCTGGATAACTTTCCTTGCTCTTACACCTCTGCTTCAAGACTGCAATCCTGCCTCAGCATCCTGAGAGATAAATCTGAGAAATACCTAGTCCCACAAGTTACTAGCAGTGACCTTCTGCATCCAGGTGTCTCTGCTTATGAAGTCAACAACTTGTAACACTACTGCGGGTCTGTTTAGAATGACATAGACATCCAGGTGGCTCATTCCAGTGCAAAGCAACCCTGCAGAATTGAGAAAAGAACTTGAAATGAGCATTACTAGTTGTTTTTCTTTTTATACATCTCTCTTAATATAACCTTTGAGGTTATTTTTACTCTTCATTCTCCTTCGTACACCGTATCATATTTCCTATTTAATACAGAAGCTCTTGATCAAGTGAATTTTCACCACATTCTTTCTTATGCCCTACATATGTGGACTTTGTTCATTCTTTCAACATAAATTTTTTAAGATTTACTGTGTTCCATGCACTAGCATAAGCAATGTGCTATCACAGGTAATAAAACAGCCCCAGCCCTCGTGAATCTTATAGTTTTTATTTTATCCTAGAAGAATGATTAGGGAAAAAATCTTGCCTTCTCTTGGTGCTCCTTAAAAACACAAGGCCATTGATTTTCCATATCTGGTATTAAATATCTGGTATTCCATATCTGATATTTCCATATCTGGTATAATTATAAACCATTAATTATGAATATGCTAATTGCTTGGATGGGTGGAAGTCACTTTACAAAAACACATCAGTATAAATAAATATATTTGGGGAAAACACCGTAAAACAAATAAATTATATATATATATATATATATATATATGTGTGTGTGTGTGTGTGTGTGTGTGTGTATGAATAACAGTTGGGATAATTAAAAATATGTATCCACTCCCCTCTGTGGAAATCCATCAAAATGATTTTAGAAAGAGTAAACAAATGAGGACAGAATGCCTTCTCTAATAACACAAGAAGTAGACCTCTATTACAAGTCATAAAATATAAAGAATGTATGAAATAAGGCATTTTAAAATGGGGGCAGTGATAGCCTCTTCAAATTTATGTGCAGATGTATAGTTCTGTAAAATAATGGTCACAGTGTTGAAAGACCCATCCAATGACTTTTACTGCTGAAGGGATGGAAATAGTCTGGAGAGATAGAGGGAAATACATCCTCAGAGATACCTCAGACCAGCTTGGGAAATGAAGCAGGAAGAAGCACCATGAAGACATGCCAACATTTTCAGCAATGATATTAGTGAAGTAATCACCTGGGAACAATCTGGAAGGAGGGAAGAAAAGCAGATAGTAACACGCAGAACCTGAGATTTCCAGAAATTCACTGTTAGTCCTCAAACATTTTGAACACTCAGACTAGGGGAACACATATACTCCGTCCAGAGGACATTGATTTAAGAAAGATTGAGACCATTCATCAAAATGTAAGGTGTCAACTTTCTCAGCCTTATGCCTTCTGTCAGCTTTCTCACTTTATGGGAGCAAATACCTAACTTAGAAGAAAAGGTCCTCTCCAAGCTTCAGACATATGGAACAATAAAGATGTGGCTCAAGACTTATGCACAGACTCTATAATTAAAATAGTAATAATGTTGATGAAGAAAATTTAAGCAAAATACAACACCTTAAATTTTGTCAGAATTACTCTAGAAAATGGGCAAGAATCAGACATCACAGATCATCAAAAACAGTTTCTCTGGAGAAAAAAAGAAAAAAAAAACTCAAAGGATAAGCCCTAGAGACAAAAGGAAAGGAAGCTGATATTTGTGTAGAAGGAGGTTAACAAGTGAGAATAGATCAGAAAAAGAAAAGAAGAGGAAAAATAAAACCACTGCAGAGATGAGAATCATATTTGACATAACAACTATACCATGGACAAAATTAAATAGGCATGGCTGAAAACATGGCCAATGACAGAGGATAGGCCTGGCTAAATCACATGTAAAATACAGAAAAAATAATGGAAAACAATTTGCCAAAAGATAATATCAATTATGAAGTGAATTTCAGAGCATGTTTCACATTGATAAGGTATTTTTTAATGTTTATTCACTTGTTGAGAGGGAGAGGGAGAGCATGTGAAAGCAGAGAGGGAGGGAGATAGTCCCAGGAAGGCTAAGAAGGCTCGGGGTGCTGTCAGCTCAGAGCCCTATGTCGGGCTTGAACTCATGAACTGTGAGATCATGACATGAACCGAAATCAAGTGTCAGTTGTTCAACCGATTGAGTCACCCTGGCACCCCAACAATGTCTTTTAATTAAAGAATATGTCAGAATGACCTGATAAGTTTTATTTTTATTGTATTGCCAGGGCCAAAGGACAGAACCCATGAGGATGGATGGGATTTTTCCTGGAGGAAATGAATATTTATCTTGGGAAATTGCAAATCCTGAGCCAAGAAGTCAGAACTGGAGATGATCTTGGAATAGCATAAGACGTTACTACTTCCCTTCTTTCCTATGGCCTCATGGACTAGGGTCCAAGCCACGCCTCCAGTGGACCTACTACTGGATGTGCTCACTGGAAACAATGAGATGGAAGTGGGCTAAAAGCATCCTGGGGAGTCAGCCTTTGAGGGTGTCCTAACGTGACCTGGAGAAGCTAAACCCAGGCTTTCACATCAAGATTTAGTCTCAAGTCATTTTCCATATTCCCTTCTTTATCTCTCTCTTCTTTTCAATCTCAATTTCCATTGAAGTCTAACTGTAAAGTCATTTCCAGAGGTTCACAGTAAGAACATAAGGCAAAGTCATGTACTATAATTGTTATGGGTTGAACTATGCCCTCCCCACCCCCAATTCATATATTGAAGTCCTACCCATAGGAACTAAGAATATGGCTGTATTTGGACATAGCCCATTAAAAAAGTATTAAGTTAAAATGAGGTCATATGGGTGGTCCCAAACCAATATGACCATTGTCCTTGTAGGAAAAGGATATTAGGACACAGATACATTAGTTTTTAGAATGAAATTTCTGTTGTTTAAGCCACCAGTCTATGACGTTTTGTCATGGCAACCCTAGAAAATGAATAGCTAAGAAATGAATGGTGGTAGTTCTAGAAATAGTAGTAGACTAAATTCCAAATAATGTCCTAAGCACTTACATCTATTAGTTCACTGAATCTTTACCACAACTCTACGAGAAGGATTAACACTTGACGAGATGTTTATTAAAAACCTGCATAAAATGAGTGTTCAGTGAATGTTATCAATTAACATTTTCTGTATTTTAGAGGTGAGGAAATGTACAATTTCTGTACATTTTAAGAAGTGGACATGTTAGCAATCTTCTCCTCTCCTCGGGGCCAGGTTGAGATAAAGAAACCATCAGCAGGGCAGTGATCACCAGCTGTGCTCAGCAGGACAGAAGTCCCATAATGGACATCAGTAGTGAGCACTGCAAGGTGATCTGATGATGTTGGACCCACACAGAAAGCTGCAAGGGATCATTCCATGTTAATGAAAGATATGTGTGTGTGTTGGGGGGGGGGGATATATACACATGAAACCCATCCACACAAACACATGCCACTTCTTAGTTGAGCCCTAAGTTTTGAATAACATACTCACCTTCTTTAGTGTCTCAATAAACAGATGGGTCACTTCTTGCCACATTTAATTCAATAGCAGCATTAGCCCAGAGTCCATGATCTGGTAACACTCTTCAGAAGTTATCCCTTATCCTTTAACCTAGCTTTCCAGGGAGAGGAAGATGAAGGATTCCAAACTGCCATTGTCTTTGTTTTGTTTATTTTGTTGTTATTGCTGTTGTTTCAATATCAATCAAGGGAATGGCCACCTGCTGAAGCCAAGGGGATCCCAGCCTTGCTTTCAGTGAAACTACCTTCTCTGGCTTGTATCTGAGCTTTCGAGGCTACCAGCTTCAGGAGGTGTCATGTCATCTGGCATTTATTTTACTATCTCAGAAATGGGTATTACATAGACCAGGCCAGCTGCCAGCCCCTCTCTCCTCTCTCATACTGGGATATTCATAATATAGGAAAATACAGAACCAGGAAGAGATTGAATCAAGGAGACAATGCATATCTAACATGTCATGGCTAACACCACATTCAGCCCATTATTTTTTGGGTTGTGTGTAGCATCTTAATCTCATGGACTCTGAAGAGAAGGTAGAAGTAGAAGCCCAAGCTTGAATGGGGTGGGGGGGTGGTTCCTAATTCCAGGAGCATCTTCATAGACCCTGTGAGCCACCACCTGTTTCTAGCAGATGCCACCATCATTAATCCGTCAACACTTGCCAATTTATTCTTTATACACTCAGGACTCCTAGCAGGAAAACAATATGGTTTCTCCTATGACTACTTTTCTTGCTGCCTGATGCAACTGTCATTTTGAATTTTTCCTCAAAGCACCAATCTGTCTTCCTCCCCTCACTGCTTGGATAGAGAGTTATCTGTGACTCACTAGCAGGGCGGGGTGCTTGAGAGGGAGAGGCAGTGTACAAAGGGACAGTGTGGATATTGGTAGGGGGCCCCAGACTGCTCTGAAAGCCATCGATGATCTATTTTATTTTCAGGAATAAATGTGGACCTGTGCGTGTGTGCATGTGGGGGTACAGGTGCGTGATGGAAAAGTAGTCTGGAGATAAACTGAAACGCAGAGTAGTGCCTGTTCCCTTAAAGATGGAAGATATGCCGAAAGAATCTAAAGGGGCCATTTAGACCTTCTGATGCTCAGAGACAAGTGGTGTCACCCCAGAACCCAGGTAACAAAAGGTGGCACAAAATATAGAAAAGCAGCCTTCTCTGCCATGCAGAGGTCACGAGGGAACACAGTGCTGTATGGCTCCTCGACAGCTTTGCAGCTCTGAGACCAAGTATCCTAAGAAAGCACCAGCTTTCCAGGAAGGCAGCAGCAGTGAGGTTATTAAGAAGAAAACACAAGTATGTGGAGGGGAACTTGACATGGAGCTGGAGGGGAGGAACATGGACATCGCTGCTCTTGAATGTTTGTGAGACTCTACATTGGTTACCAGACGACTCACCTGACTTAGTTTGTGGGCAGCGGACTGGGACAGAGAGAAGGATAACTTTCTGTAGCCAGCCTGTAATATCAGTAGGCAAGTATCAGTGGTCATACAGTGTCTCTTATACTCCACCAACTGTGACCCCCTAAGCATCCAGGTTGGATGTGATTTTCTATGTTGTCTTGGTTGTTAACAGTAGGTCTTGTGTGTATATTTGCTTTATGTTTGGTGTGTGTATATTTGTGTGTGTGTGCACAGAATAGAGCAATTACAGACTCAAGTTCAGCCTCAAGTTCATGATACGTTATATGTCTAGACGTTGCGAAGACCATCCCACCAGTGAGATGATTAGGTTGAGCTATTGCACACATTTTCGTATGTTTTCTGAAAATACCTGTTGAGTATATGAAATGTGCATCACTTGGATTAGAGGCATTTCTGAAACGAGTCCTGCATTGCTTTAAAACTCGTGGTTAGAGGCAGAGGAAAGGTGGGGAGATTTTATTTTAAACAGTAAGATGCACTTACTGCTTTATATATGCCAGGCACTTTAAAACATACTTGGCATGCAATGACTCATTTAAAATTCACCATGATCCTGGGAGAAGACCATTGTTATTGCAATTCCTATTTTGCAAATGAGGAAACCAAAGTACAGAGAAGCTACATACCTAGTAGAGCTGGAATGTGAACCAAAGCAGTCGTGCACTAAAGTGTTGTCAATTACTAAGCCTTCGCTTGTCTGCCTTGATCTTGGCATGCACATAAAATGTGATGCACATTTGTAAGACACACAGTGGGAAATGGAAGAGTTTGTTCCTGGTTAGAGGCGATTGCCCTGGGACTTCAACTGGCTCAGACCCTGTCAAGTGGCCTGGATGGTTTAGGGGTTCCATGAGTCTGCTTACCTGTAACGCATTTTGGATACATCCAAAATTGGAAAACTGCATAAACCTTTACCTCTTCTCTAATAAGAATATCACACATTACTTCCCCTGAGTCCACACCTAGCACCCTGTTCATCTACCCACTGCCCTTCCTGATACTTCTACATGCAAAGAGTTTTAGCATAATGTAATTGATATTTAAGCACTCAAATCCAGCATCCAATTCCTTATTCTGTGGACTAAGAGTGTGACCACGAAGCTGCAGATATGGACCAGAAGCTCCATATGGTGTGGACCAGATATGAGAGGATTCATGCTCTCTCCCCATCATGTGGCCACAATATGCAGTTTGGGGAATTGACTTTGACCTGAGTGCGGTGGGGTTGTTCCTGATTAAACCAAGCCATGTCTGCTAATCACATCATTCTTTTTCCTTATTGATCAATGAATAAGCGTGTGACCCAGTTCTGACCAATGAGTCATCAAGAGAAGTTGCCAGAGATTTTAACATTTTTCTTACTTATAAGAGAGAACAACAGGAAAAACATTGGTTTCTCTGACCCTTACTAGATGTAAACAAAGAGTAGCCAGTAGCCCTATAACTGTAGCCAAATCATGAACTTGAGGGGACCATCAGGTGAATGGCAGAGTAGAAACACTGGTAAGCTTGGGTGTCTCATGTCCTTTGTGATCTAGTGCATCAACCCACAACCTTGCTCTGGATTTAAATTTATCTGAGATAACATATACCTCTGTCGCTAAATCAGAGTCTAGTTTTCTGCCTTTGCATCCCAAAGCATCTGGACTATTCTTTTCTGCCTCTGGAAGTCCCTGTGGACATCTCTCTAGGTCTCCTGTAGTTACGGAAACAAGAGGTCTTCTCCTTTTTATGCCATAGATCCATTAGGGATGGTGGCTTATTTTTTTAGACTCTTTCCATGAGTAATATTTTTACAGCGTTAGATACAATACAAAGAATGACAAATGAAACCAATGACTGAATTCTCATTATCAGAACAGTAAACATAACAAACCCTGACACAGTAATATATGTGTGTCTTTATTAATGCATTAAATAACACAACCTACTCGTGGTTTTAATAACCCCTGTAATACAATAGTCATGGTATTGTACACTTTCAATTTGAAACAACTGTAATGTAATGAGAGGATCTATCCTCTTGTGGTTTGTGGTCTATGGAGTTTCATGGACCTCAGGCTAAGGCTCCTGAGGTAAGGAGAAGGTAGGGATGTTCAAGTCCATGGACTCCCAATGGTCTGGACCCAACTTCTGCTCCAGAAGTCCTTTGCCTTTAGTCCTCCTGTAAGTCAGCTCAAGGGGCTTTTCTTACCTTGCCTGCTTTTATTTGGTTTCCCCCGAATCTTCCTACAGATATACATTCTCTCCCTTATCACTGAGGCCCACTGTGATCTTTCTTTATTGTGTTCTCTTGAAGTCTCAGAAGGAAATCACACACACACACACACACACACACACACAGATACACATTCTCTGTTCTTCAGTGTAGCAAGCCTCTCTTTGTCCTTGTCCTCTGTTCTGGGTCACCGAGTTTGTACCTGGTGAAGTGACTGTTGAGACACTTGAGGTGGAAACATTGGACCCCTACTCCTATTTGGAAACACTTTGAGGAAGGAGGAGATATATTCTCCCCTTTGGAGTTCCCTCCTTTAATATTCAGATCAAGGACTCAAGCCTCAGTTATGTCTACCTAAAAATCAGGAGCTGTGTGTTTCCTTTCTCTGACTTCTCACTCCCCAACCTTCCTCACCTGGTTTCTAAGCTCTCTGGAACAGGCCAGTCAGTAGAGGGCTATTCAACCTGAATTCCAATCCAGACCAAATCAAAACCTGCAGCGACTATGGGAAGGTATATAGAAAGCTGTTAACAGCACGATTGGTGTAGGGTGGGATAAAGGGCAGCTTTTGTTTTCTTCTCAATTTTTTGCTTGTCTTTTTAAATGAAACGCTATGTAGACACATGGCTTTTATAATATGAAAAAAAATGTTTTAAAACACAATATATGAGACACTGAAAACTTATGTCACTCAAATAAGAGGGATGGGCATAACTACAGCCCAGGAAAATTCCCCTTTACTTTGCTTTTGAAGGTCCCTTCATGTGGATAATGAGAACTTTCCAGTTTAGCAAGTTCTGTCACAGCTATTGTTTCAATAATTCAACAAGATTGACGGAGCTGGTCGTTTTAGCCCATTCCCATTTCACAGATAGGAAACCTAGAATCCTAAGGGTTTAAATGACTTCATTTCTGTCAAGATTACTATCCGGAGTGGAGAGGGCAAAACAGAGTGTCACAGGCATGCAGACGAAGCCCAGGAGAGAGGCTCTGGGTATGGCAGGTGGGGAGGGCAGGAAAGGGAGATAGCAACATTCTCTTCCTCCTGGACATCCAGATGTGCTGTGCCTCCCATGGTCTCTTCCCACAACTGCACTGTATCCACAGGCTGTTTTCCCATTTTTTTCCTTTTCAAATTTTTAATTGAAATATATTTGATGGTGCCAGTTAAGCGTCCAACTCTTGATTTGGCTCAGGTCATGATCCCAGGGTCGTGAGATCGAGCCCCACGTCAGGCTCCACACTGAGAGTGGAACCTGCTTGAGATTATCTCTCTCTCTCCCTCTGTCCCTCCCATCCCCAATAGATCTCTCTCTCTCTCTTTCTCTTTCAAATAAAAAATAAATAAAATTAAAAAAATAAAAAGAAATAGATTTACCATATAATATTGTGTAAATTTAAGGTATACAAACACATTGATTTGATACATTTATATATTCTAATATGATTGCCTGTAGATAGTTAGCATCTGTATCATGTCATGTAATAACCATTTCTTGGGAGCTGAGGAGGGAATAGGAGAGACGTTGTCTGCAGCTATTCTCCCATTTTCAGATGAGGAATTGGAAGCCCAGAGAAGTTAACTCACTTATGGAATAGATAAACCATTTCACCCACTGCCTTCCTACAAAAGTGGTCACAGAAGAGGACTTGATCTTACAGCTCTGTGTTGCATCAGACTTCTTGCTAGACCAGAGGGAGCCTCAGGACAGCAGCTATAGTCTCATTACCTCCGGACCTTCGGTGTCAGTAATGTATCTGGATCAGAGCAGCCATTTAACATGTGGAAGAGTCAAAAGAAAAGAGATTTGCTGCCCCAGGGAGGCTGGGGCCCCAACAGCTGAATCCTTTCATCGGAGTCCCCTCAGCATGAAAGTATAAGGTGGCATATCCGTGCCCCAGCTTTTTGCATTTCAACGTTGCCACTTTCAATCAAGCAACGGTTGTCCAACACACCCAGGTACAAAACACCAGATGCGGCATTTGTAGACACTGGCAGGGCAGGATGGGGGGTTGGGTACAGGGGCCTGCTATGACAAATCCCACCTCTGCCTCTCCCAGTCACTGCCAGTCCCTGGTAGGATGCAGGAGCTGAAGACTGCCTTAGCAAAACCAAAAGGTTAAAATCTGTGTTTCAGCAATGGGCTTTGTGCAAAGTGGCTGCTAGCCTGTGGATTATGCTGTTCCCTGACCTTTTTGAGATGGAGCATTCTTCACAGCTGTCATTGTGTCAGGCTCACAAGCCCAGAAATATCATTAAGGGAGACATCTTGGCTGGGAGTCTGTGCCAAGACTGGGGGAAGGGGTTTGTACTGAGGAAGCACGACCAGAAATTCAACAAATGGAACTGTATCCAAACACGGATGCTGATCCAGAGATGCAGAGATGAGGCCAAGAGGCAGGGATGCATACCTGCCTTCTAGCCTCACTGCTCAGCACTGCCATCACCCGTTTCTATGTCTGTCACCTACCTTGTCTGCAAATACACCAAGGTCAGGAGCCTGTTATATTCCTCTATCCCACCGTATAGTTTCTACCGCACAATAGAAGTTCTGTAAACTTTTGCAGAAGTAAAGGAATCAGTGGATCTGATGGAAAGGACTTACAAGTCAGCTCCTCTGTCTTAGTTCCACATCTCCCTGAAGTAGAATCTGAGACAATGATTTGGGTACCAGTTGTTGATTTGGCGGTGTATTTGTCTCCCATAGGAGATTAGGTAGATGAGTAGGTGATGGAAGATAGATGGATGGATGGATAGATACAGAGATAGGTAGATAGATAGATAGATAGATAGATACAGAAATAGGGATTTACTTTAAGAGAATGGCTTGGCTCTTGTGATTATGGAGGCTGAGAAATCCAAGATCCATAGTCAGCAACCTTCAGAACCAGCAGAGCTGATGGTAAAAGTTTTAGTTAGAGTCCAAGTCCAAAAGCAGGAAAACACCAATGTACCTTCTTGAAGACAGTCAGACAGAGAGAATTCTTTTTTGTTCAGCCTTTCATTTCACTCACGTCTTCAACAGATTTGATGAGGCCCACCCACACTGGAAAGGGCAATTTGTTTGACTCACTCTGTCACTTCAAATGTTAATCTCATTCAGAAACCCTCACAGACACCTCCAGAAATAATATTTAACCAAATATCTGGTCAACCTGCAACCCAGTCAAGTTGACACATAAAAGTAACCATCACAAGGGGGAAATAAATGAAGTAGAGATGGAGAGGGGAAGTGAGATTGGGGAAGAAGAACAGTCAATAAAGCCTAGGGGATTGAGCTATACACTAAACTTAGCAGCTGAGGCTGAACCCCACAGAAGCCATCTGAGGAATCTTGCAGAATGTGCCTCAGAATTGTCTTTCTGAGGCACAGGAATCTGGAACACTTACTCATCCACCTCTGTCCACTATAGGTGTGAGCAATGACTACCTCTAAACCCTCAGGCTGCACTTGTTCCTGGGATAAGAAGCCCTACAAACTGTAGAGGGAACCATGTGGCAAAAAGACAGAGGGTGGTGCAGCAGGCACACTTGGGATGCCCATGAAAGCTTGGCTTAAATTATGTGGTCCAATGGGATGGTTGGGGGCACAGAATATGTCTGATGCTCTTCCCATCTCATTTTGCAGTCTTCTGGACTTGTGGAACACTACAGGTGATACAGTACTTCACAACGTGTAAAGCACTTTCTCATCCATTGCCTCACTTGGTCTCCTTGACAACCCAGGGCCTTATGCAAGGGCAGAATGCAAGAGTAGTATCTTCTCCTGACTCTCAGAGAAGATGTGAGACTCAGAGGGCCTAGGTGCTTGCTCCTAGGGCTCATTCAGGTGTGTGACGAGTTCCAGTCTCGGTTCTCCATCCAGTTGTCCTTCCACTTTACCAGCACTGGATTCTTTTTGTCTCCTCCCCGCGGCCTTTGAATTCTTGGAATAAGAAAAATGAACCACTGAAGTAAACATAGAATTAAAGTATTCCCAGTTTAGGGGCACCTGTATGGCTCAGTCAGTTAAGCATCCTACTTGGCCTCAGGTCATGATCTCATGGTTTGTGAGTTTGAGCCTCTCTGCTGTCAACATGGAGCCCACTTCAGATCCTCTGCCCCCTCTCTCTCTTCCCCTCCCCTTCTCTCTCTCTCTCTCTCTCTCTCTCTCTCTTTCAAAAATAAATAAAAACATTATAAAATAGTCCCAGTTTATATTTGTAGGATATCAGCTAGAATTGGTATGTGTCACATGCGGGCAAAGAAAACCCTGGATTGGAAATACTTTGTATGTTGCCTTGCTTTTTTTTTTAATGTGATGCTATCAACTAGGCAGCAAACCTACTGATTAATGCGATAACAAGAGTCTGTTGAAAGAATGTGGCTTTGAAGTCAGTGGGACCTCATGCTCTGTTTCACTGGGGTAGTGTGATCTTGGACCAGTGACCTGGCTTTTCCGAGATTTGATTTACTTATATCTTAAGTGAGCCTAATATTTGCCTTGAAGCATGAGTTAAAAGATTAGAAAAAATATATGTGGAATTACTACATCATTGCCTTACACATAGAGGACACTAACAGATGACTGCCATTTTTGTGGTTGCTTACGTTATTTTATGAGAATTATGTCCAATAACCTGACTTTCTTACCTAACTCTTTTGACCACTTTGTTCATTAATCAATAGATTAATCCACTTGATGTCTATTTATAGCATAAGGGAGAAATTTATCACTACATCATCTGTGTTTAAGAATTTAGAACATGTAAATATTCATTTTCTTTTCCATATTTCAACAGGTAATATCCAGAAGTCTATAATTGCTTTTCGAACTAATAAAGTTATGAATACCAACATTTTTTGTACACACTCAAAAGAGGAAAAAAAGAAAATATTAGATTGGATGATTGATAATAACCCTTTCTTTCTACTTAATTTAGTTAACATTTTTTTCTAAACACAAGGATATAAAAACATGATTAGTAAGGGTAAGAAGAGTGCTAGTTGTTTTAAATCCCTTGAAATATCCAATGAAAGAAGCATGCCATCTGGGCTAGAGGCCATTCAGGAGTCACATCAAGTCAGCTAGGGTTGCAGAAATGGTTGTTATCACCTGCACCTCCATCTAATGATGTACTACTAATCATTAGCTGTTGAAAGCTTGTACCACAAGTTAGACAATAAAAGAATGGAGAGTTAGAGAGTATTGGCTATAATCCTTTTCTGCTTGTGATTTAGAATCTTAACTTCTCCTGCTATTAAGTGGAGACAAATTCATGAGGGAAAAGGCCTGACAATCTGTGCAAAAGTCCTGTGAGTCCTTCACAAGCCCCTACCCTTCCCAAAGAATCACCAGGGCACTTAGGGGATTATCTTCTCATCTTGAATTACTGTGAAAAATAAATTCATGTTTAGTCCTATATTCTCCAGGATACATCAGCAGTTTTGCTTGTTTGAATTTATTTGGTTGGTTGACTAAAATAATGCACTTTCCATCCATTTCAATATACTTCCATGAGGAATGGCTCAGCATCCAGACAGAAAGATATGAATAATGTTCAAAGGCTTTGAACTCCTTCAAAGTCCTGAAAGCCTCAAGACCTACATCAACAAGTGTAGCAATTGCTGCAGAGTGAAGAGAACAGGTGAATGAATAAACAGATGATGAGCAGAAGGAAGTGTACATCAACATGGAAGGACAGTGAGCTCATCAAGCTGGAGACCTCACCTTATGTATGGCAGGCCCAGCCCAAGTGCTTTTTAAAAAAATTACTAAGGCTCTAAAACACTTGAACTTCTCCATCACCAAATAAACGAAATGAAGAGGGCTGTATATTTGAGAATTCGAATGTCACTTTTAGGAAAACCTAGTTAGCTATCTAGCTCTGGTTTCTTCATCTTAAATGATGAGTTAGAGAGAAAAATGGAGATCTACCCTGAATAGAATGTTGCTGGATACTCAATTATTGTTTGGGGAACTGGAACATGTTCTCACAGAGTCTCTACTCATTTCTCCAGTCTGTGCTCTTTCTGGGACCTACCTCCTCCATGTTCTTCTGATGTCTCCACGTTGTATGACACACATAAAAAAGAACAGTGGGTAAAAGGTTTGGTCCTTGTATCTGGCAGACCTGGGTTGGAGTCCAGCTCCATAAGAAACTAATCCCATGACCTTGAGCAAATGTTGCAACCACTAAGCCTCAGACCTATCATCCATAAAAAGAGCATTGAGGAATGTATGAGGATTAAATGAGAAACTACATTCCAACCACTTAGTATGAGGCCTTGGGGTCTGTACTAGCAGGTACTCAATATATGGTGGATATTATTATTAGCATGCATAATTTTAAACCAGGTAAACTAAGAACACTAAGAAACCACACATTTATATTTATGTAAAAGAGTAAATATTTGTAGAGGTGAAATATCAATAATTTAGTTTACTGATCAAATAGAAATGAAAATAAATAACATTGAGCTTAGCAAAGACTAAAGTTGATTACAAATGATACTAGGGGAAGTAGTATGACTTTCACTGAAGGGAAATCAAGTTTGGGAAGCTATTGCACAGACTCATTGACAGTTCTCACTGCAGGATTCTACCCTCCAATCTAGGTTCCACAGAACACATAAAGTAGTCTTCCCAGAATTCAAATTGACAGTATTACCATTCTACAGGAATCCTTCAGCACATTCCTTTTCCTCTAGGATGAAGTTCAAATTCTTCAACATGACGAATAAAATACTCTCGATCAATCCACCTCTGCAAGATCTCCTCTTGCCACTCTTCCTTTTCTATTCCACATCCTAGTTGCATTTACTCTTTTTCACAACTTGAAACTTTCTGTTTTCTACACTCTCTTGCTTATGGGCTTGTTACCTGCTGTTTCTTCTACCTGGAAAAATGTGTCTCCTTTTTGGCTGTTCCCCATGCCAAGCTCTCTTCCTTCTTTTGCTTATATTTGTCTTTAAGTTCAAATAGCTTGGTCCTCTTCTTCAAGACTTTGTGTTTCCCTGTCTAAATATTCAGTAAGCATTTTTGATATTAAAAGTATCCCTCATTATCAGAATGTAATCTGTTCCTGAAACTGCTGGATGACAAATCTTGAAAGCTTGAGCCCACACTTTATGTCTGCTTTACATTGGGAGAAGACTCATGTTTTCCCAGCTCATGGTGTATGTTGTTGGTGTCCAGCCCATCACTTACTGTCACAGATGTAGCACAGATTGATACTGCATGTATCAGATACAAATTACATCTTCCTCCTTCATTACAACCAGTGTATATTGTAATGAGAAACAGCCATAAAATATGTTAAATGCATGATTAATAAAACACTGCTTACCAAAATAAAAGCAATAAAAAACACAATTAAAAAAATTATTACCTATCCCTTGAAGAATTGCCCAAGGGAGATTTGATGCTGAGAAAAGGCAGATAAAGGCTATAGTAACTGTGGCCCTTACATAATAAGGAAGCAGAGAGGACTGAGTTGGTGGAAGACTGAGTAAAATAGTAAGTGTCTCAGATGTGCCCATGTCGAAATTTGAGGAACTGACAGGCAGTCTTTTTTCTTGGAGTTTGTAATTCATGAAGTAGATAGATACCTGTAAATTAACATCCAAAGTCACAGAACATGAAATAAATAATAATAAAGAATAATAAAGAAATCTAAATGTAAGCTTTTATTTATTTATTTATTTTTTACTTACTTACTTACTTACTTATTTATTTTCCTTATAGTTATGCAGCTAATGAGGGCAAAATATGGGATTTATATACTTATGATTTTTACCATAGTACCTCTGCCTGTGTGCTAATGATGTTTTTTTACAATAATCATTGAATCTGAATAGCTTATAATTTCTTTAAAACTTTGGTCTTGAGTATTTCATTGTGTTTTTCCTCTTAGAAAATATTTTCACTTAATGATATTGGGAAAATAGTAGCAATAATTCACATCATGTTTAAATAACATGAACACTAAATTATGTCCTTCTTTCTGGGTGTGTACCTTTATTTATTTTAATATAATTTATTGTCAAATTGCCTAACACACAGTGTGTGCAGTGTGCTCTTGGTTATGGGAGTAGATTCCCGTGATTCATCGCTTACATACAAGACTCAGTGCTCATCCCAACAAGTGCCCTCTTCAATGCCCATCACCCATTTTCCCCTCTCCCCCACCCCCTCATCAATCCTCAGTTTGTTCTCTGTATTTAAGAGTCTTATGGTTTACCTCCCTCTCTCGGAGGACACCTGAGGTATTACTGTAGTGTGATCCACCTTCTATTGCCAGGATTTGCATATGACTTAAATGTTTACAGTAGCACACACATACAGGTTTTGCTTGCTGTTTTAGGTTGAATGATTAAATTCACACTCAAAATCTGCAAGTTGTCATAGCAAATATTTGGATAGTCAGAGTATAAAACTTTAGTTAGGGATAACTGTACATTTCATTATCTTTTCAATTATCAGTCTATTCCATCAGGTTCTACATTGTCGTCCATGAATTTTAACCCTTTGTTTCCATAGTGGTACCATTTATTCTACCAATGACTCAGAACCATGTGTGGCTTTTTTCACACTCTCTCTTGCATCATCAGGGCTGGAAGACTGGAAACTATACTTTCCATGCTTTCTTGCCAGCAGGTTTTGGTACTGCTAATATAAAAGACAAAGATGTGTTATTTGATAGATAGGAGAGAGTCAAAAGTTGCTCTGGGCAAGAGCAGCCACAGCAGACTACTGCAGTCTTGTAAGTGCTGATTTCTGCAACAACAGTAGCAGTTGTGTGGGAGAAGCATCAGAAGGCTGTAGGTATTTGCAGCAGTTAGTGTTTGTTTAACAGTTTAGCAGTTAGTATTTGCAGCTGTGTGGCTTCTTGTAGCTGCAGCAGCAGATTAGGGTCCGTGCCCTGCTATAATGATAGCAGCTTCCTGCAGTTCATGAGTTCTGGGGAAGAATATCACCACCATCCCCCCTTTTTTTAATCCTCCAGAGCTTTCAAAAATGTTATCTAGTTCTTTATATTACATTTCTCTTCCTTGAAATACCTACAGTCATTTCTGTTTTCCTGGCTAAAGCCTGACTCATGCAATCATTTAATGTTGGGTCCCTGGGATCTTGGACATAGAATAATGCTCAGTTAGTAATTTAAAAATCAATGTAGGAAAGAAGGAATGCTCTAGGGTTAGTGAGTGATCTAGCTAAGACTTGAACTAGTCTTACACAGACCTCTTGGTCTTTCAAATATTCCACACTAATTTTCAAATAAAATGTATTAATGAGACTCTGCCTAGTCTCTTGTGTACTCTATTTTGGGCATCAAAAAGAATGATCGAGAGTTTGGAGAAGTCCTACAAAGGAAGTCCCAGATATAGACATGGGGTTGACTATGCAAATATTTACATTTGCATATACATATTGAGTTGAATTACAGTCCTATTCATGCAAATATTGATCTTTTTATTAAGTTTTATATTTTCCTTAAGTCTACTAACCATCTAAATGTGTAAAATGGTCATATATATACATATATGTGTATGTATATATGCACACACACACAAATATAGTAATATAGTATATGGTAAAAAAAAACATCGTACATATAGTGTTTCATAAACCTTGAAAATTGTGGTCTTCTTTCAGGTTGGGAGATATATTTTAGGTAATCAGCAATGTAACCTCATCCCAAGTGAGGCCAGGAAATAGGGTGGAGTTTAGGGGTGAAGGTTTGGGGAGAAAAACATCAATTTAACCAACTTATATTGCTTGTAAAAAGGAGATATTATGTAAAAACACACATAAGGGGGCACCTGGGTGAGTCAGTCAGCTATGTGTCTGACTCAATTTCGGCTCAGGTCATGATCTCCCAGTTCATGGGTTTGAGGCCCATATTGAGCTGTGCACTGACAGTGTGGAGCCTGCTTGGGATTATCTCTCTACCCACCTCCCTCCCTGTCCCTCCCCTGTTAGCTCTCTCTCTCTCTCTCTCTCTCTCTCTCTCTCTCTTAAAATAAAATTAAAACATTAAAAAAATTGTGGGGGGGGGGCACCTGGGTGGCTCAGTTGGATAAGTGTCTGACTTCGGCTCAGGTCATGATCTTGCGGTTTGTTGATTCGAGCCCCGCATCAGACTCTGTGCTGACAGCTCACAGCCTGGAGCCTGCTTCAGATTCTGTGTCTCCCTCTCTCTGACCCTCCCCCATTCATGCTCTGTCTCTCTCTGTCTCAAAAATAAATAAACGTTAAAAAAAATTTTTAAAAAATTTACCTTTCTCCTTTTAAGACTTTGGTCTTGAGATTTGCTTATGAGCCCTTCAGCTACTGACTTATGGCTCCGACTGAGGACTGGCTTGGGTTCACTTTGGTTTAAGCATGATGCTAGCAGACACTGCAGTTTCTAATTGTGAACACACTGTTGTCTAGCCTCCCTCATCTCAGTATTGAGGCAGGAGTCGAAGGTAGGAGTTTAGACAGGTGGAAGGAAAGATATTGTGCAATGTATCACAATTATGCAGGACCTTATGAATAAACGGCTAAGGAACATAATAGTACAAAATATATGAAATTGTTCATTCTTTCTGCTTTTGCTGTAAGTATTTATAAAGACTTTACCAAGAATTTGAGGAAATGTTACAGCCTTTGTGGGGAAGGGTCAACTGGTCTCTTGCCATCTACTTGCTGGTCATTCTTCACCACCCCCGACCAACCCACAGCTGAACTCTGGCTCTCATAGAAGATTTACAATATCCTTCTCTGAGAATGACAATTTCCAGCATGCACAATTATCTTCAATGGAAAGAAAAGGCCTGGAGGCTTATGTGGAAAGGCTTAAGTTCTTAGCTCTCCCATTATAAGTGGCCGCAATTCTACTTCACATTGCATGTGAACAGAGATAATGCAAGAGACTACCCTACAAAATATTGGAAGTTTAATTACTTGACAAAGAGAACATTCCTCTTTTCAATTCAGCTACAGAACAATTTCAGAAATGCTAAGTCTTACTAAATCACCTCTTAAATAACTTAAATTTAACTTAAGATGTAGGCTCTTCGCCCATACTCAGTAAAATGGTGCCTAAGGGGATGGAATGGGGTGCTATAAGAGAGAAGGATGTTTATGGGTTGAAAGAAAAGCTACTAGGTGAAATAGAATTCTGTATATGCCGTTTGAGTCTTTACCACAAACATTTATTAGCGGGTCGGTCATTGCATGAGATAAATGGTTTGACCCAGACTAACTAGGACAATAAAACTCATTATTGAGGACATGAATTCATGCAATTAATTAACAAAAATGTATTGAGTATCTAATGCACAGCATGAGCTCTGCTAGTGAAAGACTATTATGCATAAAGTAGCCAAAAAGATCTTCAAAAAATGTAAATAGAACATGCTACCCCTTTCCCATGGATGGCAATTGGAATAAAGTATAAATCCCTTGCCTGGGCCCACAAGACCCTATAGGATCCAATCTAGCCATATTTTCAGTTTTATCTCCTACCGCTGCTTCCCTCTTTCACTGTGGTCCTAGAAGGTTGGCTTTTTTACTTGGTTCTAGTTCCTTAGACAACAGAGTCAGGCAAAATCTTATGCGGCAAAGATTCATTGGAGTGTGTTCTCCCAGGGAAGAAAGAGTGAGAAAAACATGGGTCATGAAGGAGGAAGGAAGGAAGAACAACTCAAAATGGTATGTGCCAAAGTTGGCCACAGAGCCACATCATGCTGAGTCCTGATGTATTCTTTGGGGTTCTCCAGAGAAACAGAGCCCATAGGTCCAGGAGGAGATTTTTCTAAGATGTTGTCTCACAGCATTTTGGAGGATGACAAGTCCCAAGCTTCCATTTGCAAACTGGAGACCCTGGAAGGTGAGTGGTGCAGGCCTGACAGCCAGAGAAGTGATGGTATAGATCCCAATACCAGTCTGCAGGCCTGGAAACCAGGATTGCTAAGGACAAGAGAAGATTGATATCCCAGCTCAAGCAGACAGACAGTGAGCAAATTCAACATCAGTGGATTGGGTGATGCCCACCTACATGGGGAGGGCAATCTGCTCTATTGAGTCCAATGATTCAAAGACTAATCTGTTGGGGAAACATCCTTACAGATATACCCAGAGCTAATATTAAACCATATATCTGAGCACCATGTGGCCTAGTCAAGTTGACACTTAAAATTAACCATCACACCCATGGACAAGGGAGGCTAAACAGATCTGGGGCAACTCACAGGCTGGGTCCAGTATATCTATTTTCTGTTCTTGGCACACGTCTAGCTCATTCTCAACTCAGGATTTCTACACTAGGTCCTACATCTAGGACACTAGTTGTGCCCTCTTGTGGGAAGACTGTTACCCTGGATCTTCTCTCATCCTTGGGTCTCAGTCACTTCCTCAGACAGGCCCTCCCTGACCACATCACTACATTAGCACCTTCTCTTCAAGCCTCTTTGTATCCTATTCTATTTTTTTTTTATTTTTGTTTTCATAAAATTTGTCACTACCTAAAAATTTTGTTGGGGCACCTGAGTGGCTCAGTTGGTTAAGCGTCCATCTTTGGCTCAGGTCATGATCTCATGGTTCATGCGTTCAAGCCCCACATCAGGCTCTGTGCTGACAGCTCAGAGCCTGGAGCTGGCTTCAGATTCTGCACCCCCCCCCAATCTCTGCCCCTCCCCTGCTCATGCTCTCTCTCTCTCTCTCAAAAATAAATAAAAAGTAAAAAAGTAAAAAATAAAATAATGAAATGAAATGAAATGATTTTGTTAAGTAGTTTACATGATTAGTATCTGCCTTCCCCAAATTATAAGTTCCATGAGGTAGAGAATTTATCTGTCTTGTCCATTGTTATATTCCCATACTCTAAAATAAAATTTTAGATAGAGTATATAAATATTTATTTATTGTAGAGAGGATAAATAAAGGAAAAAGAAAACAAAAGGGACAGTCTCCACCAAGAATGAATTCTAGATGCTTTCTGGGAGACAGATAATCATCCAATATCAAAATACTGTGAGAAATGCTCTGTTTGAAATTAATTCAGGGTGACAAAGATCATGGCAGAAGTACCATTTCAGACTGAACGGAGAGATCCCACTACATGACACCCAGAGGCAGTCAGCAGATCAGCTGTGGCCAAGAATCTTGCAGTCGTTCCCTCAAAACCAAGGCAAAGATTAAGGTTCTAAATTCTACCTGGGCTTGAATCCTCCTCTTCTAGCACCAGTTCTGTGACCTCAGATTAAATACATAGACACTCTATGCCTCAGTCCCCTCATCAACAAATGAGCATGATATTAATAGTCTTCCAAGGCTTAACTTGAAGAAGAAATGAGAACAGACACACACCCTGCTTAGTTCAATACCTGGCCCATTTGGAAATGTTCAATGCATGTTATCGATAGTATTAGGACCAATGGTTATTAACTTGTGGATTTTTTAATAACCCCAGGCATTGAAATCCCTTCGGTGTATGTTGATAAGCAAAGCCAGCCAAGTCCCTTCATCACAGAGCTGTTTCAAGCAGGCAACAAACAAACAAACTTGTCATTTGAAAGTCCTTTAAAAATGTGAGTTGTCATGAAGCAAAGAAACAGGAATGAAGAATACCCAGGGAATAATCACCTAAGTCTTACTGAGAATATGGCATTTAAGCTGAGATTTGAAGGATGAGCAGGAGCCAGTCACACGAAGGGGCAGAGCAGAACAATCTAGTACAAAGTTTGTGAGATTTGAAGGTAGAGAGGGAGGGTTGGATCTGAAGCTAAAGGTGGGGAGGTCTGAGATTAAGCTGGAGAGGTGAGCAGAGACAGATCCTGCTGGGCATGGAAGGGCTAATGTGAAGGGTTTGGATTCACTTTCAAGCATGATGGGAGTTCATTTGATGGCTGTAAGCAGGGAATAACAAGCCCTAGTCACGTTTTAAAAGACCCCTCTAGCCTCTGTGTGGAGAATGGATTGGGGATGGCCAAAAGTGGAAGCAAAGAGGCCAGTTAATGGGCATGAAAAGCAGCCCCAAGATCTGGAGGTTGACATCACAAGACATTTGTCATTCATATGGTTTCTTTGGAACCACCGGAGATTTGCATTTCCTTTCCGTGGCTCTTTCCTGTAGTGCATGTAAGTAGCAAGTGTTGGATGACTGTACTCCAAACACCTTGGGGAGGTCCATACTACAGACCTAAGTGAGTCTTCTTTGGGACATTCACAGACACTGATTTTTATGACCTTCCTGACTTTTAATCATGAATTGCTAAAGTCTTAATGCTTTGTAGTCACGGTGGTCAACTGCTTTGGTGGTCAAAGTGATTAATCTGTTTAATTATCAGGTGACTCTTGTTAGATTTTATTGCAACCTTCTGTGTCATCCCCTCCCATAAAACTTCACCTGAGTCCAATGACAGAGAGGACCTGGTTAAAAACCAGAAGCTATTCATCAAATTGGAGTACTTCTTCAAAGGGAAGCTAATGGCTTAGTGTCGAGACTCTCAAATATCAGTTGAAATAAATTGAAAGCATATTACCTCCTGTGATTTTATAAATTATATATATTGCAAAATAGTTTTTAAAAATGCTTACTGGGGTGCCTGGGTGACTCAGTCGGCTGAGCTTCCACCTTTGGCTCAGTTTATGATCTCACAGTTTATGAGTTCGAGCCCCATGTCAGGCTCTGTGCTGACAGCTCAGAGCCTGAAGCCTACTTTGGATTCTGGGTCTCCCTGTCTCTCTGCCCTTCCCCCACTCATACTTTGTCTCTCCTTCTCTCTCTTTCTCTCTCTCTCAAAAAATAAACATTAATGAAACAAAATAAAATAAAATAAAATAAAATAAAATAAAATAAAAATACTTGCCAATTGCCAAAACATTTCAACTGTTAAAACATCATTATCTAAAGATTAAGTTAAAATAAAACCATTGCTATCATCATTATCTAGTAACAACAAAAATAATAGTTAACACACACCAAGATTCTATCATGTGCTCTAGACTATGCTAAGAATTCTACCTATTGATCTCATTTAATTTTTATAGCAATGTTGTTAAGTAAACCCTGTTATCCCTCATTTTGTTTTATAAGTGAGAAACTAAGATTCAGCAAGGTCATAAAATTTCCATAGTGTTGCCTATCTAGGACATCAAATGGATGTTCAAATTCAGGTAGTTATGACTCCAATGGTCATCATTAATCACCATCCAATTGATTTCACTGTACTTCATTCCAGGTGTATAGGATAGAATCAAAATGTGTGTGTGTGTGTGTGTGTGTGTGTGTGTGTGCATGCGCATGTGTGTGACACAGATCTCAATTTAGGAAATATCTCCAATGAAATTGCCTTTTTGATCTCTATTTCCCTCCATTGTATAAAGTGGTGGGTAGAATGAAAAGATCTCTAGTGTTCCATTTCTGGACTGGACTGAAGCTTTTCTTTTTCTCCTCACCCCTAGAGTTTCCACTATCCACAACGCTTTGGACAAATATGTTTGATGCACCATTTTCTTCAACAGTTTAGCAGAAGCCAGCATGTCAGCCAGACAACTATGTCATCCATAGTTCTTGACTGAAACAGCAGAATAGCAAGGGCATGTTTCCATCTACTCACATGTCTGGGTGGCTGTAAGTCAGATCTGAGTCTCTGGGTCTGGCCCTGAGTAGCTCACTTGAAAACCTAGAAAAGAATTGTTCCCTGGGTATATAGTTCACAGTACTCTGAACAGCATAAAGTTACTTTGTGACTACTACATCTGGAAGAGAAGACGTCTAAAACTGGACTTTATGTTTCTTTTCTTGGAAATGAAAATGTTTCTTAAAAAGAAATGGAATCAGGATCTAGTAGAGATATCTGGACTCCATGTTCATTGCAGCAGTATTAATGATTGACAACATCTAGAAGACAGTAGGCTAAGTGACTGAGGTAGGCACAAAAGGACAAGTATTTCATGGTTCCATTTATATGAAGTATTTAAAATAGTCAAACTTGGGGCACCTGGGTGGCTCAGTCGGTTAAGCGTCCAACTATGGCTCAGGACATGATTTCGTGGTTCACGAGTTCAAGCCCTGTGTCAGACTCTTTGTTGACAGCTCAGAGCCCAGAGACTTTTTCAGATTCTGTGTCTCCCTCTCTCTCTTCCCCTCCCATGCTTGCACTTTTTGCCTCTCTCTCAAAAATAAATAAACATTAAAAAAAGATTTAAAATAGTTAAACTTATAGAACTAGAGAATAGAATGATGATTTCCAGAGGTGATGGGGAAGAGGAAATGAAGAATTATATTTTTAACGTTTATTTAGTTTTCAGAGAGAAGAAGAGGGAAAGAGTGGTTTACATGTGTGAGCAGGGAGGGGCATAGAGGGAGAGAGAGAGAGAGAATCCTAATCAGGGGATTCTTGGACCCACGGACCTTGAGATCGTGACCTAATCCAAAATCAAGAATCGGATGCTTAACTTTAGACTGAGCCACCAAGGTTCCCCACTTGTTGTTCAATGTGTATAAAGTTGCAGATATGCAAGGTGAGTAAGTTCTAGAAATCTGATCTCCAACCTGGTACATATAGTCAACAATACAATATTGTGTACTTTAAAATATGCTAAGCAGATAGATCTCATTACAAGTGTTCTTACACACACATACATACAAAACAGAAAAAAAAAAGCACAAGGAAATTTTTGGAGGTGATGGATATGTTTAGAACCTTGATTGTGGAGATGGTTCGTGGGTACATGTACATGTCCAAACTCCTCCAGACGTATACTTTAAATGTGTGCAACTTTTATCAACTGTAAGTCAATAAAACTGAAAAGTTCATATGAGGGGTGACTGCCCAGAAACAAACTCTGAAACTGAGAGCAGCACTGGGAGCAGGGGGACTTCTTACCCAGCTTCTGATCTGCCCATCCTTGCTGAGCTAAGGACCTAGGAGAGCTGGAGACAGCTTCCATATTTGACAGACATGTCAAATAAACACTTTGCCTTCATCTCCTGACACTGTCCACAGGCATTCTGCTTTCAAGTCATTTTCAACTCATTTATGATACTTCTAATTCCTTAAGTTCTTCATTGGTCTGAACCAAGACTTCTTTCTGCCTGGAAGACATCTCTCACCTTCCATTCTCAACTATATCTTTCTCCTGTGCTCTCCTCAAAACTCAGGTTTCTCTCCTTAAAACATTACCTTGAAGAGCCTCTCTGTTTTTATAAATCTCTCCTCCTATCCCCCGTCCATTCATTCAATAGACATGCAGGAGACTAGGCTATGTTCTGGAGGGATTGTTATGCTGAGAAATATTGGTGCGCTAATAAATGTTTATAACAACTGGCACACAAACCAAAAAAAAAAAAAAAGCCCTGATTCATACAACTTGCAAATTTAAATGGCTAAATGCTTCCACTATGGCCAGTTATGAGCTACTGATCTGACTTCATCTAACATGAAGTTGGGAAGATATATGCACAATGGGCTGTTGTTAGAGCAAGCACACTACAGACCACTACCGCTAAAATGTATGTTCTGTCATTGCCCTTAAACACAAATATATTTAAGACAATACTGATCCACAGAAGAGTGGACATCCCTGTTGTGTTCCTGATCTCAGGGGAAAAGTTCTCGGTTTTTCCCCATGGAGGATGATATTAGCTGTGGCTTTTCATAAATGGCGTTTATGATGTTTAAGAATGTTCCTTCTATCCCGACTTTCTCGAGGCTTTTTATTCAGAAAGAATGCCGAATTTTGTCAGATGCTTTTTCTGCATCGATTGACAGGATCATATGGTTCTTATCTTTTCTTTTATTAATGTGATGTATCACATTGATTGATTTGTGAATGTTGAACCAGCCCTGAAGCCCAGGAATGAAGGAAAAAAGAAAAAGTTACAGAGGGAGAGAACCAAACCATAAGAGATTCTTAAAAACTGAGAATAAACTGAGGGTTCATGGGGGGTGGGAGGGAGGGGAAAGTGGGTGATGGGCATTGAGGAGGGCACCTGTTGGAATGGGCACTGGGTGTTGTATGGAAACCAATTTGGCAACAAATTTAATATTAAAAAAAAAGATCAATGACAGAACTCAAAAAGAAAAGACAATATTTATGATGTGTAGGTATGAAAATCACAGTCCTCTTAAATCCACATATCTCAGGTACCCTATAACTTCTGAACATGCGTGACTGCAACTGAGGAGTCTGATTAATTCCTAGCTGTTCTTTTCCTGGACACTGGAGACATTAGCCAGGAGTCTCAGGGAGCAACCACCTTGCCTGACACCTTCTCTTCCTTCCTTAGACAGGGTCTAGGTCATGCTGTGAGCAGAGTTCTTGGTGTCCCTGTCTACTCCTCACAGACTGCTCTCTTTGAAGCATGTAGAGACGAATTTTCGTGCACAAACGTAACTCGATATCTATTGTTCTATTTGTATCTCTTATTGTTGTTACAGAAACTTGTGCAAAATAGGAAGGTTTGAACCACTGGGAGTTTCTGATCTAGTCTCTGAAAGTTTGCCATCCTGATGATGAAGGTGACACTGAAGTGCTTTCTTGTCATGGGTAGACTAATGTGATTATTCAGGCAAAATGCTGCTGGGAAATTCTATCTTTCTATTTAGGAGGTAAAATATCTGTTTCCTGTTTTTCGAAACACCTCTGTAGCCCAGCACCTGGAGTTAAAAAGTTTTTACCTATTAGCTTTATGAGAATTGTCACGTCAACCATTATTTATATGTGTTTTTAATGTTTATTTATTTTGAGAGAGAGGGTGTAAGCGGGGGTGGGACAGAGAAAGGGGGAGAGAGAGAATCCCCAGCAGGCTCCACACTGTGAGCACAGAGCCCAACGCAGTGCTAGAACTCATGAACCATGAGATCATAACCTGAGCCAAAATTTAGAGTCGGACACTTAACCGGCTGAACCACCCAGGTGCCCCTATTTCTATGGTTTTTATAGTTTGACCTTCACGTTTCCTATATCCGTGTTTTTCTATGTCATTAAGTTACAATGCATATTCAGTAGATCTTGAGAAACTTCATCTAAGACCGTTCCAGAATTCTCCAGGAGATCATTCTCAACATACTGATAGATGCTTTTCATCTTCAGAATAATAAATGGTTTTGGTCAGATGTAGGGGAAAAAAAGTAAAGCTCTTTGCAGCCAGATTGAAAATCTGAGCTCGCAATCCATCATTGTCCCTTCCCATTTTCAGCTTTATCAGAGACACACAGACTAATTTTCACCCTTGCAACCATTATCCTAGGAAGCCAAGCTGCATAAGTCCCAGGAACACTTAACACTTACAGCGGGTTTCTCATACTTACAACTACATACTGTCTGCGCTCACACACCTATTTTGGCTGCTTTTGTCACCAGGATGGAGCCGAGATGAGTATCTCTATCATGTCCCCTAACTCGGTCCCTGAACTGGCCCCACCTCTGCACAGCTACCATCCAGACTTGAGATGGGTTCTCATCATCGCCATTATCAGGTCTCTCTGACTCCAATAATATCCCCGCTTCAGTCCATGAGCCTGCCAGCCAACAAAATGATTTTATAAAACACGCGTCAGATCACTTTTCTCCTCTGTTTCCCTTCCATTGACAGAACAACCTCCACTCCCAGGATAAAATCCAGACTTCAAAGCTGAGGCCTCAAAATGTCTCAAAACGTCTGCCTCCCGCCATGAACATAACGCAGTGCTCATAACCACGTGTGTGTCACCACGTGTGCGGGACACACATGTGTGTCACAGAGGGTCTCAGTCCTGAGGCAGGGGCGGAAGACAAGGAAGTGGAGAAAAAGGATGCAAAGAAGGGGAGAAGAGACCTCGCTGAGGTTTTAGAAAACGCGTGCGGAAAGACGTGTGCAAAATCCCTTACATATTTCACCGAAAGGAGGGAAAGGGGTGGCAGGTAACGGAATGCTGAGACTCGGTTTATACGTGTGACACTATGTCCGAGTGTGTTCCTACAGGTGCAGAAAGGAGCAGTGCAGGAGGGGAGGGGAGCAAGGGTGAGGATATGCGTGTATCTGCGCTTGTGCATACTTGGTGAAAAGTGGTGTGAAATCGCCTCTGTTGAACTACAGAATGAGTAAAGGGAGGGAGAGAGGTGTTTTGCAGGTCCCTCTGGCAGAAGTCACTGGAAGGCTCGGTTAATCCCTTGGGCTTAGTAACACTGGGGCGCCATTAACCTGGGTCAGCTTGGTGGCTGCTTATTTTATGTATTTATTACTTTAGTCTTTAATTTAAAAAAATAAATAAAACCTGTCCCCAGAGTGATAGCAATGAGAGGACAAGAGTACAGTCAGGAGTGTAGACCCCGAGTTACGAGGCTAGGAGGAGGCAGTGTGAATCTTGCTGTCACACACACAATGCTTCTGAATGGAGTAGAGAAGAGAAACGACCGCACACCTGTTTGGAAACCGTGACTCTTATCTCTAACACAGCCCCATTTCGCAGATGGAAAACCTGAGTCTCTAGAAGGCAAGTAAAGTAGCTGCTAGCAGAATATTACAGAACCAGGGAGTGAGCACTGCAGTTTCCAGACGCCCAGGTGGGCGCCTGGGCTCAGCTCACCTGACAGATAGAGACAGAAAGTCTTTCCCAACACAGGAGGGGACAGTCCCGAGTCTCCAGGGCCAGGAAGCCCTGTGGAAAGGAAAGGGGACATGAGAGCACAAAATCCTGAAGGTGCGGGAGAACTCCTCTCAGGGACCGTCTGAGGTGTGAGTGAGTACCTATCACCTCCAGAGAATGGGTGAAACGTTACCTGCAAAGAAACTTAAGGACGATCAATTTTGTTTATTCATATTTTCCACGTGGTTGTCTCAGCTCCCTTTCCTCCCCCTGTATCCTTCATTTCCCTCACTTTTTGCTTCTTTTTGCTTCTCCCCATTGTTCTTCCTCTAGCTAGTTCCTTCTCTTGTTCTTTTATAGCCTGGTAATATTTAAAAGATTATTAAGTGTGATTTTTAGTCTTTGAAAGTCTTACTGTTCCTCAGCCCCATCTTTTGAAACAGAGGGTATTGTTGCTTCAGGGAAGTGGAAAACCTAAATAAGAAAAAGTGACTTGGCCCAGTCCGTTAAGCATCTGACTTCGAGTCAGGTCATTGTCTCACGGTTCATGAGTTCGAACCCCACATTGGGCTATCTGCTGTCAGTCCAGAGTCCGCCTCAGATCCTCAGCCCCCCGCCCTCTCTCTGCCCCTCCCTGGCAAGCATATGCACCCTCTTTCTCAAAAAATAAACATTTTTTTAAAGGGAGACTTATTTAGTATTTTGCTTTTAAAACTAAGCTCCTGAAATGCATTCAAGGACCAACACTGTATAAACAGCGCTTTTTGCTTAAAAGAGCCAGACTCTTCTGAAAGACAACAGAGTTTTCTAAACCTCAAAAGCTTTCTTTTAAATTTCATGGACCACAGGCTGGCTCATGAAGAATAGAATCTTACCATACAATGGGAGAGAAGGAAGATTTTCACCAAGGCAATTCCTTGTACACAGAAGAGTAACACCCCTCTGGGCATGGTGGGCATGTTTGCGGAGTCAGAGGATCCACAGCTAGAGGTTGCTGCCTGCTCCCTGAGATGGCCCCACTAGTGATAAATTCTGAGCCTTGCCCAAGATGTCAGAAAGTCTTGCTTTGAGAAAGAGTCTGGAAGGAGAGAGGGATTTTGCCCTCCTCCCTTTTGAAATGCTCAAGGGAACCCCTTGCTGAGATCCTGTGCTTACATGGCCTCAGGAAAGTTGGAATGGTGCAATGGCTGGTTTAGGCAGAATGGGGGCGGAGGTTCTTCTTCCGGTTTCTAAGATCACCTTCCAAGATGACATCTCCTACAGACACTGTTTCTGCCTCCTTCCATGTTAAAGACTCTCTTGATTCTATGAAGCCCACCCAAGTAATTCAGGATCATCTCCTCCAACATCTCAAGGTCAGGTAATTAGCAGCCTTTATTCCACATGCAACCTTAACTCCTTCTGCCTTGTGAGGTAACATGGTCACAGGCTCTGAGGACTGGGAGGTGGACACCCTTTGGGAGAGCCATTGCTCTGTCTACCACAGGGAACGGAGGCCATCACTAGGACATAAGACACCACTTTTATCACCAGCAGAGCCAGCAAGTGTCCAGAAACAGGGATTCGGATAAGAGATATGCATCCATGATGCCATATAAGCTTCCTATGCTGGGAGAAGGAGAAGGAGGAGGAAGGTAGAAAAAGCTGTGAACAGAGAGAATTAACCTGAAGAGAGTCTATGATTTAAACTAGAAGAGACAGATAACCTTAAAATGATAAGATTGCAATTTTTTGCTGACATCAGTGGAACCAGAGGGCTTATTACCAAGTTGCTTGAGTTACAGAAAATACAGAAAATTACAGGCACGCATATGAGAATAGCAGTCTATAAATTTCCATGTTCCCACATTTTAAAACTTTTATATTTTCTTTCTGCTGCCACCTTTTACTTGATTTTTTTTCCTCTTCTCTCAATGTTTCTCCTCTTCCGCCTCTCCAAACCCCTTCAATTCTGTCTTACTCTTTCACCATCTGTTTTTGTTTTGTTTTGTTTTGTTTTTTATTCCCTCTCTTTCTAATTGCATAACCTCTCTTTTCCTTCCTGTCATTCTTTTCCTTCTGTGTTCTTATATCTAACCTGGTTCCAAGAAGCGAGAAGAGAGGTGACACTGTGTCTTATTCATATTTTTGTCCCCGGTACTTAGCACAGGGCCTGGAAGATAGCAGATGCCCAGTGACTATTTATTGAATAAATGAATAAATAAATCCTCAGCCATGCAGTAAGGAAGGGATGCTGCAAGACGTGAAAGAGCACTGCTAGCATTCTGGAAACACAGAGAATAGCCAGGGTGCATTAAAAATAATGTTAATTATGCCTGCCTTTAATGATCCCAGTTTCTCCAGCTGCCAAGTGAATTATCACCTTTTAAACATGCCATTTGGAAAAAGCTTTAAATTACAACCAGAAGATGACAAAGGAGTCAGAGTAATTGGAATTAAATTTATATGGAAGAGTTTTCCTTTTTACTGTTGTTTAAATAGGCTCAAATAAATTGAAATAGCAAGAAACTTCCAAATGGATAAAGGTAACAAAACGTGATTGCCTTGCCCAAAGCTAAGGGCTGGGGATGAAATGACCAGGAAAGAATTATCCTCAGAACCAGCAAGCCAGAATGCTCTAAAATCATGGGATAAGCAGGTTTCCCCCACGGATAATAACCTGTTCTGAAAACAGCACACTGTTCCCTGAAGGGTGGGCAAGAGCTCCAAATTATAGAAGCATCCAAATTATGGGCTAAATAGCTCCCAGGGATAGTGTTCCTGGAAATGTCACTTAAAAGAAAGGTATTTCAATTCCATGAAATGTTTGCAGGAAAAACACTGTCCAAATGAGACTCTAGACTTGGGAAAGCAGCAATATGGCACTAAAGAGAAAAGGGAATGACGCCTGATTAGGGCAGAGAGCCAGAAAAGCAAGGGAAAGCCTTTCCTTACAGATGATATCAGTACCTGGTGTTACCTGCCCACAGGTGAGTAGGTAGGTAAAAAGCATGGAGGCAGCTGGGCAAGATACAAGTGAGTGTTTTTTTTGTTTTTTCAGTTGACTTAGAGGACAGTGTATCACATACATTGTTTTCTTTCATCTTTTCTACAAATTTCCAACATTTATAGCACTATGCTCATTTTTTCAGAGAAGGAAACCAAAATTGATAAATTTTCAGCAACTTGACACATGTATACAACTTAATGGTGGACCTGGGACTTGAACTTGAATCTGTATCACTAAGCCTGTGTACTTAGTCACCGTGTTACATGAGGAAATGCTGCCTTTCCTCTGTACAGTCATTTTTTAAATTTATTTGTTTGCTGTTACCTGTGACTGTACAGATTATATATTGGCCCATGTAGAATTTACATGTGTCCACCGGAGCCATAAGTTAAAGCACAAATCATCTCAGTCGCAAAGAGTGGTCAGAAAACCAGGATCAGTCACAACCATGACCAACATTGCAATTGCCTTCTCACATCCAGAAAGCTGCTCATGGGGCATCAACAGGTTGTGGAGTTTGGCCACTGCCTCTTGCAAATTTTTCTTGCTCGTTCCAAAGCAGGATATTGAAAACAAAGAGCATGAGGAGGGAAATGATACCTTCAGAAAACAGCCTAGAGCAGTAGAAAAAAAAAATAGTCTCTAACTGACTTTTGCTTTCCAAATATTAGGTATATACATGTGATTGGTAAAGCTGTAACTTGCATGAGGATCCTAGCTGTGAGGGAATCTTGGAAATGTAGTTTTTAATTTTTCAGGCTATGGGATTTAAAAACAAAAGACACAAAGACACAATAGAAGGAGGTGAGACTAGATGCTGGGTGCTAGTTGTACATATCCAACCCATGCCAAAATAAAGAATTTTGTTTTCCAGTCTCCATTGTGCAAGAAGGCAGAGATTAGAGGATGAGAATGTTGGCAGATATGACAAGTATAGTATCTTTCTTATAACGTGCTAAATGTCATCCAAAGAGAATTAACTTCAGGATTTTCACAGGATCCAACTGAGAAAAATTTTACCATTTCTCACTGGGGTTGAACTTGGAAGCACGTTGCCCTAAGTGCTTCTGGCAGCCATTTTGCAACCTCAAAAGGAAGCAAAGCTAAGAAATGGAGAGAAAGTAACAAATCCAGAATTACATTATTCAAGTCCCTTTATCTCACACACTCAAGGTCACACCTACTCTTCTATTATCTGTAAATTTATAAATGCCATTAAGAAAAAATTCAGCCTTGTTACTTGCCACCTTCAACCAAAAAAATCTTCACTGGTATGCTCTCTCTAATGTTAGAAGGAGAAGAGGCCTCAGTTTTTCCGATCACCAATTATAATACAGAGTAAAGATAATGTTAAGTCCAGGGATAGGATAATCACTCCAATTATTTAATCTTGCAAATAAGACAAGGTAAACGAAAATGGATTTAATTTGTAAGAAAGTTGGATAGCTAGATTGGCACACAGAGCAAGGTTCTGTTTACAGGGCTCCTGCCCTGGGAAGAAAGAGAAAGCAGGACTTAAAGTCCTAGTCTCAAAGGAACTGATGGACTAGAATTCTCAAATATGATTAGTCACCAGCATTTATTTTGTTTCCCCTTCTAGGCACAGAGAGGATAGTATTTCTCAGCTACCTTGCAGCTTGTTAGAACATGAGAATAGTTTCAGTAACTAAAATATGATCATAAATGACAAGTGTCACTTCTGAGCAGAGACCTAGCAACCCATTTGCATAATTCTCTAGTCTCTTTCTCTGATTGAAAAACCATAGATTCTACTTGGGGCAGTTTCAAGATAATAGAGCTTTTGTAATTCTTTGAACCAAAAGCCACTATCAACCCATGTGAATCATGGGTTCTGAGCAAAAACTTAACTTTCATAGCGGTAAGACACTGAGATGATGGGGGAGAGATTAGTGTTTCTGCAGCACTACCTACCCTATACTGGCTAATATTGTGGTACTGGTATGAAATGAAAAATCTCTCATCCGATCACCTTTGTGGAGGAACAATGTTTCCAAGACAGACCTAGATCAGACATGGCCATTTGTGCTGACCATGGAACAAGTTAAAGAGCTGACGAGAGCAAGCAAAATACAGTAGTGTCCTAGGATGGTCTTCAACCAATGGAGAAGAGACATGCTGGTGTAATGAACAGTAGACTTTAGATCAAGATCAAGTATAATTTCAAATACTAGTTTTGCTACTTATTAGCTGAGTGCTATCCTATCACATTTTAAATATTTCTGAGCCTCAATTTATCTATGAGGCAGAAATAAAACTGTCATTGTTATAAGAGTATTGTGAAATTGACCTAGAACACATGTAAAATGTGGTAGGTAGTCAATAGATGCCCTTGTGCAGATAAAGGAGCCACCAATGTTCTCAAAAAGTGAAATTAATTACAGTCCAACAGTGATTTACTGAAAAGTCAGTAATACAACCCAGATGCCCTGATTCCCATTGCAGAACACCTATTCTGTTCTCTATAGCCTACCTCTTCATGTAATTTCGTACAATTGCGAATGTGAACCATGGATTCCCATTTATGTATTGTTAACATCTAACACAGTCAATCATTGCGTATTAATTAATTGACACACATAAATATGTGATGGTCATTGTCCTTACCTCTCACAACCCTCTATTCCAGGGTTAATTTGACCCATGGTCAGCTCAACACTGGCTTCTCCAACATGCTGGGAAAAGGGAACACTTATAGACTTCTTTTTGCTTTCATAAAAAAAATACATGTATTTAATGTGGCTGATGTGAGGCGACAAACACTCTTTAGAACTGAAGTCTTCTCCAAGAGGAATGAAATGAACTCAGGCTAATAGGATAGAGAACCCTTCACCTGTAGTTCACTGGTTCAAGTCTTCTCTGATGAGGTCAGTAATAAGTCATTACTATTGTCTGGCTGTTCAGTGACCTATGTAAAATAAGTTGGAGGTCTTATTTCTGTTCATAGAGTACAACATCTTAGATTAAATGAAAAACAACATTGACATCAGCATCACAACAAAGCTTAGCGTCATATGGCCACTTGAATGGGAAGATAGTGCTGATGCTCTGTTTGGAGGAGAAAAGCAGACATACCACATACTGTTTCCTGACCTTCAGAGTAGGGTTACCTCAGAGTTGGGAGAGGGGGAGATGACATTTAAGTTGCGTTTCTTTTTAGCCTAGAGAGAAGTTGAGCTCCTAAGTCCTTAAAAATATATATACTTATTGTACACATAGTAATATTTTTTAAAAAATCTTTACATATTATAGTGTATCGATATATTAATTATCCCCAACTAAATACATCTTGTATTTACGTCTTGGACAATCCCCTCCCACACTGACTCAGTACTTAGTCACATGATTTGCTTTGGCCCATGGAAGACCGACACTTGTAAAACTAATGGGAGCTAGATAAATGTTCCCACATTGGGATTTGCATTTTTGAAACCCAGATACAATAAAGAAATTGTGATATGTGGGGGAGTCCACATGGATGCTCAGCAGCTAATAGCTCCAACCATGTGAGTGAGGGTACCCCAGAGTGGCTAGCTCTCAGGCAACCTGCCATCTGACGACAAAGGCATGAATGATCCCATCAAATATCACATGGAGCTGAACCAAAATGTCCCAGCTGAGCCATGACCAATTTACCATCTCACAGAATTGTGAAGAAATAATTCCTTCTCTTCAAGCACCTAGTTTTGGAATATTTGTTATGCAGCAAATAGTAACTGATACAGAAATTAATATTCTGGCTTTCCTTTCCTTAAGACCAAGCCTTATACAGACGTCCCTTCACAATCACAAGTTACTTGTCTGTTTATTGATTCCATAAATATTGATTGAGCATTGGGGCACCTGGGTGGCTCAGTCAGTGAAGCGTCTGACTTCGGCTCAGGTCATGATCTCGCAGTCCGTGGGTTCGAGCCCCGCGTCGGGCTCTGTGCTGACAGCTCAGAGCCTGGAGCCTGCTTCAGATTCTGTGTCTCCCTCTCTCTCTGCCCCTCCCCCGTTCATGCTCTGTCTCTCTCTGTCTAAAAAATAAAATAAATGTTAAAAAAAATTCTTTAAAAAAAATATTTCTTGAGCATCTTCCGTGTTCTACTCACTATGATGCAGCATGAAAACAAACAAACAAAAACAAGCAAGATACCAGATGAGACACTATTCCTCATGGAGCCTCAACAGAGGTCCCAAACCAATGGCCCAGGATGTAAGTCTGGCCTACAAAATTGTAGTATTTGGCCCACAAGTTGCTTTTTAAAATATTGATTAAACAATCAGAAGCTTTTACATTAAAAGTGGAAGCTACGGTTTCTTTTTCACACTCAGAAGAAATGGAATCCCTGGGTCTGCGCCCGGCATATGGTAGATTGGCTCAACTAAGTAGTGTATCCTCTTGTTCTAGGATGGGGCATGGGCTTTCCAGACCCCCCATTCCCATCACTATGCATGTTCTCCACAGATGTAGGGACTAATGTTATTTATTTTTAGTTTTGTAGAATTATATCATCATTTTGTTTTATTTTGTTTTTTGCCTGTGCAGCTAACAGTAGGCATCTAAGATTCTCTCTCTGTAGGATCTACTTGAGCAGATAAACAAGAACCTCCAGAAAAAAAAAAAAACAAAAAAAAAAAACTGTAAATACAGAGACAGGATTAGACATGGGGCATAACAACGAATAAATGAAGATAACTAATGTAGCCTTTCCAAAATCCAACAATCTGTTCTTTTAACTCTGCATTGAAGATATTTAGGACACTCGGCATATCATCCTAAGAATTAGGTATACCAGGTTATAGAACCATTTTTCAGGAAAGAGTATCAATTTCTTTACATGCCACAAGATACCCTATGTCACAAAATACTTACTACCTTTCAAATGTCCTCAGAAAATCACAGGCCTGGGATGCCTGGGTGGCTCAGTCAGTTCAGTATCTGACTTCAGCTCAGGTCATGATCTCATGGTTCATGGGTTCAAGCCCTGCACCGGGCTTGCTGCTGTCATCTCAGATCTCGCTTCAGATCCTCTGTCTCCTGCCACCACTCCGCTCCTCCTCCACTCATGCTTTCTCTCTTAAAAAGTAAATATTTTTTAAAAAAAGGAAAATCACAGACCTGCACTGTACATTGTAAACCTGAGTCTGCAGAGCCTAGTCAGGCAATAGGACAGAGAGAAGAAATACTAAAATCTTTCAGGACATTAAGCTCCAGAAGGAGCTCAAGTGGAAAAGATTTCACACTGACTTTGTGGTGTTAGTGCATTCAATCTGTCTTCCTCCTGGCCTAGAATCTGAACCTATTTCAAGATTAGAACCTGAGGAAAACAAATACATATTTCATTAAAATTGATTTATAGGGTGTAGAGCTTCTATTTCATAAAAAAAATTACTTTTGTAAAGCCCTTCAAAACCTGGGGCTCCAAGTTGCTCAAAAGGCATTGTCAGCTTTCCATGGCAGCTGGCAACACTCTTAGGATCATGTCACTTTCAGATAGTACTTTGACTCTATCTTCAAATCTTATGGAAGATAAATTAGAAACAAAAAATACTGGAGAAATAGTGGATATGAAATAATGTCATCATTATCCTATTATTTATAGTGCTGCTCAGCACAAACTATCCATTATCAGCAGTGCCTTTGACTGTGTGCTTATAGCAGCTTAGATTTTGTATATAAAAGTCATATTTTAAAATAGTGAATTGTCACCAACTGGCATTGGGAAAAGGTTTGTGGGTTTTGTTTTTCTCCTGTTAGGATTTTGTCGTTGTGGTGACAGGTGGAAAAATATGTGTCTTGGCTTTTGAGTGGAAGCTACCCCATGCTACACTACTTGAGACGTTGGAAAGCTGCAGCCTATGGACCAAATCCAGCCCTGCACATGTTTTGTTTATAAAGTCTTATTGGAATACAGCCATGCCCATTCGTGTATACATTGTCTATACTGCTTTTGTGCTACCAGTAGAGTTGAGAAATTGCAACAGAGAAACCCTATGACCCACAAAGCATAAAACATTTACTGTCTGGCCTTTACAAAAAAGTTTTTAACCACTGAACTCAATAGATGAGGGAAGGGCAGATCATCTATGTAAGATCAAGGTAGAGATATAGATAAAAGTCAAAAACAAAGTTTCATAATCCTCTAGAAGAGTTAAACAAGACAATTTTAGGAGCAAGAAAAAATGGTCTCAGACCATCGGGTACAATTCAGACATCGGGTGTACTTCTTTCAATCACAGATGATGCAAATGTGGTAACTTGCCTCCAAAGTGGACCCTCCAGTGACTCATGCCTCCAGCAGTCATACCCTTCTGTGGTCCTCTTGCCTAGAATACAGTTAGTCCTGTGACTAGCTTATGAGCAATAGAATGCAAGCCACAGGTCAGAGTGGCCAAGTGTCACTGCTGAGACCAGATTCTAGGAAGTCTCGCAGCCAGTGCTGCATTGTCTTACACACACACACACACACACACACACACACACTCTTCTTTCAACTGTCTGACACTATCCCTTTCAAGCAGCCATCCATTCAGTTATTACTCTGTCAAAAGATATATTATTGGGCATTGTTTTTAACCAGTGCCTTGACAGGCTCAGGCAGTATGGCCAGGTCCCAGAAGCTCTGTCTGGTAGGAGAAACAGACGTGCAAACCATGATGACCCAAGATAGTGTGTAAGGAAGGAAGTGTGTAAGACAACTGGGATTTTGGCGATACTCTTAGAAAGTCAGGGAAGGCTTTGCAGAAGAGGTGACCATCGACTGGAGTCTTGAAGTAGAAGAAGCATTTTTTTCCAGGCAGATTGATGAGAGGGGTTTGGTTTGAGGAAAGAAGATGAAGGTGAAGAGCCTTCTAGACAAACAGAAGATGGTTATGCAGAAATGACAAAGTTTGTCGTTTTCACGAAGTCTCCACCTCATTTTCTGTAGCTTCTAATCTTTAGTCATGGTTTCACAAGTTGAAATCAACCAAAGTCTAATACATTCTCTACTACCTTTATAGAGCAAAGAACCGTCTTCAATCAAATATATATAAGTGTGTGTGTGTGTAAATATATATATCTGGATGGAATCTGGATTTTCAAATGGAATTTGAATTTCACATCACAAACACTGCAGTTGGTGAAATATGTATAACCCTGTAAATACACATGTATAAATATGAAGTGCACATACACATATATATTTACATTGCAAATACATATAAATGTTTGTGTGTATATGTGTATGTATGTAAATATGTATGTTATACATGTATATATGTATAAATATAGTGTCATACATATTTCACCAACCACAGTGTTTATCACTTGAAAGTCCTTGTTAAAACATTTGCTGAGTATATTTTGAATGAGATAAATAATCTCTTTCCCAAAGAACAGGACTTTAGTTACTTAAAGGCCCTTACCATGTTCTCTCTAAATCTTCTCTGACCAAAGACAATTTTCTCCACTCATTTGATTCCTCCCACATGAAAGGACTTCAAGTGCCTTTCACTTGATGGTTCCTATCTATTGAGTACCTGCTATGTCTTAGACAATGTGCTAGACACTAAGGACATGATACTAAACCAGACCAAGCCCCTGAACTCAAATCTCTTTGAAATCCCACTTGAGTTTTTCCAAGTGTTAGGCTCGAGTTTGACTTTGTCCCACATAAAGTCATACAACTGAAGACTGATCTAAATTAATCTAAAAAATTAATTGGATATCATGTCATGTACAAGATAAATTATCATTCAGTTTGGGGGTTTGGGGATTGATGTTTCCCCTTATACCCATTTATCCTAAACTCATGCACATTATGTCCCATACAGATTTAGTATGAGAAATATCCTCGTACTCCCAATGACATTAATGAGTGCATTTAATTTAATTTCTACACTTAATGAAAGAAATTGTGCAAAAAAGATATTTTTATACCATTAATGAGACCTCATTAGTAAGGAGGTTGGCTTGTGAAGGGACAATAAGAAGTCACTTTCTAAGATAACTTAACCCTTTTCTCTGAGAGAGAGAAAGCATGCAGTTTTTTCTTAATTGAAGAGGTCTCTGTTATATTCTCCCCTTAACTTTATAGAGATAAAAAAAGAATGGGTATTAATTGGTCATTCTTGGCAAGAATTATGTTGCAGAAACTAGAGCCTAGTACATACATATATAGTATATATGAATGTGTGTGTGTGTGTGTGTGTGTGTGTATGTGTGTGTGTGTATAAGAACTGATGGATTGTCATATGGAAAGTCACTTATTCTGTGGGTACTAAAGAAGTGAAATCAAGACCAATCTGTTTAAATGACAAAGTAAAATGCTCCAGTAATTTTTACACAGGAATAAAAGGGAGAAACAGAGTCCTATGCATCCCAGGGTAGAGACGTTTCTAGGAAAATTCAATTATTGCTCAAATAATATTAGACTAGCTGACTTTTAAGGCTTGTTATACCTTAAAAATTAAGCTTATGCCCATTATATGTCCTTCATGTTTACATATGCATGGATATACATATATTGTATCGGAACGTATTTTCTGAAACTGAAAACGTGTAAGATCCCACAAAATGAGTGCGTGCACACACAAACACAATTCTGAAAATTTAGATCCCCAAATATCACTTTAGAAGAAATCATTTTTTACCTTTTCTTTTACTATTACTTAGTCATAAAATAGAAATACCTACTCTTTTTAAAGTATTGGTAAAATAGCTACTCATCTTTCCAGCCCCAGATAAGCTATCTGGTTGGTGAAACTGAGAAAATGGAATGCCCATGGGTTTGATGGATATGCCTCTGGTTTTGCACCAAGGTAGCAGTGTGCCAAAACGAGAGCCAGGACCTGCCTTTCTTACTCTTGTCTGCAACCTGAGATCAGCTGGTGTGAGGCTTAAATGCTTACAGCTGGCTGATCACATGCTTAGGTGTGACCTCCCAAATAAATTTTGGGCAAAGGATTAGAAAAAAAGATGCTGTCTACAGACCAAATCACATCCAACACAAACATCCTAGAAATGATGATATTCTGATCACAATTTTTCTGATTATTTCCCAATGGATTCATAATACCAACCTCATCAGTAAATAATGGGTGCCATCAAAACATAAGAGAATATTTTTAGTTACTCCCTGATTTTCAGATTTCTCTTGTTACAGTTAAAACCACAGACCGTAAATGGACTTGTTTATGCTAAGCCCTACATCACCAAACTGAGACTTAATTACAATTTTGTCTTTCCCAGAAATGGAACCTTAAACCAGTCAATCAGAAATCACCATAGGAGCCCCTGGGTGGCTCAGTCGGTTAAGTGTCTGACTCTTGATTTTGACTCAGGTCATGATCTCATGGCTTGTGAGTTGGAGCCCTGGATGGGGCTCTGTGCTGACAGTGTGGAGCCTGCTTGGGATTCTCTCTCTCCCTCCCTCACTGCCACTGCCCCATTCATGTTCTCTCTCTCTCTGTCTTTCAAAATAAATAAATACACTTTTAAAAAAGAAATCGCCTGACCAGCACCAGTTAGGTACAGTAAAACCTCGTTTTTGCAAGCATAATTCATCCTGAAGCATGCTTGTAATGCAAAGTGCTTGTATATCAAAGCAAATTTCCTCATGAGAAAAAGTGGAAACTCAGATGATTTGTTCCACAACCCAAAAATATTCATACAAAATGATTATAATACAAAAAAATAAATAAAATACAAAATATAAAGAAAAATAAACAAATTAACCCACATTTACCTTTGAAAACTTTCGTGGCTGGTGTGAGGGAGACAAGAGAGAGGAGGGTTATCGTGTAGGACAATTTTCACTATCACTAACGGAATCACTGTTATCTATTGAATCAATGGAATCTTTTTTTGCATGGGGACCATTGTATATGCTTGCACGGACGTTGACTATAGTGCACTATTAGTAAACTCTGGTCACATACTGTATTTAATATAATCGGCAATAAGGCAGCAAAGGAAAGGGTCTATATCTGCAGGCAGCCTGACCTAGAATGAAGCAAAGCATTCCTAAGCGTACTCATATGGAAAAGCAAATGACCATCCAGAGGTGCTTTGAACTGACAAAAAAAAAATACACTAGTGCCAGTTTTGGACATCTTCCAATGATTCTGAAAAGTCACTGATTTCTGCCAAACACCGCAGCCTGAGACCGATCATCCAAGCATGGGAGACAATCACCCATCATCCTGCAGGCAGAGAAAGAGAGAGAGAGAGAGAGAGAGAAGAATCATTGGCTCAGTTGTGATCATGTAGCATTTGGCATCACGTATTACTCACATTGCAAGAAATCACTCGTTTGTCAAGTTAAAATTTATTAGAAGTGTTTTCTCGTCTTGCAGAACACTCGCGGAACAAGTCACGTGCAATCCAAGGTTTTACCGTGATCCATCTCGTAGACCCCTGCCATCCCCTACAGGAAAGTAACCTTGCAATAACCAACCTGCTTTTGTGCCTACTGTAACTTCCCTGTTCCCACTCCTTCTGCCTATAAAAGTCTTTCAATTTGTATAGCTCCTTAGAGCTCCTTTCTCTCTACTAGATTGGATGTTGCCTGATGCATGAATCACTGAATAAAGCCAATAAGATCTTTGTAATTTGTTCAGCTCATTTTTTTTCTTTTTTTTTTAATTGAAGCACAGTTGACACACAATGTTCCATTAGTTTCCTGTGTACAACATAGGGGTTCGACTATATGTTATGCTCTGCTCACCCCAAGTACAGCTGCCATCTGTCACCACACAACACTATTACAATGCCATTGACTATATTCCCTATGCTGTACCTGTTATCCCTGTGAATTTTGTTTTTTAACACGCCGAAGGAACATAAATTACATAAGAAATACATATTAAATTCATATAGTGCACTTATGGGTGGAATCTTAAAAAGAAGAAGAAGTCAAACTCAGAAACAGTAGAAAAGTGGTTGCCAGGGGCTGGGAGGGTGGGGGAGATAGGAAACGTCTGGTAAAAGGGTGTAAACTCTCAGCTATGAGTTGAATAAGGTTTGAGGATCTCAGGTAAAACAGGGCGACTATAGCTACAACATTATATTGTATATTTGAAATTTGCTAAGAGAGAACTAAATGTATGCAGTCCCCCCTCGGAAAAAAAGGTAAATATGTGAGATGATGGATGTGCTAATTAATTGGATGGTGAGGGGAGGGATCCTTTCAGAGTGTATACATATATCAGATCACCGCATCGCACTCTTTAGATACCTTACAATTTTATATGGCAATTAAAACTCAATGAAGCTGAAATTTAAACGTATACATTAAAACCTTGGATTGCAAGTAACTTGTTCTCCAAGTGTTCCACAAGAAACATTTCTAATAAATTTTACTTGATAAATGAGTGATGTCTTGCAATACGAGTAGTATGTGATGCTGAATGTCACATGATCACAACTGAGCCAATGGTTCTTAAAATTCCCTTTGACACCTGAGTACTTTGGGTTACAAGCATGTTTCTTAAGACTATAATATTTTCCTTGGTGATTAGTATGGAAGGAGTAAGTACTAGGGACAAGCCAAAGAGACTTCCTCATTCCTGGATTATCCTCAATGGTTTAGGGGTGGGGGGACGGTTTAGTGTAAAGGGGAAAACATTAAATTTGGGACCAGAGACTAGTACAGTAAAATCATTGTGGTTTTTTGGGAGCTGGTTAGTTTTCTTTTTATTTCTTTCGAAAAAAATAAAGAGAAATTATGCTTAATGAGCAGTTTTCTAACAGATTGACTCCCCATGACTGCTCAAACTGTATTCTGCAACTCTTTCCTTCATTAACCACAGTGACCATTTTGCTCTTTCTGGAATCTGTCAGCTGATTTCCTTCTACCATTTACTCTTCCTCCAAAATGCTTTTGAGCTCCCCCAAGAACTATTGTCTCTCCACCATCCTTCGGAACCTTGATGAAATGTCACGTTCTCAGTGAGGTGTTCTACCTCCTCAGCATTCTGCGGGAAAAACTGCCTCATCCATGTCATAATCTTTGGGGATTTCATTTCTCCCTTATCTGTACATTGGAGAAAATGATATACCAATGTTACAGAGTTTTAAGACTGTTGCCATGATCACGACGCATGTCTGTATCACCATCTAATTGACACGTATTATGCACACAAAACACATTTACTTATTTGTTTATTGTTTTCTGTCTCTGTATGAGAATATAAGTTTCATGAAAGCAGGGATTTTCATTTCTTTTGTTTCCTGCTGTATTTTCAGTGCCAATGACAGCAACTGACATGTGATAGGGTTTTCATAAGTTTTTCTTGAATGAATAAAGAAATACATACATAAAGGGAAAAAATTAGAATTTTAGGCCAAGTACGTCTGACTCCAAAGCTAACATTTCTATCTCCCCTTTCTATGCTAACCTGCCTCTTTTCTCTTCAGAAAAGAGCCATTTTCTCCAGCAGAGGATTTAATATCTGATGTGAATCCTATTAACAAAATATTATAGTGTGAAAATGTTCATTACTCATTACATAGGAAGTCAGCAGTTCCCAAAAAGGTTCTAAAAAAATACATTCAACATGATACTTGTAACCCAGACACAGAAATGTGCATTCTATCCAGAAATCTATCCCCAGATATGAGTCCAGAAAAACGCAGAGACACAGACACAGCCATGCATGAGAATCCAGGGTATAATATAGGCAGAGATCATTTTGAGTTACAAAACACATTTCCAATTTTGATGCCAAGAACTGTTGGTGTCAGCATGGAAAAACATGATCTTATTTCACTCTTGTAGGCTTGGGAGAGGTTCAGAATGCCAACCTTATTGGATATTGGGATTTTTACAGAATCAGCAGGGAGATAGGGCTTTCTCTGTGGATTTTCACAGAAGCTCAGTCAAAAATAATAAGAATTTGAGATGGATTTCCTCATCCTTAACAGCTAATACTGGTGTCATCTTCTATACTCAGAATGTTTTCCTAATTACCCGTTGTTCAGAGTGAACATAGAAAGCATACAAAAATCACTGACTTTTAATTTTTAATTTTAATTTTTTTACCCTACAACCAGACAATTGCACTACTAGGTGTTTATCCAAAGGTACAAAAATGCTGATTCAAAGTTGCACCCCAATGTTTATAGCGGTCCTATCAACAATAGCCAAATTATGGAAAGAGCTCAAATGTCCATCAAGTGATGAGATTGATAGAGAAGTTGTGGTATAAGTATATATGGAATGGAATTTTACTCAGCCATAAAAAGGAATGAAGACTTAGCACTTGTAATGACATGGATGGAACTAGAATGTATTATGCTAAGTGAAATAAGTCAGTCATAGAAAGATAAATACCACATGGTTTCACTCATGTGTGGAATTTACAAAACAAAACAGATGAACATAGGAGAATGGAACAAAAAACAAAATAAGATAAAAACAGAGAGGGAGGAAAATCGTAAGAGATTCTTGACTATAGGGAACAAACTGAGGGTCACTGGAAGAGAGGTGGGTGGGGGGATGGGCATTAAGGAGGGCACTTGGGATGAGAACTAGAATCCCTGGGTTCTACTGTGAAACCAATACTACACTGTATGTTAACTAACTGGAATTTAAACAAATAAATAATTTTTTTAAATGAAATCAGTGGCTTTTGAATGAAGCAAACAGATCTGTTTCAATAGTTCTGTACCCCTTACTAACCAAACAAAGGAGTATTTCAACTTGAATTTTACTCCCCTTCTTTCTGAATGGTTTAATAGTACCCAAGTGGCTTGCTTTGAGAGTCCCTAGTCCTAACCACCATGCTAGGTGCATGCTAGTCCTTTTACCTCAAAAGGATCCCACTCTCTCCCTTCTTATCCTTTATATTATTCACACGCCACTTCTTTTCAAGAAATGATTTCTGACCCCTCGGCCCAGGTCCAGGTGCGTTACCTACTCTCACGGTGTCTTATGCCTTTCTTTGTAGCACTTTCTATGTTTTGTAATTTTTCTTCCACTTTCTATGATTATTTTATTATCATCTGTCTCCCAGGTAGACTGTAGGCTTTGTGAAGGCAGGGCTTTTGTGGGTCTGCTGAGAAACATACCCTCAGTATTCAGCACAGCACCTGATGAGAGCAAGCTCTGAGCAAATGTGTTGAACAAACACATAGTGCATATGTTAAAATAGGAAACAATGATTGTATCAGTAACTTAGAGGTCATCCCTCTGTAGTCTTTTTTATTTCTTTAAATATTTTTTATCTTTTAAATACAATTTATTGTTAATTCAGCTAACATAGAGCATATACAGTGTGCTCTTGGCTTTGGGAGTAGATTCCCATGATTCATCCCTTACATACAACACCCAGTGCTCATCCCAACAAATGCCCTCTTCAGTGCCCATCACTCATTTTCCCCTCTCCCCCACCCCCCCCCCCCATCAACCCTCAGTTTGTCCTCTGTATTTGAGTCTCTTATAGATTGCTCCCCTCTGTGTTTGAAACTATTTTTCCCCCTACCCTTCCCCCATGGACTTCTGCTAAGTTTCTCAAATTCTCTATAGTCTCTTTTAAATTCCTTTCATTCCCTGTGTTTCTGCCTGGACCCAGGAGGGTAACTGATTCCAGTCTGTGCTTTGAGTCATGCTAACAGTGAACCAGGTTTCAGCACCCCCATGCCCACTCTGAGTCACTGCCTGGGGAGAGATAATTAGCATGGCCAGTGGGCGAGAACTCCAGCCTTAGGTGGTGTTTAAGAGCTAACAATCCTCATAATTTCAATTACAAGAGGGCTTGAAATTACCTTATTATATTCACACTTTCTCCCCATTTTCCTGGCCCCCACATTAGAGCTGAAAAGCAGAACCCAGTCCTCCAGCCCCAGACTCTTCCTACAGCAAAACAAAGATTATAGACCTTAAATGAATCTCCCTGTGGTTCCAGGAGTTAATTTATAGCTTGGTTACAGCTTATGAGGCTGCATAAGTCAGCTCACAAAAGTGAATGTAGGGAGAGATCAATCATGACCGTTATGTGTTCAGTGTGCTTCTCCAAATGCAAGGAGAGCTATATTTTCTTTTTTCTTTTGATGGACAATGGGCACCCAGCTCTCTGAGCTGTTTGGGAGCTCAAGAAATGATATAATCTATCGTCCTGAAAACTTACCTGCAGTGTTCTAAAATAACAGTGCCAGAGAGGACCCATTCTTTTCTTTCTTTTCTACTTTTCTCTCCAACTGCATGTCTTGAGGACTGAAACAGATTTTTTTATGAGACTTAGTTTAAACCCAACATGATTACTTAGAGGCAAAAGTCTATATATTCATAGTGGAGGGGGATTTAATGGAAGGGCCGAGCTTAGGGAGAGGTAAAGCACAGGTCTGGATGTAAAATGTAAGGAAACGCCCCAAACCTCAGTAATCAAGACACATAATATTTTCATGCAAGGTATGAGAAAAAAATCAAAATTAAGCCCAAGCCTCCATGATGAGAAAAATGTCAACATTTTATATAAAGACAAGATTAGCATTACTGATTTTTCCTTTTGCCTCAGGCTGCAGTATTGCTTAGTACATCAAGCCTTTATTTAAATTTTTGATATCTGGCTCACTGTGGAAGTTTGTGCTTTTTAAAATATTACATATCATATTATTTACCTTGATTACTGATGATTTGGAATTCCCTTGAATTTTGTGCCCGAGATGAGTGCCTTATTAGCCTCATCTTTGCCTGGGCCTGGATCTGCCTAATGGAAAAGAAGTTAGGAGACGAATGATTCCAGAGTCATCCATGTGATTTGGGGAAAATCACAAGATTTCTGAGTTACTTTTACTTTCCTCTCAGCAGCATTCATAGAGGTCTGTCACCTACAGACGCAGCCTCTGCCAGTGTCTGAGTCAACTCTCATCAACCCAGGAGCCAAGGGCTGATACCAGTACATGGATAGGATTTAAAATAATACCAGTAATAGCTGGTATTTACCTACCACGCTTTTATGTCAGATTCCTGTATGTAGATAATAACAACAGTATTTGAAAAAAAAATTCAAACTGTTGCATTTTAATTTTCTTTTTTTCTCTAATCCTGAAGTTTTATTTTCCCCAGATAGGTGGCAGAGACTTGGCCTCCTTAGCAGGTCATTCAGCTTGAAAGCAAGGTCTGGAAGACCAGATGAACGGTTTCCATAGAAAGAATGTAGGAACAGTTATAGTTAACACAGCCCGCCTACCAAGTACTGTTGCAGGCACTTTTCATATAAAACCCACACATACCTTTAAGAATCTTATGAGATAAAGAATTTAATACTTCAATTTTCAGATAGGAAACTGGAGTGTGGGAAGTAACTGACTTCCCCAAAGTCAAAAGGTTGTTAATACTCTACCCGCTTAATCCCTATTCCACAGAGCCTCTTTGATACGGATGTGAATATTGAGACAGAAGAAAGAAGCCCATTCTGGCTCTGGGACGAGTGCAAAGAGAAAGAGGGGATAATAGTCAGGCTGTGTCATGATGTGCTGCACTAACAACAAGTCTCAAATGTCTCCATTTAATTATGAATTACAGACAGTCCTCTAAGGTCTGGTAGCTCACCAGACAACCGTGTTTCTGTGACTCAGTGAATGAACCAGGATGCTTCTTTCTCATGGTTCCACCATCATCACGAGGTTTCCATGATCACTCATGGTAAGGGAGAAATATATTGAAGAATCCTTCAGGGATATTTCCCTACCACAGTGTAGAAGTGGCTGGGGCACTTTATGCCCCCAAATAGTAACAAGGCCCTAGCTAAATGAAAGGGGGGTTGGAATAATAGTCTCTCATAAGCCTAGACAGGAGAATTAGATTAAACATAGGAAAGCACTAGGGGAAAGGCAGAACTTTCAAGCTGCTTTGATTTTTCTACCCCCAGGGTCCAAATCCCTGAAAGGAGACTTGCTGTGTTGTGTTATTTAGGTAAATACTTTAGGAAGAAAAAACATTCTTACTTTTCTGCTCCCTTGAGCCTTCATGAGGAAGCTGCCTGGCCATCTGTCCTCTCTGCCTTCACTTCCCTCAAGGGGTGGGAAAAGAGTCTGCCATACAGGGTACATGTGTTGGTAAGAGGTAGCTGGGCACAAGAGAGGCCCTGAGTTTAGCTCTCCAGATTCTTAGATGGTGTGAGAGAATCTGGAAGATTCTAAAAGCCCAGAATAGGGAGGATGCTAGTCTCTGAGACTTCAGGTTAGTGAACTTGCCAGAGAGACCCTGCTGCAGGAACAGAGTGGACCTCCAAACAAGGCCTGCAGGAAGGACTTCCCTGGGCCAGGGGACAGATGGGAAGCCACAACAATGACTTAGGACTCAAACTTTCATTGAAGTCAATGTGAGTACCACTCGGTCACAGAGCATAAATGAGATCCATTGGGAGTGGGGTAGAGAAGACTATATGTTTGAAAGCTGTAAACATCAGCGCCCCCCCCCCCAACTCTCTGTCCCCACTTACTCCACAATCATTAGGGTGCTTTTGCCAAGAAAAAAGTAGATTAGTTATGATATCCCCAAGAGTCATTGTTTTTACCCAAATAAGACTAGGCATTTCTTGGGATTGTGTTCTGGGAAGAAAAATGTCTCCCACAAAGCCATTCATGTCCTAATCCACAGAATTCATGAATATGTCACCTTACATGGTGAGGAAGACTTCAACAGATGTGAGTAAGGGCACAGACTTTAAGATTGGGAGATTAAGGGGCACCTGGGTGGCTCAGCCAGTTAAGCGTCCAACTTCAGCTCAGGTCACGATCTCATAGTTCGTGACTTCGAGTCCCGTGACAGGCTCTGTGCTAACAGCTCAGAGCCTGGAGCCTGCTTCAGATTCTGTGTCTTCCTCTCTCTCTGCCCCTTCCCTGCTCGTGCTCTTTCTCTCTCTCTCTAAAATAAATAAACATAAAAAAAAAATAAGATTGGATGATTAACCTGGATTATCTGGGTGAAGCCAATCTAATCATGAGTCCTTAAAGGAAGAGAACCTTATCAGACTGGTCAGAAATAAAGACTGACCATGGAAGTCAGAGAGACATGGCATGAAATGGTTGGTGTGATTTGGAAATGGAGGGAAGAGGCCTTACACCAAGCAAAGCAGTGCTCTCTAGAAGGCGGCAATGCCCTCAGATAACAGCCAGCAAGAAAATGGGAATCTCGGTCTGCACAACTACAAGAAAGTGAATTCTGCCAACCACTCGAGTGAGCAGGAAACAGATGCTCCCCCAGAGCCTCCAGAAATGAATGCAGCCCTGCCAAATCCTTGACTTTAGTCTAGCAAGACCTGCATTGGATGTCCAACCCCTAGGACTGCAAGATAATAAATCTTGTTTGTTACGAACCACTAAGACTGTGATAATTTGTAATGGCAGCAATGGAAAACTAATACAAGCTCTCTAAATTTGAGTGAACTAAAAGCATTTTGTTATTGGGGTCATTGTTTTCTCCCAACTACCTGGTGTTTGAGGGCTCATGAGGAAGCCCAGACTATTTTTTCCTCGTTTCTCTTTCCGCTGCATATCTGAGTTGTAATAGGAACGGTTTTTGTGAGTCTGCCACATATATACCTCATGTCACTCTTTTCTCCCAATAACCCCACAAAGCATGCACTATTATGATTCTTATCTGTAGATGTGAAATTGCTAGTTAGAGAGAGTTAGCAAGAGATCCAGGATCAACCCACTAGTAAGGGGCCATCTAATGGTAGTGGGGCTCAACTGGGTCCATCTGATGGCAGTGGTCAACAATAAGTCCCTGTTGCTTCAGTGCCTCTAGTCTCTGCTTGGAGGCTTATCTCTTTCAAGCACTTCCTCCTCAGCTACTGTTTCTAAAATGCAAATTTGGTTATTTCTCTTTGCAACATGAAACTATAGGCTGCTGATCTTGACTCTGCCTGATCTCTCTAGCCACATCTCCTAGTCTCCTTTCGGTCACTATCCAGCTGTACTGATTACTTATGGTTACAACATGTAGTGAACTCATTGGGCCTCAGGGCTCTTGTTCAAGCTGTCTCTGTGGAGCTAGTCTCAACGTCCTTTGGTAGAACATATATTCCTAGCAGGCTACAGTCATTTTCCCACGAGACCCAGAACTCTGCCACCACCCCCCACCCCCAGGTGCTGCTTTGGCTCCCATCTACACCCAATTATCTTTTTCACCAAGTTCATTTTTGCCATTCCCCTGATTTGATGGCTAATTTTGACCATGAATTTCTGAACACCCTTAGCAATGGACTGCATCTCCACCAGACTCAACAAACCGTTTAGAATCCTTATCTCCACAGTACTTTCTTTCAAGCCTTATTGATTTCAAAGAAATTCTTGATGGCACATTTTATCCATGACAACCAGCCTACTTTATGGACCCTTTGTAATCAATGGAATTACATCGGAAAAATGAAGAGTCAATAGAATTCATCTCATACAACACACATTATGAAAATGCATTAATTGTCTCCCACTTTGTATCGTTTGAGAATGAACTGCACCATATGCTTACCAAGTCACAGAAGTGAGTTATAAACACAGAAATTATACAAAACCCTCTTCTTTGAGCTCCTTCTAATTCCTTCCTTCTATTCAAAACTCAGGAATTAGAGTGTATACAAATTTTGGTCCTAACACACTGTTCCCAATATATGTTTCAAAGAATATTTGATTCATTAATTTCCCTGGGGTAAGGTGGTCAAATAATTTTGAGCAATGCTACCTGTTATAACCTCTTCTTCAAGATTCAAAGTTTGTTAGCAGTATTGCAGTAGAGAAAGTATTTAAATGTGTTAAACCCAGCAATTTCCAAACCTATTTACTCAAAGGATCTCCTTTTTTAATGAAACCTATTTTTACCCTCCCATGCCAATATTTAATCCTTCGGGGGTCACTAGCTTTGTCTTTTCTGATCATGACTACGTCTCTATCTGGTCTATTGGGGCAAAATCCTGTTCCACTTCTTCCTTATGGAGTCTACCAGTAATCCAGACCGTGCAGGAAGCCTAAGTCGGCCACCTCTGCCATCCCAATAGCATCCTCACACTCTCTTCCCGAAGGACTTTGCCCTATTGACCTGCCATGACCAGTTGTCTCTCTATGACAAAGTAGTCCTCTTACATCCTTTGGTGGAAACGTTCTATCCTTCACTGTGGAGAGGGGCATCGGGAAGCCCTTCTTTTGGGGACCCGCATAGCATTTCCTGCCTAGCATGACTTTAAATCCTCCTGCCCCACATCTCCTACCTCCAACTATTGCTCAGAAAGCTGCTCTTCCCACAGCTCTTGAAGTTCAAGAGAGATTGACACAGTCTTCACGATTCTCACATGTATGTTGTCTTCAGAATCCCCTGGAAGGCTTATTAAAACACCAATTCCTTGGGGTGCCTGGGCGGCTTGGTTGGTTAAGCGTCCAGCTCTTGATTTGGGTTCAAGTCATAATCTCACAGTTCATGAGATTGAGCCCCATGTCCGGCTCTGTGCTGACTGTACAGAGCCTGCTTGGTATCTTCTGCCTCTCTCTCTCTCTCTCTCTCTCTCTCTCTCAAAATAAATAAACATAAAAACAAAAACAAAAGCAAAAACAAAACACACCAATTCTTGGAGCCCACCCTGGAGTTTCTGGTTCAGCAAGTCTGCAGTGGAGACCAAGAATTTGCATTTCTAACAAATTCCCAGGTTATGCTAATTCTAGAGATCATATTTTGAGAACTCCTGATATATAGAAACCACTGACATATAGGGTTGCAGTTACCTTGGGCTGATAAGACCAATACAAATAATAAGGAAATATAGGGGCACCTGGGTGGCTCAGTTGGTTAAGCGTTGGACTTCAGTTCAGGTCATGATCTCATGGCTCATGAGTTCAAGCTCTGCGCTGGGCTCTGTGCTGACAACTCAAAGCTGGAGCCTGCTTCTGATTCTATGTCTCCCTCTCTCTCTGCCCCTCTCCTGCTCACGCTCTGTCTCTTTCTCTCAAAAACAAATAAATGTTAAAAAAAATTCTTTTTAAAGTAAAAAGAAAAAGTAACAGAAAAAAATTAAAACACCATTGTCTGATTTTCAGGACAAATAATCTGAGGTCTACTGGGATGTCAACACCCTAATGAAACAGTGCATTGGGGTGCAGAAAGAAAATCAAATAGAATCCCAGTTATATTTTTAATCTAAAAGATAAGACAGACATTACACTATATGAATAGTACTAAGAAGGTCAACAAGGTGCCTGTGGGGTGCAGGAGTATTAGAACTTACATAACACAGGTGACTGACAGGCACTTACGCTGACTTATTCACTTTTCGTGTATTTTATTAGTTACGATGTGAGTTTCAATGTCTTAAAAAAAAAGTTTATGTCTAACTGCCCTAACTTCATGGGCATGAGCTGTCCAGGCTGACATAGAGGTTCTGCGGTGCCATGAGCTTGCCTGAGGCTTCCCTAGTGTGAACAGAGAGCAAAGCTTCAGCTTTTGCACAAAGTGGGGAAAAGCACAGGGAGGGCAGACTCCTCTTCTCATTAGGTTGCACCCCTCAGTTTGTTTACAGCCATTAGGCAGACCCTGCTCGAATGATCAAACTGGCTGCAAGGGAGACCACGATATGTAATCTTCCCACCTAGCTAAGACTTCTAGTTTCGATAAGTGCACACAGGTATTGAGGGCGAAGTGAACAGTCTCTGCAACACGCATTGTAATGCACTATGGTTTCGATGTTCTTGTTTAATTATATTTACAGGTCGTGTGATCTCATGTCAACTACGCTAACGCTCAGAGAGAACAGGTGGTTTGGTGGGGTTTCTATGAAGAAATGATTGATTGAAGATAATGTCAGTTACATAAATACATGTGAACAAGACAATGGAAGAACAGACGGATCTTCTCCTCCAAGGTCTTTGCTGGCCACATTAATGAATTAGAATCATGCCAGTCTAAATGGTTCTGACACACAGGGGTGCCTGGGTGGTTCAGTCAGTTGAGAGTTCGACTCTTGATTTTGGCTCAGGTCATGATCTCACTGTTTGTGGGATTGAGCCCCTCATCAGGCTCTGTGCTGGGTGTGGAACCTGCTTGGGATTCTCTCTCTCTCTCCCTCTGCCCCTCTCCCCTGCTCGTACTCTCTTCCTCACCTCTAAAATAAAATTTTGTAAAAAATTAAGCAGTTCTGACACACAACAAGGCAAAAGCAAACAAACCAATCCTGAAATTATCTGGAAGAGCAATGAAAACATAGATTTATATCCACTATCATATAATATCATCTAATATCTTGCACTGTAAGACGCATTTAAGGTAAAATGCAAAGTTAATAATAGTGGAGTGTACACATTATCATACATATATCTGTTCATGCATTGTATTCTACTTATAAAATTCTATATATTTATAGGTTATAGAGATCCTGTAGGTTATAGATAGGTTATACATAACCTATAAATTATATATATATATATATATATATATATATGTGTGTGTGTGTGTGTGTTTATGTATATATATATGTACATATATATATATACATATATATGTGCATATACATACATACATATATATTCTATAAAGTGAATGAATACATCAGGGCATCTGGGTGACTCAGTCAATTAAGTGTCTGACTTGATTTCGGTTCAGGTCATGATCTCACAGTCCGTGGATTCAAGCTCCACATCAGGCTGCAAGCCAACAGCGGAACCTGCTTGGGATTCTCTCTCTCTCCCTCTCTCTGTCTCTGCCCCTCTCCTACTCGCACTCTCTTGTATCTTTCTCAAAATAAATAAACTTGAAAACAACAATTTTAAATCAATAAAAAATATAGTGAACGAATACAAATAATTACTACACATTATAATTCCTTTTTTTTCCCATATTTTTAATGTGTTTGAGAGAGAGACAGAGTATGAGCAGGGGAGGGGCAAAGAGAGAGGGAGACACAGAACATGAAGCAGGCTCCAGGCTCTGAGCTGACAGCACAGAGCCCGATGCGGAGCTCAAAGTCACAAACCATGACATCATGACCTGAGCCAAAGTCGGATGTTTAACCCACTGAGCCACCTGGGGGCCCCTATAATCCCATTTTAATAATGAGCAACAGGAAAGTTATATAAGAAGTCCAAGTTTTACATGGTGCTATGGTGCCATCGCAATTGGAAACACGTGTAACATTCGTTTGTCATCTTTATCACCTCCTTTTATTGCCCACTCTTACAACACACACAATATATTAGTATTTTAGCACATATACACAACTTATTCATAAAAATGCATACATAAATTGGGTGTATGCTCAAGATATTTAAATCCTAGGGTTGTGCAAGCAAGTTGTCCAAAAGTGATCCTTGCTCTAAGAAGCTGAGCCTTGAGAAATGAGGACTTTTGATCTATAAATACATGATTTTGTGTTTAGTACTGAAACTTAGGGATGCGTCACTCCACAAACTCTCTTATCTTTTCCGGGCTCAACTTAACTCATTTTCCTCTCGTGTGAGGAGGAGCCAATGCCTCGGTCATTTGCCCGGCACGGTGGGTCTGAATCAGATGGCATCATGTATAGCCAAACCTCTCTGCAAACGACAAATACCTGTATGTCCTAACTCATGTTGAAGGAGGCTAGGATTTGGATAGAAAGAGATGATGGCAAAATTATGTCAGGTAGAACTGAAGAATTAACATGTGAGAACCGTTATGCTTATAAGAGAACTAGCATCATTTATTTTACACCACGATTCATCACTTGGCATTCAGTGCCTCATTTAACCCTTCCTGGGACTCGGCAGGTAGCATTGTTTTTTTGTTTGTTTGTTTTGTTTTTTGTTTTTTTGGTATTTTATTTTATTTTATTTTTTAATATACGAAATTTATTGTCAAATTGGTTTCCATATAACACCCAGTGCTCATCCCAAAAGGTGCCCTCCTCACTACCCCTCCCCCACCCTCCCCTCCCTCCCACCCCCCATCAACCCTCAGTTTGTCTCAGTTTTTAAGAGTCTCTTATGCTTTGGCTCTCTCCCACTCTAACCTCTTTTTTTTTTCCTTCCCCTCCCCCATGGGTTTCTGTTAAGTTTCTCAGGATCCACATAAGAGTGAAAACATAATGGTATCTGTCCTTCTCTGTATGGCTTATTTCACTTAGCATAACACCCTCCAGTTCCATCTATGTTGCTACAAAAGGCCATATTTCATTCTTTCTCATTGCCACGTAGTATTCCATTGTGTATATAAACCACAATGTCTTTATCCATTCATCAGTTGATGGACATTAGGCTCTTTCCATAATTTGGCTATTGTTGAGAGTGCTGCTATAAACATTGGGGTACAAGTGCCCCTATGCATCAGTACTCCTGTATCCCTTGGGTAAATTCCTAGAGCATTGTTTATTGCTATGTTACAGAGGAAGAAAGTGAGGCTCACTGAGATTTCCGAATCTCTCCAAGGCTACCTGGTCAGAATGTGGCAGAGCCTTCCAGTGAAGTCCCATCTAACTCCCCAAATCTGGTAACACAGCTTCGGTGTGCCGACCTGAGTCTCACTGAGTGCATCTGGACCAGAAAACACATCGGAACTGGATGGAAGGGATGAGACAATAGGTCTCAAGTGCTAGGATAAAGAATGTTCCCTTGATGTTTGGAAAATCCCACATTTTGTATACGGTTCCCGGCAGGATGCATCTGTCCTTGTCAGGAGGATCAGCTGCTGGAGTTACATCCGTCAGCCTGGGGGGGGGCAGGATTCAGAATGGCAGGGAACAGTTTGACGTATGGCAAGGGACCCAAGAAAGTTGGTAAGAACTCCCCTTGAATGTGAACATCTGCTTCAATCAGAGTTGCATTACGCAACTAATGCTTAGGGCTTTGAGACACTGAGGCTCAGCGTACCCATTCTAAAGCATCTGCTTGTCAGGTTACGTTTCTCCAGCAAAGAGCATGGTGTGGACATAGAAACTCACTCAGCTTAATCGTCTTGAACCCTGAGGTCATGGACTGGCATCGAGGTATTTACAGAACACCACTGATATAGGAGGTGCTGTTTTAGATTCTGAAGATGAAAACAAGTAATAAATACAATTCTGACCTTCCGATGACTAGCAGGGGAGAGTGGTAAATACAAAGACAGTTCCAATATACTCTGACATGCTACAGCCGGGGAAAGCCCAGAACACTACTGAATATTTTCTCCATCCCTGGTATTAACATCCAAGGGGGGTTGGACCATTGCTTGGACCACCGCAAACCCTCAGCTCGCTGTGTAGAGATATAACCACTAATCCCCTCATGTCTGAAAATGGGATGATTCCCACACATGAGCTGTGGTGTGGGTGTACTGACATGCACAGGGTAATTGTCCTTTATAATTGAAAATGTGGCCACTGACAGTTTTATGTCCCTGACAGTCAACCACTGTCAACGGGATTTTATGGTGAATTTACAGTGGCAGGCTCTGGGTCCTGGGTTAATAGGCCTTCTGCCTCTGTAATAGGGACCCATTAGAAAAAGGAGGGAGAGGAACTTCTAAACACAGCCTGTTTCTCCAGCTCAGCTGCTGTGGGCTCTGGGGTATTAAATACTTTCCTGGCTCAGGAGTCACATTACAGATGATATTTTCGTGAAGAGCAGCCATAATCTCACCTTCCAGTCGTCCTGCCCAGAATCTATAGCTATAAGTCATGATACCAAGAGCAGACCACTCCCCTCCCATCATAGATCTTTGGGGAAGGTTCTTCCGGGATGCTTGATGTTTGACAAAATATCGGAAAATAACCCGGCAGCGGGGCACCCACAGCCTGAGAAATTTGACAATCATGGCTGTCAAATTTCCAGCCGCTGTGAGTAGGTAAATGAGCAAGAGATGGAAATTGAGTCATTGCAAAGGGTCATGATTGCCACAAACAGCTGCAAAGCCTCACAGTAAACAGAACATCAACATGTGCATTTAATTAAAACGTTGTCTATTTTTGCAGGTACTTAAAATGCCAGAAACTACTAGGCTAAGACTCATTTATTCTATTTAATCCTTATGGGAAACATATTGCTGTTCCCATTTAACAGTCAGGGAAACAAAATGTAGAGGTGCTGAACACTCTTGCCCAAGAAAGAAGAGCAGAGGGACGTTTCGAACCCAAATCTGTCTGATGACAAAGGCTGTGATCTTCACACGCCGTTACAAGTTCCTCTCCAAACGCCAAGCGAGGGGTTTGCTTTTGTTTGGGTTTAGTTCCAGAATCTTTTCCTTCTCGTGTCCCGTTGTCCTGAAAATAGTTGTAGTCACATAGAGCTGCTGAGAACCACGTTTCAAACCAGCAACTGAAGTAAAAGTCACAAATCCTTCTCTTCCATTTCTTCCAAGGGGAGGAGGATGTTCTTTGGATACAAAGCACACAGAACTCCCTGGAAAACCTCTGTTAAATGCCATGGTCACAAAACAGTTTTAGTAAATAAAACCCCTACCACGGGTGCCGCATGGTTGGGAGAGAGAAAGAAATGGTGTATGAATGCCCGCAAAAGACACCTGCCATCCCTTCTCTGAAGCCAGAGGAGCCAAATATCCATTCGGGCTTCTGGGTTTTATGATCCCCCAAATTATGCAGTTCTCCCAGCAGGGGCTGGGGCAATACTACATAAACAAACACATTCATGTTTCTGCAGTGAAACCCACAAAAATTCACACTTCATTTAATACCCAAAGGCTATAAACTAACTCCCGTTAGGGTCAGGCCAGGTCAGAGGAGCTAAAAAATAAATGAAGGAAAGTATGCTTTTCTTTCAAAGCTTCTGTTTCCACCCTAAGATATCATCTTGTTTAATTCTCAAAAACATTCTCTAGTGGAGAAGAAATCATTCTTTCTAGGGACTGCCGGATGTCCTTTGGCATCAAAGGGCAAAGTCCCTTGATCACCACCTCGTATCTCTAATTTGTGTCCTGGTTAACCCTGGAATTCAGATGCTGTGACTGTTTCACAGAGCATTTCTGTGCTGCACTGGACAGAGCAACAAGTGTCACACAGGCTCTTCCTCTCCCTCCAGATAGACAGTTTCCACCCCTAGCTCCCACCTCTCAAAATGCAGAGAAGCTCAAACTGGGAGATGGTGGTGAAGGAAGGCTCTGTGTGTGTATGTGTGTGGGGGGGGCAGAGCGGGGGTCCCTCTGGGTGCCTTTGCTCATTCCATCCTCACCCATCCCTTAACACTGTCTTACGTCCCCTCCCTGCGAGTTGTCCAACTTGACAAGTGTCTGAGTGCCAAATGCTGCCATGAGTCTGGATACACCTTTCAATGCTGACACAGTTTCCTCTTGCTTCTCCTTTCTCCCTTTTCTTGGTTCCTGGAAGCGAAAAGAATCAGAGAAAAGCATGGACACATTAATCCGTGAGAAATCCAGGGTCCGTGCTTTGTCCTCAACACTGTCCAGAATGTGACCTTCCTCGCCTGTGTCAAAAAACTACTGGCTGTGGTGGTCATCTGCTTTACCGCATGTGGGTAGAGTGTGGCCTCCTCACCTTTCAAGAAAACAGCATGTGATCGAAACATAAAAGGTGACTAAGAAGTACAGCATATCACTTACTCAAAAAACAGCTATCTGTCTTTTTTAAAATGTTTATTTATTTTGAGAGAGAGAGAGAGAGAGAGAGAGAGAGGAAGAACATGCACAAGCAGGGTAGAGGCAGAATGAGAGGGAGAGAGAGAATCCCAAGCATGTCTGCACTATCAGCACAGAGCTTAATGTGGGGCTCGATCCTATGAACTATGAGATCACGACCTGAGCCGAAATCAAGAGTTGGACATTCAACCTAATAAGCCACCCAGGTACCCTATGTTTTAATTTTAATTTTTATGTTTTAGAGGTAATATGATTAAAGAAAATCTTAAATACAGACCAAAGGAGGGAAAAAGGGAGAAGAAACTGAAATATACCAATAATCTCACTTGTTTCTCTCTGGTGTCTCCTTTCTCCTTGTTCCTATGCATGTTTCAACCAGTTTATTAAATCAGAGAGGATATACAACACTGCGATTTTTTAACACATTTTTCAAAAGCACTTTCCATGCGTGCTGTGGCGTATTTTCAATGAACGTTACACAGTCGTTAAGAATGTGTTTTCGACGTCAGACTTTCGTGGACTGAAGATTTGCTTCCCCAAAATTTGTATGTTGAAACCTTGACGCCTAATGTAATGAAGCCTTTGGGAGGTAGCTTTGAATTAGGTCATGACGGTAGGGCCCCCAAAGAGGAAGAGAGACCAGAGCTGCCTCTCTCTTTCTGGCCTATGAGCACACAGCAAGAAAACCACCATGTGCAAGCCAGGAAGACGTCTCTCACCAGGAACGGAATTGGATGGCTTGTTGATCTTGGACGTCCCGCCTTAAGAAACTTGAGAAATAAATGTCTGCTTACATCACATAGTCTGCAGTATTTTGTTACGGCAGCTCGAGCTGGCTAATACACAGACTGCCTGACTGACCACCTACTAACTGGATAAGCTTGGGTAAGTTCTATAACTTTTCTGTGCTTTGACTTCCTCAACTATAAATGGAGAGGGTAGCAGCAGCTGTCTTACAGAGCTGTTGTGAAGATAAAACGAGGAATTGCACACAGAGTACTTAGACACTGACACCTGGTGAGCCCTCCACAGATACTATTGACTGGTGAGTTTCCAGTTTCCCCATCTGTTACTCTGAATAATCATACCCACCTCACAAGCTTTTTGTAAAGACAGCGGCCAAATGTGTGAGAGCTGAGTTCAATGCCTGGTAGAGAGCAGGTTTGGAATTACAAAAGACATAAAATCTTGAAAAATAAGAATACTTAAAAACCGTTCAACCTGAGATGTTTATTTGAAAATGCCTTCGAAACGCTCCGGGTGACACAGAAATTTCACATCAGGAACCGAAGATCAAACTAATGATCCTAGACTGTTTTGATCTGAGGCAGTGTTTCACTTCTCTGTACTATTTCTCCAGAGAAGTCTTTTAGACCACGTGATGAGAAGGGTGTTGTTCAGGTTTCTTACTGCTGTATTGTAAATCACCCCAAAACCTAGCAGCTTTGGCCACCATTTCAATATGTCCTTTGATTCCATGGGTCAGGAATATGGGAAGGGCATGGCAGGAATGGCTGGACTCTGCTCAGTAACATCCTGAGCCTGAGCTAGAAAATTCAGCTTCGGGGGTCACTCAGTCACTGGGGTTGAAGTCATCGAGAAGTCATTTTACCCATGTGTCTGGCATTGGCTGAGATCTGGGGTCTGCAGTCTGGAGCGCCTATACTCAGCCTCTTCATGTGGCCTCACAGCATAGTGGGCTCAGAGGAATGAGACACCTTACGTGGGGGCTTTGGGAGCCAGAAGCAAATGAGCTGTGAGCAAGCTCGAAGCTGGATTCCATTGTATGACGCAACCTTGTAAGTTACATTCTGCTGCATTCTGTTGGCTTCAAGGGAGTCGCTCAAGTTGGTCCAGATGAAAAAGGAAGAACACTTAGTTCTAGTCCTCTCTCAATAAAAAGAATATAAACAGCATGCTTAAAACTGCAACAAAAATTTTAGCCCTGAGTATCAGGAAACTGCTTATTGAACCAATGAAATCAGACACCTCTTGTTGTCCAAAGGTTCACTTGGTTTATAAACAGTTTCTGAAGGTGAAGGATCTTGGCTTCATTACATCTGCATTTCCTTATTCTACTCAGGCCAGGGTCCTTGCAGAGCTGATAATAATTGAATGTTCTCCGATTTACATTGAGGACAATTGCTTTCATTATTTCTTAGCTGTGTTCCAGATTTTCATTATGATAATGCTAAGTATACATATTACATTAAAATGACCCATTTTTGCTTAATTTTATACTTCTCTTTGTTGTTATCCCATAAATATTATGCAATTTTGCTTATTTTACAACTTGGTTATTTTTTTACCATATAAATATTCATATTTAACAACAACACCAATAATAATAATTATTATTATTATTGTAAGTCTTGATCAAACAATATGTCCTTATTTGGTCTTAAGAAAGCATGGCCCCAGTTAGATTCACAAATATATAGTTTTCCATACTTTAATGACTCTTTTTCCCAGAAAACATGAAAAGAAATCCCAGGCCAGTAATTATCATGGCAATTCTAATGAGCATTTATTGAATACCTACTGTGTATTCAATAGACATTGAGCGAAGCATTTACACACGCTAGCTTGGGTAGTGTGGCAGATACAGTCTCTGGAAAATGAAAGAACTAGTTTGGCATTGGGGTCTGTCCCTTATTATCTATATAATCAAGGGCAGGTGACATCATCTCTGTGTCAACAATAAAAGAGGAAATGACTATCAGGTTGATTATATGAATATACACATAGCACTTAATATGAGATCAAACATCCAGCAAGCATCCTGGGCTGAGAGATTCTGTTCCTTCCAAAAATCTTATTTTATACAGCTCACATTTACTGAGTGCTTATTAAATGCTAGGTTTTGTCACAGGATGTTAAATGTACTAATTCATTAATTTTCATCAAAACCTATGTGGCGAGCACTATTGTCATCCCCATTTTATAGATGTTAAGACTGAGACTCAGAGAGACCAGCCTTCTCAAGGTCACAATTTGCGGCAGGACTACGGGGCTAAGTCACAGATTCAAAATTCAGACCCTGCCTCTGTTTCCAAAATGCATTTGCTTATGCTCAGGACTTTTTGAAAAGCACAGAATGGTCCAGATGCACTATCATTTCAGCATGGTGATTCCATTATTCTTCTTGGGATTGGACCAACCTGCTGTATTTGGACTCTGCAGTGAGGAGAATGCATACAAACAGAGAGCAAGATATCTCTTAAGAATTGGCTTATGTGGTTATGGAGGCTGACAAGTCCAAAATCTGCAGGATGAACCAGAAGGGTAGAAACCCAGGAAGAGCCAGTATTAAAGTCTGAAGGCCATCTACTGACTGAATTCCCTCTTGCTCATGGGAAGTCAGTCTTTTTGTTCGATCAGGCCTTCAACTAATTGGGGATGAGGCCCACCTACATTATGGAGGGCCATCTTGTCTTCTCAAAGTCTACTGGTTTAAATGTTAATCACATCCAAAAGAAATAAAGAAAAAGAAAAACAAAACCCTCCTAGAAACATTCAAATAGTGTTTGACCGTATATCTGGACACCATGACCCAGGCAAGTTGGCAAATAAAATGATCTATCCCACTCACTATCTAAATAGAAGTGAATAACAACTACCAATAGCAGATTGTAAATATGAAAAATAAGTTATTTTAGAGGAAAAAATAGAAATGGTGAAATGGATGGTGAATGCATGTCCTAATTGCTTTCTTCTGTCACTGCATTGAACACTGAAGAAAAAGGAAAAAAGAAAATATTCAACAGAAAAAAATAACAGCATAGAAAATCATACTTCAGTGCACACATAAGACCATTTATAACCTTAACAGATATGGTGCTTTTTGTTTAAAAAAAAAAAAAAGTGGTGGCAGGTGTGGAGGAGAGGCAGCAGGGGGTCTCATCTCTCTGGTTGTTATGGAATCATAGGGGTTGCCAAGACAAAGGCAGTATCTGGGCCCAGCAGGCCCAGAACAAGAGGGGACAAGGTCTCCCAGTGGTTGGCACCACAGGTGGTCCAGGCATGCAGAATGCAGCCTCCAGGGTTTGCAGCCAGAGCTAGGAATCCCTGCACCACTGGAAAGTTTAAGGCCCAGTATAACCATAGCACAAATTCTCTGATGGTCTCCATGGAAATTTATTATCAGTCACTCAGCACTCAAAGAGATTCTCTTGGGCTCAAATATTAATGCATGGACTTGGTGGTCCTTTACTTTGGCCAGATTGGTTAGGGATTGTTCAGCCGACAGCATTAACAGCAGAACCCAGGTAGTGGGAAGAGGGGGACATGAAATGCTTTTAAAAAACTTAAAAAAAATTCCTTTGAGTAATTGGGCACAAGACTTGTTTTGTTTTTTTTTTCCAAGAGTATGTTAAAGATAAACTCCCTTTTTGAAAAAATCTCCTATAATCAAGATACATGTTAGGATGTGTACAGTAAGAAGAGATCCTTGTGAGGGTCGCTATTTACAGCCACATACTCAGGAGCTGAGGGAACTGTTGGATGTATCAGTCATTGAGAAAAAATAAAGACAGAAAAACCTTATTAATCTCTCTGTAGGATAAGAAAGGCTACAGAGAGTTGAAAAAATTAGCTCAACTTCAATATAACTGAGCAACTATGAGAACATGGCACTGAACTTACCTGAATGTTCCTGAAGCTTCAGGAACATTCCACTCTGGACTTTCCTGAATAATCACAATTCCTGTCAGGTGTCCTACACAAGACTGAAACACTCTAGACATTTCATATTTTGGCATCCAAACCATAGCTTCTATACTCTTTCCCCAAAATTGGATACAAAAAAGGGAATGAGCAGAAGTACTTGGCATATTTGACTTTATTCAATCTTTCCGGCATTACGTGACATAGGAGTTACTACTCCCTTATTATAGGGATACATAAGCCACTTTTCCTGATGGTCTTCCTAAAGTGCCTTAGTCATATCACAGCAAATTGAAGAGGTGATATTCATATTCAAAAGAATTCTTCAATAGATGGATGGATGAATGGATGGATCGATGGGTAGTGGGTTGATGGGTTGTGAAATTAAATTATTTGCTTGAATTTGGGTCCCCGTATCCTTCAACATGACATTTCTTGACTCCACCCGAAGAGGGAAAAAAATGTTCAAGGTGTGTTCACAACAAATCTTGGAAGTCCATATAATCTTTAGAAATGTATTGACTGTCAAATTTATAGCCAGACTGGCCAGCTTTATGAAGGAGAGAGGGTGACGATATAGATATTAGAATGAAAGTATTTATTTCTGTGAGTTGCAAGTGACCATATAACTCACACGTAATTCTGAAGTCTGTATATTCTAGGAGATTCATGCTGTATTGTATCATGGGGAATGGCTCATAATTCACGTGCTGGGCTTCTTTCGGTATGCCCAGCCTGAACATTTAGGCATAAAATTCCTTTTCTCTTTCAGAAATGGAAATGCAACTGTGATTTTCTGGCAGCAGATTTATGTCTTGGAAAACTGTTTTAAGAAATGTGTGGATACATGGCTCTGTTTGACAAATGACAATAGTGACAGGCAGGCACTGATGTTGCCCTACCACACCCACCATGTCCTTTGTTTCCCCCAGAGTCCAACAACCACCCAGTAACACATCAGAGCCTCAAAATTACACTAAAAACGACATATATCGATGCATCTAAAAATGCAAAAGCGAATACTTAAAGAAAATGGCTACAGGATATAGAGTAGCCAAAAGATAAAATAAAAATCCTTTCAAAGCCTACTACTGAAATGAATTGTCTTCACTAAGATGAGAAATATATTTTATATCTATATGGTAGGAGCTGCATAAACCCTGTTCTAGCACATTATCCATGAGGTAGCCCAGTTCAAGGCCTTCCCCACCTGGCTGGAATGCTCAAGGATGACCATGGGAGCATCCTCACCGCTACCAGGCACAGGGCTCTGGGTGAATGGACAGGTGTTCTGATGGAGTGAGGCAGGGGGTCCACATGGGACAGTCAGACCAGGACTGAGCATGATCCCTGGCCCTCCTGGGTGCTCTTTCTGCTTGGCTGTGAGCTGAGGCAACTTGGGGGAAGATCTCAATAACATCCTTCCCATATTTTAACGGCACTCCATCCTATAAACATGTCATCATTTATTTTAATCATGCATTTTTATCCATTTTACCTACTTTTTTGTAACGCCACATGCATTTACATTTGAAAATCATCTGTGAAATGAATTGGGGTGTTTCAAATATATATTAATGCTAGTGTCAGCTAAAATGCCCGGCCTCTTAGGATCTACAAAATGATTGTCCTGGGGCACCTGGGTGGTTCCGTTGGCTAAGCATCTGAAATTCTTGGTTTCTGCTCAGCTGATGATCTCACAGTTGGTGAGTCTGAGCCCTGCATTGGGGTCCACGTTGTTAGTGCAGAGTTTGCTTTGAGATTCTCTGTCTCTCTCTGTCTCTCTGTCTCTGTCTCTGTCTCTCTCTTTGCCCTTCCGCCACTTAAGCTCTGTTTCTCTCTCTCTCTCTCTCTCTCTCTCTCTTTCTCTCTCTCAAAATAAATAAATAAACATTTTTAAAAAAACATTTAAAAATAAATAAATAAACAAACAAACAAAAATAAAAATAAAAACTTGTTGGCCTCTAACTCTTTATTTCATGACATGTGGAAAGCCCAGTGCCCCTCCCCCAAAACGGATGTCTGCAAATTCTTAGGGTGCTGAACTACTCAAGTTCATATGCACCTCTGTGTTTATACTCTTCCTGAAGGTTTTTGTGTGTGCTTTCTCACCATGTTATCTGTGTGAATTCTTTTTTCATCTGGATCTTGCTAGATAATGGAATAAGGTAATAAAGAATTTAGCATTCCTCACTGCTCTGTAATACGGCATGGACCATTTTCACTTTCTTACAAATATTTCTAATCATCCGAGTAGGCATGTAGACTTTATAATCATAGGAGAGGAAGAAAAATGGTTCAAAAAATCACCAGGTCCTCTCTTTCATATCTTTCTCTCTGATGTCCCTGACTTCCTTCTGAGATGGGCAGTGACATCTGTTTGGATTCCTCTTATCCCTTTCTGTCTCTCAGAGTAGAGTTCATTTTACACGTCTTCTTCATTTCTAAACCTTAGAACCTCCTTTAAAAGGGTCCTCTTCCTAGAACATGGACCCCAGACAACAAGACCAGAGCAATAGCCATCCCTCATCTTGAAGAATGTAGGGTTTGGCGATGAGAAGGAAATGGATTAAAATCATGGGGAAAAATATGGTTTTTAGCAAAGTGTTTAACCACTTTTAATTATCTCTTTTTTACTCTGTAAAATGAAGCTAGTCATATGGTATAATAATATATAAATTAAAGGTCCTGTAATATTTTGACACTTAGATCAAAATTCCATTTTTTAAAGTTTATTTATTAATAAATAATAAATTGTTATTAATTAGAGAGAGAGAGAGAGAGAGAGAGAGAGAGAGAATCCCAAGCAGGTTCCATGCCACCAGCACAGAGCCCAATGCAGGGCTCAAACTCATGAACCGTGAGATCATGATCTGAACCAAAACCAAGAGCCAGATACTTAACAGACTGAACCACCCAGGCACCCAACATTTAGGTACTCTAAGAATCTTGGCACTACAGAAAAAGGAATGCTTGACTTCCCTACAGCTTTTCTTTTAATTCTGTGACCTTAAGCAAATCACATAGGTTTCCTTAAGTCTTGGCCTCTTTCCCTGTCAAATAAGGATAAGAAAACCACTGTGGACATTCATGGATATGCATAGATGTCAGTGAAGTGTCCAATCCTTAAATATTCAGGTGGAATTTGCTTGAACTCCATGTCAGGCACTACAGTACATCCATGCCCGTGTGATTCAGACTTTCTGTGATTTCCATGGGATGCAGTGACCAGACAGACAGACAAATACTTTCCTTCCTTCTTAAAACTCAATTAAATTTAATGAGTTCTGCCAACCCATGGTCTTATGTTGACATGTTGACACATTCCACCCAGTAACACCCAGTCCTGTTCTTTTGAGCTCCCCAACAAATTCTAACTCAGCAAGGTGAGTGGATGCATGCTGACTTTATTGAGTTTGGGAGCAGGCCGGAAGGATTGCCAAGAACAGTGTACTGTCTGTTTAAAGGTGCTTGGCCTCCTATTTTCAGTACCGCCCCCACCACTCTCTGAAAGCTTGTTTTTTCCTCTCTTTAATATGCCCCAGGATATCATGGACCACCTTATCTTAGGCTTGCCCCTCAGAGATCTGGTGGAAATTCCCACCTTATCTTAGTCTTGCCCCTCAGAGATCTGGTGGAAATTCCACATTTCCTTCCCTTTTCTCTGCCCCCTTGTCTCTTCCAAGGGAGGAGATAGTGATATCTATATCTACATTATTATGCCATCTCCCTTCAGGGCAGAAGCAACCACCATCTCTGGGTTTGAAATATCGTGTCCTTCCTTTTTCACATGTGAAGCATCTTATACTGAGTTAGATCCTAAATGAGTATTGGAAGAGAGGGGGAAAGGGGACGATCGTACACTGTGGATGGAGGGTATGGTCAGGGCAGAAGGAAAATCAGTAACAGGAGGGAAAAAAGCATAGAGCTGATGTGACGGAAGATAGGTTTCCAGGCCAGGCGATCCTATTACTAAACACTCCTGATACCTAATACCAAAATGTTCTTAATTCCGCGTATGAAAGCATAAGCTCTCAACTCTCTAAGCCTGGATAATGGCCCCATGCTCTTCCTACTGATATAGAACCCTCCCTTGGCCTCCCTCCACACACCCCAGCACCTGTGAGTTGGGAGAACATCTCTCCTTCCTAGGTGGGAGCACAGATGTAGGAAGGCAATGATTTCAGAGGGTTTATTTTAGAAACAGAAAACAGCTTCCTAATGACACGCTGGCTGGAGGGGGGTTGCATCTCATTGGTTATGCTGGCAGATCACCCTCTGCTGATCTGTTTTGTCATTTTGTTGTCTGTTGAGGAGACAACAAAATGTTGGTGAGCAGCTGGTGGCAGAATTATGTTTTATGTACAAAATGTGGAAGAAAATTCTGGCCCAGTGCTGTAATTGCCTGATTGGATGGGGGCGGGAGAATGAGCTATGCATTTATCTGAATTAAATGTGCTTTCTCTCTTCAAGGTTCAGCACGCTCAACCAGGATGGGAATTAGTATGCGACACCCTTTGCGCATTTCAGATCGGATTCTGTAAAAAAATATGGCTCAGAAATTTCTGGAAAATCGGAGTCAGCCAGGAGTCTAACAAGACTAGGACGATATGGTATCTCGGTTTATCTGCCAGGATTTAGGGGTCCTCAGAGAAATGACTCAAGACAGTCAACATGTTAGTAGGGAAGCAGTCACACAGAGGACTGGGGAGAATACCCAGCAACAGGACTTGGGGGGGAAATATAGTTAGGAAGGCAAAATCTAGTACAGTAGACACTTTTAAACCCAGGTCCTGATTCTTTTTGTAAAACATATCTAACAGCCATGGCAGACTAATTTCTGGGAACAATTACACAACTGTCTAGTACATCATATTATTTTGCTTTGACCCCTTGAGTCATGTGTTTCTTAAGGGTTATAAGTGCTTGTTCCCTAAACTGTTTATGATGATTGTACTTCTATGTTGATTACATAATTTAATAAATTAGTATAAGTGAACATAAAAAGGAAACTGGTTTCTCTTTGAAAATTCAGTTGAAAAACTTATTAAAGATGGGTCACTAAAAATATTCGTATCAAACGCGGTGTGAGGAAGCTAACCTGAAGGCTGCAGGGAAATCACAAACACGAAGCTCTACGCTCAGATTGACTTGTGGGTGCCCGCAAGATATCACTCCATGTGAAAGAAATGTGAATTCAAAGTTGGAAAGGACTCATTATGAGTGTGTTGTTTTCAAGGCAGAATAAACGGAACGCCAATCACAATGCTTATGTTCAAAGAAAAGAATATGACATTAAATGAAAAATTTGGCAAACACTCGTGTCATTAAAATGCTTATTGCATGCGTCTATGCGTGTGTGTGTCATTTTTATGACTTCCCTCCTTAGCCATATTTTTTATTAGTTTGTCAGTCTCAGGTCTGGACTGAAAGGGATCAGATGTCTTTAGCTTTGCTGGGAGTGTGTATGAAGTCATTCTGGATGGATTAGCGGATGTCAGAGGGACCAGCGGATGTCACATGGCACAGGAGGGTAGATGAAGGTGAGGGACATGTGGATAGTCTGTAGAAGGGAGGGCTGTCGCCGTCACCAGGAAGCAGAATCAAAGTCTCTCGGGTAGGTCTGGGGCTAGGACTTCAGCCCATGTGAGTTGGAAGACTGGCTACAGAAAGCCATGGCTTAGCCCGAAGGATCTGGGGAGATGGGCTGGGCTGGATAATGGCAGCGAGACTTGGGGACAGAACAAGCTAAGTAGCTGGACAAACACAGAAACACTGTGGACCTCATAGTTCAGCACATCTGCCACACCGCACCCCTGCTGTGACAACTACTCTCTCTGATCCTCAGTTGCCTCATCTGTAAACTGTGGACAGTCATAACTGTCGTAAAGTAATTAGAAGGATTAAATGTGTGACATATTCAGACTACCTAATCCATGAATTATCATTAGCCAGAGAGTAAGTTTCTTCCTTCCTTTCTTCCGTCCATTCATTCCGAAATATTTACCTAATATCTCCTCTGTGCCAAGAGCTCTTCTAGCTGTAGAGGAGACCAAAGTCAGAAACAGTGGTGGAATCCTATTCCCATGACACTTTCTGTTGAAAGGACAGACACTAACGTAGGAATATAATGTAATAACAGTGATATGCGCTATGAAATGAAGTAGAGGAAAGAAAGGAAAGACTTTCACGGTGGTATAAAGAAAGGTGGAAGCGAAGGTGGTATTCATCCACACGCTCTCTATTTTTATTCTAACTGGAAGAAAAATGGCAAGGTGGCCGTGTAGCTATTGTGTAATTATTGATGATTCCTCAGCTGTCTGCAGCCCAAAACAGGAATGAGTCATGGCCAGTAAACTTCAGGGAGCTCTTAATTTTTAATTTTTAATGAAAATAGCTTTACTGGTTTTGCTCTAAGTATCATATATGGAGAACACTCAGAACAATGCAGCAAATTATGAAAAAGTAAAAAAAATAATAATGATAAATAAAAGTCACCATAAATGTCAGCATTCAGATATAGTCACTGTTAACATGTTTTAGGCTGTGTTTCTGTTTGTTTTAGTGAACTTTCTGAAAGGAAAGCCTTAATGCATATCAATTCCCTTGTTAACAAGACAAATATTGGCACTCAACCAGAACTCTTAAATGCATGTAAATATATACAATACATATAATACATACATAATACACACATCACAAACATATATACAAACACACATACAAATGTGTGTATGTGTATGTAAATGTGTATGTACATCACCCGAGAGAGATACGTATGTATGAATGTGTGCATCCAGAGAGAGAAAGAGAGAGAGAGAGACAGACAGGAGAGGGTGGGATAACTTTGTGGGTTGTGACTTCGAACAAGGCATTTAACCTACAGGGACCCTCATCGACTTGTTTGCAAAGTGAGTGTGTGAGGGCAGAAATGGCAGGGCTCACCCACAGTGTGTTCGCTCCCTGACATTTCCTGGCTCCCTGGCCTTTAGGGAAGGCCTCGCTTATGTGACTCGTTCCACAGTGACACTGTGACAAGCAAGTGCAATTCCCCAGTGCTTCTCCTTCTCCACTGCGGGGACCAAGGTGGCAGACAGACCTGTGCTGAGACAGCAACCTCACCTGCCTGGTGCATGAGTAGAACACAGCGCTTTGCACTCTCTGATGGGCAAAACGCATGAGCAGGGAAAAACAAAACAAAACAAACGCCGACACTTTTGTTGCATGAAGGCACAGGGTGTTTCAGTCGCTACAGGGTAACCAAACTACCAGACCAAAACCGCCCGAGAAAACACGTGGCTGCCAATCTGAGGGCTAAACAAGACCAGGTGAGGCCTGTGATAGAAGCTCAGTCATTACGGGTTGAGTCTGAACGACAGGGGCTAATGGAGAGGAAATTAGTCATACTGCAAACACTTTTTTTTCCCTTGAGAGACGCAGAGAGAGACAGAGACAGAGAGAACCCCAAGCAGGCTCCGTGAGGTCAGCGTGGAGCCCGACGTGAGACTCGAACTCACAGACCACGAGATCATGACCGCCAAAACCAAGTCAGAGGCTTAACTGCCTGAGCCACCCAGACGCCCCCTTTGCCGTGACTTTTGAGAGGAACACGCATAGAACGCTGGTAAGAGATTTCTGATTCCCTCCAAGTTCTCTATTTTCTCCAGACCTGAGTTAAGGTTTCTCTACGCTTGTTCCACTTGGCCAAGAAGCCCTCTAAGATCCCTGAGCAGCCATGACCCACTAAAAGTTAGTTCTGCTTCACTACCGTCTTCCGCCTCTGGGTCCCACCACCCAGGCCTTCTGGGCTCCTCTTTCCACCGCCTGCCATGCACTTCTAGGTGGTTACACTTGCTGGTCCTCGCTGTCATGGGTCTCCACTCAGAAACACCTCCCAAGTATAGAAGTCCTTGAACTTGTGATCTAGTGCTGCCCCCAAGCCTCACATTGTCCACCCACCTCTGTCACAAACCCCTCTTTCATATTTTTGTAATTCTTGCCAATGCCAAAACTTAATATATTCATGTATCTGTTTATTTACTGCCTGCACCCCGCCCTCCACTAGTACGTTCCATGAGAACATAGACTTTGCCGTCTTGGAACAATGCCTGGAACATTGTGTTCAGTAATATCTGTTGAATAAATGCATGGGCACTTGCTATGAGCCAGATTCTCTGCTAGACGCCCTAGGAACTACATATTAGAATAAAATAAAGTAGGAAGAGATGAGTACAAATTAAAGGCAATGGCAATTTTCTGTAAAACTACCAATAGACGGAGCAGTTAATTCTTACTAAATTAGAGGCAGCAGGGAACTTTTCCTAGAGGTGAGATTATTTAATCTCAATTGTGGAGAATGAATAAGATTCTGAATGGTGAGCTGTCAAGAGTGGGAGGGGAGAAGATAAACTCGACCACTTGCCAGCTGAAGGGTGGGATCAAGACCGAAGCGAGGACAATCCAGGGCTGATTTCACCAACAGTGAAGTGGCCTCTGTGGCCGGGCCTTGACTGGTTGCAAGGAGAGAAAACTGCCCATGGAAGACAGTGCCCAATGGTGAGGAAGCCTTGAAGGATTCACTATTGGGTGGACCTGATTCTCTTCATCATGGAAGGTCATTCAATGTTTACAAGCAGGTATAATAGTTTCCCAGAACTACTGTACCAAAGCGCCACAGACTGGGTGAGTATCTTGAGACAACTGAAATTTATTGTTGCACAGTTTCAGAGGCTGGAAGTCTGACATGAAGGGGTCAGCAGGGCTCTGCTCCCCCCTTAAAGTGGAAGGGAATCCTTCCTTGCCTCTTCCTAGCTCCTGGCGGTGTGCTGGCAATCATTGATGTTCTTCGGCTTCTAGATGCATCCCTCCAATCTTCCATCTTCACGTGGTCTTTCCTGGTGCCTTTGTCTCTTTTCACAGCATTGTATTATTATGTTTTTAATAAGGAAATCAGTCATACTGTGTTAGGGGCCCACAATCTACAGTATGACCTCATGTTAGCCAATTTCATTTGCAGTTACTCTAGTCCAAACAAAGTCACATTCTAAGATACTGGGGGCTAGACTTCAGCATGCCTTTTTTTTTTTTTTTAATTTTATTTATTTATTTTGAGAGACACAGAGATGGTATGAGCAGAGGAGAGGCAGAGAGAGAGGGAGAGAGAAAATCTGAAGCAGGCTCTTGGCTGCTAGTGCAAAGCCCGATACAGGGCTTGAACTCATGAAACTGTGAGATCATGACCTGAGCTGAAACCTCTCTTGGTCCAATTCTTATTGGACGCCTAACCTACTGAGCCACCCAGGCACTCCAGCATGTCTTTGGTGAGGGACACAATTTAATTCATAACACTACGGACTTGTGTTTAAGAAGTCATTCAGTTAATGGTTGATCAATGCTTTTCAGCTGGGACATTGTTTTGGTTTTGGTTTTGCTTTTGGTTTTGGTTTTGTCTTCTATTACCCTTTTCCCTGAAACACTGACCCTTCCTCAGTCTCAAAACTGCCAGCCCTCGGCCTGGAACCATGCTATCATTTCTCCAGATTGCCAGTTGCAAGACGTCTGATTGTCACTTGTCAGCTTCCACAATGACATGAGTCAATTCTCTAATTCTTTACTTAAGTGTATATGATATATTATTATAATGCATATTTTAAATTTATTCATATATAATTTATATTCACACATAATATATATTTATAATAATAATATATTATAATGACATAATAATAAATATATTATAATAAAACAATATAATATGTAATATTACATGAGCCAATTCTCCAGTTCTTTCTTTATAGAAAAATGACCCTTGTCAGTTGACCCTTGAACAACACATGGTTGAACTCCACGGTCCACTTACATACCACTTACATGGTCCACTCACATACAGCTTTTTAAAATAAGGATAGTACGGGGCGCCTGGGTGGCTCAGTTGGTTAAGCATCCGACTTCGGTTCAGGTCACGATCTCACACTCTGTGAGTCTGAGCCCCGCGTAGGCCTCTGTGCTGACAGCTAGTAGCCTGGAGCTTGCTTCGGATTCTGTGTCTCCCTCTCTCTGACCCTCCCCCATTCATGCTCTGTCTCTCTCTGTCTCAAAAATAAATAAACATTAAAAAAGAAAATTTTAAATAAGGACAGTACATTTCTGTAAATGTATTTTCTTTTCCTTATGATTTTTAATACCATTTTTTCCTCTAGCTTACTTTATTGTAAGAATATGTTATATAATACATACAGCCTACAAAATGTATATTAATAGACGATGTTATCAGTAAGAGTTCTGGTCAACAGCAGGCTATCAATAGCTAAGTTTTTGGAGAGTCAAAAGTTATACATGAAGTTTTGACGATGCGTAGGGTTAATACCTCTAACCCCCGCATTGTTCAAGGATCAACTATTTATGTGTGTGTGTGTATGTGTGCGTGTGTACGTATATGTCCTGTTGGTCCTATTTTTTTTCTCCACAGAACCCCAGTTAACACAGATTTGGGTCCAGTGAAGTGGGGTGTTGCTGTAACAAATGTGGAAGTGGCTTTGGATCTGGGTGATGAACAGAGGTTGAAGGAGTTTTGAAGTACATGCTAGAAAGAGCCTAGATTCCTGTAAGGAGACCGTTGGTAGAAATATGAATGTTAAAAGCCTTTCTTGTAAGGTCTCACATGGAGCAGCTTATTGGAAAGTGAAAACGAGGCAATCCCTCTCACAAAGTGGCGAAAACTCGGCTGAGTTGTGCTCTAGCATTTTGTGGAAGGTAGAACCCGTCAGCGAGGCAATGAACTATTTAGCTAAGAACATTTCTAAGCCAAGTGTTGAAGGATCATTGTGGTTCCTTTTGGTTATTATAGTAAAATGTTGTTGCAGGATTTTTTACCTCATTACCCAGGGTTCATTATCTCGCCACTTCGAAGAATGAAGAGGTGGACAGAAAGTGAGCACAGGCAAAAGTTTATTAGAGTATAAGATTAGGAATGAAGAATAGTATGAAAAGTCTCTTTACACGGAGGGGGCATTCAAAAGTGAATACCTGCTGACAACGAGCAAGGGTCCTTGTTTTATCAGGTTCTGGTCAGCCCTCCCTTCCCTTCCCTTCCCTCTTGTTCCTTCTCAGGTCCTACCTTCATTGGCTTGATAGCTCTTGTCCTTTCCTGATTGGCTTGTTTCCATTGTATGAGGGGTGGTCTACAGACGTATTGTTTCTTGTGGGTCCTTTGTTTTATGGTCTACGACTTATTTTTAGGTCTTTAATCAAATTCCTGAGAGAAACCTGAAGGGAAGTAGGTGGTATCTGTTACATTCTTAAGAGGAACCTTACATCTGAGGGGATTGTCTGTGGTGAGACTCAGACACTTGTAGCATTGTTCCAAAATATGTTTTTCTCCATCCAGGGACCTCAGGTCCTATCTTTACCTCTCTTTTTACTGAATCCTATCTGTTCCTATCATAATGTGAGATGAGAGAAATAAATTGGAAAAATAGATAAGCAAAATGAACTAGAACTTGAAGATTTGGGAAATTCTCAGCCTATCTTACTGCAAAAAAAAAAAAAAAAAAGAGAGAGAGAGAGAGAGACAGACAGAGAGAAAGAAAGTTTATTCTGAAGAGAAATTAAGGGTGTGGCTGAACAGCCTTTTGATAAGGAGATTGATGTGGATATGGAACACACTTTTAATCACCTGATCAACCATTTCAGCACAAGTGAGGAATGGACAGGATAGACAGGATTATAGTAGCAGATACTCCGCAAGCGGGAACTAAAAGGAACAGAACATATGGGGGTGGAATGAAAGAAAGCTGGCTAACTTCTGGGATTCTACAGGACCAGACAACATGGTTATTCGGTTGGGAATATGAATAATCCTCCCCAAAAAGGAAAGAAGGACCCTGAGGGCGATCCAAAGACCTGCAGGGCTACCCCTCCACCAAAGGCCAGTTGGTTAGGGCTGGTTTCTCCTTGGTTTACAAGCGTAGGCCCTCTTCAGCTTCAGGGACTAGAATGCCACCAGCCAGGGCCTAAGGAGCAAGGCCAAGGCCCAGTGCCACACGGGCTGGATTGTCTTGCTGCACCAACAGTGGTAGGAGCCACCCCACTGAGCTATGGAGGGATGTGACCCTGCCACCTCGGTGGGCCTGGAGGGCAGGGCATTGAAACAAAAAGAATTATTCTACCGCCTCCAGATGTAATGGACTTTGCCTTGCTAGATGTTTGCTTGGTTGGGACCCATCACCCCTTTCTTCCTTCTGATTTCTCCATTTTGGACAAATCATGTCTGTGCTATGCCTCTGTCACCATTGTATTTTGGAAGCACATAACTTTGATTTCACAGGTTTACAGCTGGTGAGGAATTTTGCTTCAGGATGAAGTGTAGCCTGCAGTTCACCCACATCTGATTTCAATGCTACTTAGATGTAACTTTGGCCTTTAGACTTTAGAGCTGCTAAGGAAATGAATTAAAACTTTGAGGGCTGCTGGGATGGAATGAGTGCATTTTGCACGCAAGAAAGGCATGAATTTTGAGGAGCAAGGGGTAGAATGTTATGGACTGAATGTCTGTGTCCCCCTGAAATTCATGTGTTGAAGCCTTAACTCCCAATGTGACTCTATTTGGGGATAAACAACTAAAGTAGTCACTAAGATTAAATTAGGTCAGAGGGCACCTGGATGGCTCAGTCAGTTAAGCCTCCGACTTCCGCTCAGGTCGTGATCTCGCAGTTTTTGAGTTCAAGCCCCACATCGGGCTCTGTGCTGACAGTTTGGAGCCTGCTTCAGATTCTATGTCTCTCTCTCTCCGCCTCTCCTCCCTCTTGCTCTCTCTCTCTCAGAAATAAATAAATATTTAAAAAAGATTAAATTAGGTCATAACAATGGGGCAAGTATCAATAGGATTTGTGTCCTTATAACAAGAGAAACTAGCTAACTCCCTCCCCTTTGTGCACAAAGGAAGGCCATGTGAGCACACAGCAAGAAGGCGGCCATCTGCAAGCCAGGAAGAGAACTGTTACCAGGAACCTAATCAGCCATCACATTGATGTTGGACTTCCAACCTCCAGAGCTGCGAGAAATGAGTATCTGTCGTCTGAGTCCCCAATCTGTGGTGTTTTGGTATAGCCGCCGGAGCTGACTGACTGACACACTCTGGCTGCAGAGTAGAGGGGGACTGAGGGACGGGGTGAGGAGTGAGGAAACCAATGTGGACGTTGCTGCAGGAGAAAGAACGTTGATGGACAGAATTAGGGCAATCACAGTTGGAGACGATCCTTAGTGGTGTTCACTAAGGGCAATTAGAAACAGGAACCAGTGTGTTGATGAGGAAGATAAATGTTATTACAGACCAAACCAAAAGGCTTTCGGCCCTTCACTCGATTAAACCCGGGTCACACGGTCTTTCCTCTGAATAAAATCCGAGCATAAAAGGGTGAAGCTGTATTAGTTCCTCTCTGCCACCCCTTCCTTCTCACTCCTTTCGTCTGCCTCGGTTTGCTCATCTTTAAGGTGGGGATACACTGATCGCACTTTCGAACACACCAGCCCATTGAGACCACCAGACACGCTGAGAGCACCACGCAGGCGAGGGCATTCTGGAACATTTGACGGTCTTGTTACAGCGGCTTTGTGACCTTTCTTGACTCTCTTTTCCATGGTAGGGGCATTTGGGATCAAGGAGATGAAGAAGAGGAGGTAGAGGAGGAAGCATGAGGAGCCCCGATTTCCTGGCCTCAGCCGGAGGTGAGCCTAGCTTGCTGACATTTCACTAGGAGCTGTAAGGGCAGGGTGCCCAAAAGGAGAGGTAAAGGAGAGGGGGCAGGGTGACAGGGGAAGCAGTTGCCAACTGGCCCCCCTCCAGGTCACACAGCCAGTGCTCAGCAAGAAGAGGCATTTTCACACAGGTATGCAGGAGCCCCTGCACTGACATGCCTACTTCAGGGTTCAAACAGGAATTGACCTGCCGATTCCCTTCTGTTTCCTGCCGCGTGTGGTAAAGTCTGCCTCTCAGAGAATTCAGCCCTGACTCGCATTAACACTTCTGACTTGCATCATCTGACACCTTTGTGCACCTTCTGGGAAGTCGGGTTCTCTACCCTGCCCTGAGACACATGCTCCACTTGAGGCCAGATACAGTATGAGGAGCCAAAGGCTCCTGGCCATGGCCTCCGGTGGGGCAACTCTCTAGGAGCCTTTCCAGGGTTGGTCAAGATGGCCCCTGTGGTAGAGGAAGCAGTGAGACTCTGGAGACAGATGTGGGGCAGATAACGTGGGGCGGTACCTACCAGACGACCAATGAAAGAAAGATGTAAAGTATTTGTGGGATATTTTACAGTGTATTAATCTTTCATACACATCCTCTCTTTTGATCTTCACAACTTCCAGTGGAATGATCCAGAGGGGCACTTCGGGATGGCCGCTAGGCACTTCCTGAACTCGTAGAACTTCATTTGAAACACCCCTGATTGTTACGTGTCTCTGAAAGTCAACATAAGTGGAAGAATGCCTACCAAGTCTAATGAGAGAGGATCGGGCTTGACCCACACTATCACTCAAAATCAGTCAGTTGGGGCTGCACGGCTCCCCCAGGAGTCTCAGGGGGAGAATGGGGGATGCGCTGGTGACTCCAGCTGTAATTGTAACTGATCAGTTCTTTAAAAATCCCTGACACAGATACAGCCACTTTATTTGCCAGTCAAATACAAACTCTACAAGAGCAGAGGTATTTGCCAGTTTGGTTGCCAAACACATCCCAGGACCCCAGCTCGTTCATATCGACATTTGTGGAGTCGATTAATATGTGAAACCTGGATGTTGAGAATGTAGGGTCTTTTGTAGTTTCTTTTTCTTTTCTGTATGTTTTATATATGTTTTTGTTGTTGTTGTTAAGAGGAACTCTACTATCAAAGGGGAGAGAGTCAACATGGAAGCTTGGCAAACCGGAGGGATGTGAGAAAATAAAATTTGACAGATTTGTTGAGCACTCCCAAATGAAGATAGACTTTTTCCTCTTACTATTCCTATTTATACATAAACTGATTCAACAAAAATTAGATACTTGTAAAGGTCAGACAGTGAAAATTGTGGGTCTGGACCCAAACTGAGCATCTATAGGTGATACGAACTTGAACTTTGGATTCAAACAGACTTCAGATTGAATTTTGACCTCATACGCTTTCATGTGTTGGGGATGGGACGTGTGGAAGGAGCTCAAAAGGCTTAATAATATTTTTTTCAATAAAAAAAGTGAGTGAGTGCCTATGCCAGATATCACTAGAGTCAGTATGTGCCAAATGCGACATTGAACAGCATCCCTTTTAGTTCTCTCATGACTTCTCTAAGGTTGACAGATTAAAAAATGGTACCATGGAAATGTCCTGTAACTTGACCAAAATCATACAGCCAAAGGCTCCAAGTATGGTGGTCTGTGGAATTCCAAAGCTCACGATGTTGATAACTAGTCTTTCACCTACAGTCAAATGTGGAGAAGAGATAGTGTCTTAGCTACCAAGGTCTGTGTCACTCCAAAGCCATTTGTTTCTTTTCTCTCTGTCTCTGCCTCTGTCTCTGTCTCTGCCTCTGTCTTTCTGTCTCTCTGTCTCTCTCTCTCTCTGACTCCCTCACTGTGGCTCTCTCTTTTTCTCCAGGGCCTGGACAGTTGATCTGAAGATCTTTATCTTGCTCCTGCCCTGAGCTAAGACATTGGCTCGGCATCACTCATCTTAGAATTCATGTGAGTAAAATACCCTTAAATGTGTGTCAGTGCCCGCTTCATTATCATGCCCTAAAAGCTGCACACACCAGCTCTCTAGTGGTTTGGTCGGTCAGATGAAGGAAGTACTAAGAATTCCAAGTATGGGTCTCCTAATGGTATAAAAATAATCACATTTTGGACACCAAACAACCCATCTCTAACCTTTCTATTTGTGTTTGTGTTTTGCCAAATTATAAAGCCCAGCCAGCTGTGTAGGTATTGGTTCTTAACGATTTCTAGAAAAACTGGTTATAAATACGAGATTAAAAGCTTTAAATTTACAGAGGAGTGCGGAGGTTTTTTTGTTTTGTTGTGTCGTGTTTTCTCGGTGGAGCCTTTTACCTCCTAAAGCCGGGGAAAGGGTAGGAAAGAGCTGAAGTCAGCCTTAAATATTTAATTTCCTTCTTCAAATCTCAGATGTTAGGAGAACTGTGGGGCGACCGCACACCTAAGTTCGGCAACCAAAGAAGTTCCAAAGCTGTCCTCCTTTTCCGTCTCACGTGTCATGGGACTTTCACTTGCTATTTATCTCCCCAAGCCACCTCCCTCTACAGGAACTAAAACCCCATTATTCTTAAACGGTCTGGTTTGATGTCGCCACAGCAGTGAAAGTCATTATGATTCTCCAGGGCAATTTTCTTCCTGGACTAATAACGCTCCATTAGCATCTTTCAAAGCCAGAGGAAAATCTGTTGTAGGAAAAGGGAGAGAGGTAGCTAGCAGTGGAAAGCGGGATGAAATATGTCCCCCTGACTTTATATAATCCTTTGCTGACACACAATTTCTCAATTAGACACCCTGGCCTCCCGGTTTACTGCTGGTGAAGGACGGAGGCAGCCATCAAACTGGGGGAAAGGCTTGTTTCCTTCTGTTGGATCTGCCTGTCAGCAGACGCGCAGAAATGACCCTCGAGCCTTCCAACCCAGATGTGATGGAGAAAATTGGTAAAGCTGAATCGTTTCAACAAATTGGCAGGTCACTGTGGGTGGATAATACAAAATGTCATGCAAAAACTTATCTTACTGAAAAACTAATATTTGCGACAAATCCCATCTCCTAGATATATCTTCGAAAAGAAACATATCCTTTTACTCTCTCACAAGCGACAGTAACTCTAAATCATACAGGTATACGAGTGCTCATATATATGCACATATGTTGCACACATATGTAAAGTCTATGTATACACACTTCCACACAAACACACCACAGGACTAAGTATTTCCTTCTGTGTTCACAAATTTTTACCATCTCTTGTTCATGCTTTATTTCTACCCTGCTGATCCTTTAACAGTTGTCCTGTCGATCAGGATGCTGGCTAGAGAAATAAGGATCTAAGAGTAATTGGTTCTATTAAGGTCTAGGGGATACTCACCGAAGAGGCAAAATGTATCTTAGAAAATATAAAGAAGGAATAGGAAAGCTCTAGCCATCTGGGCTCTCAGAGTTTTAAAGACTTTTGGATATTGTGAATGCGAGCCTATGGCAATAATGATTTCACATCACTTTTTAATTATTTCTGGAGAGCAGACTAGTATGTCTTCTGATTGTTGCCTCCTGCACAGAAGAATCATTAGGCAGTAGTCCAGCTTTATGGGAGTACATATATATTAATAAATAGATGCATAAGTGTACAAGCGCAGGTTACAGACCCAATTTAAGAGTGATATTGACTAAAGGTGGTGAAGTAAGTGACCTCTGTGCTAATGGTACTATTTATATGAAAAGAATTTATTCAAGCAAATAATATATTACTTGTCTCTGGAAACAATGCAATAAATACAAAGGCCATTGTATCTCCTGAAATAGTCTCACGAGTTAATTTCAAGAGAGTACAGCAACTATACGCTAGAGAAATGAACTCCTGTAACCAAGTCATTACTTTGCCATACGATATTATAGGTAAGGCTGCAGACTGCACAGCCAGACTGCTTGCCTTCAAATCTTATTTGATCATATGCCAGCTGCATTGCACAAGTGACTTTGTTTCTCTGTACCCCAGTTTTCTCATCTAAAAAATGAGGATGACTGTTCTTACACTAGGCGGTTGATGAGACCATTACTATTAGTGAAGTAATGTATCTAAAGCCTGTAGAACAACGGCTAGGATAAAGTAAGTGTGGAATCAATGCTAGCAGTCGTTTGCTGATGACCCAGTTTCACTATCCATCCAATAAAAATGATCTTACGTTCTGCAGAGGGTGGTGGTAATAATTAGAGAGCGTGTAATTTAAAAGTTCCTAGGACAGTGACTGCCATATTCTTCTCTGCCCATAGGGTGTTTTTTTGCCACCTGCTGACATAAATTATATATATATATATATATATATATATATATATATATACACACACACTAACAAAGTGCATAATAATTATATGCCTCACATTTATACAGCACGTTATACAGCACAAATTACAGAGAAGTTAACGTGATACCTTATTTAATCCTTTTAAAGTCTCGTCAGGTGCACATCATTAGCCCCCCTTTAAAGGTGAGGCTTAACATGCTCAAGTGACTTTCCTGAGGCTACACAACTATAAATGAAAACTAGAAGCCGGGCAGGATTTGTGAGCCCCTATTTGTACCAATAACTGCACTTGGCATTTAATCTTTATGATGCTATTTAATCTTTCAAGAATCCCCAAAGTTAGAGATTATTGTTTACGGGCTGCAGAAAGCTTAATCCAACACCCACATCTACACAGGGGTCGGAATCCATCTTTATACTGAGGTCTGTCTGTAGATTCAGGGTGTTGGTTCTTTAAACCACATAGCATCTCGCTTTCATTTAGGCATTTTGTTTTCAGGATTTTCCATGTTAAAAGAAAGAAGAAAAATAGGATGTGTTCACTTCATGCCTCATGCATGGTTATGTGAAATGATAACTACATCTGTGAGGTCTGATTGATACATTCTCCCATCCACCATCTCCTTTTCCCGCCCCTGATTCACGTGAGCTTTGATGAGGAAATGAAAGGGGGAAAGAAAGGGGGAAAGAGAATGAGGGAGTGAGGAAGGAAGGAAGGAAGGAAGGAAGGAAGGAAGGAAGGAGGGAGGGAGGAAGGGAGCACTGAAAGCTTCTGGGTGTGTGCACAGGTGGTGAGCCTTCTCTAGGGTCCCTATCAACGATACCAGCCCTTTTATCTTCCAGAGCCTTAAGCTACTGTGATCTGTTCAGCCTTCTGTGGCTACATATGTCTCCAAGCAGAGTGATGGTTCCTAACAGCATGAACTCTGCATTATGATCCCCCCTGCCTTAGGAATCACTCTAAATTAAGCAGTGGCTGTGTGCACCAGCAGGAGGAGAGAATGCTTTGGCCCAGCCCAGCTACCCAAAGTTTGCAGTGTTTTAAGATCTCTCCAACAACAACAAAAAGAAGAAGAAGAAGAAGAAGAAGAAGAAGAAGAAGAGAGGAAATCTCTCTTCTTTAAAAATAGCATAAATTATTCTCTTTCCTTCATGCAGGCTTCAGTAGCAGGAAAGCAGAGCTCGTAAGAGGTAAGGAAAATTATTTGTTCAAACACTACCCTGTGACATCCATCGCCAATAGAAGGAGGGATGTGAAATTCTCAATAGGACAAGGCGTTCACCTTGGATCTTGGGTTGAGACACAAAGGCAAATGATGATATTGGAAAATAAGAGCTAGCCAAGAAAGAAGAACAAATTAAGGGACGGAAGACACTTGCTGCGACTAATCGCTAAATTGTTGCCAGTGCAAGCCAAGCGTCGTGGAACACCGGTTTGCCTGACGATGCACAGACATTAGCACCTTAGCACCGTCGTTTGACTGCACTTTATCGTAGCACCTCTGGCAAGGTAAGTGCTGGTGGTTGTACAGTGTGTAGGCCGCAGAAGCCAGGCATCCTGACCTGAGCGTTAACTAGGGTACACAGCTTCCCAGGACACCATTTTCTGGGAAATGTCAGGTCACACCGCTGCTGCTTCTGGCTCCGTGGCTGGTGGCCTTGTGGTCTTGTTCCATCACTTTCCTTACTCGAAAAAGAGAGATTTGTTGTGCGATAGATTAATCTTCAGCCCTTCCTATGTACAAAAGTGCTCTGCCGGGCACACAAAGAGAGAAAGGAAGGTGTAAGGGGGCCAGACCATGGTCCCCTCCTCGAGCGGCATAGTATAGACTGTGGGAATAAGACTTGGCCAGATTGCTCTTAAGGCAAAGGAGAGCCGAGGCCAGAAGTTGCTGAGTGATGGCAGGTTCCCATCACTGCCGCCCACAGCACGACTGCAGGCGGGACAACGTGTCTCCATCCTGCCTCACAGCACTACACCTGCGGCCCTCCCTGACACAGGCCATCTCAGTCCCATACACCTGCTAACATTATTCTAATGCAAATTCAACCTGCCTCAGTTTCCCTCCCTGATTTTTTAGTTACATACTTTCCATGCTTGTTTGCTTTAAGATGAACTCCAAACATTTTTAACAGGACCTATAAAAATGTTCATGATTTGTTCCCTGCTGTCTCTTCCAGCTCCCCTTCTCCCTGCCAGCTCCCCCTCCTATAGATCTAATTGACGTTCCTCAGATGGGCTTTACACTCTCTGCCCCAGGGTTCTGCACATGCTTCTTTGTCTCTCCAGAAAACACTCACCCCTTTCTCTGGCCTGGTCCATGCTATTCATATGTCTGGTCTTCGTTGGTCAAAATGTCACTTTCTCTAGAAGAGTCTTCCTCTACCCTGATTTCATACTGACATCCTAAGATTGTGCCACCTTAGGAAGGTTTAAAAAAAATACCATTACTTGTCATACCATTGAATTCAAGCCTTTTTGAAGGCAGGAATCGATGTTTGAAAAGTTCTTCAGATGATTCTACTGTGTAGCTGGGCTTAAGAGCTAGTACGTACCGACCCACTACCCCCTTCCCAATTCTGTGACAGGCATTCTGTCCCCTAGAGCAGAGCCTGGAACCACCTTCTGGAGGGGGTTCTGCAGGTCATTCCCAGTCACAGCTACTCCACTTTGACATCGTAGTTTGAAAGCAGCCACAGACGATACGTAAACAAATAGCCATGGTGTGTTCCAGTGAAATTTTATTTGCAATACAGGCAGCATTCCAGAGTTAGCTTTCAGGGAGACATTTTCCACACTGGACAGTGATTGATCGTCTGTATCCACATCCAGCTCCATGCTAGCGGTTAGTTCCCTGAAGAGGCAGAGAATCTGTGTCACTCAGCTTAGTAGCCACATGCCCAGCACAATGGCTGACGCCACTGGTACTCAATAAATATTTGTTGGGGATAGTGAATGGCTATCAGGATGGCAATGTGAGCGATGTCTAAATCCTCCTAGACATTATTATTATAAGCCTGGGTTCTTATCAGAAAATGCCTCACGGGGGAGCCTGGGTGGCTCAGTCAGTTGAACGTCTGACTTCAGCTCAGGTCATGATCTCACGGCTTGTGAGTTCGAGCCCCGTGTTGGGCTCTGTGCTGACAGCTCGGAGCCTGGAGCCTGCTTCGAATTCTGTGTCTCTCTCTCTCTCTCTGCTCCTAACCCACTCACATTCTGTCTCTGTCTCTCTCAAAAATAAATAAACATTAAAAAAACATTAAAAAAAAAAAAAGAAAATGCTTCATGGCTCTGGGTTTAAGAAGCAGGCTGGGCAAAGGAGGGAGGGGCCCATCTCACAATTGTAAAAACCCATCTCACAATTAAGATGGATGATGGAGTTTTATTTTCTGAAGTCTTTCCAATCTGACAACCTATAACAGGTAAATCATCTAGAAAAATGCTGTTAACAGATATTTGTTCGAACAAAGAGAATCCCATCTCAGTTTCCTTTCCTTTATTCTCTAGTGACTCACCCTGAAATGTGCTCAAGGCAGCCAAAGAATCATGCATGGGGTCCTCACGATGTTCAAAGCTTTCAAACACATTATCTTATTTAAATACCTCCCCCCGCAATACACACACACACACGTCCATCAGTCTTAGGTTCGGATATCTGATTGATATTTCAAAAATGGTACCTTGGATACCATCCCTGTTCCCAAAATTGGTCCATGGTTAGCTATTTCCCCAGGCTAAAATCTCAAAGGATCACCCAGCCACGCAGATCTTCCACACTCTTCTCTGACTCATTTGAGAAGTCATATCCTCAACTGCTTCTCAAGGTGCTGCCTCCAGTTCAGGTGAACCAGAAGTTAGAATCCATGGCAGGTGTCGGGTTCACAACAGGGAACATCGCCTGTCTCAGCACCAATGGAGGCAGCCCCCCTGCCTCACACACACACACACACACACACACACACACACACATATTGTGATCTACTTTGGAATTAACAAAATATTTCCCACGTGATTATCCATGTGACCTTGAACACATTATTTAACCTCGCTGGACTTTAGTTTCCAATTCCTCAACATTGCCTGAGTCATAAAGCTGTCACAAGGATTACGAGATGATGCATGTTGAACACTTAGCACTCTATAGACAGCTCCCCAACTATTCCCATTAATTTATTATTATTTTTATATTCTTTGACCCTCTCCAAAACTCTGTGAGGATAGGCAATGCAGGGAGAATTATCTTTTTTCAGTAGATGAGAAAACGAAAGCCCAGAGAAGTTAGGGCATCTGCCCAATATAACAGAACAATTACACACAGCATTAAGCCATAATTAGACCTAAGCCCTATGGTTCCTAGGGTCTTCCCATCATACCCTGCTTCTTTTGAGACTTTACCTATTTTTGGAGTTATTATAATACATAATATAATATAATATAATATAATATATTAAAATGTATTATTTTAAGTGAAATTGCCCTGTGACTAACGTGGGATTAGAATTTTTTTCATGCAACTACAAGGTAGAGAAAGCTGAATATCTGGGGGGGGTCACCATATCTGCCATTAGCAAGCTATGTGTCAAGGGGCAGACAAATGATCCTCTCTGGTCCTGAGTTTCCTCATATACAATATGAACATTGGGCAAGATTTTCCTTAAGATGCGATCCAGCTCCAGAATCCAGGGAAACTGGATTCTCAATTATTCATGCTCATAGAGAGAGAAGTACTGGGTAATTGAAATCCACAAATAATCCCTCAAGTTGTCTCTGAATCCTCGCACACCAGGCCTTCATCCTTTTTTTCAGTTGCTGACAAGTGGACGTAATTGACTGATTTGGGCTTGATCTTCCTTCTGATCTTATTCATCCTCAGGAGGAAAGAACTAATGAGCAGAAAAATTGCCAAATGGGGGAGGGAGACACAAAAGCAAAGGCATCGATGATCTGTAAGTTGGTTATTTTCTTCTTCAGTTACTGAAAGTGTCTCCACATCTTTGCCTCATGCCATCAAAGGTATGTTCCTGAAGAACTCTGCAAACCAAATTTCTGTCAACTAAATCACATGTGCTATGCAGTGGTGAATTGTTGAGGTAAATTAAAGCAAAGCAAAACAAAACAAAGCAAAGGAAAACGAAACAAAAGAAAGAGCAAACCACAATGACAAAAGAATCTTGTGCTGAATGTTTGCCTGCCTCCCTCCACTCTTTCCCTTGTTTTATGAAGTCACATGAGCATCACCTTCCTCTTCCATCAACTGGAATGTCTTCCACCACTGGATGTCCTTCTCTTGGAGAAAAGAGTAGACAGAGAATAGGCATATACAAGTGACAGCTCTTGGAAGGGCTCAAAGTTTGATGTCGTTGACTTTGATGGTCGAGTTTGCAATTTATACAGGTATACCTCAGAGATATTGTGGGTTCAGTTCCAGACCACCACAAGAAAGTGAATATCACAACAAAGCAAGTGAAATGAACTTTCTGGTTTCCCAGCACATATAAAAGTCACTCCAACACCACATTGTAGTCTATTAGATGTGATAGCATTGCATTAAAAAAAAAGTACATACCTTAATTAAAAAATACTTTATTGCCAAAAAATGCTAAGCATAATCTGAGCTTTCGGCAAGTCATAATCACTGATCACAGATCTCTCTAATAAATATTACAACAATGAAAAAGTTTTAAATATTACAAGAATACCTAAATGTGACAGAGACTTAAAGTGAGAAAATGTTGTTGGAAATAGGGCACCAATAGATTTGTTTGTTGCCAGGTGGCCACAAACCTTTAATTTGTTAAAAAAAAAAAAAATAACACAGTATCTGTGAAGCACAATAAAGCAAAACTCAATAAAATAACGTGTGCCTGGACACTTTGGGGAAAGATAGATTTTAAAATGTATTTTAATGTGGAGATGAATTTCCATGTGGAGAAAGGGGAACTGTTTTTGCACTGTGGGTGGGAATTCAAACTGGTACGGCCCCTCTTTAAAGCAGTATTGAAGTTCCTCAAAAAATTAAAAACAGAACTACCCTATCACACAGCAATTGCACTACTAGGTATTTATCCAAAGGACACAACAATGCTGATTTGAAGGGGCACATACACCTTAATGTTTAAAACTTTTTTTAATGTTTTTATTTATTTTTGAGACAGAGAGAGACAGAGTATGAGCAGGGGAGGGTCAGAGAGAGAGGGAGACACAGAATCCGAAGCAGGCTCCAGGCTCTGAGCTGTCAGCCCAGAGCCCGACGCGGGGCTCGAACTCACGGACCGTGAGATCATGACCTGAGCCGAAGTCGGATGCTTAACCAACTGAGCCACCCAGGCACCCCATGCACCCTAATGTTTCTAGCAGCACTATCAGCAATATCTAAAGTATGGAAAGAGCCCAAATGTCCATTGACTGATGAAAGGATAAGGAAGATATGCCCCCCCACACACGCAAACACACACACAATGGAATACTACTCGGTGATCAAAAATAATGAAACCTTACCATTTGCAACAACACGGGTGAAACTAGAGTGTATTATGCTAAGCAAAATAAGTCAGGCAGAAAATGACAAATATATGATTTCACTCATATGTGGAATTTAAGAAACAAGTGGACATAGGGGAAGGGAAGGAAAAATAAGATAAACACAGAGATGGAGGTAAACCATAGAAACTCTTAAATACAGAGAACAAACTGGGGGTTTCTGGAGGGAGTGTGGGTGGGGGATGGGCTAAATGGGTGATGGGCATTAAGGAAGGCACTTGCTGGGATGAGCATTGGGTGTTATATGTGAGTGATGAATCACTGGGTTCTACTCCTGAAACCAATACTACACTGTATGTTAACTAATGAATTTAAAAAAAAATAAGTGTGTGTGTGTGTGTGTGTGTGTGTGTGTATTATAGAATTTCAATAAACAGGGAAATCTGATCTCAATGTGAAAGTTGGGATAGATTGTAGAACAAATACAATCTCAAGTAGTAGACAGGGAAGAGATGATAAAATATAATTACAAAAAATGTTCAGGTCATAATTTCTGCAAAATACAACAAATACGATTCATGTCCATAAACTGTGGGAAAGCGATAGAGGATGAAGGCCTCTAAGTCTGGCACCAAATCCCAGCTTTGGACCTCTGTGCTTTTTTGCCCTAGGGAAGCTACTTTGTATCCCTTTAACTCAGTTTCCTCATTTTTAGAATAAAGATAACAAAAGTAACTATTTTGCAGGGCAATTGTAAGGAATTAAACAAGTTAATATACATGAACCCCTCAGAACTGTGTGTTCAGGTAATGTGTTAAATATTTATTATTCATAAGATTATTTCTATCTAAATTACAATAACATGTGCATATCTTATTTCTGTACACTGTCATCTCAAACTTCAAACATTGCTGTGGAATAGAAACCATTAGTCTTTCCCATAGAGAAGGCCAAAGTGGGTCTAAAATTTAGGTTTTTCTGACTGCAATAATGTGCTCAACTTAGATACATCTCCAAGTTCAAAGCTGAATCTCAGGTGACAAGTCTGACATAGCCCCCTCCATCCCTCTGAGGATGTCTTAGGTTAGTTTTTGTATCAATCATGGCAACCACTGGCTGTTGGTGTTGATATGATTCTTGCAAGGCATTGGAACCCAGTTCCTCAGAGTTGTTTGGAACCTATATTTCTTTGATTGCTTTTTTTTTTTAAATAAGAAACAAATATTTGTACTACTGATTAGGGCATTTATACAATTCAGTAGAATAAGAAACCCATCTGGTATGAGAGGATTAATTCTAAAGGAACCTCTTTTCAGGTTTATGGGAAGCTTCTGTTCTGATGTAAACAAATCTCAGTCTAGCCAATGTTTAGAAAGGCCTGTTTCTTCACATTTTCACCAATTCTGAATTATATCATTTAAAAATTGCAAAGCCCATAGGTGGTTTCTTATTGTGACTTGTAGAAGAAGTTGACTAGCCTTTTATGTTTATTAGTAATTTGCTTTTTATCTTTTGAGAATTGCCTTTTAAAATATCTTACCCACATTTCTATTAGATGATCTGTGTAATTCCTATTGGTCTCGAGGTACTATTCACAGATTAAGAATAACAAATCTTTGTCATGTATATTTCAAATGCTCTTTCCATCTTATTATAGCTTTAGCCTTTTAAAAAACACAAATACACTACAGTCAAATTTATTTTTAATGTGTTCTGAATTTCTTTCATTTCTTAGGACATTTTTGTCACTGAAAGACATAAATATACTCTAGGGCACCTGGGTGGCTCAGTCAGTTAAGTGTTGGATATCGGCTCAGGTCATGATCTCATGGTTCGTGACTTCAAGCCTCACATCTGGCTCTGTGCTGACAGCTCAGAGCCTGGAGCCTGCTTCAGATTCTGCGTCTCCCTGTCTCTCTGACCCTCCCTCGCTCATGCTCTGTCTCTCTCTCTCTCTCTCTCTCACTCTGTCAAAAATAAACATTAAAAAATTTAAATAAAACTTAAAAAAATAAATACACTTTAACTTATCTTCTAATATTTTAGATTTTTACAAATATTTAAATGTTTTATGCACTCTTATTGTATTTATTTCCAAATGAATAATTATTGTTTGCAGTATTTATTGATAAAATATTATATTTTATGGAATTATAATGCTATTTTTCCATATATATTTAATATAGAGTTTCATTGATTTCTTGACTTTATTCTTTTTTCTGTGATTGATTTGGTTATTCTTGGGTGATATCTATATGGTTTTAATTATGTGGCTTTATACAATTTTCTAATATCTGGGAAAAGATATTTCCTTCTTCACTAATCCACATTGCCTTTTTGTTGTTGTTGTTATTGAAGATATTTATCGCTATATTAATTTAAAAATTTTTGTAGTCAAGTTAAAACATCATCTAATTAAAATTACGTATGCTTACTAATTTTTAGAATGACTGATATTTATATGATATTATGTATCCTTATCAAGAAACACATAGTTTCTCTCCATTATCTCAGGTCTTACTTTATGTGCAACAAAAAAGATTTTGGCTGTTTTCATATAGATTTTGTTGTTTTCTTTTTTAAATTTATCCTTTGGTGTTTGTAGGTTATGTTTATTGTATTTTTTTTTGTTTCCTTTACAACCTGGATATTACTAGCATAAAGGGAAAACATTAATTTTGTATATTTATATTGGGTCCAGGCACCTTATCATCTTACTTAATTCTAGTACTTGACTCCCCACCCCCAAGACTTTCCTTCCTTTCTATCTACCATCTTTCCTTTGTCCCTCCTTTCCTTTCTTCCTTCCTTCCTTACATCCTTCCTTCCTTCTTTCCTTCCTACTTCCTTTCTAAAGTCTTCAATCATACAACATTAAGATAAAGATTATTTTATTTTCTAAAATTTATGCTGATATTCTTTACCTACTCATTGCATTAACTAAAATCTCCAAAATAATGTAATAGCTGATGTTTCTGCCTTATGATTAACTTTAATGAAAGGACCTGAGCATGTCTCATTTAATTTGATGTTTGCTATTGCAAAATAGTATTTCTTACATGAAGTGGTTTTCTTCTATTCCTGTGATGTAGGGTTTTTAGTACCAATTTGTAGAGTAAGTTTTTAGGTACCTTATTGATAGAGTCCTATTTTTGTCCTGTGATCTTTTTAGTCACGATAAATTATTAGCATGGATTTACTGAACTATTCTGTAATCTTGGTAATGGTATATTATTTTTGATACTTTTTTAGCCTCATTTTTTTCAAGTTTTAACATATATATGTATAGGTAAAATAAATGTGTTTCAATTTCTTTGTATTACATTTATAAAGTTTGATATCAACTTTATGCCTTAATCCTAAATCTAATTGAGAAGCTATCCTATACCACTTAGAACCTGGAATAAATCTTAGAAGTATCTTCTATTTAAAGTTTAGATAGAAATTTATCAAGGGATTAGAGCATGTTTCTCTCTTAATTGGGATATTTTTATCTACCTTCCTGAACTGTTTGTTCATAGTGTCTACCTTTTTTTAATCAATATTAGTAGTTTATATTTTGCTATAAAACATCAATTTACTCTACAAATTCAAATCAATTCCAATGCAACTGCACGTCTGTGTTTATACATACTATCTCACTGCTTTTTAAAATATTTTTTATTTTTTAAGTTTATTTATTTATTTGAGAGAGAGAGTGTGTGTGTGTGCGTGCGTGCGTTTGTGTGTGTGTGTGTGTGTGTGTGTGTGTGTGCATGCATGCATGCATGCATGCTTGAGTGGGGTAGGGGCAGAGAGAAAGGGAGGGAGAGAATCCCATGCAGGCTGTGCTCAGAGCAGAGCCCAGTGCAGGGCTCCATCCCAGCACTGCAAGAGCACAACCTGAGCCAATATCAAGAGTCAGACACTTAACCTACTGAGCCACCCAGGTGTACTGTATGCTCATTTCTTATAGTCAATTTTTAAGGTGTTTTCTCAATTTTACTTACCCTCACTTGTCAGAGATTTAGATCCTTTATCAGGTTTCTTTTCTCTCTTACCTCCTGGGGTATTTTGTAATTTTCCCCCTATTTTTTTAAGTTTATTAATTTATATTTGAGACAGAGTGAGAGACCAGAGGAGGAGCAGAGAGAGGGAGACAGAAGTAGAATCCAAAGCAGGTTCTGCACCAGAAGCACTGAGCCTGATTGGGCTGGAACCCACAAACCATGAGATCATGACCTAAGCCGAAGCCAAGAGTCAGATGCTTAACCGACTGAACCACCCAGGTGCCCCTCCCCTAATTTCTTAAAAAGAATGCTTACTTCTCTCTTAAGATTTTATGACAATGTATTATATAGATTAAGCCATCTATTCATAAAAAACCTATAGAACTGTAAGAAACTAAAACAAACATCACAATGAATTTTACATACAGCTATTTTGAAAGGAAAAATATCATTGAGAACAGAAATATAGAAGGAAGTTGGTCACGAGTGATATGGCCTAATAGTTGAAAGGCGAAAGGAAGGAAATGATATTCCCAAAACTGTATGAGCTAGCAGATATTTCCACAAAAAAAAAAAAAAAAAAAAAAAAAAAAAAGCTTCTAGTTTGTTATGGTATCACCATTTGGGTTAGAAATACTTGTGCTGACAGCTCAGAGCCTGGAGCCTGCTTCCAATTCTGTATCTCCCTCTCTCTCTCTCTGCCCCTCCCTGGCTCTCTCTCTCTCTCAAGAATAAATGAACATTAAAAAAAAGAAAAGAAAAGAAAGAAAGGCATCCTGGCAACTAATTAAAATTGAAGAATTGTTTCTGTGTTCAGACCCTGACTTTCATTAAACTTTCACTTAGTTCACTGGATCTAATAAAATCCAGGCTCCCAAACAATGGAAATACGAAGAAATTCCTATTAAGAGAAAGGTCATAAATGTAGCTCACCATTTTGACATAACTTGAGCACTAAAACCACATGGATGGTCACAATGACTGCTTTTACCTGTCTGAGGTTAAGAGAAGTCTCATATGGGCTTGACGAAGGCTTACGCATGTCAATGGCCTATAGGCAAAAAACTCAATTCAATGAAAGTTCTCAATGTAAATATCCTCATTTGAAATGAAAGAGGCAAAAGGGGAAGGAGCAATTTCCTTTGGAAATTTCTTTTGAAAAATGATAGTATATTAAGAGCATGTAAAAATACGAATATTTATTGTTTTCAAGATATGTATTTGATTTACATAAGGAGTGAATGGACTTCGCATGTTCACAAAATAACACAACAACTACCTTGACCTCAACCTTCATCTGTAAGACATGTTGTCTCAAAGTATGGGATAAATGGTTTTTATTCAAGGGAGAGAACCCAAAGGAAACATTTGTGTCTTAAAAGAGACTTTTGCCTTCATTCAGAGGTAAAAAGAAAATGCAAAATGAAAGGACCCTTCTATGTCATGTCAGCATATATGTAATATTTCCAATTTTCTTTTCACGACCTCTCAGAAAAACATAGTCTCAAAAGTGCTGTTCAACTGGAAAAAGAAATTGCCCAACAATTACAGATTCATTCAATATAAGGTGTGTGGTTTCTGGAAAACGCAGCAAAAACAAAATCTTCCATACTTTGCTACCATTTTAGTGAATCATAAAGAATTTCTTGAAGGCCTAGTGCTTTGTAATAAAAAGTAATTTTGCTAATATATTCCCTAGACATAAGGTATTGTGTTATATTGGATTGCATACATTAGACCAAAATGCTCTCTTGTTCAAACTTTTATAATTCCAGAGACTTCCTGCGAGTTTTATGTATGTGGTGGAATTTGCTTAGAGGTCGTTACAAACAAGTTCTTTTTCTTTGCGAGGAGGAGTGTGGAGGGACTACTTTTGGAATGCAGCAGGAGAAACGCAAAGCAAAAAGAGTGGCTGAGATTGTTGACTATCTTATTCATAGGATACCGAAATGAGAAAATCGGAAAGGCTGCATTTTTCTGCCAGCATTTTTTTAAAGCTCACAGTAATTTATTGATGCATAATTTACTTGCAATAAAACGCATAATCAAAATTGTGCATCTTACTGCATTTTGCCGAATGCATATAGCAGGGTAACCACTACCTGGTAAAGATACAGAACATTGTACTCTAAGAAGTTCTTTTTTGCCCTTTTCTCTTACTTCCCCTAAAAAGCAATCAATAATCTGATTTCCATCCTCATGGACTGGCTTTGCTTGAATTTTATATAAATGGCACCATGCAACAGGCATCAGTTTGTGTGTGTCTTCTTCCACTCAGCATGTTTTTGAGAATCATTCGTATTGCTGCATGTATTAGGGTTTTGTTCTTTTTTTATTAGTGTTTAATTGTTTGAATAGTTAATACTGTTTGTTTCTCTATTCATGAGCATTTGGGTTGTTTCCAGTTTTAGCCATTATGACTCCCATGACTTGGATAATATTGTACAACCATTTTTGTGGATATATTTATTTATTTCTCTTGACTATATAGTTAGGAATGAGCTTGCCGGGTCATATGACATGGCATTTTGTTTTGTTTTTAATCTTCAAACTAAGGAACAATTTCAACGACAGTACAAGTAAAATTTTCCCTTGCCTATTGTTTCCATGACGTCTACCTCCTCAAACTCTTTGGTGTGTGTTTCCATAGGTAAGAATATTCTCCCACATAATAATTGCGATAATGAAAATAATATTGATATTTTACCACCATCCAACGTTCACACCCTACTCAAGATTTTCAATTATCCCAATAATGTATTTAAAGGAAAACAGTTAAGTCCAGAATCAAGAGTTGCATTCAGTCTTGATAGATCTTTACTCCAACTTTTATCTGGGAACTTTCATCGGCTTTTCTTTGACTTTCATGATCTTGACACTTCCAAGAACTTGAGAACTCCTCAATTTAGGTATGATTAGACTCAGGCTATGCATCTTTGGCAGGAGTATCACTGAAGTGATGCTTTCTGTTGGGTCCACATGATTTTGACTTATCTCATTAGTGACGAGTTCACTAGTGAACATTAGTTCACTTTTGATCAGTTGATGAAGGTGATGTCTGCCCAGCTTCTCCACTATGGCATTACTCTATTCCCTTTTCCATTTCATACGAATTTTATGTAGCGAGAACTTAAATCTGCACAAATATGGTTTCATTAAACTTTTAATTTACCCATTTAAATGTTTGTAAAAGTAGAGTCATGGATTCCTATTTTATCTAATGGGTTATAACCCAACTCACTCATTATTTTGATACTGAAATTATCCCAAATTTGGACCGTGGAAGTGCTTCCAACTAACAAGCTTAAGTATCCTTTTGATAATCCCCTTCTTCTTTTGTTTAATTTTTTTTAACGTTCATTTAGTTTTGAGGGAGAGGGAGACAAAGTGCAAGTGGGGGAGGGGCAGAGAGAGAGGGAGAGACACAGAATCCGAAGCAGGCTCCAGGCTGTTGGCACAGAGCCCGATACGGGGCTCGAACTCACCAACTGCGAGCTCATGACCTGAGCCGAAGTCGGACGCCTAACCGACTGAGCCACCCAGGCATCCCTGTAATCCCCTTCTTCTTTGAGCCTTTTCTTACTTTCTGTTACCGCAAAATAGTCCACTCTCATCTTATACTTTTCCTGTCCCGGCACTGGAATCAGTCAATTCGCCAAAGCTGTGACAAAGTCCCTGGTTCCTTTTAGTGGAGCATGGTATTTAGAAGCTAAGATCCAGACCCTTGTTCTACGTGTTCTACTCCCAGACCCTCTCAATGGGATAGATGAGTTTATCTATATGTCCACACACGTACATCTGTGCACACATTTACATCTATATTTTGCTCTCAATAGATACTTTTTCATGTGTTTGCCGTAATTCTGATGCTAATCTAACACTAGAGTTTCAATTATGATTTTCTTTATTTTAATATTTGTAAGTCCTTTCTGTGTCAATGATAAATCTGGCTCCCACTGCTCTGAATATTTACTTATTTGAGAAAATCTTCCATATGCAATTAATATCTCATGGTCGCCACTACCTCTCCTGTATAGATGTTCTCTGGACCACTCAGGCTCCAACAACCCACACCGGGCTGACACTACTATTACGATCCTTGGATATTCTCTTCACCACACTTAAGTGCTTTTCCAATTATTTAATTCTAGAGCACTTGTCTTAATATAGACTTAACTGATACGTCTAGAGATATACTTTGAGAAATTATGAAAATTAGATCATCATATTTCACATCTGGAATAAAAGCGGGGGGTCTTTTGGGAAACAAAACTAGGAATCACACAAACCATCACGCTTAACTAAATGTTTGATCTCAGATAAGTCACTTGACTGCTCTGACCCTAATTTTTTTCATATGTAACCTGAGGAGCTTGGACTATACCTCAGCAGTTTCTATAAACATGTTTCAATCTAGACTCTGTATTCATAAATGGGTACAACTTCTTACTTGTTTTATGGGAAATCATTGAGTGACTATTACATGCCTGAAAGGCTCTGAGTTTGTAGAGAATACCCCATAGATCATATTCACATCTAATGCAATAAATACATTTTTCTCAAAAAAGACTATAATACAAAGTGATACCTATAACACAATTGAATTTGACAAGGGTGATGTGCAGGAAGAGGGAAGCAAGCATACCAGATAAGACAAAGAACATACTATAAACAGTTCTTTGCTGGTGCTTTCTAGGCTGGAGGTATCACTGGATTGGTCTGATTCTCTCACATTTCCAGAAAGCTCTGAAGGTTTAACACTTTCAGGTAAATCTCAGTGCCCTTTTAAGCAATACCCCTAAAGCCACAATGCTGGCCTTGACCTTTTTGATGCTGATGCTATAAGATAGAACATCTTCAAATTTGTTTCTTACTTTTTAGTTCTCAACTCTGTAGTAACAAAATCTTAATTTTGTTTCACAGCCTTCAAACAAGTAAATTGGAGTGTTCTTGGTGGTGTTTATCTTTAATTTTTTTTAACATTTATTTATTTTTGAGAGTCAGAGAGAGAGAGACAGACCATGAACAGGGGAGAAGCAGAGAGAGAGGGAGACACAGAATCTGAAGCAGGCTCCAGGCTCTGAGCTGTCAGGACAGAGACCTACAAGGGATTCAAACCCACAAACGCGAGATCATGACCTGAGCCGAAGTCAGACGCTTAACTGACTGAGCCACCCAGGCACGCAGGTGTTGGGTGTTTTTAACACAAGTTGATGTCTTTGTGGATTGAGTCAGTCCCGAGCGAGAGGTAAACACAGGGATGAACTCTGTTAGCCCCAAGAACATGGTATTTCTCTCCTCCTTCAACAAGATGGCAAAAGCAATATTGTAATATGCTTATGTAAAAAGGCTGTAATATTTTAATATACGTATGTAATATGCTTATGTAAAATGGCTGCTTATGACTACAGCAAAAATGTAGAAAAGAGCCTCAACTACTATAACCCAAACTGTTCTGGGCCCATTAAGGGACACAGAGTGCATAGATGGTGTTCCCTAGCACCCCAGGCATTTGAGATATGGTTGACAATGGCATTGTGTCCCACTTTACAGAGATAGTACTACAAGACAGAATTTGGGGTGAATGTAGAAAACAGAGAGAGAGGTACAGTGTTCTGGAAGACCAGCAGGAATTAAACCAGCCAGAATGGAGAGAGAGTAGAATAAGGCAAATCTTTTTGAAGAGGTGATATTTGAAATGAGTTTTAAGATATATAGATAGAAATGAATCAGGGTATAAAATATGGGAAGCAAATAGAAGCATTTCTGGCAGAATGTGCACATCCAATAGATGCTTGGATATAGAAAAGCCGTGTCTAAGTGAGAGGCACAATTCTTTGTCACCCATGAGTCCTCCTACATGGAAACATGTGAAGAAAATGCAGAATCATAAGTGATAGTAAATATGCCTGTTGTTCTAAAAGGAGAGGATTAAATGAGATTTTCTTTTACTTACTTTTTTGCAACTTCAGTTCTAAATCTACAGCTTTACACAATGAGGAAGTATTCAATGTTTTTAAGCGAAACAACAGCTTAATCATACTGTAGGGAGATTAACCGGAGAGGAGTATGAGGAATGGACTTTAGAATAGGTCTGGAAGTTCTCTGAGCATTTGGGAGGTTATTGAAATGGTGCAGAAGAGAATGAGAGTGGTGGGAATGGGGAGAGGAGGTGGAAATGGAGATCAGAAGTAGAAGTTGCAAGCATGACGAGATGATGTGAGCAACACAACTAAGGAAGAAGTTGAGGCCTCCAAATACTGAAGCCTGAGTCATGAGAAGATGTTGAGGTCCTTAACCATAATACCCACAGTAAAAATGCAGATCAGAGGAGGAAGAATGGCTTCTAGAGCTGTTTTGAATAGAACAAGTTGGAAGATTTACAGGTGGACTTGCTCAGCAAGAAGTTGTAAATGAAAGGTCAAAGTCAGGGCTGCATATATTTGATATTGCCTTTCCCCTACAGAATGAAAGTCATAGCATGGATAGGATTCCCTGGGGGACAACACAGAAAAAATCTAAAGTCCCAACAATCTAGGAAACTTTTCTGTTGAAGGAAGTGGTGATCAAATGAAAACTAAAAGCTGACTTCTCTCACAGATGTTTTAAGTTAAGTTTAAGTAGATATAAGAACTTGCCCTAATAATTCAATAATTAAAGGTATAATAGGTGTCACAGGAGATTCTTTGGTAGCCAAATTAAATGAACTTCTATTACTAAAACAAAATGCACATAGAAATGGACCCCAACAAACATAGCTAATTCATTAACATATTTTCTTTAGCAGTATCCTGAAAATGGCAAACTGTCTTAAAGTCTTCATGGCTTCTGATGACCACCGATAGTTCCTTCCAAATGTCACATTGGTCAATTGGCTGGTGATTTTCAGACTCACCTCCTCACTTCACCCTGTTCTGTAGTGCAGGGAATTCAATTTCCCAGGATCCCTTACTGTCTAGCTTCCAGGTAAATCTGGCCAATGGGCAACAATATCACCAACTGGCCAGAGCCTGGAGGGTGAGAGGAAGGTGTCTCTACCCACTTTTCATCACTTTGGGTAGTATTTCTGGCAGCAGCTTTTTCTCTTTTGTGGGTCCACATCCCCTAGGCCAAGCCTTCCCTCTATAAAACCATGATAATTCAACTTCTGCTAAGTGGTCCCAAGTCCAGGCTCTGGTAAGAGCCTCCAGGCTAAGTGGCTTTTTCATTGAGTTGCCTCACAGATCTCAGCTGGGATTTTCAGTTCTTCTGTCACCCATGTAATCAATTCCTTGCATTAAATTCTTTCACTATGAAATGCTGAGAGTGGTTTCTCTTTTTTCATCAGATTCTGACAACTACAAATGTCTTCTTTAAAATTTCTCTTTTGCTCGGTCATCTGAGAGGTAGAAAAGGTTGAAATGATAAGTTCTATCTTAGGCAATTAATCTGAATGGAAAGGCATTTGACTTGGTTTAGAAATCTGGATTCAGATATTTTCTATACATCTTTTTAAGTTTCTGAAATAAGAAAGTAGATAGCAAAAGTTTCAAATAAGCTACAGCTAGCATTATTTTATTTGTCTTTCTATATATTTTTCTATGTAGTTGCAATGCTATTCATAGGTAGAAAGAAAGAGATAGAGACAGAGACAGAGACAGAGAACATACTGCATAGTTGTTTCCAAGAAATGATATAATTACACATTCATCTTGCCCTTTTGTTTATTTAACAATCCATCTTAAACATCTTTCCAACTCGGTGCATTTGAATATACCTCATTCTTTTTAAAGGTTATATTTGTTCATTCATTTACTGATTCTGCAAAATTTTTATTTGTTGTGTTCCTAGTAAATACAGGCAGTATCCCAGGAGCTTCTGATAAAACAATGATTAATGTAGCAAAATTCCTTCCTTCAAGGAATTTACATTTTAGTGCAGATAGATAAATAATAAATATGTAAACAAGTGAATATATAGTCAATTCTACAACTAAATTCTTGATAAATATGTTTATGGGCATGTGTTAAATATTTCCATAAGCAAAATTCCCAGAAATGGAATTGTTAGATTAAAATACATGCACATTTTAAATTTTGAAAAATATTGACAAATTGTCATTCTTCCGACACTGCTGAAATCATATACTTGGTATAATAGGCAAAATCATGGCACCGCAAAGATATCCATGCTGTAAGTCCCCAAATCTGTCAATATGCTACATTACAGAGCAAACGGGACTTTTCAGATGTGATTATGTTAAAAATCTGGAGACGGAAAGGTTATTCTGGATTATGTCACTACTAGCAGAAGACTCACTATCAGAGTGATGTAATGTACTCCCTGGCCATTGTTGACTTTGAAAACGGAAAGAAGCCACCACCAAGGAATGAAGGCAGACTCTAGGGGCTGGAAATAGCAAGAAAATGGATACTCTCCTCGAGCCTCCAGAAAGGTCTTCTGACTTCCAGAACTCTAAGAAAATAATTCACGTTGTTTTAAGCTGCTAAGTTTATGAATATTTGTTATGGCGGCAACGGGAAACTAAACACTGAGCCAAGGCTTTTGCTCCCAAAGCAGAATGAGGTATGCCTTCTGGAGCTGGCCCTCCTGAGTTGGAGCTCCTGCCCTGACACTTACTAATTGTGGGAGCGTGATCATATTGATATCTCCATGCCTGCATTTCCTCATTTTTAAATTGGTCTGATTTTAATAGTATTTATCTCAGAGATTCGTTTGTGTTTCCATGATTTTTTTTTCAGAATAAAATGAGTTAGTGCTCAAAAAATACTGACAACAAAGTCTGGTCTTCAGAGCCCCCTGTGTAATAGTTAGCTACTTTTATTACAATTATATAGCTATTCTATCGTTCCATGATGCACAGCAGAACAAATGTCAAACTTCTGGATATATTGTGAGTGATTTTCTTCTCTTTTCTTTCTTTTTTCTTTTCTTTTCTTTTCTTTTCTTTTCTACTCTTTTCTTTTTCTTCTCTTCTTTTCTCTTATCTTCTCTTTTCTTTTCTTTTTTGAGAGAGAGGGAGAGACTAAGTCGGGGAGGGACAGAGAGAGAAGGGGCCAGAAAATCCCAAAAAGTCTCAATGCCAGGCTCAATCCCACAACCCTGGGATTAGGACTTGATCTGAAATCAAGAGTCAGATGCTTAACTTCCTGAACCACCCAGGCACCCCACGTAAGTGATTCTTTTCTTACTATTACTATGTTGCATGGCAAATGTAAATATATAGGGGTGTGTGTGTGTGTGTGTGTGTGTGGTAACCATATCTCTTCTGCTCTTTCTTTTCATGCACGTGTGCATATAGGTGTGTACACACACACACACACACACACATGACATGTACACATAGAGACGTAGGTGCAGATATTGACACATACAAGCACTGAATAAACATGAGACAATGAGAGTCCTCAGTAAATGTTATTTTGAGTTGGTTTAGGGTTGAGATGGGATTCGTGCTGAGTGCAGTCCACCAAGTACCAAGAATATCTGCTTCTTTTCCACCTGAATTTTATCCAGAAAAACAAAAAGTGAAGAAAACACAGCCAGGTAAAGCAGTACACCTTAGTCAAGCTCAAGGGCTAATCCATTTCTCAAAAAAATAGCATTTAGGAATGCTTGTTTTTCTTCCCTTTCTTTGGAAGCAGGGAATTTCCCTAAGGTCATTGGAATGGGCCTCTTCACTTGTGTCTTAAGAGGCTTTCGAAAGAACCTCCCCAACTCCCACCGATCCTGTTTTCATTTCCTTCGTCTCTTGCGTGGTGCTAGGAATTAAGGTGTGGTCGTATTGCCCAGTCACAATGAATCAAGGGTTTCATTAGAGAATTGTGGCTGCACTTGGTCTGGTTTGCAGATTTAAAGCAGGTAAATAAGATATGGGGATTCTTAGCCATCTTTCCAAGTGCCCTTGATGAGAAATGCCAGCTGCTATCTTCTTCATGAACCTGGGCCTGAGGAGTATGTTCTTGACCCTCTGCTGCTAGTGCAGACACATCCTGGTAAGACCCAGCTGTTGAAAGCAGGCAGCTGTAGAGGAAAGAGAACCAGGGGAGATTCCCAAATAACTGTGTTCTAGTCCAAATTTGGCTACATATAGACTTTCTGACATTGGCCAAGCATTAGCGCTGTGGGTGGCTCTACAGTAAAAAGTGTGAGAATACTCTCCATGCCTTTCTGACAAGGCTACTGGGAGGTCAAATGCAATGACCATGTTTGGCTCGTACTGCAGGCAGGTCTTTCTTCCCCACTGGAGTCTGAGCTTTGTGAGGTCAGTGACCTTGTCTTTCTTTCCCAGAGTGGTGCACAATGTCAGATGCAGAATAGGGACTCAATAATTTATTGATGATGGATTAAATGAATCACACAGACTTCTGTTTTAAGTTATAGGGCACTGGACAAACATAACATGGCATGATTTTTTTTTATGATGTCTCTAAATATCTACCCAGATTATCAGAAACAAGGAAACTTACAGTGAAGAGTATTAGAGGTTTTCTTTCTTTTCTTCTCCTTCTTCCTCTTCTTCTTCTCCTTCTTCTCCTTCTCCTTCTTCCTCTTCTTCTTCTCCTTCTTCTCCTCCTTCTTCTTCTTCTTCTTCTTCTTCTTCTTCTTCAGGTTATTTATTTATTTTGAGAGAGAGAGCATGAGCTGAGGAGAGGTAGAGAAAGAGAGAATCCGAAGCAGGCTCTGTGCTGACAGCAGGGAGCCTGATCCTACACAGGGCCTGATCCCACAAACTGTGAGATCATGACCTGAGCAGAGATCAAGAGACTGACACTCAACTGATTGAGCAACCCAGTCACCCCTGAGGTTTTCTCTTTTTGTAGACACTTTGGCAGAATCATCCAGAACCTCTCTATATCCTGTTGGCATATTGCCAGAGACAGGATGCTCACTTTGCCCCAAGCAATCTCTTATCTCAGAGGTCCCTTCCAGAGGGATTGTCTGGTGCCTGCACTTCAGGTGGGACAATATACCATAAAGCCTGTGAGTACAGTTTCTCTAAGAATTAGTGTGCAACAGGGGCATCTGTGTGGTTCATTCGGTGGAGTAGTGGACTCTTAACCTCAGGGTTGTGAGTTCAAACTCAGTGTTGGGTGTGGAGCTTACTTAAAAAAAAATCGGTGCACAAAATATGAAAATATTTGACAGGTGTTATTGCACATTGATTTTTTTTTAATTCCACAACTCTGCTAAAAAGTTTAATTAGAAGCTATTAGAGGTGATAATGAATTTACCAGATTACTGCAGAACTACTGAGGATTCTAATAAGGAGGAATCTGGTTCTCTAAGGGCTAGCAGGTTATTCCTTAGGGATAATCATTCTGAGGGTCTTATCTAGACTGATGAACCCTTCTTACCAGCTTACCTTCATGTGCAAAATAAAATCAGCTATTCCTTTGGGTATGTTGTCTACACACCTCAAAAATTAAAACATTGTGCAACTTGAACTCTTCTTTAAAAGGATAAAAATAATGAAAAGTTTCTAAGGATTTTACTTTTCTGATCATCTACCCAGTAGTCTTAAAATGACCTCTTAGGCATTATGTAATCCTTTTAACCTTCCCCCCCCACCCCATTCCATCTCTCTTTACCCCTCAAATCCCTTTTCCACCCTATCACATCTTATTTATTTATTTATTTATTTACTTACTTACTTATTTACTTATTTACTTACTTATTTACTTATTTACTTATAATTGGCACACAGCATTATATTAGTTTCAGGCACACAACACAATCATTTGATATTTTTATACATGGTGAAATGATCCCCACATTAACTCTAGCTCACATCCATCACCTCGCATCTAGTTGTATATATTTTTTCTTGTGATGAGATCTACTCTCTTAGCAAGTTTCAAATTTATGTAGGAAGTATGGTCTTTACACAACCAGGTGTGGTTTTGCCCCTTGTCTTCAGAACAATCTCTGGAACTCTGAAGTCTGAGAAAGTTCTGTGCCTTTCTCACTCCCTGATGCATAGAAAATGACAATATCAGTATGACACTCAAGGACAAACATGTAAATCTGCTTGTGGCCAAAGGTGACTGGCACCACTTTGGTGCATGAGATAGGAAACCTTGACCTGGAGAAAGTTCTAATTCCTATGCATGGCATCCAAGCTCTTTTCCTGTCACCAAGTCATTGTTCCAAGACTCCACTTCTGTTTCTGCTTCTGCACCTGTTTTAGCTTGTTTATTATGCGACTTTCAGAGATTACCGTCCTTTCCTGCCTCATGTCCAGTGTCTTTTAAACCACTGGTCTGCATATTTTCTGCTTTACATGCTTGTTTTATTCATGTCAGGCAGGAAGGCAAATCCTAGCCCTGTGTAGTGGGTGCCAGGTATATTCTCCCTAATCTTCTTTCCCTGGCCTTATACAGTTTAATTACATCCCAGAACAAATGTCAAGAATATTTAAAGGAATATGGGGGCGCCTGGATGGCTCAGTCAGTTTAAGCATCTGACTTTGGTTCAGGTCATGATCTTGCAGTTTGTGAATTCAAGCCCCTCATGGGCTCTGTGCTGACAGCATGCAGCCTGCTTAGGATTCTCTTTTTCCCTGTCTCTCTGCCCCTTCCCCTGCTCTCACAAAATTGCATGCATATGAGCTCTCTCTCTCTCTCTCTCTCTTTATCTCTCTCTCTCTCTCTCTCTCAAAAAACAAAACAAAAAAAAAACTAAAACATTTTTAAAAAAGAATATTTAAAAGATTACAAAAATAATCCAATACTCAATAAGGTAAAATTCACAATATCTGGTATCCAGTTGAAAATTACCAGGAATGCAGAGCACCTGGGTGGCTCAGTCAGTTGAGTGTCCGACTATGGTTCAAGTCATGATCTCACAGTGAGTTCAAGCCCTGCATCAGGATCTGTGCTGACAACTCAGAGCTTGGAGCCTGCTTCAGATTCCGTGTCTCCCTCTCTCTCTGTCCCTCCCTCACTCACACTTTGTCTTTATCTCCCTCTCAAAATCAAATAAACATTAAGAAAAAAAATTAAGAGGGGCGCCTGGGTGGCTCAGCTGGTTGAGAGTCCAACTCCAGCTCAGGTCATGATCTCAAGGTTTGTGGGTTCAAGCCCCGTGTCAGGCTCTATGCTGAATGCCTGTTCGGAGCCTGGAGCCGGCTTCGGATTCTGTGTCTCCTTCTCTCTCTTTCTCTCCACCACTTGCACTCTGTCTCACTCTCTCAAAAATAAATAAATGTTAAAAAAATTTTTTTTTAATTTTAAGAAAATTACCAGGAATGCAAAGAAGCAAGAAAACATGACCTATAATGAGGAAAAAAGACCAATCTAAACTGACCAAGAAATGATATAAATGTTAAAAGTAGCAGAAAAACACTAAAGACAACAACACTAAATCAGTTAAGTACAGACATAGAAGATATTTAAAAAAAAATCCAAATCAAACGTCTGGAGATGAAAAAAATGTGTGAAATGGAAACAATCAATGAATGAGACCATTGACACAATAACATTTTAGAAGAAAAGACTGGTGAACACAAAGGCATAGCTCTAGAAACTCCTCAAAATGAAACACAGAGGAAAAAAGAGAATCAAACATGAAAATACAGTGATATGTAAATGAATGGTTGTGGCTGTGTTGCAGTAAAACTTTATTTACATAAGTAAGTGGTCAGCCCACAGGCCATAGTTTGCTGATCCTCAATTTTAGATGAAAGCAGAAACAAACTGATGTGTTCCGTCTTCCACAGTGAACTAAAAGTCCACTGTGATCCTCGCAATGAAATATATCTATTTCTTATGATTATTCCGTATACCAGGTACTGAATGAATTGATATTTGTTTAGCGAATGAATGAATACACCACAAAATTTTGTCGCATGAATGAGATAATGAATTAATCTAGTCATATAAATTCTCAGAAAACATCAACCCTAGAATTTCTTCCTTTGATAAAGTTATTTAAACCTACATCTTCCTTTCCCACAAAGGGTAGGGACTGTTATGAAATGTTTATATCCAATTTAATGTGTTTATGGGACAAGAAAATAGTTTTGGAGCACATTCTTCAGTGAATTTCTGGAAATAGATCGAGAACTTTCTTCCATTAACTTGGATGAGGTAGATGCCCTTTATTGGAAATTCATCAATGTTGCAAAAGCCATTCTTGGTGAAAACACAGGTGCTGTTTTTCCATAAATTATTTGGGCCTCTGTGGATCCCAAGCAAAACAGAAACGGCAGGGAGTTTACAAAATCGTTTTCTATATTTGAAAATGCCACCTAAATGGGAAATGAAAAGGAGAAGCATCTGGCCAAGTACAAGTTTTTGTGGAGTGAGGAAGAGGGAGGAGGCAGAGCCCACGAGGATTTTATCTCAATTCAAAATATTTCTCTTCCCGCAGGAAAAAATTGGGGTTATTTGATAAGACAGCAAACATCATGGTATGGAATCATAACATTGCAGACGTTCATGAATGCATGGCCATTAAAGACCATCTATTCTGGTCCAAACTCCATTCAGTGTTTGAATTCCTTATACCATATTCCACTAAGCGGTTAATATTTCTCTTGTGTTTGAGCGCATATCTGAGATACTATTCTATACTAATATAGCTTGCTTCTTCTTTTTAATATATATGAAGAGACTCTATTTATTTAAATTCATTTTCTGTTTTCCTGTCACATAGCCAACAAATGGAGGGTACTGTTAAGGACAGTTTCAGAGGCAATCTCTCCTAAAGACGGGCACAGAAGAAAGAACCAGGAATGTAAGCTCATCTTAACACAGGACATTTGTTTTGTTATTTGCAAGTTGTTTGAAGTTGACAGTCTCCGAAAGGTTTTTGAGACTTTGTTTCCTGATCTATAAAAGAGTAGTATCAGGAAAAATCAATGTTTATCAAACTCTGGTGTGTATCTGAATCCCTAGAGGGATTGTTAAAATTCAGATTGTCAGGCCTCACATCCGCTCAGAGTTTCTGATTTAGAAGGTAAGGCTGGGCCTAGAATTTGCATTTCTAACTAGTTCCTAAGCGATGATGGTGCTGGTCCAGGAACCACACGTTGAGAACCATGAAACCAGATGATCCTAAAGACAGTTCTTTAACATGAAGCTGAAAACCACATGTTTGGTGAGAGGCTCTACAAATAAAGACAACATGGTTAAATAGATTTTGGAAACTGTTGATATTCCACTCACCTCTTGGAAGTGCATATTTTATGTTGGCTTTGCACAGGTTCTAGGAATATCTCATAGTTAAAAGCAAAAGCAAAAATCTTTAAGTTCATTTTACATTTTTTAACCTTTTTGATATATTTGCTGATAACCGATCTGTGAATATCATAGATCACGAAGAACGGTGAATAAATCTAAGATTTCTCTACATTTTAAGCTTGTTGAGTCCTGTATACCTATGGAAAACATCTGGGCTTTGGAGGGCACTTGCTGGGATGAGTACTAGGTGTTGTATGTAAGCAATGAACCACAGAATCTACCCCAAAAATCAAGAGCACACTTTACACACTGTATGTTAGCCAATTTGATAATACATTATATTAAGAAAAAAAGAAAAAAGAAATAAGCTTTAAAAAAAGAAGAATAAACCAGGGAAGCTCCACTTAACTTCTATTCTTCCTAAAACCTGTACAGGGAGGCCTATAGTTGATCAATATTGCCTTGATTAAATGGAAAGAGATTGAAATCTAACCAAAGAGATGAAAAATCTATACACTGAAAACTATACAACGCTTATGAAAGAAATTGAAGAAGACACAAAGAAATGAAAAAAGATTCCATGGTCCTGGATAGGAAGAACAAATATTGTTAAAATGTTGATATTACCCAAAGCAATCTACATATTCAATGCAATCCCTGTCAACACCAGCATTCTTCACAGAGCTAGACCAAATAATCCTAAAATTTGTATGGAACCAGAAAAGACCCTGAATAGCCAAAGCAATCTTGAAAATGAAAACCAAAACAGGAGGCATCACAATCCCAGACTTCCAGCTATATTACAAAGCTGTAATCATTAAGACAGCATGGTACTTGCACAAAAACAGACACTTAGATCAGTGGAACAGAATAGAGAACCCAGAAATGGACCCACAAACGTATGACCAACTAATCTTTGACAAAGCAGGAAAGAAATCCAATGGAATAAAGACAGTCTTTTCAGCAAGTGGTACTGGGAAAACTGGACAGCAACATGCAGAAAAATGAACCTGGACCAGTTTCTTACAGCATACACAAAAATAAACTCAAAACAGATGAAAGACCTCAATGTAAGACAGGAAGCTATCAAAATCCTCGAGGAGAAAGCAGGCAAAATCCTCTTTGATCTTTCCCACAGCAACTTCTTACTCAACACGTCTCCAGAGGCAAGGGAAACAAAAGCAAAATGAACTACTGGGACCTCATCAAAATAAAAAGCTTCTGTACAGTGAAGGAAACAATCAGCAAAACTAAAAGGCAACCGACAGAATGGGAGAAGATATTTGCAAGTGACATATCAGGTAAAGGGTTAGTATCCAAAAGCTATAAATAACTTATTAAACTCAACACCCAAAAAGCAAATAATCCAGTGAAGAAATGGGCAAAAGACATGAATAGACCCTTCTCCAAAGAAGACATCCAGATGGCCAACCAACCCATGAAAAAATACTCAACATCACTCATCATCAGGAAAAAACAAATCAAAACCACCAAGAGATACCACCTTACACCTGTCAGAATGGCTAACATTAACAACTCAGGTAACAACAGATGTTGGCAAGGATGCAGAGAAAGAGGATCTCTTTTGCATTGTTGGTGACAATGCAAGCTGGTGCAGCCACTCTAGAAAACAGTATGGAGGTTCCTCAAAAAGTAAAAATAGAACTACCCTACAACCCAGCAATTGCACTATTAGGCATTTATCCATGGGATACAGGTGTGCTGTTTTGAAGGGACACATGCACCCCCATGTTTATAGCAGCACTGTCAACAACAGCCAAAGTATGGAAAGAGCCCAAATGTCCATTGATGGATGAATGAGTAAAGAAGATGTGGTATATATATACAATGGAGTATTGCTCAGCAATCAAAAAGAATGAAATCTTGCCATTTGCAACTATGTGGATGGAACTGGAGGGTATTATGCTAAGTGAAATGAGTCAGTCAGAGAAAGACAAAAATCATATGACTTCACTCATATGAGGACTTTAAGAGACAAAACAGATGAACATAAGAGAAGGGAAACAAAAATAATATAAGAACAGGGAGGGGAACAAAACAGAAGAGACTCATAAATATGGGGAACAAACAGAGGATTACTGGAGGGGTTGTGGGAGGGGGGATGAGCTCAATGGGTAAGGGACACTAAGGAATCTACTCCTGAAATCATTGTTGTACTATATGCTAACTAATTTGGATGTAAATTTAAAAAATAGATAAATAAAAGAAGTTAAAAAAAAGAATTAGGGAGCCCTCTTATCTACAAAAGTAAGCCACATTCTTCAACATCAGTTTTTATCGGTAAAGAGGTCATATTTTGATTGCCTGCCTTAAGAAAAAAAAAAAAGTAAATATGTGGAAAGATGAACTCTCAACTCAGAGTTGTTTTTGAACTCCAGTCCTGACATTGCTAATATGTAATCAGTGTCCAATCTGGAGAGACAAACTTCATAGTAATTTGAACAGGATAAGTTTCATATAAGGAATCATTCACTCTAAAAGGGTATTGGAACGATGAAGGATTGGTAAGAAGGAAAGGGAACACTGATGGATACAGAAATTGCAGACATAATGTGGTACTTCCTCTAGGCCTGAGATAGAGGACAAAAGAACAGGACCCCACCCTCCAGGGCTGATATCGAGAGCGTTTTAGAAAGGGCATGCCAATGGCTCATGGATGACAGAGAAGTCTCTGTACTGCCATGCCAGAGGAACTTTCTGGAAATCCCTCTTCAAAACTTGCTAGAAATTGGACCTCGAAGGTCTCGGAGAGGACAATTTATGGGTAGGTGCCTCAACAGAGGAAATCTACTATAAACCTGCCCAAGGAAGAACTGGCTACCGGGTGTTGTTGACCACCATGCACTACCAGAGCCAAGGGCTGAATAAGTCAAGTGCCCTGTGGGAGTTTTCCAAGTGAGCAAACCAGAATGAGGAAGGAAACCCTCTTCCTCTCACATTGTCTTTTCAGTGCCCTCTACTAAAAAGTTTAGCATTGTGCCAGGTAGCAGAGAAGAATATTTACAGAACCCATTTCTATTGTCATAGATCAGGCAATGAAGGATAGATTAAGATCTAAGAAGCAGTAAATTGAAGGCTGGTATTTGTGTCTTGCTTTGGCATGACATGATATTTAGCTTTCAGAAATTCTATTCAACAAAAAATTGATTTACCATGAGTCAAGCATTGTTCTGAGAACTTGGGTAGATACAAAATATATTTTAAATGTCTGTAAAACTAAATATATTCATTTATGCCCATATATATTTATTACACAAATATTTAGGAAGAATTAATTATGACCATGACATTGTGTTGCATGATGGTCACTGTCCCTTTCCGTAAGGAAGTGCAATCTGGAGGATAAAACAAACAAGTAAACAGATATAACCCAAAAACTGCTTGAAATTTAGATAAGGTTAAAACTAGCACTGAAGCTTTTGTTACCATGGTCACCTATGAATCTGAGCTCCTGGTTCCAATGAATTTGATACATTAATGGATCAGCTTGTTACCTGTTCTACACTTCATTAATCCAGATATGACCATTTTCTTTTTTTAAAAACATTTTTTTAACGTTTTATTTATTTTTGAGACAGGGAGAGACAGAGCATGAACAGGGGAGGGTCAGAGAGAGGGAGACACAGAATCCGAAACAGGCTCCCGGTTCTGAGCTGTCAGCACAGAGCCCGACGCGGGGCTCGAACTCATGGACTGCAAGATCATGATCTGAGCCGAATTCGGCCGCTTAACCGACTGAGCCCCCCAGGCGCCCCGAAGATATGACCATTTTCAAAAAAAAAATTACCACATAAAGATTCTGTATATGGCAAAACTTTAATGGATATTAAAGATGAAGAAAATTTACCTAAGATACAACAAATAATATAAAATTGAACGTCAAATATCCTTGTTACTAAAAAAATGATTTCTTCAGCCAGAATTTTTTCAGTGGCTTGGTCCACCCCATGTAATCCCAGCCTCTACCATTTTCTTTCTTTTATTTCTTTTTTATTTTCTTTTCTTTTAAGTTTATTTATTTATTTTGAGAGAGAGAGAGAGAGAGAGAGAGAGAGAACGTGTACACATGGCAGAGGGGCAGAGAGAGGGGGAGAGAGAGAATCCCAAGCAGGCACCATGTTGTCAATTCAGAGCCCAGTGCAGGGCTCAAACCCACGTATCATGAGATAATGACCTGAACTGAAATCAAGAGTCAGAGGCTTATCTGACTGAGCCACCCAGGTTCTCCTCTATGATTTTCTGATTCCTCTCTGCTTCTTGGGTCTTCTGTTTTTCCTCTCACCACCTTTTGTTTATAAAATTAGCTCCAGGAAGTCTCACCTTTTCCAGCTATTTTAGGTTGGGCCAACTGAGCTATCTCCAGACCCATATGTCCCTAGGATTTGAATATTGAAAGTAGCTTGAGTGGTCCACAGAATAAAATAGCCATTCACTCATATCTACCTGTCAAAGGTTGGGTTCCTTGGGAAATAGACTCAGACAATGTTCAAGCAGAACGTTTATTACAGAGTGTCCTTGGAATTAACACCTGTAGAAAGGAGGGGCAGGAAGCAGGAACAGGCAGAGGGGCAAGTAAAGTTGAGATATGAGCTCCATAACCTCAACTCAGCCCAACCCTCTGGGAGCTCTGGGGATAGAATGACCTATTAAAGCTTCCTGCACTTGACTGAAATAGCTGGACCTTTGTACCCCCACCTCAGTGACCAATTAAATATAAGCTTCTCCAGAAGAGCGATTTCTGCTCTTGTCCATTTACCAACCACACTTGATGATGGACCACCTGGAGACCAAACATATTCCTACTTAGCTCCATTGTGTAAAAGAGCACTATTACTCCTCATGACCAAGGTCAATTATCTCTATGATGACAGTGACTCTTTGCCCACTGGTCCCTGGATACCTGAAGTGCCCAGGCAGAGCTGTAGTTCAATACAGAATTCTTGTTTTGTACCTTGTGGAAATATTCTCCCTTTGGGGATTAAGACCTATAACATGGCAGAGCCTAGAGTTGCAGGGACAGGTACGTCAAATTCACCAAGTGGATCACTGAGAGGAATAGCCAGAGTTCCATACTTGCTCCCACCCCTTGGTTCTTAGACCCATGTATTATTCCAACTGAAGAGTCAGCACCATAACAAGATTTTTGATTCTAGGTATGTACAGGGAAACCTTTGAAAATAATATTTCAAAAGCCAGTGTCTCTTCATCTCATGCAGGGTACAATCCAGAATCCTTACCATGTCTTCAGTTTGGCTCCTTGCTATCTCTCTGACCTCATCTCCTGCCACTTTATCCTTTTAGATATTTCTGTTCCAACTATCCTAGCTTTCTGATGTTATTGGAGTGTTCCAGATATGTTTCCATCTCAGACTTAGCACTTGCTCTTTGTTCTATCTGATATGTTCTTCCCGTGATATTTTCTGGTTCACCTCTTCAACTATTTCAGGTAATTTTTTCAAATGCCCTCTTCCCAATGAAGCTTTTCTTGGTCATCTTACCTTAAAATTAGTACATTCCACAGACCCTCAGCACTTCATTTGCCCTTATTTCTTTACTTTTATACTCTTGTCCATAGTACTAATCACCATCTGACACCCTATTGCTTTATTTATCTAGTATATAAACTCCCCCTACCAGTATATGAACTCTATAAAGTCAGGTGGGCTTTTGTTTGGGTATTCATTTTGTTTCATTTTAGTCTGTTTGGTTATTACTATTTCCTCAGTCTTTAGAACAGTGCCTGCTACGTAGGAGTGCTCAACAAACGTTAGTTTAACGAGTAAACAAATACGGAAATTTTCATTATTATCATCATTACTCAACAGTGCTGATATTATAAGGTAATAAACAGGTCTGTAAATGCACAGATCGAAAAAGGATCCCTCGGATATGGATATGGGGCACAAGATTTGAATAGATTTAAAAGAACTGCACTGTTTTGACCTTATCTTCTCAAGACTTTCTTCATTAAATTCCTTGCTGAGAGAACAAGGCAAAAACTTAAAGCTGAAATGTAACACTAAGGGTAATGTTGAGTTTTCCATAGCTTTTGCCCAGCATTAGCTTAGAATTACAGCTTGTTACAGCCTGAAGGAACTTGTGGAAGGACCAAGTGATTTATGGAGGAATGACATCTATTTTTCATTAGAGGTGCCTTCGCACTAAAACCAAGGACAGCTATTCAACTTGGTTGATACTTAGAAAATTTAAGAAGTTCCAGGGGTTACAGATTCTAGTCAAGCAAAGGAAGTTCAGATGTCCCAGCGTGAGTACTGTGGCTTTTTTTATGTTTGTATTGCTACCAAATCAACATAATGCATATGTACAAACATCCGTTTACTGGATACATTTTTAAAAGCCTACCATGTTAACCTCTGAAATTGGCCAGATATTGCACAAAGCACTAAGACACCAAAAATAGACATGACAAGATACAATTCATTAAAGACCTCAGGCCCTAGAGGTAGCAACAGATAAGTAATCAGTGACCCCAAAATGAGATTAGTACTTATCAAAGGGAGTGGGTGGATGGTATCCATGGGACTGTAGGGGGAAATTGGAGAGGAGTTAAAGAAGGCGTTGCAGTCCTCATGATTCCAGAGCCAGGAGCTGGCCCCTGGTGGATAAGTATTACTTTGCATGGTTAGAATGAAAAGGGATTTTCTTTTTCTTTTCTTTTCTTTTCTTTTCTTTTCTTTTCTTTTCTTTTCTTTTCTTCTTTTCTTTCCTTTCCTTTCCTTTCCTTTCCTTTTCTTTTCTTTTTTCTTTCTTCTTTCTTTCTTTCTTTCTTTCTTTCTTTCTTTCTTTTCTGAGAAGGATATATACATAAATTGATCCATGAAAGAGTTTGCTATGTTGAATGAGTAGCAAACTAGTAATGATGACAACAGGAGCAAACTATTGAGTACCAAATAAATACTGCAAACTGTTATAAGTGCTTTATATCTATAGTATGTTTGATCTTAGTAGTAATCCTATAAAGTGGGCACTCTTATTACATCTGTCTTAGAGATGAGGTAGATGAGTTTAGATGTTTTGAGAAGCAAATGTCAAGACAAAGTTAAAGATGGAGGAGATTTATTAGGGGACACACCCATGAAGGAAAATGGAAAGGAACCAGGGGAGGTGAGGAGGGAGAGCTGTCAGACCACAGTGCACATTTAACCTTTCGGAAGGAGAGAAGAAGGAAGAAGTGTTGAATGAAGGAGCTTAAAACCACAGTGAGTTTGGTGAAGTTCCATAAGGCCAATGGAGAATCCTCAGGCCAGAGACAGAGAAAGCAACTATCAGAGAAGTCCTGTGTGCCCCAGAAAGGGGTCTGTGTTAGCATCCCTGCTGTCTTCAGTCATTTCCTCCAGAGCCTGTGGGAAGCATGGCCACAGCATGAATGTGGCCATATATTTCAGAGCACATTTGGAGCCATTGGTCCATGTGACACTCCCTGCAGTCAGAGATCTGAGAGAAGCATACTTGTGGCCACCACATGCAGAAACTGAGGGACTCGGAGATAATCCCACTAAGGTCATGGAGATAAAAAATGGCAGTATGCCTCAGGCAATTTGGTCCCAGACTCATCTTAAATACAGTACACCTTCAAGTAGGAAAAGGTCGTGTTAGATTTCTATTTGAGAATACTCATTCTAGTAACTAGGTGATGGATGCAATAACACAATGAAAAGAAATTGAAATGGGAAAGTCCAGAAAGGAGAGCTGATGCAATCATCCAGAAAATAAATTTTGAAGATTTAAATTTAAAAAGTAGCAGCAAGAGTGGGAGAATTTCAAAGATATTTAGTCAGTAGAATCAATGGGATTTGGTGATTGACAAAATGTGGCAAAGGAGAGGGAAAAGAGTGCAAAACATCATAAATATTTCTAGTGTGAGGAGATTGAGTTTATTTGCTGAAATTGAGAATATAATAGTGGTTTGGCAAGAAAAGAGTGAGTTCTTGCTTTGGATGTATTGAACTTGAGATGTTATTATGTATCCAAGACTTCACTAAGCACAGTGGAACTCTCTAAGGAAATATAAAGCTTATTTTTGTCTTTTGCTAGATTTTTATTATTTATTAAAATTATTTATTATTTTTATTATTTATCTTGTGTAATTTAAGAAATAACACGGGAAGGTAGGTATGTTCATAAGAGTCAGCACTTTATTGGTGTTGAGAAGGATGCTCAGTGGTGTTGGTCAACTCTTCCAAGGTCACATCATTTACGAACAATAGGATCCATGGTAATGGATCGTTGTAAATGACACTACATTTACAATCGCATTATCCTTGTAATGGATCATTGTAATGATGTAATGTAAGTGTCATTGAAATGACAGTTGCCAGTAGTCTGCTCTCCACACAAAGTTTTTTCTGATGAATGTAAAAAGATGAAAATTAGAAGATACAAGTAGTAACCTAAGTGCGGCCTTAAACAGCAGACTAGACGTTTGAATTTCATTTAATGAGAAGAATTACCAATTTACACGCTGAGTAGCATGTTAGATTTTGTAAGCTTTCACATGCTTCCGGAGTAGATCTTCACGATAAACCTATATAGGATACTCAGCGTGTGTGCACATTTTACAGCGAATAACACTAAACTTGGTGATGTAAGTGACTTGCCCAAGGTCACATGGATCTTGGGTGAAGGACCCAAGATATGATGCCAGATCTTAGGGTCCATGGTCGGTGGATGTGTTATGAAAAAGTCTCGAATTCAGAAATGGGAAAATCATAGCTGTGCCCAAGGAGGATTTATCTGGTATCTGAAAATAGAAAAGGCTGGAAGGTGGAGAAGCCATAGACACAAGCCAATAGGGTGAGGGCTGACATTTCCTTGACATACACACCACTCTACAAATATAATGCTAGGGCCACCCTTACCTGGGATAGCATGAAATCAAAGGACAGACTTGTCCCCATCTGGTACATTAAACGTGACAGCTGAGTCACATTGGTTTGACACTGCTGTAGTTCACAAGGCAATTGTAGGACTTTTATAAGCTTATTTTTATGCCAACTTGATGAACAGTGAGCTCCTAGGTTTAGTCAAAGGCATCGAACAAAGCTCAGCTTTGTTGGTGGGACAATGGAAACAAAAGGGTCAGTCTCAAGGCATTTATCAAAGGACATTATTTAATTTTTCCCCCAAAATACTTTTACTTATACATTATATATAATAAGAAGAGGCAGTAAATGAGGAAGGAAGGAAGTAAAACCAGTGAGAAGAGATATATGAGGGAGCAAACTCACAATGTTCAAGGCTGATTGCAAGATTCCTGCTGGAGGCAAAAAAGTTCTCTTATATAAGAGTTCACTTAATTAGGCATGTTTGGGGACACAGTCAAAATGTACCACAGTCACCTGCATCAGAGCTACAGAGAAATTTCATAGTTTAAGAGGTGCCAGAAGAGAAGGAAGGTGCAGGGGTAGAGAAGAAAATGAAGATGAAAATTTAAAGCTAGAAAATTAAATCAATCAATCAATCAATCAATCAATAAAAAAGAAGGTGGGCATTGAGAACTACCTGTGGCAACTGTGAATGAAAGATCTTTTAAATAGTAGTACTATTTACTACTTAATATTCAATTATGATTGGCTCTCCTCCTGATTTATACCTCGTTTCTGCCATTGCTCCTGAATCTCCTTTAAAATTTTCATCCATGTGAATCCCTTCTGCGAATGATGCTTTGAAATCTAAGCAAAGAAGCAGTGTCCCATGACTGAGGCCAACTGGGGCAAAGACAGAAAATAGCCAAAGGAGGACATATACATTTAAAAATGGGGAATTAGAATCTTAGAAGCAGAGAGTATAATTGTGATGTCCCAGAGACTAGGACAGGGAGAAATGGGAGGTGTGGATTGGTAAAGGGTACAAAGTTTCAGTCATGCAATGTGATTAAGCCCTAGAGATCTACTGTAGAGCACAGTGCCTACAGTTAACCATACGGTATTGTATACCTACAAATGTGCTGAGAGTGTAGATCTCGTGTTGTGTTTTTATCACAAAAAATAAAATAAAGATGATGGAAAAAAATGGGGGGAGGTGATGGATGTTTATGGCATAGATTGCAGTGATGATTTCATGGGTGTATACTTATCTCCAAACTCATCGAGTTGATACATTTAATGTGTATGGCCCTGGAACTTGCCAAAATCATGGGGATGGAGTTAGATTCTACAGAAAATAAAATGGCATTTGAGCCAATCCTGTTTTTTCTCAAAGAGCAGGGAGAGCAAGCTGATGTCTGGTTGACATGAAGTTTGAATATTATCCCCTGTCTCAATGGTATCTTCCCTACTGACTTTGTGGTTAAGTCATTGATGGTTATTATGGTAAATACAACCCCTCATTTTACGAAATCCTCCTATAAGTAGACTGAATATTGCCACTTACAAGCACCAGGACTTTGGACAAACAAGTTAACATTATTAAGCCTCCTTGTTTTCCTGATTTGTAAAAAACAGACAGAATAATCTGTAATAATAATTATTCCAAAAGAAATGGATGGGTTTTTTTTTTTTTAAGAATTTGCTGTAAGCAATACATTCTTGCTACAGATAACTGCATATACTCATGTACTTCTGCATGAAGTTTAAGAGGATTGGTGGATCCAGGGCACCTGAGTGGCTCAGTTGGTTAAGCATCCAACTCTTGATTTAGGCTCAGGCCATGATCTTGAGGTTCATGAGATCGAGCCCCACAGTGGGCTCTTAGCTGATGGTGCAGCCTGCTTAGGATTGTCTCTTTCCTTCTCTCTCCTCCTCTCCTCTCTCTCTCTCTCTCTTTCTCCCTCTCTCTCTCTCTCTTTCTCAAAATAAAATAAACACTTTAAAAAAGAGAGAGAGAGAGGTTTCTTGGATCCTAGAAGAAGATTTGAATGAATAGATGGTGACTTTCTTGAAAGCAGAAATTAAAGAGTCTTACAGGGCCTAACCCAAGTTTTGACACAGAGAAGCACTAAATAAACATGCTTACCCAGGCAGAACCTGGAAACTGACAATAAACAAACAAATAAGTACTTAGACTCACAGAGCGGTAGCATAGAAAAGAACAGTAAAATACATCTAAACCAACACATGATTTTACATTGTAAGACAACTGAGATCCAGAAAGGCAAGCGATTTATCAAATGTCACACAGATAATAACCAGCAAGGCTACTATTAGAACACTCTTCTGACTCATCTCAGAACTTATGGTGTTTTCTGTTTCCTTTTCCATACCGCATGGGTTGAACTAAAACCTCTAATGTGCCTTAGCATTGCAAAATAAAAGCTGTTTTTCTAAATGAATCAAAGGCTGTTAAAATTTGTACTTTTTAAATTAGATCGTGCGTGATCTTCTGCAAACTTGAAAGCACCTTTGTTTCTCAAATCTAAGATCTAAAATTAAGTAAAAAAAAAAAACAAGAACAGGATGGCCGGGGGAGGTAAGGCATTAATTCTTGGTGTGTGACTCCATTTGAGATCGAAAGCAGTTCAAGGCCGAGGAAATTCCCAACCTTCTTTTATCAGATATGTTCAGAGAAATAGGGTTTGTCTCTGTTTGGAAGGCTTATGATTTCTCCTGAGGCAAGCTAAAGTGAAAATACAGAATTTCTTAGTATGACACACAAAATCTAGAGAGTGACAGACTTGGGAATGTTCTCTGCTAAGCTCCTTATTATACTCCAAAGCTGGTGTCTTCAATTGTTGATGGAGAGAAAAGAAAAATGTGCAAACAACCCACTGTCTCTGTGAATGATCCATTAAATTCAAGAAGTTAACTGACCTTTTGAGAAGTGCCCATGAGCAAGGCAGCATTCTAGTCTCTTAATTATTTGTGTGATTTTAAACATTTTGCTGCAACTAAGACTTACAATTTAAAACTGGTTCCCTCCTTCTCTCTCTCTCTCTCTCTCTCTCTCTCTCTCTTTTTCCCAATCGGAACATGTAATTTTGAACATGTAACTTCTGTGCATCATCACACATTGTGTGAGCAGAAATTTATATGACGTGTCTTTAAAAAAGACCATTTTAATGGTGCCCATGTATTTATTTTTTTAAACAAGTTTCCTATCCATTTTCTGTATCACAACCATCCACTCATCTGTGTGGTTGTATGACTGCAAATGACTAGCATTTCTGCCCATGTATCAACCAAGACTTTGTTCCAAGTACATCCTCCCTTAAATTTGTGAAATTGAGGAGTTTCCCCAAACTAGGGGTGGGGACTGGTAGTATATTGACCTGTAATATGTGATGTTAAGAGTTTTAAACGATTAAGGGACAATGATGGGAACGTTAGTGATTCCCTCCTCATTCTACCTACAAGATAGAAGCCAAATCTGTTAACATCACACATTACAGCCTTTACATTCCGACTTACTGAGTTTGCGTTACCGTCTCCAACATCGCCACCCTATTTCCCCCGTATCAACCTTGTTTCATCCATACTTAAAAACTAAAATTTCCCTCCAAATAGGTCACTATATTATGTATCTCTATGCTTTGCACATGCTAGGCCCTTCACCTCAGATGCCTTCCCTCCATCTCTACAACAAGCATTCATTTTTACATACCCAAACAAAGGGCTTCCTCTTCCACGAATGCTTCTTGTTTAAAATTTTTTAAATTTTAATTCCAGCATATTAACATACAGTGTTATATAAGTTTCAGGTGTATAATGTAGTAATTCAACAAATTTATACATTACTCAGTGCTCATCATAATAAATGTACTCTCAACCCCCTTCACTTATTTCACCCACCTCTGCTCTGATAACCATCAGTTTGTTCTCTGTTAAATGTCTGTTTCTTGGTTTGTCTTTTTTTTTTTCTTTGTTTTGTTTCTTAAATTCCACATGTGAGTGAAATGACGTCTTTCTCTGTCTTATTTCACTTAATATTGTACTTTCCAGATCTATGTTTTTGCAAATGGCAAGATTTCATTCTTTCTTGCGGCTGAATGACATTCCATTTGTATGTATACAGCACGTGCTCTGTATCCATTCATCTATTGATGGACATTTGGGCTGCTTCCATAGTCTGACTGTTGTAAATAATGCTGAAATAAACACAGCGGTGCATATATCCCTTTGAATTAGTGTTTTTATATTCTTTAGCTAAGTACCCGGCAGCGTAATTACTGGATTGTAGGGTAGTTCTATTTTTAAGGATTTTGAAGAACCCCCATACTGTTTTCCACAGAGGCTGAACCAGTTTGCATTCCCATTAACAGTGCATGAATGTTCCTTTTTATCCACATGCTTGCCAACACATGTTTCGTAGGTGTGTGTGTGTGTGTGTGTGTGTGTGTGTGTGTTATCCATTCTAACAAGTGTGAGGTGATATCTCATTGTGATTTTGATGTGAATTTCCCTGATAATGAGTGATGTTGAACATCTTTTCATGTGTCTGTTGGCCATCTGGATGTCTTCTTTGGAAAAGTGTCTATTTATGTCTTCTGACCACTTTTAATTGGATTATTTTTGGAGTGTTGAATTGTATAGTTCTTAAATTTGTTTTAATGTTTACTTATTATTGACAGAGAGAGAGAGAGACAGAGCATGAGTAGGGGAGGGGCAGAGAGAGAGGGAGACACAGAATCTGAAACAGGCTCCAGGCTCTGAGCTTTCAGCACAGAGCCCGACACCGGGCTCGAACTCATGGACAGCAAGATCATGACCTAAGCTGAAGTCAGACGCTCAACCAACTGAGCCACCCAGATGCCCCTGTATAGTTCTTCATATATTTTGGATACTAACCATTTTTCATACCTGTTATTTGCATATATTTTCTCCCATTCAGTAAGTTGTCTTTTAGTTTTATTGATTGTTTCTTTTGCCGTCCAGAGGGCTTTTATTTTGATATAGTCCCAGTAGTTTATTTTTGCTTTTGTTTTTCTTGCCTGAGGAAACCCATCTAGAAAAAAAAAAAAAATGTTGGAAAGGCCAATATCAAAAAAATTACTGTCTGTGCTCTCTTCTGGGAGTTTTTGGTTTAGGTCTCACATTTAAGTCCTTAATCCATTTAGAGTTTATTTTTGTGTATGGCATAAGAAAGTTTCATTCTTTTGCATTTAGCTGTCCAGATTTTCCAACATATTTGTTGAAGTGACTGTCTTTTTCCTATCACATATTCTTGCCTCCTTTGTCTTAGATTAATTGACCATATAATCATGGATTTATTTCTGGGCTCCCTATTCTGTTCCATTGATCTATCTGTCTATTTTTGTGACAGAACTGTTTTGATTACTACTACTTTGTAGTATATCTTGAAATCTGTGTTCCCTCTGGTTTTGTTTTTCTTTTTCAAGCTTGTCTTGGCTATTTGAAGTCTTTTGTGGTTCCGTAAAATTTTAGGATTCTTTGTTCTAGTTCTGTGAAAAATGCTATTGGCATTTTGATAGAGATTGCATTAAATCTGTAGACTGCTTTGGGAAATTTTAACAATATTTTTTCCTCTGATCCATGAGCATGGAATATCTTTCTACTTGTTTCTGTCATCTTTCTATGAAACCTTCTTATCTGCTTGTAAGTAGTACTAATAGTTGTTTCCTTTGTACTTCTCCATACTCAGTGGATTTACCCATCATTGTGTTTATAGGATTCTGCATGCTCACACCCACCTATACCCTCCTGCCTCTGCACACACTTTGATTCAGTGCCATCACTGACGTCAAGGTTGTGTCCTGTTGGTCTATGTCACTCCCTTGCGTAATACATTGGAGCAGAGTAGCTTCCAATAAATAACTGGGTTGCTAACGGCTCCCCTGGTAACTTGAGGATGAAACATACAATATACATTAACAGTCTTAGTTTCAGATTAGGTATTTATAGAAAGTTAGGACTGAAAAGTGTTAAAAAAGAATGATTCAGGGTATTAGGATGGAGGAGATTGTAGGGGGGGGGGAGAAATATAGCATTGTAGAGGACCAAAGGGGATATTTACAGGGGAAAAATAGAAAAGAGGAAAGAGGATCAAAAGATAAATGATGCAGTGATGGGGCTGACCCCAGCTCTTCAATGATCTGTGTCACATGAGAGAATAGAGAGCGGTGGTGCCAGGGAGATGGCAATGACCTGGAGAAAATGGCGGCTGCCAAGTTTCCAGTATGTGAGCTCTTAAAGCACAAACTTTCTGAGAACCAGCAGAGCTTCTAAAAAACAACTCCTTAAAATCAGGTTAGTTGAGCTGCTGCCCAAATCCCCAATAAAGCGTCAGAATCCTCTAGCTATGAAGGTGGAAAGAAACAGAGAGATGGAGGAAAGAGTGTGGGACAAGGAAGGCAGGACAAAAGGGAGCAGAAGAAAGAAGGAAAAGAAAGAACAAGGAAAGAGAGAGAAATAAAGTGGAGAAATAAAAGATGAAGAGAAAAAAAAAACCTCATCAGCACACAAAGCTGACTTTGGTGGAGATTTGTCATGTCTGAACAGGTTCTATTTCTTGTTTAATTGATAATCTCCCCATATATCAATATTCAAAAGAGATGGCCATGTGGAGGCAACCAATGAGACCATATTTCTTATGTAGCTTTATTGGGCCTGAGATATTTTATAAATATACAAACACATCTATATTTCCTTTGTCCCCCATTTTTATAGAAATGGTAGTTTATTATACACACATACCTATGCATACTCTTCTGCATTGCCCTCTTTTCACTCAAAATTCATCTTCAAATTCTTGAACACTGCATAAACAGCTTCCTTAATTTTAATGACTACCTTGAATCCCACTGAATGCATTTTTGTTAATTTATTTAACTAGTATCTCACTGATGGACACTTGGGTTGTTCCAATTTGCTGAAATCTAACAGCGAATTTGTGTGTATAGATACTCTCACACACAAACACAAAATTTCAAACATCTGGTGGAATATTTTCTGGATAAGGGAATGGCTGCATCAAAATATATGGGCTTTTTTACTGTAGTGACTATGTAATCCATAGCCATACTGAGGTATCCTTTTGCATTTCCATGATTGTGATGATACGTGTGCCTTTTTCCCTATAGTCATATCAAAATAGTATGCTACCAAACTCTTGGCCCTTTGCCGGTCTTGCAGGTGATGAACAGCATCTTTGTTCAGTTGTTTATATTTTAGACAATCAGGTTCACATGACTGAGTTATCGTAACTCCATAACACACTATTATCATAAGACCTTATAAGATTCTCTTTGATTATATTTTTTTTGGGTTGACCAATTAATTAATTAATTAATTACCACAATGACACCCATGAGCCTCACCACACAACCCCAAAACTACATTAGCTTTATTTACATGTAAGTAACATATCAGGAGCTAGCACGTTCTGTCTGTCCTAAAGAAGAATACAAGGTAAATCTTAACAGCCTGCATCACATTTGTGCTCTGCAGAACTACCTGGAAGAATTCATAGTATCTCTGCCTTGCCCCTGATACAAACCCTCATACATGTTGCCATTAGTTGCATTCACTCTAATTCACCCTCTAGATAACCTTCCCTGGAAATTTCCACTGCTATGGTAAGAGAAAGAGACTAAAATTTAAGGACAGGGCATATTGGATTTGTCTGCTGCCATGGTGAGGAGAAAGTTACCACCATCCTAATGACAATGACCAAGGCTACTTTCCCCCTTCCTGACATAACGTCTGGTAAAATAGGGGCTCCTTTGCACTCATATCAATGCCCTTTCTATGGAGAGAGACAGAGGATTTGCTAACACCTGATGGAGAGAATCAAGAAAAAGTTTATAACTCCCTATTCATTGAGGACTTTGGCAAATGGTCGGCCATATTTTACCTCTTCCAAAAGCTAAAGTACTTAGAAGAATATCTACATGAACATCCCTTTATACACTTGTGTCTCACTCTCCTTTCTATCCTGTCTCAGACATCATCCCCCAGGACCATCTGGCAGCATATTATACTTGGAAACTGCTGTGCCTCTGAACTTGCTAATGTAGACCCCACATTTTCTATTTATAATCTACTAACTTTACAGTGTACCTGCTAATCTACATTTACTTTTTTACCTTGTCAGAATATCTGACACTTTAAAATCCATAGGAAACTACTACATCTACTATGCTTTCTTTACAGATTATATTTTAAAGCTCTTTCCTTATACCTGTGATCACACTAAACTTTACAGGTAGGGTTTTGCCATTTTGTCTATTCATTATATACATCTTTTTTGAAAAATTCTAAAGATAGATAAATTCTAATACTCCACCTTCATCTAATCTATGGAGCCTCCAACCAGCTGACGTTTTCGAGAGTAAATTCAATGAACCTAATCTCAGTAGATTTAAACCCTGCCCAAAAGTACCTTAACATGTATTTCTAGTTATCTTGTTCTTCCAATCTTTGTAGAGTAGACCCTCCCTTCTTACCTCACTCTTTGTAGATAATCACTTTCTTCTACTTTATAAACAATTAGAAGTCATCAAATTTAAAATATTTGAAATTTCCATCATTAACTCGCAAACCCATCTTATTCAGTACTGCTGATAGAATTTTAACAGAGCAATTGATGTGAGGGAGCCAAAGTTTGACCAGGTTCATGAATATTTATGGGACAACATTTTCACCCTAAATATTTTAGTATGAATAAATATATGAATCATAAAGAAATGGAATGTAGAAAAGACAAAAAGGAAAACTGTCTCTCCTGTTATGAACGAAAAGATAAATGGGGGCAGATTAAGGTGAGTGTGTGTACTTTATTAAGTCCTCATCTTCCCTGACCTCTTGGCAACATTAGACAGTGGTGGTCTCTCCCATTTCCAAACCCTCTGTTCCCTGGTTCTTGATTTGGTCCTAGCTGACTAGTTTCCAATACCCAGCCCGAAAATGTTGGAGATTCTCAGGGATCGCTCATAGACTCCCTTCTGGTCTCACAATGCTTCCTTGGCAGACAATTATATATATTTTTTGAGATTCAGTTATAATCTATTTTCCAATGATTTTCAAGTTCACGTACCCCATACATGTCCAGACCTAGTTGTCAACCAATCGTCTTCACTTGGGATGTCTTACAGATGTTTAAAATTGCTCAGAGCCTAGAGGGACTTCCCCTGCCTTGCTGTCAAAGTCTCTATGACACTCAGCCGTGTCGCCGTACCATAAAGTATGGAATACATCTCCTCGTGTTAAACTAAAGGGGAGTTTTCTTCAATGTCAATAAAGATAAACTGTTTTAATACAGAAAAAAGAAACAGTGCTCAGAGCCTTCCCCTTGTGACTGGGGCATAGTCTTCTAACTTGCATCACCTGGTCTCTGCCCTATCCTTCCTCCTCACCTAGTGCCATGAATCCTCATCAGACAGGCCCGACTTCAGCTCTCCCATTGAGCTACAAGCTTTTCCAATTGCCTCCCACACTCCAACACCAGCTCGTTCTTTGTCTTGTTCTTTTTTGATCTTTAGGCCTCTGGTCACGTATCCCTTCTTCGAAAAAGTTTGATTTGACTTCCCAGAGGAAGTAAGGTTCCCTGCCTTATACTCCCATAGTATTCCCTAGTTTTTCATTACACACTTAACCCCATTTTGAGTTCTATCTTCTTCACCAAACTGTAATTCCAAAAGAGTGATGGTCACAGTGTTCGTATTCGCTGTCGTGTGTCCAGTCCCTTGTGGTGATGGACAGTAGAACTCTCTCTACCCACAGTCCTTAGGTTGCCCTGGGGCAGGACCTACATCAGTAACACCCTGACCTCTCTGTTACCCCATCCTCCATGCAGCTTCCACACTCCCTCTTTCCCAGGGGCAGAAAAAAAACTCAGCTGAGTGAAGAATTTGGAAGAAGGATCTGGGGAAATGTCACCCTTCCCTTTTGGACACTTAGCTAATAGACTCAAAGCAGCATCTTCCAACAGCTTTATCAAGATATTTTAATCCTTAGCTCTCAGTTTCTTTCCTCTATCTGTCGGCTGGTTTCAACCATCGGCAGAAAATGGGAATTTTATTTATGGGACCCTCTAAAACCACACAATAACCTGATGCCTGGCCCATTGTAGCTATATATTTATCACACTAATTTATGAAAGAATTTATTAGGTAATTAATCTCGAGGTTTTAAAGTAATGGAACATCAAAGGAGGCTTTGGAATAGAAAGAAGAATAGAAACAAGGATGAGTTAGAGGAAGGGGAGAAGGCAGAATAAAGAGAGAGGATTAAAAAAGAAGGGAGATTCCTCTAGACGTTTAACGCAGATTATGTGATGAATCTTCAAAACAATCCAAGGTAAAGAAAGCATAGAGGAGAAGGGGACACAATTCAAATACTGGTCAAAATAAAAGAAAAATAAGTGGGGAAAAGCTTCATTTTTCAGAATGGAGTATCAAGGGGGCAAAGCTCTAGATAAACATCAGGAACATGGAGAGCTAGGGTTGCAAGAAATTTCCACCCTGTGGACATTTTGCTTATTGAAAGAGGAGAAAAAGGGTTTTGAAAGTCACAAAGCAAGTTGAAAGAACATTTGAGACCAAGGCCAGGTTTTGTGGCTCTCAGCTCAAAGCCATTTCTGTTCCCCATGCTGCCTCCTTTAAAATGTAAGGAATCTAAAGAAAGGTCAAAAAGAAGGATGTGCTGAGAGATTAGGAAAACCAGATGAAAGATGAAAAATGTAGTGTGGGATGAGAAAAGTGAATAAAAAAATGAAAGGACTCATTTCTAATTCATACATGTTTTACTTTGTTCAACATCTAGTATCTGTGATTTAGTGGTGGTTTGGCACATAGAACAGGAGAGCGAAAAATAATGAAAATATGATGCTGGCAATATCATCCATCAATCTGAAGTACAGAGTCCTTGGCAGGTGTACATTCAGGATCACAAGTCTTTGTTTAGAACAGCCCACTATACCCAACCAAATACCAATATTTCATAGTCCTTTCATCTAAATTAGAAAAAGAAATGTCATCCGTCTATAACATACAACCTATCATGGCCTGCCTTCCATAGAAAAACAAAGCAGCCCAAACTTAAAGGGACCAGCATGTCATCTGGGGGGAAGGCTCTTGTTCTTTTCCCATTTTCCAAAGGAGGTAGTGGAGTGGGAAGTAAGTGACTTTCGTTGGAAAGTCATATTATTTGGCATTCACATTCTTTAGTGGTTTTATTTGTTGAAGCTTGGAGATAACAGCCAGGATGGAGCCAGTGAAAATAGAGCAGACATTATATACATTTTTCCAGGCTGAATCTGAATGCACTGCACATAGTGTATTAAAAGCTTATAATGCACCATGCACGGTCTTTGGCCTGCTGGGCATCTGGCCCTTTCTATCATGTTGCATATAATGTTCAGGGACAGAAAAGAACCTGCCCAGGGGCATGCGACTCCACACCATACAGAGTTTATTCAAACAAGGATGGGGCAAGGGAGAGAACATCTGGTCATGAGAATAATTAGCTTTTTTCCTAAGCTGTGATTTGCCAGGTATTGTAAGATTTTTACATGAATTTCGTCACTTAATATTCATCAACATCTTTTCAGGATTGCTTTATTACTGAATGTGTCGCCCAGGTGAGGATTCTGAAACAGAGAGAGCAAAAGTAACTCTCCCTAATTTCTAGAGCTATGGAGACATTGATTGCATCCCAAGAGCTTCATAAACATGACTTTGTTTACACAGAAGTCATGCAAACAAATCATAAGCTTTATCTTACTGAACACAGACCTACCATACATGTGCCTTGGTTACTTGGCTTTTGAAGGCTGGTATAAAACATCAAATCAGGTATTTCTTGGGCTAATGTTTGCAACTTTCCCTAAATCACCCACAGGTTACAAAGAGAAGTTTTGCAATGGAGTTATATTGAATGTAGCCCTTGAATGTTTGAAAATGTAGCTGATAAAGAGTGGAGGGAACATGTTCCAGGCCAGGAGAAAGTAAGAGACAAGACAAAGATAAGGTGAAAGGGGGGCAGTGGGGGGGGGGGGGTTGGTGGTGGTGAATCTGCGCAGGGGGTGTGGGCAGACTGGTCATATGAAAGATGAACTTGACAAAGTAGGCAGAGAGCCATCAGCAAAGGCCTTGGATATAAGGCTGGGGAACCAGGGAACAACTGGAGGTTTTTGAAGGTTCCAGTTCATCCTGGATTGATGACCAGTTCATTCTAAATTGAATCTAGGCTTCCCATTGCTCAGAAGAAACCCACTCTTGCCAAAGCTTCAGTCTGAGAACCTTTGAGAAGTTCATTTAAAAATCTCAAAAGCTTTTTCAAATACCAAAAGACCCCAGCACGTCATTTAAACGCAGATATACCTGAGAGTTTAAATTCTAAGATTGGAGAATGAATGGGAGAAAACGCTTGGACATAAATCTGGTTTGTTTTGTTCGGAAAAGGAAATGGAAAAGTAATGATCAGCGAAGGACCCGGGAAAGATGAGAAGGCCTCCCACGGCCGCGTGCGGGTTTTGGGAAATCTTCTGAGCCATCGTTGCAGTTCTCCGGTGCGGATCCGAAGTCAGGGAACTCAGAAGCTCACATCAGAGACAAGAGCCGATGGGCATGGACGTAGAAGAGAAAAAACAAAAAACAAAAACCACAGCATGAAAGCTCAGCTGGGTTTGGGCAGAGTTTTGCTTCCAGGTGGCTGTTTGTATTAGAAATCTGTCAGGTCTGGATCCACGTCGAAGGGGTGACTGAGCCGACTGGTCTGCGGAGAAGCCTGGTCCCATCCAGATGGCACGCATGCTCACGCGGTGATGATCACACTCTTTCTTCCGCTTCTCAGGACCTTGCATGTCAGTGCGCCCTTCCAGGACTTCAGCAGGAAATCAGTGTTGTAGAATGTCGCCTTGAAGACAAAGGAGAAAATGGATGCAGAGCTTTTTAATATTGCCATTTTGAAAAAATAGAAATTAAAAAAAAGCCAAAAATGATGAAAGCGAGGTTAAAATGTAAACCTTCCAGGGCTTATAATGAAGTATACACGGCAGATTATTTCTAAATGCTACCCCCTCCTCAGTCCCCAAATCAGATTATGAGACATTTATGTTTTATTTTACTAAATTTGACTCTGCTTACGTGATATTGAAGAAATATAGAGATTTTTTTCTGTTTTTATAAAAAGCAGATATTGTTAAACGCCTGTATTGTTTGTATGTTTCCATAAAAATTGTTTTTATAATAAAACATACAATAATTTAATAATTTTAGAAAATAAAACACGAGCAATAAAAATGTATCTATAAACTTACCACAAAGAGAGAATAGCTGTTAATATATTGGTGCAGATTTTTTCAGTCTTATCAACATACACAAAATTCATGCACGCAAAATTCTTGACAAAACTGAAATCATGTCACATGTAAATTATGTTGAAAGATCTATATTGATTAAATATGATGTTTGCATCTTTCTGAGAGTCCTGAAATGATCCTGAGAATTCTTGAGAAGTGCCTGCATAGTTTAGAACTAAATTAAAAGGTAATTTTTTTTTTGTTTTTTTAACCTCATATGCCCATTTGAGTTTGGCTGAACTAGTAAGACAGTTTATGAAGAGTAGAGGTGCCATTTGGGGGACTTTCAGATATAAAACAGAAATTTTTATCAAACAGTCAAATATATGTATCAATTAAATATAAATAAGTATCATATTGTGACTTTAAATTATAATCTCCCGTCAATGTGATATAGTCCTTAGGAGTTAAAGTAGATTCGTAGACAATGACATACCTTCACTTGAGATATTCATAATCCTGACCTAATGGACATGAATCCTGGTGGTCAGGGATCCGTTTCCCAGATGATGCTTGACCTAAACCCATCCATGTTATTTCCCCCAACCCTTTAATTATCCCTAAAGTTCACATCATAATACCCCTCATCCCCAAGCATTCTTAGTGTGGGAAGCTAGAAACAAGTGACACTCAGGAATTCAATAAGGCTAGGGAGAAGTTGAAGACATTTGCCATCTTTATAAAAACTCAGTGTTTAAGTCCTAGGTGTTTTGTGTTGACTCCAGATGTCCCAGCAAATCACATGTCTTTGTGCAGGCAACACATCCAGCCTTGGGACACAGCATCACATAGTGGGTGCAGTGTGTTGTGGGAGAAAGCCTAAGCTTTAGACAAAAGAGCCACAGGCTTTCCATACAGGCCACATAATATCCTTGATCTCAGTTCCACAACCCTGTTTTATACTTTTTGGAAATCCAAAAACAAACAAAAAACCTTGCAAAAGACTAGTAAAGTTTCCAGTAATTCTATGATGCAGAGATAACCACTTTTAGGGTGTTGATGTATTTCTGTGCAATTAAATATTACAAAACTGGGCTAAAATGAACATTATCTTATTTTTTTAAGTCATGCGGTCTTTACTCTCTATTAAAAAAACTGCCTGCCATTTGCCATATCTCTACAATATAATTTGTTGAGCTATTCCCCTAATGTGGGATGTGTGGGTTGTTTACTGCCCTTCCTTATTATTAAAAAATATTCTGGTAAACATACTCTGGTAACATAACTTGTCTGAATTCCAAACAAATCCTCGGGATGGAATTTAAGGAGTTTTAACAACTCAAAAAAAAATCCTAAATAAAACATTGACATGTATCGCCAAATTGTTTTTTAAAATGTTATGTAATTTCACATTCTCACCAGTCATGAATGAGGCCTGTGTCAATACAATCTTCAGTGTGACTATTAATTTTCTTCAAACTGCCACTTTGACAGAAAATATGACATTTTATGATTATTTAATTCATATTTATTTGGTTGCTAGTGATGTTAAAGCATTTTTTTCATATGTCTGTGGATAAATTGTATTTCTTCTGCTGCAAGGTTTTTGTTCATTTATCAACCCGGGTGCTAGAATTTTAAATAGCATTTTACAGTGTGTGATTATAGAGCTACCATGAATTACTTATTCAATAATAATTAAATAACTAATTGAATAGTTTTAGAAAATATAAAAATAAGTCAGCAATAAAAACATCAGTAAACTTACTACATGAAAATGACAGCTGTTAATATGCAGTTCACATTTTCCCAGTCTGATGACATAAACACTCACTCATACACATACATTCTCTTACACATGCAATTCTTGACAACGCTATAATCATGCTGTATGTAAAAGTTAATCTCCATCCACTTACTTTTTTTAAAAAAAGTTTTTATTTATTTGGAGATAGAGTATGCAAGCAGGGGAGAGGCAGAAAGAGAGGGAGAGAATCCCAAGCAGGCTCCACACTTTCAGCACAGACCAACATGGGGATTGAACCCATGAACTATGAGATCATAACCTGAGCCGAAATCAAGAGCCAGTGCTCAACCAACTGAGCCACCTGGGTGCCCTTCCATTTATTTGCTTGTAATCCATATGTGTCTGTATGTTTGGGGCTCTTCTTTGATCCACTCTGACAATTTCTGTCTTTTCAATGGTGCATTGAAACCACTGATGTTCAAAATAATTACTGAGGGAGTTTGATTAATATCGACCACGCTTGTTACTGTTGTCTATTTACTGCCCTTTCTTCTTTTCATCATTCCTCCTTTCTTCTTTTCATCATTCACACGTTTTCTACCTTTGTGGTTTTCACTGAGCATTTTACATGTATCCATTTGCTCTCTTTTCATAGCCTATCAGTTAAATTTCTTTTGATACTTTTTTCAGTGGTTGAACTAGAGTTTCCAATATAGGTTTACAACTAATCCAAGTGTACTTTCAAATCACACTATGCTGCTGTATGGGTAGGGTGAGTACCTTATAATCACAAAATAACCCTAACCTTTCTTCCTTCCTTCCCCTTGCTTGTATCATTGCCATCATTCATTTCACTTATGTATGTATATAGGCATAAAAAATATATATGTACGCATATATGTGATATGTACACAAACATACAGAATCAAATACATTTTTGCTCTTATTATTTGGAACAAGTTGTTGTCTGTTTGAGCAATGAAGGATAAGAAACATAAGTTTTTATCTTACCTTCACCTATTCCTTCTCTGATGTTCTTTTTTTCTTTATATGGATCCATGTTTCTGACTATCTTCCTTCTCTCTGAAGAACTCCTTTTTTTAAATTTATTTATTTTTTTGAGAGGGAGATAGTGGGAGTGGAGAGGAGGGAGAGAAAGAGAGAGAGAGAATCTTAAGCAAGTTCCACACCTAGCACGGAGCCCAACTCAGGGCTCAGTCCCATGACTGTGAGATCATGACCTAAGCCAAAATCAAAAGTCAGTCGCTTAACCAATTAAGCTGCCCAGGTGCCTCTCTAAAGAACTCCTGTTAACATTTCTTGCAAGACAGGTCAGCTGGTAACAAATTCCTTCCTTTTTTTTTTGGCCTGAGAAAGTCTTTATTTGTCTTTCATTTTTGAGGGTAATTTCACAGAACACAGAATTATAGATAGGTAGCTTTTTATGTTTCTTTTTCTCTCAATAATGTAAATATTTCATCCACTCCTTTCTTTTTTTTTTAATGTTTTTTTTTTATTTATTTTTGAGAGAGCACAAGTAGAGGAGGGGCAGAGAGAGAGGGACAGAGGATCTGAAGCAGGCTCCAGGCTGACAGCAGTGAGCCCAAAGTGGGGCTTGAACTCACAAACCAAGAGATCATGACATGAGCCGAAGTGGGACACTCACCCGACTGAGCCACCCAGGCTACCCTCATCCATTCCTTTCTTGCTTGTGTGGCTTCTGAGAAGTCAGATGTAATTTGTCTATTTGTTCCTCCGGCTTTTTTCAGGATTTTTTTTACCGTTGATTTTCTGTAGTTTGAAGATGGTATCTCCAGCATTTCGGTTTGGTTCCTACAATTTCCATCTCTGCTTATATTGCCTGTCTCTTCCTACATGTTGTCTGCTTTACTCATTAGAGCCCTTAGCATATTCATCACAGCCGTTTTTAATTCCTGGTCTGATTATTCCAACATCCCCGCCATGTCTGATTTTGATGCTTGTGCTGTCTTTTCAAATTGCAGCTTTGCCTTTTGGCATGACTTGTAATTTTTTTTTTCTTGATAGCTGGATATAAAGGTAAAGGGAACTACTGTAAATAGACCTTTATTAATGTGGTGATAAATTGTGTGGTTAGAAGCGCTCTATAGCCTTTGATTAAATCTCAGTCCTTTGGTGAGCCTATGCCTTTAGTCTATGAACCCCACAACTATTTCTCAGGTTTTTTTTTTCTCCCCACTTAGGTGGCATAGGATGACTAATGTGGACAGTAATTGGTACTTCCCTTCCCCCACATGGAAGGCTAAATCTGACTGGAATTGGGGATTCTCCCCCCACTCTCCCACTGGGTCAGTTAAACTCTTGATAATAGCCCAGTAGGTTTGACTCTGGGTAATTAATTTCTCCTCAAGGCAGCCCTTCTTCAGAAAAAAAAACAGAGTACTCTGGTATATTTCAAAATGGGTACTTTTTCCCACCCCCTGCCAGAACATGAGGGGATTTGGGGATTTTTCTCCCACATTTACTCTGAGAAGCTGGTTGGGCTATTGAACTTGTTAAGACGCAGTGGCAAATTGCAAGTTCCTTATATGTGAAACCGGAAACCAAAAGTTCACAAAAATGTATCTAATTTTTTCACTCGACACTAATCTTTGAGCATGTCTTCTCTGATTAAATATCGTGTTATGGCACAATATCAAATTTTGAATACTGTTTCTCTTAACGGGAGCGTCATTACCTATGTAATCATATTATCTTGTATATTTGTATCTTCTGCCCTTTCTCTGTGATGAAAAGCCTTGAAAATAGACACTTAACTGCAAAGCAGTGTAAAACTTGTTTCTCCTCTCCAAAAGTCAACAAGCAAGTTTAATAACAAAGATTTGAATAACCTTTAGAGACAATAATGGAAGAAGTGTTACAAAGCAGTGTTTCCAGACCACTGTTTGTTGGTAGAATTTGAAGGACAGAAGGAGGCTTGTTGATTCCGTTTGTGGTCTCTCTGGGACTGTACCAGAGACATTCCGCTTGAGAACATTTCCTCCATTTCATAGTCACTGTTCTCCCTGCCTCAGGATTCTCTCCATTACAAAATATCCCTTCATCATGAGAGATCTGAACTTGAAAACATTCTACTTTATCAAATACATTTATATAATATTCATTCAACCTTAGACAATCTCCATTTATAAAATACTCCCTACATCTCATCACCCTTCATTTCTTGGTCATGCTCTTTTCTTTTTCACAGAATTTATCACCACCGGACACTACATCATATGTTTATTTGTTTACAACTATGTGCTATGTTTATTTCTGACTAGAATACCAGCTCCCAGAGGGCAGTGCTGTCTCATTCATTTTATTCATCATTGAATCTCCCAAACCTAGAACTGTTCCTAACATAGAAAAGGTAGTCAAAAGTACTTTTAAATATATAAATGAATAAATAAGTGTAAAATACCTTGTATATGTAACAAAATACTTTCTTGTATAAATAAAAAATTTCGCTTTATCTCTCCAGTATCCTTATGGTATGAGTAGCTGATTCCTAATTTCATGCACTGTCTGCTACACGTTCAGCCTCTGGTAGGAGCACCTTATTTTATTTTACTTTCTTAATTTTTTTGGAAAATAATTTATTTATTTGAGAGAGAGAGAGAGAGAGAGAGAAAGAGTGTGTAGGGGAGGGGCAGAAGGAGAGAG